>NC_046158.1:58946510-59681420 GCF_011064425.1 Rattus rattus
GTGTTATTACGTATTGCTTCCCATAACTTATCACCGCATTTCATTCACATTTTACTAATTTATTTCTTGCTCTGCATCTAATTCCTACTGACTGTCTACACCTGGGGCTTAGTGGTACTAAGTAAACCTATCGACTCTAAGATGTTCATAGGAAGATTCAATAATCTTTTCTGGGTTAGTGGCTTCTATGAATTGGGTATGGATTAGGATCGTTGGTCTGCGTATTCATAATAGTTTCTGACCAGACTCCAGCATTACATTCATGATAAAACAACCAACATTTGGTCGAGGTGAGGAGGAGGGAAAGAATAGGCAGACTCCAGGTGTGAGGGTATAGCCCTGAAGCTGGCCCCGTGAAGTTGCCCTGTAGCTGGCCCTGTGCTCTCTGGCCCCGCATGTTCATCACCCTGATACGCTTGGATGTTTTAGGCCTCTTCCCCTTTGAAGAAGTCAATGCTCTGCTTTTTGCTTGAGTTTTGGTTCTTCCCTCATCTACCTCTGCCATTGAGGAATCAACAGCCATTTCCTATCGGTGAGAAAGTTCCAGCCATTCCAGGCCCAGTTCTGAAACCTTCTGTAAATGTGTCCATAGCACTTGTCAGTGTGTGCTATTTATTGTCCCCGCATTAACCATCTAAATGCCTGCCCATTCTGTATGCCTGAATGGAGAGCCTTGGTTTACTGGTTTTCCTTAGCTTTAGTAGAGGATAATACTGTCCATTTAGTCACAGAGGTGCTTTTCACAGAGACTGTGAGACAGGCAGCCTCTCTCAGAGACGTGCTCTCCTCTGGTGAAACAGTCCATCAGACCCTGCCAGAGCACGCCACTTGCAAAATGCAAGCCTCCGCAGGTGAGACGGTCACTGAGTTTTGACCTCTGCTTCCAGAGCTGCCTGAGTGCAAGGGAGAAGCGGGCGGGCGTGACATCCTCTGCAATGTACTGCAAATCATGGCTGTGCAAGCTCCTGCACGGAGGAACACCGCAGACAAACCCCAGCCCCAGGGCCCACTTCAGGCAAGGCCAGAAGGATCCTCAGGTACCAGCCCCTACCCCTGCTTCTGTAAAATTCCCTCAGGTGCCTCAAGAGGTTTGACCTCCTTTCCCAGTCAAGGGAGACAGTGGGGATGATTTTTGAGTCTTTTGGAAAGGGAGAATGCCTCCTGCAGAGCCAGAGAGGGTGACCCACCCTGTCTTCACTGAGGGCTGGGGTGGGGAGATGGGTGGGTGTGGGTGAGCTGGTGTTCGGAGCATGGTCTTGGAATCATGCACAATCTAGCTCCCACTTATTTCTATTTAGAGCGATATGTCCCCACAGAGATCTAACAATCCCGTCCACTCTGTCCTTTGTCCATCCTGCAATTGTTTTTATGCAGCAATCTTTTAGGGAAGTCTTGTTTGAGGAAGAGGTTTTATGTTTGCTGGCCCACGGGAAGCAGAGTTGGAGCTGGGTTGCTAGCCTGAAGCCCAGCAAGGTTGAGTAGCTGGTCTTAGCTCCACTGCACAGAATCCTGTTCTGACGTGGTTCGGGTGGCTTGGGAGGGTCGAACAGCCAGAGGAGGCAGGGCAAGTGTTCTTCACCTCTGCCAGGCAGAGGGACTTAGGGCCGAGAGTGAGTGCTCTGGCAGCTGAGCAAATCCAGTCCAGTTGCTTGACTTCTTCCCCTGTGCCCTGAGTCTCACCAGTCCCAAAGAGAGACCTCTCCCCACCACATCTCCTCCCTCAGCTTCCTGTGCCTGTGCCACATCCTCAAGGGCTGAGCCCAAGGCTCAATAAACTTACAGAAAGGTGCCCAACAGCTCACATCTCTGGCCCTCCTCTGACAGGGTCACCTGCCATTTGGGGACTTGGCTCTGTACTGCCCTCTGCACACACACGAGGTGCCTGCTCTTTCAGAGACATGTGATGCTCACCTGCCATAGCTGCCTGATGGTGGAGGCTGCTGGCGCCAGTGGCTGCCGGGCTGTCTGATGGGGATGGAGGCTCACTGCTCTCAGAGAGTTCTACCAGGCAATGAAGTCTCTCTCCCGATGGTGGGAGTGGTATGGTGGCATTCTGCAATCCCAGCACTTGTAGGGCTGAGGCAGGGTGAGTTTGTGACAACTGCGGCTAGGGAGCCACAGAAGACAACTTGATGGCAAGCAGTGAAACTTCCAAGAAACAAAACAAAACACAAAGGAACTTCTCGCCAACCCAACCTGCACGGGCTGAGGTGTTCTCCTCAGTGGACTTACCTAAATTCCAAGTCTGAGGATCCGAGAGACTGTTTTGACCGGGGATCCCGCCTCTGAGGCTGAGAGTTCATCAGCTCAGGGGAGGTTAACCTCAGCTCTTGCCTTTGTCTCCTCTCTTAGGTGCAGATGTGAAGAAAGTTCTACAAAACCAGAGGATGCTTCTGGTGCTGACTCACCCAGGTGGCACATAGCAGTCCAGCCTGCAGACATCGCAGGTGCTAAATCGAGGATAGGTAGCCCAGGCCAAGCCACAGTGCTGGAAAACATCTGCTCTTTTCACCCCTGGGTAGATAAGTCTGTGTAGCCCCTTTATGGAGGCCCCAATACCAGTGAGGTGTGAGCTTATCGGTCAGTGACTGGCCAGGCCATTTCAGGACAACCGTATTAGTATGGGCCAAAGTTCTGTCTCTTTTATGAATCAGCTGGAAATGGGTAATTTTGAGAGCGCAGCATGTACAAACTATAGACTTGGAGAAGGAAGTGCCATTTTCTTATCAAAGTGGAGCAAAGCAACAGTTAGTTATGACCTGCCCATTCTTTGTTTCCATGTAACATGTAAGGGTACAAGGTCACTGTATGCTATCACTGGTATCTGAAGAGAGATTGGGAAACCACTGGGTTAAAACATATTGTTTGGTTGCAATTCTTTTTTATTGGATACTTTTTATTTACAGTCTGTCATCTCTTCTCCAGGTTTTGGTCCATAAACCCCTTCTTCTATGAGGGTGTCTCTCACCCAACCACCTACCCATTCCTGCCTCCCTGCCTTGACATTCTCCTACACTGGGGGGTGCAACCTTGGCAGGACTAAGGGCTTCTCCTCACATTGGTGCCCAACCTCTGCTACATATGCAACTGGTCATGAGTCTGTCCATATATAATTTTAGATGGTGGTTTAGTCCTGGGAGCTCTGTTGGTTGGTATTGTTGTTGTTATGGGATTATAAACCCCTTCAGCTCCTTCAGTCCTTTTCTCTAACCCTCCAACAGGGACCTGTTCTCAGCTAGTGGTTGGCTGGGCAGCATCTGCCTCTGTGTCGGGTCATGCTCTGGCTGAGCCTCTAAGGAGACAGCCATATCAGGCTCCTGTCAGCATGCTGTTCAGCAATATTGTCTGGGTTTGGTGGCTGTATGTATATGGGCTGGATCCCCAGGTGGGGCAGTCTCTGAATGGCTATTTTTTCAGTCTCTGCTCCAAACTTTGTTTCGGTATCTCCTTCTATGAATATTTTTGATCCCCCTCCTAAGAAGGAGTGAATCATCCACATTTTGATCATCCTTCTTCTTGAGCTTTCATCGTGGTCTGCGGATTGTATCTTGGATAATCCGAACTTTTGGGCTAATATCCACTTATCAGTGAGTGCATACCATGTGCGTGGCTTGGCTTAAGCCATTTCACTCAAGATATTTTCTAGTTCATACCATTTGCCTATGAATTTCATGAAGTCATTGTTTTTGATAGCTGAGTAGGCACTCTGGTGGATACATTTTCTGTATCCATTCCTCCGTTGAAGGGCATCTGGGTTCTTTCCAGCTTCTGGCTATTATAAATAAGGCTGCTATGAACATAGTGGAGCACGTGTCTTTGTTATATGTTGGGGCATCTTTTGGGTATATGCCCAAGAGAGGTAAGCTGGCCCAAGAGCTGTCTCTTATACACATCTAGATGTGTATAAGAGACAGTGGAGTATAGCTGGGTCCTCAGGTAGTTCAATGTCCAATTTTCTGAGGAATCTCCAGACTGATTTCCAGAGTGGTTGTACCAGCTTGCAACCCCATCAAACTAATGGAGGAGTGTTCTTTCCTTTCTCCACACATCCTGCACCAGCATCTGTTGTCACCTGAGTTTTTGATCTCAGCTATTCTGACTGGGTGGGAGGTGGAATCTCAGCTGTCTTTGATTTGCGCTTTCCCTGATGACTAACGATGTTGTACATTTCTTTAGGTGTTTCTCAGCCATTTGGTTACCCCTCAGCTGAGAATTCTTTGTTTAGCTCTGTACCTCTATCTTTTAATAGGTTGCCTTGACTCTTCGATTTAACTACTTGAGTTCTTATGTATGCTTGATAGTTGTTCTTCTATTACGGTAGATTGTAAACATCTTTCTCCAAATCTGTTGCTGCTATTTTGTCCTATTGACAAGGTCCTTTGCCTTATGTAGTTTTCTTGCAATTTTGAGAGGTCCTACTTATCAATTCTGATCTAGACATAAGCTATTGGTGTTCTGTTCAGAAATTTTCCCAGTGCCCATGCGGGTTTGAGGCTCTTTCCCAATTTTTTCTTCATTAGTTTGAGGTATCTGGTTTGAGTGGAGGTCCCTTGATCCATTTGGATTTAAGCTTGGTGTACAGGGTGACAAGAATGGATCGATTATCTTTCACATGCCGAGGACTGCAGTCAGCACCACGTTGTAATTCTTCAGTCAAGGCTTCTTCTATTTTACCAACGAGGAGACAGAGGCCTGTAGAGTTGTGGGTGACTACTCCTGAGCTAAGGACGTGGCAACCAGCCAAAGCCCATAACCTTTATCCGTTAAAGATTCTTCGGCGAGATAACAAATGAGGCCCTTAAAGATATGTAATTAATTGATTTAGTACTTCACAGAAATGTGCAATTGAACATTTTACCACCCCTAAAAGAGAAACACCATAACATGTCATTGATCATTGCCTTAGATACTCAACAGCCCTTAGTACCAGTCTCAGTACTCCACTCTGGGCACTCTCTCTCCCACTTGGAGCACCTTCCTTTGGACAATATGTCATATGAAATCGTGACACACATGGTCCCACTGTGCTACCTGGTGAGCTTCTACTGTGGTGTGGCTTGATCATGGACTTGAGGTTTGGCCCAGAGGAAGCCTATTTAGACCAAGGGGTTTGAGGACACCTAATAGGGCTGAGGAAAGGTCTCTTTCTTTGGTACCTGCTTGTCCTGACTCATATATCTCAAGTGCTTGCTGTCTCGCGGGCAGGAAATGGGATCCGCGTGGTTCTGTCTCATCATGTTTCCAGATTTCAAGTGGTCACTGCTAGGAAGGTGAAAACCAGATCAAATGGCTAAGATGGTCCTCATGAATGCGAGCTTTCTGAACAACAGGGCTAATGGACTTGGTAGAAGAGCTTGAGGTATGTGTGTGCACCCCAGAGCAGAATGTAAAAAGCAGAAAGTGGCCTTTAGTAGCAACTCCCTCAGTGCACACTGTATTTTAAACTTTGGTCTGTATGTAAGAGAGATATTCATTCATTCACTCCATTTTATTCATCTATTCAGGCTTTGTATTTATCACTATCTCCACATTTGTTTGTAGTCCTGTCCCTTTCCCTCTATTCTCCATCAGCAAAATGCTCCAGGCTGTTTTCAGAAGTTCTCTTTGTCGGATGCCACTGGGTGCTCACACTGATATGCGTGTAATACCAGATTTCCTCAAATAGGTCCATACAAACGACACTGGACTCTGTCTTTTCTCTGTGTACTAGGGCATTTACTAATGAGAGAAAGCGAAAGCTGGAAGGCACAGATACCTGCTGCTCCCAAACCGCTAGTTTGAGTATGCAGAATTTCATCAATTGGCTGTTCAGAAAACCAGCGTCCCTTCCTTTCAGCAAAGAGCTGGTAAGAGGAACTTTGCCCTCCCAGTTTGTCGGAAAGCAGATCAGAATAGAGCCACATCACAAGGGGAGGGACCATCCTGAAGTGTATGGGTTTGGGAGGAAAGAGGAGTAAGATAGTAGGTCCAGTAATCTGTCTAGTTAAAAGATACCAAGTTCCATAGCTCAAGGATTCCAGTTTTCTCGCTTTTCCAGATAATCTCAGCAAGGAAGACCTGTAGTTCCTGCGGATTCAGATAAGTCCTGCACTCAGTGCAAGAGATCTCTACAGAAGTCTACTAGGCTTAGAAGCATGAGAAACAGAGAGAAAAGCAGGTGTTGGAGAAGATTTAAAGTCTTGGGTTTGGAGGATGGTGGATACCCTGGAGAAGCAGGAGGTGTTTGTTTGTTTGTTTTGTTGACAGAGCCTTGTTAGGTAGCTCATGCAGTCCTTGGGAACTTGAGATCCTCTCAGTCTCTTTTCCCCTGAGGCACCAGGCTGGGAGGAGGATGATTTGGGAGGGGTTGTATTGATCACAGTGACTGAAGGCATTCAAAAAGGATGTGGGAAAGAGCTGGTCTGATGGAGGAGTCTGGAAAGTGCCGGAAGGAGGATCGGCCGAGATTAGACGTTGTGGCAGTTACTGGACAATCACCACAGCATCATGGAGGAGAGGATCTGAAAACTAGGGCGTACATCATTTTTCAAAAGGGAGAAGGTTATATACACCCAGAGTCTAGAGCTGCAAAGAAGCAAAGTAGATTTCAAAAGAGCTTCTAATTTAGTGTCTGCTGGCTGTACCACAGAAGTGAGACAGGTACACGTGGACAGGCTGCTCCCCAAAGCTGTAGTCCCAAGTAGACTTGGTGATTGTTTTTTTTTTTTAATGTGCATTGGTGTTTTGCCTGCACGTAAATTGTGTGGGAGTGCTGATCTCTGGGAGTTAGACAGTTGTGAGCTACACACTGTGGGTGCTGGGAATTGAACCTTAGTCTTTGAAAGAGCTATCTCTCCAGCCTGCCCATGCATCTTATAAGGAAGGCAGCAAAGTAGAGCCAGCTGGCTGAGGAGCTTGGGAGGTGGGGGGTCAGGAAGGAAGGAAAAGGAGACAAGGATGGGAAAGCTGGGGACCTTTGCCTTTGTAAGCCTGGTAGACTTTTAAATTCTACATGGAGAGGCTGATAAACAGGGTGGGTACTTTGAGAAAGCTGGCAGAGGCGAGGCTGGGCTGGCCCCAGAGCCAAGGCGGCAGTGCAGCACGGCTCAGTAAGCAGAGGGATTGGCATTTCGGAGAATTTGGATTTTTGTCATTTCTGAGACAGGGTCCAGGCAGGCTTCAAACTCACTTTGTAGCTCAGCATGACTTGAACTTTTGATTCTCCTGAATTGTATTATGGCCGTGGACCACCATGCTGGGCTTCTGTGGTGCTGGGTATTGAACCTAGGGTTTCCTGTACACTGGCAAACTAACTGAGCTACATCCTCCGTTCCTGGAGCACTTGCTTTTTGTGGTCTGTTTTTCCCCCTGTCAGTTACAAGGTGGTAGATAATAAAAAGGTTAGAGAGAGGGTGAAATGTCAGGTGAACGACCCAGCATGGAAGCAGAAGTTACAAAGAAGTTCCCAAGTTCAGGAACCCTCTAAGGAGTTCTGAACTAATGTTCACTTACATGGTCTAGACCAGGCTTTAGATGCCTGGATTGACCTGAGGTTGGGGCACTGGTAGTGGCAGAGACTTAGGACACTGTCGATAAGGACCTGAAGGCAATGGGGAACTGGGAAGCCTGTGGACTGTAGGAGAGGAACCGTAGAGATTGGGGAGTGTCCCAGCAGCGTAGGAGCCTAGAGTCAGGAAGTGGGTTGTGGGGAGCTATGGCCTCCTGGGTAGAGTCCAGGTGATGAAATGCGGTAGTAGGGACTGAAACTGGAGCAG
Organism: Rattus rattus; assembly: GCF_011064425.1. NCBI lineage: Eukaryota > Metazoa > Chordata > Mammalia > Rodentia > Muridae > Rattus > Rattus rattus. Next base: position 58,954,265 of record NC_046158.1, read on the forward strand.
ATGGAAATTGATTACATTAGGAGAAAACCAAGAATGATATAAGTAATTATGCAATGCAACAGGTTGCATTATGGATATATCTGTATTTATGTACATACAGGCGCATGCAAAACAATGGGATGAAAGAAAACCATGGTGAGGTGGTAGGTAAATGCCTTTAACCCAGCATAATTAGGAGGCAGAGGCAGGCTGGGATTCTGTGAGTTCAGGCCAGCCTGTCTATAGAGCTGAAGTTCCAGGACAGCAAAGTTATACAGAGAGACCCTGTCTAAAAAACAGAAAAAAAAGGAAAACCCAAAACCCAAACCAAAAAAAGGTGTAAATTTTAAGGAGAGCAGGGAGGGTATATAGGCAAGGATTTGAGGGAGGACAGGAAAGGGAGAAATTTTTTGTAATTAAAATATAATCTCAGAAACAAAAAAAAGAGATCAAGACTAGAACTGACTAGAGCTAATCTGTAGTATTTGCCTGGAAATGTTCAAAAGTTTGGGTTGATACCTATCACACCGTGAAACCAGAGCGCGTGTGGTACAAAAGGAATGAGAAGTTTAAGGTCTTCAGGGTGATAGGCTAGATTTGAAGAAGACCTGAAGGAGGGGAGGACCCTGTCTCTAAAAAAGAAACCAAACCAAAAAAATAAATCAAAGACTTAAGAGGTCAAGATGTCGATTGGGGGACATATCTGAAGCAGATGTAAGGCAGGGTGTGAATTTTACCAAGCAAAAGCCCCAAGTTATGGAGAGATGCAAGAAGGCCAGCAGGCAAGAGCCGGCCAGAGGAAGATGGCAGCCGGGTGATGACAGGGTTTGACATGCTGGAGCAGAAGTAGAGCCAGTCTAGCTCTCAGACAGGGTCTGCAGCTTTGGAAGGTGGTGACGGGATGATGGAGCAGCCTGACTATTAAATCACTTGTAGCCAGGAAGAGATATGAGTGGCAGGGGTCCAGAGCTTAAAAGAGAAAGAGTACTGTCTTGGGAAGATTGGGAGATCCTGGGGGACACAGAACTGAGACGGTGTGGAGGATGACTAGGGACCAGAGGGACACGACTTGGGCCCTTTAACCTGTCCAAAGCAGGGAGAGTGGACTTGCTACGCAGGGCACACACATTCAAATCTGGGACCCGTGACCTTGGCTCTAGCCATGAGATTGTGTTTGGATGGCGCCAAAGGAGTTGCTGAGAGCAACACAGATCCTGGCTTCCGAGATTTGATTCACTTGGGAGCCCAATCTGACCAACAGCTATTGGAGAGCTGTGTTTTGGCCTGGGCATAGGCAACCCCACAAAGCTCAGTGGGTCAGCACACGCCTGAAGAAGTGCTACAGACTGCCATTGATCACTGTCGTCAGCCGTTTTCAGTAGAAGTGTGTGGGGGGTTGTGTGTGTGTGTGTGTGTGTGTGTGTGTGTGTGTGTGTGTGGTGTGCTATGCGAGGGGGTGGGGAGAGTTGGGGGTAGTGTGTATGGGCACGGTAGGTAACAATGGACCATGGGTTCCCTGCAACACCACCTGAGATCTTAGCTTCTGTTCTGGGTGAATGTCGCCTTTCATCTTGGTGGTTTTACTGGGGGTAGGGGGTGGTGGTAAGAGATAAGACAGTGATGTTCCTTTCCTGAATGCTGTTTGGCAGTTCAGTGAACATGTCTTTGCTGACATGGGGCATGTGTGTGGCATGTTTTGCACACCTCCTTTCGGGGTTGAAGTGCAACAGAAGATTGATGGTCAGTGCACTTTTCTTTCCTCTGTTGCAATTTCTGTCTCTAGGCCTAGTGTAGACAATATGAAGATGTGTTTGTTGACAGCCTATTTCTTAAACCAGCTACCAAATGCCACTTTGATTTGAGGTTGTTGATCTTATTTACTTTTTGGCAAATCAACGATACTAGATTTGTTTTTTGTTTGCTTTGTTTGTCTGGACAGGTCGATGTAGCTTAGGGCTGACTGAGGGTGGCATTGAACTTTAGTAGCCTTTGGCTCTACCTCCTCTCTTGAGCGCCCAGGGTTACAGTGTGCACCACCATATCCAGTTTTATGGCCTGCACCAACCCAGGTTCTTTGCACAGGTTGGGGCCACCAGATGAGCTAGGCTTCCTAGCCCCAGATTTAGGTTCTTGCTGCCCTCCCCATTTGATTTAATCTTGCATTTGCCCTAGGCTATGTTCATGCTGGAGCACTAAAGGACCAAAGGTAAATCAGACAGCCTTGGGTCTTTTTTTCTCAGCAACCCTAAGGGCAGTGCTGGGTTCTGCCACCAACCTGGCATGGGGTCTTATTGCTGTGCAACAGTTTCCCAGATGTGTGCTTTCTTTCCAGAGGCCTTCTGTGTACCTTTACCATTTTCCAATATTCTTCCTCCCAACCCTATGTGGATTCCTTTAAAGGCCCATTGGACTGTGTTAGACTAAAGAGCAAGTGGATTTCCCAATGGGGTTGAAAAAGGTTGATCATTTGGGTAAAGGGGTGACCTAGTTCCTCAACAATTGCATGGCCCCCAAAGCAGGCCCCAAAGTGTCCCTCAGAGCATTGTTGACCCAGTCTGGGGAGATCAGGGGGAATAGAAAAGAACAAAAAGGAGCAGTCGTGGTTCACCTTCGAATCTCTATTCTCAACCTCCAGGCTGCATAACCCTCTGAGGGTGGACAGCTGACTGGCAGATGCTGCGCCTGCTGCTTATGGGAAATTATAGGGGCAGTCATCCCTTTATCAGAGCCACCAGCCCCTATGGCTCAGCAGGAGGCGCCAGCCATCCCACACAAGTTCCAGTTCTGTAGCCCCAGTTCTTCTATCTGTCTGCTGCCCCCCACTGCCCCCCAGTCTCGCCTCCTCAAAGGCCAGGGTCCCCCCCCCCACCCAGCATCCACCCCTGGCTCACAGCTTGCAGCTTTCAGATGGTGCTGCACTAGTTGGGGTCACTGCAGTGTCCCACACTGCCCAGGAGAAAGAGCCAGCCTGTGTCCCTCACCCACCCAAACTGCTGCAGCCCTGGTTGAGCCACAACCTCCTGCAGAACAGGAGAGCACCCCAAAGGCCAGACAGTGCAGCTGGTTTCCCAGCCCGTGCATCGCTCTCCACAAGATGTGCAGCCAGGCTCATGCCCAGCCCACTCATACAGACACCCCTCCATCCAAGTTCAGCTACACCATCAGAAGCTGAAGCTCAGCCACTTTCAGCAGCAGCCAGCAGCAGCCACTACATACCTCACCACTCTACCTCCGCCTGCCTCAGCATGCACACCCTCCACCCTTTGCCTCCGGCCCCAGCACCTGGGCTTCCAGTCAGCACGCAGAGCCCTGGGCCTGCTCTGTCTTGTAGAATGTGACATTATGCAATCACAAGTTTGGAGCTAGAGGAGATGCAGAATGACTTGAATTTCTCTCTCCTGCAGGCCCAGCAGCTCTAGCCTGCAGCTGAGCTTTCACACCAAGTTCCCCAGCACCTGCAGTACTACCCAAGGGGATCAATCATCGTGAGGCAGCTGCACCAGGCAGTCCCAGGAGCTGCAGGACACCCCTGCAGGTGAGCTGTCATCCCAGGACTTCCCCTGGCATCCAGGTTCCTCCATCAAGAGTGGGACCTCAGTTCAGCCTCACATTTGAAAGTTACCCCGACTCTCTGCTCAGCAAAGCTGTGGCAGACATAGTGGTGCACGTGTCTGTACAGGTTCAAGCAGTGTTTCACATAGTGGCTTCATTAGCCCTATCCTCTAGGGATGACATTGGGGATTTCGTCCACAGATAAAATTTTGAAAACAAAGATACTTGTGAGGGGTGAGGAGAGAAAGCAGAGAGTGAGCTGGGGGGAGGAGAAACGAGAAAGTGAGGAGGGGAGGGGAGAGGGGTGAGTTGGGGAGGAGAAGGGAGGGGAAAGGTGAGGGGGAAGAGCAGAAGGAGTTGGTTTCTATGTAGAAGGTAGGGGTTTAGTATCGGGCATCTTCCCATTGCTTTTGCCTACCACCACCACCACCACCACCACCACCACCACCACCACCACCACCACCACCACCACCACCACACTCACCACCACCACTCAAATTTCACCAACATCACCATAACAGTCTTATAGAACCTGGTCTAAGCAATTTGGCTCAATCTTGGTTGGAAGCAAAGTGCCCCAGGACCCATTTGTTCCATGATTCCCAGCACTGGATTATCAGCCCCACTGACCTTTCTTGGATTCTTTTTATGGTTCTGGGACCTGAGCCTGAGTCTCAGGTATAAGCACCATGGTAAGCACCAGTGACTCAAGCCTGGGAACAGATGGTAATTGCCAGAGGAGGCTGGAACTCCTGCCAGCCAGGATAAAGGGGCAGCGATCTCTCTGCTGTGCCTGTGCAGTGTTTAAACCCCTTGCTGGGAACTTAGGCAAGCTTAGTGGGGAAAGTGAGAGCCTGGAGGAGGGAACGAGGGTGTACTGTATTACTGCAAGGCACTTTTTACAACATCCCAAGGATAGTTTAAACTATTTACATTCATAAAGCTAGATATGCTTTTGTACACACATGCAGAATATCAGCCAATATTGTGTACTGTAGGTGGTGCCACCTGTAGCTTGTAGATGGGAGGCTGGTAAGGCCAGCAGTGCCTGCTCTGAGACCATATACAGTGTTGGAGAAGAGGCGCCAAGCCTGGGGTCTGGGTCTGCAGATTTATTCTTAATGCCACAGAAGAGGCTGGACTTCTCCTAGGTAATGCTGGAGCATCAATGGCTGGGACTTGCTTTCACCTGAAGATGACCTGAGTTTGTTTTACTGCTTTGGGATCTTTGCCGCCCTAATGCCTTAATTCTCTTAGTTACTGACTTTCTTCTAGACCTCCCTGTACAGCCTGTTTCCCCACCCTGGCCACATTTCCCATTTAAAATATCCCTTTAACTCCATGATTACCAATCTTCAGAGAGGCTTTTAGATTTTGTTTCATCGTGAAACATAAAGCTTCACATGACCATGCTTCCCAGATAATATTCTGTCAACTCCTGAGGCTCACATTCCTCTGAAGCAAATAATCTCTGTTGTGGCAGAGCAGAGTGCAGGAGTCAGAGAGGCCACAGGCTGAAGCACAGACTGTGGACAGACTTGATGCCAGAGTGTTTACATTGTACACAGACTCTGGGCCTGAATCCTAGCACTGTAAATAACTGACAGCAAATAAATCCAGGATCCAAACTACACCAACCAACCATAGCCAACCAACCAGGCCAGCCGTAGCCAAACCCAGAAGCATGTGATGGTTGTTAAAGTGATTGAACGGTTATTTTGGAATCCTCACATCGCCAAGGCAGTGTGTGTGTGTGTGTGTGTGTGTGTGTGTGTGTACATGCATTTGGTGGGTGTATGAGTGAGTGTGTATGTGTGTGAGTGTGTGTGTGTGTATGAGTGTGTGTATATGCATTTGTTTGCATGTGTTTATAGCCAGAACCCCTGCTTTTAGTTTCTTTTTAAAGATTTGTTTATTTCATGTACAGAGTGCACTGTAGCTGTCTTCAGACACCAGAAGAGGGCATCAGACCCCATTACAGATGGTTGTGGTTTCACCTGCGTGGTTGTTGGAATTGAACTCAGGGACCTCAAATCTTGCAGTCAGTGCCTTAACCACTGAGCCATCTCCTCCAGCCTTCTGCTTTGCAGTTTTGAGGATAGGGTCTCTCTCCTCTCTCCCTCATCTTCAGAGAGGATTTCTTTGTAGCCCTGAACTTACTGTAGACTGGCTGGCCTAAACTCACAGAATCCCCTGCTTGTCCCTGCCTCTGAACTAAAGGCATGCACCACCACAGGTGGCTAGGCTGGACTGGCCTGCAGCCTGCTCTCATGTTGAGCCTTGGACCATTCCAAGTTTTATGTAGGTTCCAGATCTGAACGCAGGTCTCTGCTGGTATTCCAGGGGTGAATTTTACTGACTGTGTCATTTCTCCTCCAACCCAGACTATTTTCTTCTTGAGAAAATTTGTCATTCAACAAGGGAAATAGCTACAAAGGGTAGGGCCCATTAGTCCTTTAGTATTCCTTTGGGGAAATCCATCCAGGGGCGTTGCTATTTCTCTTTTCAGGGTCATAGAGGAAAAACCACCAGCATCTGAGGCCCAAAGCCAGGGGCCTTCCATCTGTTGACAAGAATATCAAGGTTTCTTTGTCCCAGACATCTGGGGAAGGTAAACCCCTGTCCCTCCAGTGGACGCAGCTCCCAGCATTCTTTCTCCGAGTGTGGTGAGAAAGGCACCAACAGCCTGACGGGATTTGCTGTCAGCCCCTGACACCAGGCAACTAGAGAAGGATGGATTCGTGGAGTGTGTGTCCCTTGTTCCAGCCGGGAAGCCACCTTTGCCCCTAAGTCAGCAATGAAGGCTTTCCCCAATTTCACCTGTACCCCACATGGGCTTCTGTTGGGGCTTCACTTAGAGTGGAAGGGAAAGAGTCAATTTGACCGTGAGTGCCAGAACGGAGGTGGCACTCATCAATTCAATCTTGCCTCTCCTAATGGCTGTTCTGAAAATTGCACCACCCAGCAACTAAGGAAACCAGTTTTCATGGCCTGGAAGGTTGCCAGAGAGCCAAGCTTCTTAAGAACCCACAAGGTGCAGCCTCTCTTTATCCTTTCTGCAATGTAAATGAGGGAAAGATATTTTATGACCTACTACCCAAGCATGGGCCTTAGGCGAAACCCGTGGAATTGCTAGGTATGGCTCTGCAAGGATGTCCTTACAGAGGCAGCTGAGCACCTGAACAGACGTGAGTCCACCTGAAGATGAGTTATCAGAGGCCTGTCTAGTCGTCTCCGCTTGGTAAAATGACCTCACTCGGCCTCCTGGCAGTGCCTCAGCCCTGACACCCTGAGCCCTTCTCTGCCTTCTTTCCTCTCTGTCCTCCTCAGGTGGACTGTGGTTAGCATCCGCTGCTGCCTGTCCCTCCTCCTAGGTGGACTCGTTGTTAGCACTGTGTCATGCCTCTGTCTTACCTGTGTCCCAGGGCCCTCATACTTTTATTGCCTCTCAGGCCTGCATCAGTCTCCTGGTCCTCCTCAAGTCCTGGAGTTTCAAAGCCTGTTGGCCAGTCTGTACAACTCCAGCTTGCCCATCCGGCCCCCAGTTTCTGGTTTGCAGCTTGCTTCTGCTAGTTACCCCATGCACCCCCCCATCTTCTTAGGGAGTACTGTGCTTTAGATCAGCTTCTGCCTCACTGCAAGCTCAAGAAGTGCTTTTAGAAAAAGCGAGGCAAAGGTAGAAATGAATGTTGACTGAAAGCTCAAGTGACTCTCAAAGACCTGACACTAGTGGCCTCTTTGTCTGTGTATTGTCCTGTTTAATACTATGTTGAAAATGGTTTGGTTCCATGCTGCAAATAGGCCTGCAGGTCTTAGTAGCTATCTAATCTGCACCTATTTGTTTATTCATCCGAGCATAATTTAATTTGCGCCATTATTCACACAAGTGTACACTTGTTGCATTTAGAATTTCAAATGTTGTAGGTGCTCAGCACATACTGTGCAAGGTGGTCCATCTCGTGGTGGAAAGGTTGTCTGGTGACAGGATAAACCGTCACCAACAGTAAATTGGTGATGGTAACACAGCAGTCATTGAGGGTACCTGCCTGGAGCACTTCCCACTTTGAGAGAGGAGGCTGCCTACAGGACACCTCCTGATGAAGGAGTTACTAGTAGGGAGAAAGGTTATGGTGGAAAGAAATGGCAGCCTTGGTAGGTCAAAGCTGAGAGAAAGCCGGGCCTCACAGGGTTTTAGATGAATGGGCCTGTAGAAACAGGAAATGCACTTGGAAGGGAGGGGTTAAAGGCCTGGCTTTATGCTTGGATTTTGAATTCAGTGTTGGGGTTGGGGATTGACTGGAAGGATTTTCAGGGTAAGAGGGATATTTGAGAGGTCACTTCAACCAGAGGTCAGTGTGGTACAAAAAGAACAGTACTGAGGAAGTTAAAAAAAAGATAGAGGCTGGGAAAAGAGGAAGCCAAGACTTCAAGGACCATCAGATATCAAGAGCTTTGAACCCAGTGTCTGATCAATGACAGGAAGGAGGTAAAGTCCTTTTGGCTCAAAACCCCAGTCTGTCTTGGTCCAGGAAATGGGGAACATGGAGAAAGAAGATCCTGACAGGAAGGAGGATGTTGTTTTGAATTGCCAATGCCTCCTTGGCAAACACATTAGAAGATGAGCCAAAGCAGCCATAATATCAGTTCCCTAGAATTCATCAGGAAGCCAAGGACTTGCTGGTGCTTAAGTGGTGGGAAAACCACGCAAGCAGAAAAACACTGTTTGTTTGGAGAAGGTGGGGGGGTGCACAGCTGTGTTCTTACATAGTGGGAGGGAAGGAGGGGACCACATCTCCAGCACAGAGACTGTAACCTGTATGAGCGCACCCCTAGGCTCTTTTTGAGTAACAAAGGGAAATGTTCATCCTGGGAGGCTGCAGCCTACAATGGGAGTTAGTCAGCTCTCTAACTTCTTTGTTCTGGACTGTTCTCAGTCTCATGACTGGCCTGGGCCCATGTTATGATTAAGGTAAGGGCAGGCAGGGGTGGTACTGTCAAAGGTGTTTTATAATGCTTCGTGTCTGAGGTCCCTAGTAAAGGGCTGTTATTAGGGTCCAGAGGAAGCTTTGGATGGCAAAGAGACCACCATAAGGAAAAGTGCCTAATTTGAAGGGGATTGTTGCACTCTAAAGGCATGCAGTGTGTGTGTATGTATGTGTATGTTTGTTGTTGTTTCAAGACAGGGTTTCTGTGCAGCCTATGCTGTCCTAGAACTCACTCTGTAGACTAGGGACCAACTCATTGATCCATCTGTCTCTGTCTCCCTGAGCACTGGGGGATTAAAGGGGGCGCCACCACTGCCAAGCCTGGGATTTATTGCTTTTAAACTGGGGTTGAGTGAATAAAAGATATGAAACTCAAGATACCAAATATTTTGAGCACCCCACTATTGAATGATAATTTATGAACTTTAAAAAACAGTTTTCCACAGGATTTTTTTAAATGATAATTCCACTTTTGTGTCTGTTTATCCTAGCAATACTATGAGGAGCCACTTTATTTCCCTTGAAAGATGTGGAAATCGAGACATTATTGAGATTAAGGGACCCATCCAATAGTTACACAGTGTCTTATGGGCAATGCAAGAATCAGAACACAGGCTCCCCTGACTCAAGACGCCTCTCAGAGATTGGGTTCATTGGCTTCTTCTGTGCACTGCAGTGGGAGAAAGAGGACCCCATTTTGGCCTCTCCCTCACCCACTGGATTTTGTCTTGAAGCTGCCTGGGGCTTGCTGAGAGTCCCCCAAGACCCTGGCCTTTGCCTTTGTCTTTTGGTAAAAATGTTTTGGGTCTGCAGCCACTCCTCAGCTTGTGCTGCCCTATGGGTTCCAGGGAAGGGTCAAGCCACTTGAAGGCCCCAGGGCCAGAGGAATCTGGCTGCAGGCCTTCCGTGTGCATCATCCATGCCAGCTCTATTGCCACTAGGACTTTGATTAGAGCAGTGCCCAGAAGGATGCTAAATGAGACCCTACAGCAAGACGTTGCAGCTGAAGATGAGATGGAAGCGAACAAGTCTTCTAGAAGAAAACCTGCACTCCTCATCCTGTCCCCACTACCTTCCAGGCACCCAGCAGGATGTTTTGACTTTTGATTCCCAGGCACTGGTTGCTGCCAAGCTTCCCTAATCTTAGTTCAGCTATCCTGGAAAAGCATGGTCTCAACTCTACAACTCAAGCCCTTACAATCCCGGGAATGTGGAAGACATTTTGATGGCTTCTTTTTCATACTTGAACCATGATTCTGTGAAGAAAAACCAATGAACTTATTCTTTTGAGCACTCAGAGGGGGCCATAGGCAACACAGAGCCCAGCCCAGTCCCCTCATCGCCTGCAAGTGAGAGCTCTGTTGAGTAGAGGCAGCCCCAGTTCCTCTGTAAAGGACTTGAAGGGGTCAATGGTGCTCAGCATGGTTAAAGTGGAGTCTGCTGTATTTGGTGACCAGGCTATTGAGATATGCAAATGAACCGCTGACAATGGCTGAGGTGGAAAGCAAGCTAAAGCATTATCAAAGCATGACACACCAAACTCTTTTTTAAAGATTTCATTTATTTTATGTATATGAGTACACTGTCAAGTTCCCAGACACACCAAAAGAAGGCATAGGATTCCATTATAGATGGTTGTGTGAGCCCCATGTGGTTGCAAGAACTGAACTCAGGACCTCTGAAGAGCAGACAGTGCTCTTTAACTGCTGACACCTCTCCAGCGACGCTGCCTCTCCAGCCCTGGCAGACACCCAACTGTTAACTCTTATAACAGCTCCATGAGATTTACATCAGCCGGTGGAAGAGGACATTCTAGCCCAGAGATGAGAAATGACTCACTTTCTGTCGGCCTGGCATAATGAGAAAGTACATCTTGTCTTCACATCCCGAATCCACTGTTGTGACCAGATCCTGGATAGTCAACCTCAGCAGCAGTGATCCACAGTCATGTAAAGGGTCCTGAAAGTAGTCAGTGTCCCAGGTCCTGGGTCAGCACCTGCAGAACTATGCTACAAATCTGCCTCTCCCTAGGAGCCAACCCAAACACTTCGGGCTGGCCCATGAATGTATCCCTTTCAGAAGCTCTCTCTCTAGTTCTCATAACGTCCCCTTCTGACCAAGCCTAAGACTTCTGCCCACATCACCACCTGGTCCACAAGGAAACAGGCTTATTTATTCACAGGCTTGAGGGGTCCCCAGTATCCTGAGCAGACTCGGCCAAGCCTCTAAGGTTTTAGTGAGTTTCACCTGTTGGCTTTCATTGCAGACGGGCCTGAACTCCATCACTTACACGCTTTTCTTCCTCCCACCCAGTCCCCAGAACCTCCTCTGTTTTTTATTTCACAGATGATCAAGGCCCTGGTGCTTTTTCAAGTCTTTATCTTTTGACCCATTTGACTTCTGGTCAGAGGGAGGCCCATCAGGAGTAGCTTTCTAATTAACAGGGACTCTTGAGATGCGTGAGCGCCACTGCCAGTGAGAACAATACTATTATTAAAGGTCGACATGTGAAAGGGATATGTGACACCAGCTACTAGACCAGGGTTAGTTGCTTCCTCACCTGCCTTGTTGGGCTGTTCCAGATCGCCACTGTTAAAAAAACCAGCCTGCCTATCTGAAGCTGTTAAAGCACTCAGATATTTTTGAGCACTTATATTCATAAATCAAGTTTATCTCTGTATGGTAAATTACCTCTCCTTATCTGTAACCCCAGCCAGAGGGAGCGCTCAGTGTGTGTCTAGACACAGCCTCCCTGGCCATTGCTCCTTTCCCTACGGTAATCAGTCCAGAGCCCTTGGTGATATTAACCAAACAACCTGAAGTCAGAAACCCTCTCTCTGTCTCTCTGTGTCTCTCTGTGTCGTCTGTGTCTGTGTCTCTCTCCTCCCTCCTCCCTCCTCGTGTGCGGCTTGAGACAGGGGTCTCTGTGTAGTCCTGCTGTCCTGAACCCTGCAGGCCACACCGCTCACACCAGAATCGGGGATTCTCTGGCCTCCTGCCCCTGAGTGGACTGGGACTAAAGGAGTTCACGGCCATGATCGCCCAAGCTGGCTCATTCTCTACATTCACAACAAGGAGATTAGAAGTAGGAGCAGGATTTATATGATGCAAGTCCCCAAGAAAGAAGACGACAACTTCACCTGAAGAAAGGCCACCATATGAGGTTGCTGAAAGGACAGCGTTAAGCCCACTCCAAGAGACCCCTGAAACCATCACTGGACTCCCCGCATTTTTTTGAAATGTTCATTTGTGTATGTTTGGTTCCATTTGCTTAGTGAGACTGTCATAAGCTAAAAGTTTTAGGAAGTCATCCCCACCCAAAAAGAATGGCTGTTTTGTTTTGTTCTGTTTAGACAGGGTTTCTGTGCAGCCCTGACTGTCTTGAAAACTCACTTGTAGGGCAGGCTGGCCTCAAACTCAGAGATCGCCTGTCTCTACCTCCTGAGTGCTGGGATTAAAGGCATGGGCCACCACTGCCCAGCAAAAATAATGTTCTTTAAACTAATCTATTTTGTTGGTGCAAAAAAAGTATGTTTCAGATAATGGGGATGAGTTTATGAGAACATTATGCCATGTACTGCTTTATCTGCAGAAATGTTATCTTGTTGAAGAACCAGAGACATAATAAACTCAGGACATGGCTGCTATGTGTCTGTTTATTATTCTTGCACAATTGCTTCTCACTAGATACTGAATTTCAGGCCAATGGCAAAAAAAATTAAGATCATCCAGCAGACTTCCCAGGCAGACCAAGATTCCTATTCTTGAGCCTAGATTGGGGAAATCTTAGTAATCACTGTCTCAATTTTCCTTCTTGTTACAGTGAAAGAACAAAGCTTTCTCTGAATTTTGAGAATACCATGGCAAAACACTTTAGAACAAACCACACATTGAACCTGAGGAGAAGGGAAGAGGGCGGGCAGGTTACAGGGAAAAACCACTAGACAGGTCAAGGGCTGTGTAAAGAGCTGCATGGGGTTGTCAAGAAAAAGACAGACAGGAGATCTCAGGCAGTCAGGACAGATGAAAGGGACAGGGAGTGTTCACACAGGCAGACAAAAACGGAGGGGGAGTTAGCCTGGCATGGAGCCCAGGTGCTTGCTTAGCGTGCACAGCACCCCTGAGTTCCACCTTAGTGCCTCCCTGTAGAACGTGCAGTAGGGAGCACTTGAAAAAGGTGGAGGCAGGGAAGATCAAAGCCTGGGCGTCTTCCCAGCCATATAGCAAAGACCCTGTCTCAACAAACAGACGGTGGATTAGTAGATGTGAGGGCAAGAGTCCCTGGACACACGGGTGTGGAGGAGGAGGAAGTGAGGAGCAGGTGAGCTGATGCTAACTTAGGGCATTAAGGGGTTCTTAGTCTCAGGTGGTCGCCCGCCCTCTAAAGACCTGAGTTCAGCAACAGCACAAATGTTTTGGCATTTTGACCTTCCTTCTGAACTAGAAAATAGTTGACTTTCACTTCTGCAAACTTCAAAATACACACTTTAGAGGCCTGAAGATTTTATGTGTGTGGTGAAGGTGAGGGTGTCCAGGTTTCCTGTTACAGTTCAGATTGGTAGTAGGGAAGCCATGTTTTGTGAGGCCTTTTATGGCAGGAATCCACTTTGGTTCTTTCTTTGGCCTCTTGAACCACACTGGGTACTGCAAGTACCTTGCTTCCTGGCAGAAGCTCTTCTGTGAGTGAAGCCCCGGTCATTAGGAGGCCATATTCTGCCCCCTCCAACTGGGTGCTCTTAGAAGCCCTGTTTCCTCCCTGGCTCTACTGTGTCTGTGGTCCTGCTTCAGCTCCACCACTTGTGGCCCTGGACAGCAGAATATCACGAAGCTCTTGATTCTGGCCTCTTGCATACATGAAATAAGTACATTTTGTTTAGTGGGTGGGGGTGGCACTATGTTCCACAGAGACAGAAAAAGTATCATGTACTTAACATGGTTTAGATAGGTCCCAGAAATGCTGCGTATGTGCATATGTGCAGCATGTATGTGTGTATGTGGTGAAGTTATTTATTTTATGTACAGGATATGGGCTTAACTGAGACAGTGCATAAACCCCAGCCACTACTTCCGACCTGCTGCTCCTGCCCCCACGGTACCCAGGGATGGGCAGAGGTGGGCAACTCCCCTCAGGGGCCCACCCTAGGAGCAGAGAGCAGAGCTGCTGAAGGCAGGGATCCTCCGGCTGGTCCGGGGACTCTAGCAGGTGTTCTTTCATGTATTTTCTTATTACAGACAGACTAAACAATGGGAGAGAAATCTTTAATGGCTATAGTTTAGATGATGGAGTTAATAATCTGGAATGTGTAAGAAGAACTCCTCCGTAAGGTATGGAGCTAGAGATCATCTATCCCACCTATACTGGAATTTTGCTGCCTTGATATTATATAGGTCTTGTACAGGTAACCACACCCTATGAGTTCAGGATTGTGATAACTAGGTTATATTTAGAAGATAGTATGTCACAGTATTCTGTTTTATCTTTTGTTAAATTTCATAAGCCGTCATGATGGGGAAAGTAATACTGATGTTCCCTTTACCATAGTATACTCAATCTCTTATTTTAAGACTTTGACCAGGGGTTGGGGATTTAGCTCAGCGGTAGAGCGCTTGCCTAGCGAGCGCAAGGCCCTGGGTTCGGTCCCCAGCTCCGGAAAAAAAAAGAAAAAAGAAAAAAAGAAAAAAGAAAAAAAGACTTTGACCAATTATGCATCTCTTTCACTGACTGCTGCCCTCCCTAAAAAAGTTTTTCTGACCAAGTTCAAAGAATTCCAGGTCTACAGATATAAAAATGAATATTTAGATGAAATCTTGACAGCACGACCATTCAGGAATATATCAATTGCAAGTTCTATTAGGTTCTGTAACCTCCTAACTATGAACATTTGATTAGGTTATAGTAAAAAGCATAAATAGTTTCTGGGGAAGAGATAATCATTTATTAAGGATACAGAAAATGATATGATTATTATGCTCAATTTGCTGACACCCATATAGACTGGACTATTAAAAAATGACAAAAATTGAGAGGGGCTATATACAATCATATTTCATTGTGTACATATGTGAAATTTCAGAAATAATAAAACAATTTAAAGGAAAAGAGAATTGAAAAAATTAATCATCATTGGAATAAAGTAGTTAATAAATTCACAGATGATCCGAACAAATAATTTTTGATAAAATGTAATACAAATGACCAACATATGTTTTAGATAGAGCAAGGTCTCCAGTCATCAGAGAATGAACCACATTGAGAGTTCAGCCTACCATCAGAAAAAATGGTCACCCTCAGGAAAACAAAGGACAAAACACAGTTATGAGGTATGGGTAAAAAGGAACCTTTACACAATGTTAGTGGAGGCATAAGCTAGTATACTCACTGTGAAAGTTATTGTGGATTGATTCCATCTTCTTGCAAGGGGGAATTTCCTTGTAAATCTAGAATCCTATGAGAATTAATGGAAATATGACATATAAACTAGAATTTTATTTAACTATAAAGACAAATGAAATCATAAAATTTGTAGGACAGGGGTTGGGGATTTAGCTCAGTGGTAGAGCGCTTGCCTAGGAAGCGCAAGGCCCTGGGTTCGGTCCCCAGCTCCGAAAAAAAGAACCAAAAAAAAAAAAATTTGTAGGACAATGACTGTTTTATGTTCAGTAACTCAGTTTTGGCAACACAAATACCACATGTATTGTATAATATGGAAATCTCAGCTTCTAACTGTGAAATACGTGTATCTAGGCAGGAGTAAGTATCAATAGAGACAAAGAACTAGAAAGCAGCCAACGTAACCGAAATTAATTATAAAAAAAAGATGAGTAACACACACACACAGTATTCATAATACAGTTAGGCTGTGGCATTTGGGAATATCATGAAGAAAAGAGACAAAAAATCATTCTGAGATTTGGAAAATTCAAAAGGTTTATATATTATTTAAAAACTTGTTTTCCAAATCCTAGTACTGTGGAGAAGTCATAAACCCCTGAGAACTAATGCACTGACAGAGATAGGTATCTGGGGGCATGCATTTGAAATAGATAGTAGGACACACCCCTTCCTCTTCCTTTGGCATGCAGATACCTTGAATTGAGCAACTTTCTCTGTCAAGTACTCCTGACATGTGCTGCCTCATCAGAGATCCAAAAGCGAAAGTATTTATTATCTATAGATTAAGTCTTTCCTCCTCATAACTTGATTTTGTCAGGTATTTTCTGACATTGATTGATAACACATTACACAATGTCCTTAGCTGTCACCATGATTGTTTATCTACTGTGACAGAGAAATTAGCACTAGAAGTGAAATATAGTTGCTAATATCAGGAGAGATTTGTACACACTGTAAAGAGTCTGACTTTGACTTTGAGTCAGATGAATAGCCATTGGAGAGTTAACAAATACTTGGAAAGAAAAGATGTTAAAATATGAAACAGACTAATAGAATTTTTCTTCTGCTTCATCAGAATAAGATTGTTAAAATTCTAAGTCAAGATGCATTTGGGTAAAGTTTTAGGACCAACAGGTCTGGTACTCAGCAAAGTAATGGTCTTTGGTTTTTTTCATGCTGTTGAAGAAAACCTTGGGATAATAATTAATAAATGGTGTATACAAGGTGCAATATATAGAATAGATCTGTTTATTTTCAGGATCAGAATATACGTGCATAGAAATGAAGTCTAGAGCATTCTGACTTTCAGAATCTGGGGCAAAAGTATGTGGACCATGGGAAATGTAATAGCAGTGCCATGTAAGAAATAGCAAAAGACAGAGATGGAACAAAATGCCATCAAAAAGGTGCTTTAATAAATAAAATGTTGGCATTAACTTGATAGCATGAATAAGACAGATTCTAAAGATAGAGTAAATGATTTGATAATTTGGAAGTCTTTTCTGTTTATTTCAAGAGCTGTTTGGAAGAACATGGAGATAAAGGGTTTATTGGTTTAAGATAGGCCATAAGAGTCTGAAGAACAAGAACACTCAGAGAAAGCAAACAGACAACTCGGTTACACCTGAGAGCTGAGAGTGCTTACTGTGAAGGCAATCGGTTAAACAAAGAGATGCCTATAGTGGACAGTGGCATGAGCTAAGATATTTTTAAGAAAGGTATAGCTATTGATGTTGATATATAAATATTCCCATTGCTCCAATACTTATTAACCTAAAAAGAAATGATGACACAAGGTTTAGAGGAGACAATCATCAGGTCAACTTTCTCAAAAAAATTAAGATAAAGAGAGAGCTTAGATATAGGATTGACTTACATTGGAGATAAAGAAATTCATATATAATCTGTTCTGCAAAATCCCTCCAGGATACAGATGGTACACAATTATACAAGAAAGTTCATGAATATAGGAGAGAATATGGAGAATGTTAAGAAATATGATTTTGCCAAAATGACAAGAAAGAAAAAGTAGGAAGAAAAATTCAAAGAAAACTTCTGGTTGGCTGCATGGTGGAGACACAATTCACTCATCAATGGATTTTACAATAATGCTTTTAATGCCAATTCTTTTGATGTACATCAAACTTTCTCAGCCACATAGTGTGTGCATATATATATATATATATATATATATAATGGTAGAATTTAATTATACTTAAGATATCACTATGATTAGGATTCAATTGATCTAGGCTGGCCTATACAGTGATTTTAATGTCCATCAACACCGTTTGTAACTTATTCACAGCTAAGTTTGTGAAAAAATAAATATGCTTTGACGTAGGTCTCATATTTAAGTCATCAAGTAAATTGAATTGAATAATTTTGGTGATGCTCATAAATGACTGGAAAAGACACATGCCATATAGGTAGATATCTCTATGACATTAACATGCATGATATAAGTATAAGTGTATGCAGCTGCAAATGTGATGAAAATATAAAGTGCTCTTGGTCTGACTTATTATAACTTACTATTTAAATTAATATGTAATCAGTAAAAGTTGGGGAAAGCCCTTAATTATATAATATCAGTTAATGTTAAATGTAAAAGAACTATTTCACTTCTAAGACCATGACTATTTTCTGGGTATTATTGGCATTTTATTTTAAAACATGGCATGATTTATTGACTAGCTATTGTAAGTAGGTATTATTCAGTAACTACTGAAGTTTTTATTATGACCAACATCCTATTTTATTTCAAATAAGTTTTTCAATCTTGTTTTTGTAAAACATCACATTTTTCTTGAATTTTAATGAACAAAAATACAAACATAATCCCCCAGATTTATTCTATAATACTTTACCTCTTTGGCTATTGTAAAACTTTCTGTATATTGGATATTAGTTACACTTTTTATATACAGATATATACACTTGTATAAGTATATATACAGTATTTCCAGTTGTTTTGAATTAGTTGTTTTCTCAAGATTGCTTAAAATGACTTGCTTCTTAATGCATGACTTCTATTGCTGTAATTCTTTCTTGAAGGTTCTTATAGAAGCTGAACCAAAGCTCCATTTATAAAAATAATTATATTTCAATTATTGGTAATCATTAACTTAATCATAGCCCACAGTTACATCAGCTCCCACACACAAACTTATTTTCTATGTAAGATCTTAGACGTGTGTAAGATATCTAGCTTGTCAATCACCAAATTTCTGATTGGCTGTCATCATATCCATCTTTTGAAAGCATTATAGCAGTGCCATTTTGTTTCTTGAATTTGCTGATCTCTTGTTATTTCCTCAGACTTATTTAGTCTTACATTTTTTTCCTAGAGCATCACAGATGCTAGCATGTCCAAGAGCTAATAGTCACCTGTGTACAAACTAAGTGGAATTTGTAGGACTGCTTAGTTTCATTCAGAATTTGTGATTTATGTTTTATTTCATTTCTACATTTTATTTCATTTGTTGTTTAATCAAATTTATTCTTAAATTAATTAATTTCCCCTTTCTTCTTCCCACCCCTATCTACTCCTCCAGTGTTTTTCTTCAGGAAATGGATATCAACCATTATGGAATTTCAAGTTGCTGTAAGGCTAGGCATCTCCTCTCCTATTAAGGCTGTACTAGACCACCGAGCAGTATAAAAGGGTCCCAAAACCATCAATAGAGACAGAGATATCCTCTGATCCCACTGTTAGGAATCCCACAAGGACACCAAGCAATGCAACTGTAAAATCTGTGTAAAGGGCCTAGATCGGTTCCATGCAGGCTCCGTG
Organism: Rattus rattus; assembly: GCF_011064425.1. Taxonomy (NCBI): domain Eukaryota; kingdom Metazoa; phylum Chordata; class Mammalia; order Rodentia; family Muridae; genus Rattus; species Rattus rattus. The sequence goes on from NC_046158.1 coordinate 58,972,971, forward strand.
GTTGGCACATGTCTCTGTGTGTATCCTATGAGCTCACAGGATAGTTGATTCTTTAGGTTTCCTTGTGGTGTCCTTTACCTCTCTGGCTCCTTCAATCCTTCCTGACCCTTTTCCTCAGGGTTCCCAATTTTCTGATTTATGTTTGGTCTCTCCATCTGAATTATCACTTTAATTATGAATATTAATGTCCTACTGAAATTAACTATTGATTATCAATATGCCTGTATTGCCCCTTCAAAACAAAAGTCAAGACCAGTAATACCTTTCGCCTTTACTTTTTGTCACTGTTCATAAACCCTGGTCACTTGGTAACCATGTGATTGTTTAGGCATTATAATACTCTCTTCATATACATTTTCCCCTCTTTCATAATTCTACTTGAAAAAAATGTAAGAGTTTGTGGAAAATCTGTCTCTCCATGCCTATTCTTAACTCTGCTAGGTCAACTCAGATTACCTCAACATCCTTATTAGTCACAACTTCTACTCAGAAATAAGACTTAAAGTCAAGTTTCCAAAATTTATCTAGTCTGATGTAATGATAATATATATTTGTAATGTCTTTGACGGATCTGTTATTTCTACTATGATTACCTATTTTTAAAGAATTTTATTTACATTTAAAACTATATTTCTTTGGAAATTTTAGTAAAAATCTGAGGGAAGGAATGAAGACAAGGATTATTGATATTTCAAAATATAATTTGGAGACTTGAAGTTATCTACATAAATTAAACTGTTATTTTAAAATCTCAACAAGAGTTTTATTTTGGGACATTATTGTAGCTTAAATCATTGCTATGTTCTTAGTTGAACATCTGCATTAAGTTGTTTATAACCCAATTGCTCTTCTCATAATTTGATTGCAGATGAATTAACAACTCTATTCAGGTCACACGCCAGAAGTAAATAGTTTTATTTTGATTTAATCACACTTCTTAAATTGAGAAAGTAATTTAAGTTACCCTTTCACATTGAATAAAAGTTCCCCCTGATGTTGATTCCAGCCTAAATCTCCCTTTTCACACAATAAATTGTGTTGATTGTCTCATGATGTAGGTTTGATAATGCTGTGGTTCTATTTATGATTAAATACATTACAAGCATTTTGATTAAAGACAGGATTGAATAACAAACAATAGGAAAAAGTGAATGTTTACATGCAGAAGGCTGAAACCTTATTTTTCTCTTCCCCTTATAAAAATCAACTGAAAATGCCTCAAAGACCTTAACGTAGAATGCCTTTGGCATTCTAGAGGAACATATGGGATGTGTACTTCAAGATATAAGCTCAGGCGATGGATCCTGAGTAGCTCAGACAATAGTGCTAAGCATCAATAAGTAGGTTTACATTAAATTTTATAGTTGCAGCACAGAAAAATCAAACAAGTACATATGAAGAGCTAACACACAGAATGGTCATCTGGCACAGGATTATAATCTAGAATACATAAAGAGAGTAAAAGGTAAGTACCCATAAGTAATCTATTTAATAAATGGGAAAATCAAACAAACACTTTATAAGAAGAGGAAATCCAAATGAAAAATAACTTCAAGAAAAGTATTCAAGGATCTTCAGCCATCAGGGATACATGAATCCAAACCAGACTAAGATATTGTTTCCTTTCCCTAGCTAGAATGGCTAGAGTCAAAGAAAGACAGACAGACATATAGGCATACAGACATATAGGCAAAGAAGTTACAAATTATAGTAAGCACAGGCAAAATGAAGAAATTTTATCATTACTGCTATAGATTAAAGTAATCCAATGTCTTTGACAAATCATATATGTGCTCCTCAAAAAATTAAAGTTATGAATAAATTATGAAAAATACATCCAGCCCCCACCCCTGTTATGGTTTGTATATGCTCAGCCGAGGGCATGTTACTATTAGAGGGTGTGGCCCTGTTGGAATAGGTGTGGCCTTGTTGGAGTAGGTGTGTCACTGTGGGTGTGGGCTTTAAGATGCTCTCCTAGTTGCCTGGAAGTGAGAATTCTACTAGCAGCCTTCAGATGAAGATATAGAACTCTCAGCAACTCCTGTACCATGCTGACCTGGATGCTGCCATTTTCCCACCTTGATGATAATGGACCGAACCTTTGGACATGTAAGCCAGACCCAATTAAATGTTGTCCTCATAAGACTTGCCTTGGTCATGGTATCTTTTCACAGCAGTAAAACCCTAACTAAGACACCCCATTACTATAAAGATACCTGCATAGTCGAGTCTAATATACCACTGCTCACTGTAGACATAGTATGCTTCAGTGAATGGTTAGATAAAGGAAAGGTGCTATGCATGCTTAATAGCTTTATTCTGTCTTAAAGAAGAGTAAAATTCTACAATTGTCCTTAAACTTAATGGCTGTGTAATTTGATAAGTTGCTATTGAAATCTAATTTAGTAAGACAACCTTGCCTATGTTTTCATCTCACTGGAGTGCTTTAGGATATTCCCCTTTCAGCCTTTTCAGCAACATACATTAATGATATTTTTAATAAGTCTATTTACATAATAAACAAAAATGGTTCCTTAGTAATCATTAAACTTTCCTTTTCAAACACCTTCTTCATTTTTATAGATCCCCTAATACACATTTACATCTCTTCAATTTGAAATAGCTCATTAGTATAAAACGTATTCATATGATTACTTAGCTAAATTTTATATTGCAGAGAGTCATGGATTTATTGAGTGTAAATGACATATGAGTTATATTTTAGGAACACTGTAGACTCAGTGTTGCAGTTTAAAATACTTCCAAGCAAATAGTCCCAGTTCTTCAGATAAAGCTGTTTAGAGATTTATACACATTGCTTCAAAACTATCTAGTATCTTAGTATCTTCTCATTTACAGTTACTGGGAGGTAAACATATATCATCTCTCAACTTTTCATCTTTCTGTCTCTTTATCATCTATCTATATATCTGTATCTACTATCTATGTATCATCCATCAATATCTACTTATCTATTATCTCAACTACCTGTCTATCTACCCACTTACCTATTTATCATCTATCTACTTATTGATCATCTATCAATCTCATCTATTTATATGTTATTATATCTATTTATCATCTGTTTATTTGTCTGTCTGTCTGTCAATCTATCACAATCATTCACATCCACCTAAGTCTAGAACTAAAAAGTAGCAAGTAAACACATTTGCTACCACATAGTTCTTAGTATACCTTAAATTCATCACAATTCATTTTTTGGGTGAGTTCATATGTTAAGTAGATAGACATGTAATATACATCAGTATACAATGAAAATTATTGTGTCAAAGAATAACTATAATCAATATAGTATTTTATTTTTATTTGTCATTTTGAAACAGGTTTTAATCTATGGAGATATGTTCTTTACCAAATTAAATAAGTTCAATTTTCAAATGTTGATGTTATATTGGCTGTGGTACTTTAAAATTGTCTTAGTTATTGTATTCCAAAGTAATCTTGACCCATACGACATTAAAGTTTTAGAAAGACGGCCAGTTTTCTACTTCCTATTTTACATAGTCAAACTCATATTAGAAAAATCATCAGTTAAATTATAAAAACTGGGTTGTTTCCGGCTTCAGGCTATTATACATAAAGCTGCTGTGAACATAGTGGAGCATGTGTCCTTGTTATTGGTTGAGCATCTTTTGGGTATATGCCCAGGAGTGGTAGTGGTATAACTGGTTCCTCAGGTAGTACTATGTCCAATCTTTTGAAGAACAGCCAGACTGATTTCCAGAGTAGTTGTACCAGCTTGCAATGCCACCAAAATGGAGGAGTGTTCCTCTTTCTCTAGCATCTGCTGTCACTTGAGCTTTTAATCTTAGCCATTCTGATTGGTGTGAGGTGGAATCTCAGGGTTGTTTTGATTTGCATTTTCCTGTTGACTAATGATGTTGAACATTTCTAAAGAAATGTGCTTTGCGACTATTCAATATTCCTCAGTTGAGAATTCTTTGTTTAGCTCTGTACCCATGTCCTTCAACAGAGGAATGGATACAGAAAATATGGTACATTTACACAATGGAGTACTACTCAGATATTGAAAACAGTGACTTCAGGAAATTCTTAGGCAAAGGATGAAACTAGAAAATATCACTGATAAGTGGATATTAGTCCAAAATCTTGAAATACCCATTATACAATTTACATACTAAATAAGTTCAAGAAGGAAGACCAAAGTGTGGATTCTTCAGTCCTTCTTAGAAGGGGAAACAAAATACTTATAGGAGGAAATAAGGAGACAAAGTATGAAGCAGAGACGGAAGGAAAGGCCATGGGGAGACTGCCCACCTAGGGATCCATCCCATACGCAGTCACCAAACCCAGACACTATTGCAGTGCTGACTCGAGTCTGATATAGCTGACTCCTGAGAGAATCTGCCAGATCCTGACAAATACAGAGGCGTACGCTAGTACCCAAGCATTGGACTGAGAACTGGCTCCCCAATAAAGGAGGTAGAAAAAGGACTGAAGGAAATGAAGGGGTTTGCAACCTCATAGGAAGAACAACAATGTCAATCAACCAGACACCCCAGAGCTCCTAGGGACTAAACCACCATTCAAAGAGTACACATGGGGGGACCCATGGCTCCAGCCACATATGTAGCAGAGGATGGCCTTGTCTGGCATCAATGGGAGGAGAGGCCCATGGTCCTGAGAAGGCTTAATGCCCCAGTGTAGGGGAATTGGAGGGCAGGGAGACAGGGGGAGAGGGCATGGGACAGGGTGTTTCTGGAAGGAAAATCTGGAAAGGGGATAACATGTGAATTTTAAATAAAGAAAATATCTAATAAATAAAATAAAATATAATTATAAAACTGTAATCGTTAAGTCCAGCTATGTATGTCTAGCCATCTTCTTTTCAGAGCAACACTCATTGGAAAGTTCTTTATTTATATCATCAAATTCTATTTCATTCACAGTTGTTTTGCAGCTAACTTTCCATTGTAATTGATAAGGGTTTTCCAGTCTTTATATTTAAATGTAACTTAAAACTTAAAAATATTTATATTCAGTGGAAGAAGTAGTTAGTAAAATATAAAATATATATTGTTGATAAAGCTTTTTTCCACATCTGCTTTAAATAGAATACAATGCCATGAATTTGATGTAACTATGATGTTTACTATTTTGAAATATATTTAATGGAGTCTAAAATACTATACATCTGTATAAAATTAACTAAAAGATGTGCTAAGTTCTCCAAGCTTAAGCCATCATATTTTATGTGTATGGTAATAAACCATTATGCGATGTCTGCACATAAAGTTTCATATTACCAATTTCCTACTTGTTTTTCAAAACAGGAGATAAAAATCATTATCAAGACACATAAGTTACTGAGAGAAGAAAAAAAAGACATTCATGTCTTTGACTACCTGTGAATATAGACTGTAATACATTTCTATTCTTTCATTGTTAAACTAAACATATTAATTACAAAAAGAAGTAAATCCTCTAATTTTCTAACAGGTAAAACCAGAACACTGAGCATATACATTTTTTAAAAAGGCGATGTGTCCTTTTACTTGTTTAAGTATATATATGATTTCAACATATACAATATAAAGTGAACACAAGTGATAGTTAATATGGGATAGTTTACATTATTTTCATAACTTATCTTTAGAAGTCTTTTGAAATATTAGTATACATTTTGCACATATAGTTTATCTTAATATAAACAAAGGTATTTTCTTATATACTTTAACTTTTATTATTGAGAATTCTTTGAAATTTTTATAGAAATTAATTGAACAAACTTAAATAAGGCATTTTTGGCTATGCATTTCTAGAGACCAGCACAGAACCTTATTGCATAGGCAAGGCAAGATTTCTGCCATTAACCTACATCTCTACCCCTATATTTATTCTTGTAAAATTATTACAATTTATTATTTTATGGTGTGTATGCATTTCATTTGCTTGTTGATATGTAACAGTTGGTTCTATGTTTTGTTTTGTTTTGTTTTTTTCTTCTTTTTTTTTCGGAGCTGGGGACCGAACCCAGGGCCTTGCACCTGCTAGGCAAGCGCTCTACCACTGAGCTAAATCCCCAACCCCAGGTTCTATGTTTAAGAAGGCATCAAACACTGTGGGACTGTAGTTTGCTATGGTTGTGAGACACCATGTGGGGGCTGGGAATCACGTGCTTGTTCTCCGGAAGAGTAACCAGTATTCTTAACTCATGGCTGAGCCATCTTTCTCACCCTACTATTTTTAATGTAAAGTAAAGCCCCCAAACAATTGTATTTCCTTTACTGTCCACTTTAATATATTAATTATGGTCCAGTATAAAATAATCTCCACTACACAACTGTGATATACACAGATCAACTGTAAATGCTGTAAATATTCAATGTATCGAGCAACCATTCATATCTGTCAAATGCATCTGCATAGTAACTGGTAAGGTAAAGTGTTATAAAAGGTAATTTAGGCCTAAACATTAGGATGATGCTATTGTGTATATGTATAGGGAAGAAAGATAAATATCAATGCATTTAGCCAAAATTCTCAGTATTATTCATAAGACATGGAATTAGCTCAAAGTTATAGTTTTTTTCAAATGAATCTCAATCCAGAGAAACAATCTATGAAGGCCTATTAGAAAACTATAACTTTGAGCTAATTCCATGTTGTTTCTCTGGATTGAGATTCATTTGAAATTTTCTGTTTCGTTTAAAGTTTGCTTTTTTCTTTAAATATAGGGATATAATTTCTTTCTGTACAGACTTGCCTCCTTCCAATTTATGTTCAGGATAAAGATTACATTTAGGCCATTTATAAATAGTTAAGAGTCAATCAACATGGTAAACATTCATATAGCAATTATCGCAAATTAACCACTTGGATGTTAATCATTTCTGTTTGTGTTTTTCCCCCTCTAATGTTGATTTCTGAGGCCTTTAAAGATGGTAACTTTATTATCCTTATAAGATGCCAACATCTGAGTCATCAACATTGGTTAAAAATAAAGGGGGATCACCTTGAGCTCCAGAAATGCAAATCAACTGGAAAAACACCAGCTGGCCTTAATCTTTCAACATTGCAGTTTCGTCTGCCTCCTGTCAGCAGGCTAGCAGGTATGCTTTTTATAGAAACCGGGACTTAGCAGATGTAGCTGCTGTTTCCTTCTTGTCAACAGTGAAATTCTCCTTTTTAGCCCCTCTGACACATATAGACACCAACTGAACACAAATATACATTTAGAAAACAGTAGAATGTTAGTGAAACTTTCTATATGTACTAGAGAAACACAAGGTTAAAAATCTATTTTTAAATTTTATCTTTAAAAAATTCTTTAAAGGCCAAAATTTAAAGAACTCTATTTTCTGAAACGATCTGAGAATCTTGGATTTTCTCTTTTTCAATACATTATTATTGGAAAAAAGTAAGATATAAACAAGTAAAATAACAATTAGTAATGATATAACTTTAATTGATAAAAGGGCTAGAAATGAAAGGGCTAGAGAATGGTCAGGAACATCGACCCGAGGTTCTGTTCCAGTTTAAAAATATTCAGCAATTCATCCTGATAAAATTCTCTGAGTGTTCTGATTTTTCTCTAGCTATTCTTCTGTGCCCTTATTTCTAAGGCACATAGTTCAATGTCTCTTTTTCTTTGTTACTTTGTTCCAAAAAATGATGAAGAGGTAATATATGACACCCAAAATAACTGCACCTTACAATAAAATTATGACCATTTATACACTGACTCATAGAACCTGCCAGATGTATCAGGTGTCTGATGGTATGCACATAATGGTCAAGGCAAATCCATGAACTGATGTACTAATCTCTAAAACAAACCCTTGCTAGATTTTTTACATAAAAGGCTATCCATTTTGCTTTTAATATAAACTAATATTTTACTATATGTCTTACACATCTTTCTTGTAAAATAAAACATACAATTATTAATATCCTCTTTCTTCCTCAAAGTTTTTAATTCTATATTTATGTTCTAACTTGAATCAAATGTTAACTCCTGTTTCATTAATTTTGAAAGCTTTCTTATATAAATATATATCCATAGATATTTAAAAATAGTTTACAACTACTCTACCATTTCAGGAAAATGTAATGAATGCATTCGTTTTTAGTTCAATGATCTACCAAACATTTTGCCATTTGTGTCTTTTGTAAATGCATTATATTGAATTCCAAGTGTGAGAAAGCAATGATTAAGTTACTCATTTTGTTTTAACCAGTGTTTGGTTTCCATTTTATTTCCAAAATATATTGCAAAAAACATTTTGAGTGTATTGATTGCTTACATGTGGGAATATTAAAAATGTGGGTAGTATGCCTGGGTCATAAAATATAAACATCTTCAAATTTGCCAGATGTGGTCACATTTATTTTTCTGATGTCTGTGCCAAATTACTTCCCCAAAGACATATAGATAATTCTCTCCAAATTCTCAATGTTCGATGTTCTAGGACTCTGTAAACATTAGTTAATTATTAGTTAATTGGTGAGAAGCCATATCTCATTTTATTTTAATAGCATTTCTCTAATTTTTAGACATTTTTAATAGTTTAGGTTTATTGGACTTCAAATACCTTCTTGTATAAATTGACAGTTCATACTATTGTGAAGTTTCCTATTAAAATGTTTTTCCTTTACTATTTCATAGAAGTCATTTAATATTCTAATACTCATCTTTTTCAGAATTTCATATACTTGGATTTTCATATTCTGTAGATTTTTGTGTAATTTGTATATCTTTTGATCAGACTATATCTTTGTAATATGAAATTTTGAATGTTGAGCAATTTTTCCCACTTCGATATTGTAAATTGTATAAACATGTTTCTAGTACTTCCCACTGACCATTAATTTATTGCATTTTCATTGTGTACTGACCCTAAGTCAGCTATCGTTTCTCCACTTCTACTTATGTTCTCAGGCTTTGGTAGTCAATTCTATTGATCACATAAGGTTTTATGAAATGACATTTTTTTCCAGAGTTGAGGACCAAACCCAGGACCTTGCACTTGCTAGTCAAGCTCTCTACCACTGAGCTAAATCTCCAACCCGACTTGTTTTATATAACTTCAAATGTGTATGATGTCCCCTTTTCAGAGTTGTTGCCAATATTCTTGGTCTTTCACTGTCTAAGACACCTCTATTACCAGAAATAGATGCTAAAACTAGAAGTACAATACAGTTGGACTGCAGGACTTTGAGAGATCTGACCTGGAACTTTCCTCCCAGCTGGTGATCTTCTCTAGTATTAGAAGGTGCTATTCCTACTTCTAGGACATAATTACTCAAAGATTCTGCTATTCCTTAGGTCCAATGAGCCACTGTACTGATGAAATTGATTCAATATGTCCACTAGCACACATTATGGGCGTAAACAATACATTCAGCTTGAGTTTGAGGTCCACTTCACAGTAGCAAACTCATGTCTGGTACAGTAAACCTGGTCAAAAACCTGAGGCTAGTGAAGCTATGAGCTCTAATGGTAACTTTATTGATGATTGTTTCCTAAATGATCATAGTGTCAAACTAGTTTCTAAACATTTATGCCCATGGTTTAGTGATGTTATCATCCTTTATTAGAGAAAGTTCCTTTTGTAGTGAAATGTGCTTTTGCATTAAGCAGCAGTTAATACAGAGGCTCATAAGTGTTCAGAGTGTGGAGAGTACATGCCTGAAGAGTTTGGACCTAAAAGACCAGATTTTAAGAATGGGTATTAGGACATAGGTATTGTACATGATATAGATGTTCAATTTGTGAGATCACTGTATCTATTGGTCTTGTTCTCAAGACTGGCCTTACTACCACTTCATCACATATATGAAAGGAATTATGAGACCCTGTCCCTTAGTGATGATCAATGAACAGTTAATTGTTTCTCAGTAATTAAAGAAAACTGGTGGTTTGTGAGGTGAAATGATTACCATGTGCAGTAGGAAGCAGCTTCTCAGTCCTGTTTCAGAGGACTTCACAGCAAAGGGCTTAAATTCCCATTTCATTAAATCAGCAAACCTATGTTAAAAGCTGACAGAGAGCACTGGGTATTGAGATTGAAAGAAATAATGCTTGATCTTGATAAGTCAGAGTACTAGAAAACATTTGTAAGATTTCAAATAGGGTCCTGATTTAACAGCTTAATGAAAAAGAGAGGCAGTTTGTCTAAGTTCTAAGACCTTAAGGTCTTTACCCATATGGTAAGATCACAAAATCTGACATGCAGGTCACAGAGGGTAGTGTAACTTAAATGTAGTCATTTAAGTCAAAGCTGTCATCATAAAGAAAGGGCTGTGCAAGTAAAAACGTCAATGAAACAGAATAAATAGTGATAATGAAGTTCTTATACAAGGTTCCTAGTAGTGAATATGAGCCAAGTACTAGATATATACATGTATGTAAAACACACACACAAACACAAACACAAACACACACATACACAAACACACACATACATACAAACACACACACAAACACACACATACAAACACACACACATAAACACACACACACAAACACCCACACACAAACACACACAAACACACACACACAAACACATACACAAACACACACACATACATACAAACACACACACACACACACACACACACACACACACACACACACACACGCACACGCCAGTAACATTCAGATGTTAAAAGTTAATTCATCCCATGATGAAAGGTCTTCAACATACTCATGTCCTGAGACAAAGCCCAATCACTGGGCTTACAGAGCATATGCAACGTTTAACCTTATCTGGGATGTTGGGTCTTCAGGAATTTGTTTTGATGTAATAGCTTGAAAATAACGAGGGGGTATATAAATATATAGCAACACCAATGCTTCCAAATCAGATGCACATTAACCTTAATCTTTTATTTTGAAGCATCTGGTCTAGTTTTAAGCCCTTCCATATGAACACCATGGGGCTCTACCCATCACCTAAGTCCCACACAAAATACAGTCTCTAGGAAAGACGTAATTACTTTTTGCTTTTTAATTCACATTTCTCATGAAAGCACATTTCTCTTGCCTCTTGCTAGGTGCCTTATTACCTTTTAAGGTTCGAAATTTCCTCCATTACCATATTAAGTCAGATAGTCCTCATTTCCATTTATAATGGAGAAGTACTATTTCAATACGGCTCTTTTAAATAAGAACTCGATCTCTCATTTTGCTTTCATCAAGCCCTATAACCTAAAATGTAATTTTGTGATACACATCATCAGCCAACCAAAAGGTACTGTTGGTTGCATTTGACGCTTGTTGCTGTGCCTATCATGCTACAGAGAGGCAGAGCATGTAATCAGTAATTTGTGATTATTTACTGGATGAAAGGTGCTATATATGCACCAGAAATTTGCTTTACCTGCCAAAAAGACATGATTACTCCCCAAATGATGAGTTTTTACTTACTGTGTTACCTTTTATATGCTACTATATAGATGAACAAATATATAATAAATACTTTTGCTATTGGTATTACATGAATTATTAATATTAACTTTCTCTAAATCTTGTATGTCTGAATATATTTATAGATTATATCTATTATAGAAGCCGTAGTAGGTATTGTGTATTTTAAAATTAAGACAATTAACTATAGTTAACTATATATAATTATTTTTGTAATTATCATCTCTCCAGATAACATGTTAATATAAATTAGAGAAAAATCTTACATATTTGCTATATTATGTTATTTGTTCAAGGCCTGGTATTTAGGGTAACATAAGTATCAAGGCTCTAAGTAGTTTAAAATAATAAAGTGGAAATTACTATAGGGGGTTAGTTTACAATAGAAGAATGTATAATATGGTCTTAAATTGACCATGCTCTGCAAATATAAATTAATAATTTATTTTTCCCGTTTTCATTTTACATTTTAATGCCTTGTTTTTCTTGTAGTATACTTTGAACTTGATGAATTTCTATTTTTGATGAAGTGTGGCATAATATTTCCATTCTATTCAGGAAACTCTAATAGTTTTGATATTTTCTATAATTTTGTGCAGATATGTGACTGATATGTATTGCTTTGAAAAACATTGTACCGTTCATGAAAGTCCTGTCAGGTTTGATGACATACAAATAAATTCTTTTGTGATTTTTCTGTTAAACAAAATGTTTTATTTGTCAAGCTGAACTCACTAAGGTATTTGGATGCAGTGGCTACTTTTAAAATTCTCTCACTTCTCAGAAATTGTAAAAGGGTTGCACCTGGATCTTGGCTTAGAGATGTGTTACCACCACTGAGCATTTCTTTCAATATCCTCCAATGAGCTTTTACTGCTATTGTACTCATTTTCAAGTATGAAGATATTTCTGTCTTAAACTATAATCTATATGCTAATGAGTCTCTATCCTGTACCTCCATGTTTCCTCTCCACAATGTATTACTGAGCACAGCTCTTCAAAATCTATACCTTATGATTCAAAATCTAAGATTGAAAATTTAAAATGGCATCAGTGTCTTTGATCCTGTCAGCCTTTGCTTAAAGCCAGTCTCATCTCCAGTTTCTTGTCTTCCTCCTGTTTATTCTGTTACACATCCAATCTTAGTGAGTGACTTAATTCACCTTGTCTGTCAAACCAGACACTGGAAGGTGGTCTCTCAACATTTTCTTTTCATATCCATATCTAATTCAGTAGACTTCCTCTCAATTGATATCCCAGTCTCATCCTGTCCTTGATAACTAAGATTTAGCTCTTAATTTTTATCTGGCATTATTTCTGTAATCTTCCCACTGCCTTTTTGAGCAGGGCTTTGAATTCTTATCTATTCTTTCAATTCTGCAAAAATGAGCCTGTGAAATCCCAACTTGAGCAGGCTCTTTCCTCTGCCTGGAGTTCTTTAATAAGCCACTCTACATTGATACTGAATGACTTCTTTCTGACACTGTTATTGTGTGCCTTCTGCACACATCGTTATTATACATAAAGCCTGTACATCTTGAAATTCTTTAACCATTGAAATATCAGTTTGGGATTTTTGTATAGTAGACTACATTTAAAATATCTTATTTGATCCATCTCATTTATGTGTATTCTATAAAGATATATATATATATATACATATATATATTCATCCATTTGTGATTTGTTATGCTTGAAAAAACAGCAATCTAGATGAAAATTTTAGGAAAGACTTAATACAAACTAGAGCATACATATTTATCTTTATACAGTAATGAAAAAATTTACCAAAGACTACATGATTTTTTAGGTCTAAAGTTCTTTTCTTTACTTGTTTGTTTGTTTGTTTTATATTTTAGGGTTTCATTTTGTTTCTTTTTTCTTTTTGTAAAAAAAAAATTTTTGTTTATTTACATTCCAGCCACTGCCCCACACTTCCTCACCCTATTCCCCCTCCTCCTTGCCTCCAAGAGGGTGCTTCCCCTCTCCTCAACCCCTCTCCCAGGGATCACCCTTCCCTAGGGCCTTAAGTCTCTCTACGTTAGACACATCTTTTTAGGGCAGGCCACAGTCTTCTGCTATATACGTGCCAGTGGGTCTTGAACCAGCCTGTGTATGCTGCCCAGTGGTGGCTCAGTTTCTGGGATCTCCAGGGGGTCCAGGTTAGTTGAAATTACTGGTCTTCCTATGGGATTGCCCTCCCCTTTGTTTTCTTCAGTCCTTCCTCTCTTTCCTTCACAGTAGTCCCGAGCTCAGTACAATGGTTGGGTGTAAGTACCTGCATCCCTCTCAGTCTGCTGCTGGTAGGACTTCCCTGGGACTGCCATGCTATGCTCCAGTCTGAAAGCACATTATAGAATCACTAATAGTGTCAGGCCTTGGTGCCCCTTGGCCTCCTATGAGATGGTTCTCTAGTTGGGCTGGTCACTGGGCAACCTTTCCTTCTGTCTCTTCTTTATTTTTGTTGTTGCAGTACTTTTAGACAATTCTGGGTCACTCTACTATAATTTCAGTATTTAAAGTTTAAAACTGTATAACACTTTATATTTCCATTTGACATTTTAATTAAATAATATGTACAGCATACTATTAACTAATGATCAACAAAATACTGTTTTATTTATTAGTAAAAGGCATTTTTTCTGCTATTCTCTTGAAAAAGCATAGGTCCTTATTGAATTGTCCTATTTTTAGCTTCTTAATAATCTTACATGAAACTATATGCATGAGTTAAATTAAGTTTTAATTTAACCTGTACTTTCTTCTGATGGCATAATATATTCTGTTTTTAAAGATTAATTTTATTTCATTTGATAAAATTCCAAATTTTGAGTCTCTTGTTAAGCAAAGCTCTTCTAACTAATAATGTGTGTCCAGTAACTAAACTAAAAAGACTCTGCACTGAGTGTGTGGATATGAAAATTACATCTGCCTCAATGTACCTTTGAAGCAGTTTCCCAAATTCCTTGATGATCCCATAACAACCAGGAAGCTAGAGGACATGGTCAGTAGGTTGATAGCTTAGTGTGTTCATGTAGGAATTTAGGATTGATAGATTGAATTCAACTAAGAAGAGGAAAAGAGGTCAAAATCAAATGAATTGCTGCATTTAAACATATGAAAATTAGCAGTATAGATCAAAAACCTTTATTTTAACATTAATTAATACACACTATCCAAAAAATGCTACACAAGTAGATCCTTAGTGAATTCAATGGGTTTTATTTTGCTAACAAAATTCTCTCTAATAATTGAATCCTACCAAATGTTTGAAATTAATATATAGTGTACAATATATATTTTCAAAGCCAATAGACATGAGTTTTAAAAACCATTTGAAGTTTGTAGATCTATTTGTCAGGAAGAATTTAGAACACTTACACAGATGGAAAGTAGAATAATGGTTGAGAGACATTTGGGTGTGAAGATTAGGGAATGACTGCTAAAATGTACACTTTTATCTTTTAAAGGAAAAAGAATATTTTAAAAATGTAGTTCTTAATTGATGAGACTTATGCTATGTGAATTATGTCATAAGAAATCCATGTTGTTTAGAGAGAATTAAAACCATCAATAACTGTGGTCACTGCTTTGTGCACTAAGGATGATGCTTTTATAATAGCGTCAACCTGTTTTACATAAGCATCTTATACCACCTACATTTTATGAAATATATGTTCGTGTAATAGATCAGCATTTACAAATTTATTTCCAATATGCTATGACCATTTTCTAAAAGATACTGAATGGTCTAGATGCATATTTAAATCAATTGTTAACTTCTAATTATGACATATTTTACCAAGAAGATAATTTCAGCCCAGGTAATTGTAAAACATAGTGATTAATGTTGTGGGAATATTTGAGTGTGTTATAGCTGTTATAATAAAATGACATGAATAATTTAAGTTCATGTTCTATAATTTTGTGAAAGATTTTATGCTGAAATTAGGCCAACCAGTCTTCTAACTTTCCCATATACACATCTCCAGGTTTCTTATGCTTTGATGAATGAACGTCAAATCTCACAAGTAATTAAAAAATAGCAAGTTTTCTTAGCGTGTTTGCTGTTTTGTTTTCTTTGTATTTTATTTGGATAGTATACTTGTCTTAAGAAAGTGTGATTTATATGTACTTTGTACACATTCTTGACTTTTGAGATTCTAGATGTTTTAAATAATTGCACAAGAATTGTGATACTTAGTAGTGTTTCAAAATGTTCATTTATAGGCAATAGAATTTTAATCCAGCAACATGGCTGCTCTGGCAAAGGATCACATTCAAAGTCCTTCTAGGTCTAAGTGATCCAGCTGGAATCCAGACACACTATGGTTTATTACAGTATGTTTGGCCTTCTCCATATGTTTAATACGAAACAATGAAAGTAAGGTTAGCTTGTAGAAGGAAGCAGCCATGTTTGAAAGTGATGTCCAATTGAAGGGTAGATAAAGTGACAAATCAGAGAAAATTTTGACAGAATGAGTCGTAATAGAATGTGTCCAATTCTCAGGAGAACAGCACAGGAAAGAGAGGGTACTTAAGGGCAGAGCATGGAGAAAATGATGTGGTGTGTGTGGCAGTTTTACTGGGACAGTTTTACAGAGACAGATTGCAGGTGAAGGCAGAACAAGCCAGAGGATGAGAAGGAGCCAGATGTTTAGATCAAATTGCCAGAATTTGTTGGGGGCCAACCTGAGAAATTCAGTGAGAAGCCAGGAGAAGCCAGACTGAATCTGTTATCATGGAAACGAGTTTGAGCAAGAGCAGCTGAGTGAAATCAGCCAGAGTTGGTAAAGAAGTAGAAAGGGAGAGCTTCTTCAACAGTAAGCCTCCGAGACAATAGTTAGAATTGTCAAATAAAAGTTACATTTACAACACAGATTTAGAACTGTAGTAAACAGTGATAATTAACCACTTATAAATGTTAGTATTATTTTCAGTCAAATACATTTTTTCCTAAATTACTTATTTAATTACGGTACGTATGTCATGGATAACTTCACTGGACCTAGAATCCACTAAAAGGCAAGTCAATGGACATACCTGTGAGGGAGTTGTATGATCAGATTATTTGAAGTGGAACAATCCAGGCTAAACCTAATGCTGTTGGGTGACAGCCCAGCTAAGAAGATGCAGAGGAAGGGGATTTTGGTGTTGGCCCATTTGTTTCTATTCTATGGGGAAGTAAATCTATCTTGTTTGTTCACACATATTAGAAGCAGCTTCATTGACTTTATAGGATGGACTGAAGATCAGCAACTCTCCAACAATCTTTCATGCTTAAAATATTAGACTGGTACTGCTAATTCAGCTAGGCTCATGGCCTAAACAATGCCCAAATTATCAACCTGTCTGGTTTGGTGTCAACATTTTTTGACTCTGTAGTTAGCATCTTGTAAGCCAACCAATATGATAACAAATTCCTTTATATAAACTCCCATCCAATTGGTTCTTTTACTCTAGATAACCAAGGTACAATAAATCAGAAGTATAGCAAACTCATTCTAGTGCACAGTTTATGTTTGATTGCATCATTAAGTAGCAACTGTGGACAGTGTAATGAGGGTGACTCATCACTCATTTGTGTGTAAATACCCAAAATGTGTTTCTACAGTTTATATTGAATAACATATGTCTAACACTATGATTGTACATCTGCATTTGAAATTGATACTTCAAATATATGGTTTCATCTCAACTACTAAGATAAGCTCTTTGGAATATAATTAAATGTGTGAATGCATACAATACTTATCTTTTGGTGCCAGGAATTCTTTTCAGTAGAAAATTAAAACTTTCTACTCTTAGAAACAAGTATGATTTAAATCTGCTAAAGAAAAATTAATTAACCAGCACGTGTTATTTTTCAGTACCTTGATTCAATTGTTTTTATTCTCTGCTACATTTCATTTTTTCAATCATTCAACAATGATTCTTCCACACATTTTATAGTACCAAATACTAATTTTCTCCAATGTTATTTTTTTACATTTTTATTCCAATTTTCAGAGTATTCTGTAAACTATCATTTTTATAACTAAATCTTTGTAAATATAAATGATATATGAACAATTGTATACATATTTGCATATGCATTTTTCCACAGAGTGATTCATCTTGTCAAAGTATTGAAATTATTCCAAACATTAGAAACTGGCAGGCATTTAAGTATTTGTGATTTAAGTAGTTTAGTAATTGGTTCATAAGTTCTAGATAATGATATTAACAAGTTGTGAGAATAAAGGACTTTACTCATCATAAAACTAAGATATTAAGATATATGAATTATTAATCAAATGTAGATAGACAAGAAAATCAGGCTACAGCTTAAAGTTGGCTATGCAGAAGCAACATGTGGTGATCTGAATAGGAACAGCCCCCATAGACTCATGAGTATGAAAGCTTAGCCCATAGTGATTAGGACTATTAAGATATGTGGTCTTCCCATATGAACAACAATGCCAAGCAACCAGAGCTTTCAGGGACTAAGCCACTACCCAAAAACTATACATGGACTGACCCTGGGCTCCAACCTCATAGGTAGCAATGAATAGCCTAGTAAGAGCACCAGTGGAAGGGGAAGCCCTTGGTCCTGCCAAGACTGAACCCCCAGTGAACGTGATTGTTGGGGAGAGGGTGGTAATGGGGGAAGATGGGAAGGAACACCATATAGAAGGGGATTGGAGGCTAGGGAATATTGGCCCTTAAACCGAAAGGGAATAACAATCGAAATGTAAATAAAAGAAATACTCAAGTTAATGAAGATTGAAAAAAAAAAAGGTATCTGGTCTTGTTGGAGGTGTGGTCTTGCTGGAAAAATAACAACACTATGAAGTCAGGCTTTGGGGTCTCAGGAGCTCAAGCCAGTACACTTTCTGCTGCTTGCTGATCTTGATCTCTCAGCTCCTCCAGCACCATGTCTGCCTGCACACTGCCATGCTTCCCTCCATGATAATAATGGACTGAACCTCTGAAATGTAAGTCAGCCCCAATTAAGCATTTTTCTTTATACCAGTAACTGTAGTCATGGTGAAACTTCAAAGCAATGGAAACCCAAAGATAGAAGTTAGTAACGAGGTCTGGGATATTGATGTGATAGACCTGACAACCATGCTTTTGTTTGGAGGAATATGGGATTCAGAACAAAAAGCAGTTGAATGCTTTAAGTGGGCCTTAATATGTCATACTATCTGGAGCAAAGAAGACATTGGTGCTTTGGGTAATTTGGACTGCGGAAGCCAAGCTCAAGAGGTATTCAGAGAAGAATGATAGTATATGACCTAGAGACTGTTCTTATGGTATTTTGGTGACTATTTTTGTCTGTGTTCAAAACTTATTTTTGTCCTTATTCAAAAGTCTTCCTGAGGCTAAATTGAAAAGTTTTAGAATAATTTTGTAGGTAGAGGAAATCTCAAAGCAGCTTCATATTGACTCTGTAACATGGATATTACTGGTCATACTTATGAAGATCTATAATAAAAAGGAGCAAGCTGACCAAGGGAAAAAATGCAATTAGATGAGAAAAGTGGCACCAGCAAGTGGAATGGAGCTAAGTGCTGTTTTTAGAGAGATAAAGAAATGAAAGAAAACATGATATTAAATGGAATAAAGGAAGTGGTATTCTCAGAGCAATAGCCTACCCAGCTAAGTTTTCAACTTGTCACAAACTGTTAAAGAACAACCTAAGTCCAGTTGTGGTTGTAACTACTTTTAATTTCAGCCTTAAGGACTCAGAGGCAAGAGAATCTCTGAGTTTGATGTCAGCCTGATCTACTGATTCAGTTTCAGGATAGTCAAGCATAGGCAGAGAAAGAAACCATTGAAAACAGAAAGCTGGTGAAGATGTATTTGAGTAAGGGGATCGTGATCCATCCCCACCAAACATCAAAGCATGGTAGCTCTTAAAGTCAAGGATACAAGAAAGGGTTTATAAAAGTTTTGTGTGTGGCTAAGGAAGCTGATGAGGTCATGTGTAAGGCACGGGTGTTCCCGAGGACTAGAAAGACCTCCGAGGGAAGCTGTGAAGGTGAAGTGTGAGTTGTCTTGGAAACCCCAATATATTAGAGATTCCAGTTTTGTGGGATACCTGCCAAGGAGAATTGCTAACAGGAAGTGTAAAGAGCCCAAGACACAGTGCAGTGTTGCAGTTAACAGAGCTGAAAGGGGTTGGAGAGCTGAAGAGTATTTGGCATAAACATGGAGCGTTTGTCCTGACGGTTTTTGGTCTTGCTTTTGTCCAGCATTTCCTCACAAGGCTCCCTTTCTACCCTTTCTGAATGGTATTGTAAACCCTGTGCCATTCATTATATGTTGGAGATGTGATTGGCTTTTTCATTTTGTTTTACAGGGGATTACAGTTAAGAGATCGGATGGGTCTCAGAAGAGACTGAACTTTCACAGGGTTGACATGGTTATAGACTGTGGGGACTTTTGAAGTTGGACTGAATGCACTTTTGCATCATGGGATCGCTGTAAGCCTATGGCTGTCAAGGAGTGCGATCTGATGGTTTGAATCTGAATGTCTTCCACAGACTTCTGTGTTTGGCCGATAGGGTGTGGCGCTATTAAGAGGTGTGTTCTTGTTGGAGAAGGTGTCCTTGTTAGAAAGAGTGTATCACTGTGTAGTCAGGCTTTAGGGTCTTAGAAGTTCAAGCCGGTTTTTTCCTGCTGCCTGTTGATCTGGATGTGGAATCCTCAGGTGCCCCAGTGTCATGTTTCCTAGTGTGATGACTGTAAGCAATCACTAACTTAATATTTTCCTTTATGAATGTTGCTGTGGTTATAGTATATCTTCACAGCAATAAAAACCCTTACTAAAATACCATGTGAACAATGAAATTATGAAAATACTTATTTATTACTCGGGGATTTTGATGAATTTATAAAATCTGAGTAGAGGTCAATATGAGAAAGAAAGCTATTAATGGTTATAGAACTTAGGAGAACCCTGGGCCTCTCGCTCTTTCCATCAATCACTTCCATCAGGTAATTACAGTTAGCATCTAATTCCAATTCCCTTTTAATTCTGGCATATAGAGAGACATGGTGATAAGTGGAACATAGATCCCAGGGTAAAAGGTTTTAACTGAGCTACGTTATGATCCCTTATCAATGATCCAGAAACAATTCCTCCACTTATCCTTCTCTTTTCTGCTACCCTTTGGTGAACATGATATTTTAAAGATGTCTCAGCTTTTAACAAAAATATATTAATACTTTATCTGTAAACAAATGGAGTTGAAGTTAAGGGAAAGGAAATAGATAACAAAATGATAGTCAACAATGATCGAAGTTCCATGACACAGGCGTGTTACAATGCTCAGTTTCATTCAGAAGACCCTAGAATACTCGGTTGCTCTGTCTCTTTCCCACCTGAAAATGGGCTTCTAATACGATAATAAAAGAATAATGCATTGCAGACCACATTACTGCAGGACACAGAACAGCCCCAGGGGATTCTATAGAGAAATGTGAGGTCAAGTAGAGGGGAAAAAGCTGTAGACACTAAAGGAATTAAAACCTCTGGAAATTGCATCAGCTACAAACAACAAAGGGAAACAAATTCCTAGCCAGATTAACATTAATCTTCTCACTAAATACTTAACACAGAATCTAGTACTTAAAACATCATGCCGAGCTTCTGGCAATAATTATGAAACATTTACAAAGATTATTTTTTTAAAAAAAAGTATACTGAAGAAACAAAGCAAATATTGAAACCAGACTGAAATAGGGCAGGATCTTAGAATTATCTATTAGATAATTTAAAATAACTGACATTAATATCTTAAAAATTCTAATGGATCAAATGAACAGAGAAAGAAAGAGCTGCAAACAAAAGTAAGGGGATTCTAATAAAATAACCAGAAAGCAACACCAGGAATGAAAGTCAGTATTCAGAATTCAGAAAATTCAGGATAATTTTCAAATGTCTGAGAAGTTTAATTAGAATGCCAGTGTTCTCTGGAGAGGACCAACTGAGGCATGAGAACAATGATGACAATGGGTGAAGGTATTCCATGATCAGTTATCAACATCAACCACAGGCTAAGAGAGTTCAGAGAAACCAAAGGGAATGCACAGTTACACACCAATAAATTCAATATTTAAACTGCCGAAAACCGAAAACCAAGAGAGAAATCTTGAAATAAGAATCATTGTCTCAAATCTTATTTTGGAGAATGTTTTCCACATTGTTAAAATGTGTTTTGTCACTTTTAAAATGTTCTTCTGGGCATGTATAACCCAAGTCTGCAACTTTTATGTCAGCGCTCACAGAGTTTTACCTATAGTGAGAAGAATGCGAGACACCAGATGACTGCTTAAAACATTTATTTTCCTGAAGACATTATGCTGGAAACAAGGGTGTATGGGATATCAGAATACTAAATAGCAACTTTCTTTCAATCTAAGTCTGTTATGAAAAGGATACCATAATTACTTGAATGTTATATTAATAGGGTTTCACAATGGTTTAGTACTTTTAGAATATGGATAGTAGTATTTAAGTTTAAATATCAAACATACTAGTCATATTGTCAGCTCTTTATTATATACCTCTTTCAACTCTTGTAAAGATGTTGTTATAAAAACATTAGTATTCATTAAGATGACATTTGTGTATACCAGTTTAGGCAGTAAGCAGTGAGTCCTTGTAAGATAAGCGTGTATATGTATGTATACATGGGTGTGCATATTTGTCTTTATGTGCATATGTGTGCACACGAATGCATGTATTTCCAAATATGTTAAGATCTGATGTCAGTGACTAAGTGCAGCAGGAATAAATGTATCATACTGCACCTGTATTATGGCTAATTGCAGGTACACCAATCTGTACTTACAAGGCTGCTATCTTTCTCATTCTGAAAACAAAACAAAACAAAACAAAACAACACTCCTGTAAATTCTAATCTTTTACTTTCACAATGACAAAGAATCAGATTTTTTTCTTCAAATGACATTCAGAGCAATGCTTCTTTTATCTCTCCTGCTTCACATGATGCTTCATGTTTATAATTTCTCCTGCAGCAAGAGCCTCTATCTATGTTTCATAGCCTCATTTCCC
Organism: Rattus rattus; assembly: GCF_011064425.1. Lineage (NCBI taxonomy): Eukaryota > Metazoa > Chordata > Mammalia > Rodentia > Muridae > Rattus > Rattus rattus. The sequence continues at coordinate 58,995,452 of NC_046158.1, forward strand.
TGTTATCATCTGCTAGTAAGGCTGATAATAAGCTACCTTCATAAAAGACTTATACTTCCATTAAGCTATCACATTATTATGAATGTTTAGAAATGTATAAATATCTTCTTGTTTTGTTCACTTTATTTCAACTTTTATGTTAAATTGGAACTTCTTAAATACAATGAATTAAAATAATATTTGTAGTCTTCATAGGTGGCAAATATATATTCATTAGAATATTTTTCTAATGTGCATATAGTATAAGAATATTATTCATATATAGACAGTAAAATAATTATCTCTCACATATATACATTTATATACATATATATTTATACTGAGTCTTACAACACAAGCGTATTATTAGAATATATCACTAACTTTTTACTAAACAAATTTTCTTAGTAGACAAACATTAAAATTTTATTCAAAGATGCTAATTTTAATAATTAAAATGATTCAGATTCTCTGCCAGAATGAAGAACAATTTAATGAGCTAGAAAATGTAGCATTTCGGGCAATTTTGTTGCCTACAAGTTCTGGTATGGAACCCAAACACTTGACAATACCTTGTGTTACGCTGGGAATCCTCAGGACACTCTGCTCTTGACTACCAACAGAAGGAGCAGGTTCCAGCCTTTTTATTTAGCAGCCTCTGGATTCAGGATGGAGCGTTATTCCTGTGTAGGGTAACTCCAGTACACACACACACACACACACACACACACACACACACACACACACACACACACCACCAACACCAACACCACACCATCACCACCAAAATAATAGATTTTCATTTTTTTGATATATTTGTGACTGAACTAAGTGCACTCAATGTCTGCAAGCACCAAATGGGAGAGCAGATATGTTGTGGAGTTAAAGAGGGTTATGGGCATCCATGTGAAGATTGGGAATTGAATCTGGGTCTCCCCCAGGGATTAAACCAAATGTCACTTTTATTCAGAAGCTGTTTCAACAATTCAATGTGAGCATTTTATTTAGAATTATACTATAATCATTTTAGAGAGAAGTCCAGTTAGAACATGTTGACAATCTATGGGAAATCTTGCTCATCCATAATGACATTTTACTCACTAAATGGCCCAAAGTGAAGTTTTAGTTCCATTCAAAACTATCTCTATTGTTTGATTAATTTACCTAAATGGATCATTAGATACTGGTTTGTAATGACAATCTGTGCAGAACATGATTTAAAAAATAAAAGTGAAACCATTGATGAACTATATATATTTTCATAGAATGGCATTTGTGTGATCAATAGAGAAAATCACTGTCCTTTTTAATTTTTCAGAAGCTGGCATTGTCACTTTTTCCCAAGGACATATATATCCTTTTACTCATCATATCTTTCTAATGCTAGGCAGCAAACCCCAAAGATTTATTACCTGCTCAATGTCACAGTATAACTGAGGCAATAGGGAGAATATAAATAATAATTTCACTGAGTAGTCCAGTATTATATGGACAATCCAACAAAATATAATATGCCTAACATCATAAGAATAACAGACTAGTTAGTACATGGGAGGAAATTTTTATTTACCACAAATCATCCAAAAAGACATTTGTATACAAAGTAAATTATAAATGTCCTCTGATTTCCAAACTGCAAAATTGTTTTCTTTTTTTAAATTTATTTTTTAATTTTTTTATTAGATATATTTCTTTACTTACATTTCAAATGTTATTCATCTTCCCGGGTTCTTGTCCATAAGTCCCCATCCCTCCCATCCCCCTCCCCCATATGAGTATTTCCCCCATACATCTCCCTTACTGCCCCCCATGTTCCCTGAACTGGGGGTCCAACCTTGGCAGGACCAAGGGCTTCCCCTTCCACTGGTGCCCCAACAAGGCTATTCACTGTTACATATGCAGTTGAAGCCCTGGGTCAGTCCATGTATAGTCTTTAGGTAGTGGTTTAGTCCCTGGAAGCTCTGGTTGGTTGGCATTATTGTTTTTATGGAGTTGCAAGCTCCTTCAACTCTTTCAGTATTTCCTCGAATTCCCCCCAAGGGGATCCTACTCTCAGTTTGGTGATTTGCTGCTAGCACTGACCTCTGTATTGGACATGTTCTTGGATGTGTCTCTCAGGAGAGATCAATATCTGGTCCCTTTCAGCATGCATTTCTAGTTTCATCAAACTTATCTAGTTTTGGTGGCTGTGTATATATATATATATATATATATATGCCACATGTGGGCCAGGCTCTGAATGGCCATTCCTTGAGTCGCTGCTCTAAACTTTGCTTCCATATCCCCTCCTACGGATTTTTTTCCCCTTTTAAGAAGGAGTAGGAGCATCTCCATTTTGGTCATCCTTCTTGAGCTTCCTGTGGTCTGTGGATTGCATCTTGGGTAATTTGAGCGTTTTGACTAATACCTACTTATCGATGAGCGCATCCCAAGTGTGCTTTTCTGTGATTGAGTTAACTCACTCAGGATGATATTTTCTAGTTCATTCCATTTGCCTATGAATTTCATGAAGTCATTGTTTTTGATAGCTGAGTAGCACTCCACTGTGTAGATGTACCACAGCTTTTTAATCCATTCCTCTGTTGAAGGGCATCTGGGTTCTTTTCAGCTTCTGGCTATTATAAATAAGGCTGTTATTTACATAGTGAAGCACGTGTCTTTGTTGTATGTTGGGGCATCTTTTGGGTATATGCCCAAGAGATATATAGCTGGGTCCTCAAGCAGTTCAATGTCCAGTTTTCTGAGGAACTGCCAGACTGATTTACAGAGTGCTTGTACCAATCTGCAGTCCCACCAACAATGGAGGAGCGTTCCTCTTTCTCTACATCCTCGCCAGCATCTGCTGTCACCTGAGTTTTTGATCTTAACCACTCTGACTGGTGTGAGGTGGAATCTCAGGATTGTTCTGATTTGCATTTACCTGATGGCTAAGGGTGTTGAAGATTTCTTTAGGTGCTTTTTGGCCATTTGATAGTCCTCAGCTGAGAATGTTTTGTTTAGCTCTGTACCCCATTTTTAATAGGGTTATTTGGCTCTCTGTAGCCTAGCTTCTTGAGTTCTTTTATATTTTGGATATTTGCCCTCTATCAGACGTAGGATTGGTAAAGATCTTTTCCCAGTCTGTTGGTTGGTGTTTTGTCCTAATGACAATGTCCTTCGCCTTATAGTTTTTGAGATCCCATTTGTGGATTCTTGATTTTAGAGCATAAGCCGTTGGTGTTTTGTTCAGGAATTTTTCCCCAATGCCCATGTATTCAAGACTCTTCTCTACTTTTTTTCTATTAGTTGAGACAAAATTATTTTCTTGAATGTAAAACATTAGTTTTGAAAAATTTTAGACTCAGGGTGGATGTGATGTTTTGTATACGCTTAGTCCAGGGAGTGCCACTATTAGAGGGTGTGGCCTTCTTGAAGTAAGTGTGCCACTGTGGGTGTGGGCTCTATGACCCTCATCTTAGCTGCTTGGAAGTCAGTATTCTGTTAGCAGCTTTCAGATGAAGATATAGAACTCTCAGCTCCTTCTGCAACATGCCTACTTTGATGCTGCCATGTGTCCACCTTGGTGATAATGGACTGAAACTCTGAACCCGTAAGCCAGCTGCAACTAAATGTTGTCCTTATAAAAGTTGCCTTGAGGAAGGTTGATAAGCTGGAACTGATGATGAGTGGAAAGTGAAGGAAACCTACTGGTAATTAATGTTTTCCATTGAAGCCCTAGAAATTCCAGAAAGCTGATTCTGATTTGGATTACCTTCGGTATATGCTGAAATATGAAGTCAGGACTAATCACCACATTCAGCAGGAGAGAAAAATGCAGTTGCAATTTTAAAGGAATTGTCAGCAATAAAGTCTCAATATCAAGCTTTATGTGCATGCTTTAAGACAGTTTCTGTTGAGCAAAAAGAGACCAAGAGCTGCATTTGTATTATTTTGAACAAGACAATGACCATGGTACAAGAACTACAAAAGCAAAGAAACCTGGAGCTAAGTCTACTGACCTAAGAGGAGAAAGCTGTGACAGAGCAGTTACAGTCTCACAGGCCAGACTTATAAATTGGAATTTTAAAAAAAGGAACTTTGGAGAAAAGATCAACTCCAAAGAGATTCAGCAAGAAGTCTAGAGGTTGGGGCCTGATGAAGAAGATCGAGATTTCCTTGACTGACAGGATCATGATGCATTTCATAGAGAGGAAATTGTAGGAAGGGTAGATATCATAAGACTGAAAACCAAAAGGATGGGATGAGAATAAAGAAATGTAAATACCAAAAAAAAAGTTGCCTTAGTCATGTTGTCTGTTCATAGCAGTAAACCCTAACTAAGACAGTGGACATATCTGACTCGTGGCAGCTGACATTGGTGAACAGAGCTTCATTGTTATGATAAGCAAACACAATAAACAGAGAGAATTGCTCTGAAAACAAATAAAGAGAAGAATGAGTTAATTTTTAAAATCCATTATTAAAAGAACAAGACAAAGATGAAGAAAAAGTAAAAATTTCAATTGTGATGGAAGAGTCATAGTTCATGTCTACAGCTATATCTTTGGACTTCCTGCCATAGGATAAACAAACATAGAATGGTATAGTATTCTTGAGTTTCTTTTAGAAATCTGAAGGTAGTCTTAATTAATAAGTTGCATTATGTAGGTAGCAGCAAAGTGACTATAGAATGTGTTTTTGTAATTTTTGCATCAATGCCATTATATACAGGTACTGAGAACTTCAATTCCACTTACAAAGTCAGGTATAGAAGGAAGTAACACTACACATAATAATGAACTATGTGTGAATATCTTCTTGTTTGTACTTTATAACCATATAGTTTCCATAAATTAAACTCCTTTTCAAAATTATTGTATATCTATCTATCTATCTATCGATCTATCTATCTTTCTATCTATTCTCATCAGCATGATGGACTAAGTATGACCTGAACAATGATGCCATTAATAGGCACAATAAAGAAGACAAGAGGAAGCTGATGATACCTCAACCCAATAAAAAGAGATACTAATAGTGAAAGAGAAAGAGAGAGAGAGAGAGAGAGAGAGAGAGAGAGAGAGAGAGAGAGAGAGAGAGAAGATCTCTCCCAGGGGAAGAGAATACCAATTGGTATCACTACCGTAAGACTTACTTACTTTGTTTATTTTTAGTTTGTAGACAGACTCTTGCTAAATTTTACAGGCTGATGCTGAACATACTCTGCCTTTCAGGCAAGCCTTAAACTTCCACTTTTTGTGGAAATCTCTGGTCGTTATAATAGAATGCCACCAGGATTGACTATTTTGCTTCTGAGTGTTGGATCAGGATTTGGTATCTCGACTTCTTCTAAAGTTTCATAATATTTTATTTTACTTTTTATTTTTTTTAATTATCTTCTTAAGATTTATTTATTCACTTAATGTATATAAGTACACTGTTGCTGTCTTGGGACACACAAGAAGAGGAGCTCAGATCCCATTAGAGAAGATTTCGAGCCACCGTGTGATTGCTTGGAATTGAACTCAGGACCCCTAGAAGAGCAGTCAGTGCTCTTAACTGCTAAGCCATCTCTCCAGCCCTCATAATATTTTACTTTAAAGCAAAATATTTTAAATATTAATTTGTGATAATATTCAGAAAGTCTAAACTGCATGTCATGTAGAATTTGATGAATTTTGAGATACAACCATGAGTCAATAGTCACAAACAAAAATGTAAATACCTTTATATTTTCAAAATTTTCATATTAGCACTCATTTTATTAACAACCCATGTTTGGGGATTTTGGATACCATCAAACTGGAATTACATAGCACAAAGACTGTTGCTTCTGTTGTTTCAGTATTGCTTTTAGGCCCTGGAATCCTTCGATTTTCATAATCATGTAACATTCCATTGTAGTCTGTTTTTTTTTTTTTTATTATTAACTTGAGTATTTCTTATATACATTTCGAGTGTTATTCCCTTTCCCGGTTTCCGGGCAAACATCCCCCTCCCCCTTCCTTATGGTGTTCCTCCCAACCTCCCCCATTGCTGCCCTCTCCCCAACAGTCTAGTTCACTAGGGGTTCAGTCTTAGCAGGACCCAGGGCTTCCCCTTCCACTGGTGCTCTTACTAGGATATTCATTTGCAACCTACGAGGTCAGAGTCCAGGGTCAGTCCATGTGTAGTCTGTTTTAATTAATGTAACAATGCATACACTACACATAGTTTGATATTTCCACAAATCAGTAATATTTGATTAGACCAAGTTTGGGGGCTATCATAGGCTTTTGTGAGCATTAGCATACATATCTAAAGATGACAATAAATCCATATTTGACTGCAATTACCCTGAAAACTGTTAACATTCATATAAAATGATTCGCTGTGTATAACTGATACTAGATATCAAAAGCAGATGCTTCCTATTTTAAAAAATTAAGCTAATTGAGTTTTATACAGAAGCAGATGATGAAGGGACAATAGACAGCAGTAATATCAAACAATTTTCTATTATAGAGGTTGAAAACATTCAAATTGATTGTCTACTTGAAAATGTGAAATTAAAGTGAATATATATATATATATATATATATATATATATATTACCTGGAAATATTTTTCAGCTCATTTAAAACCAAATTTAAGATACAGTGTTCTTGACTTTTTGTCAGTCCTACCAAAAAAGTTGGCAATGGTGTAGAAGCTGATATATTTTGATAGCATTAATTGAATCTGGTCTTTTGAGTGAAAAATGAAATTTTATGACATTTTTAAAATGCCTGTATAAGGAGTGAAGGATAAGTTTTTGAGAAACAAAGTATTAGAGACTTCTTATTTATGCTATATGCAAACAAAAGAGATGAAGAGAAAACTATAACCCTTCCTTAAAAAAGAAATGATATCATGGTAAATGGAGAAAAGAGAAGAGGGAAATAATATAATAGTATTAATTAAAAATATATAAATAATGTATACACCCACATAAGGTTCACTATTATATATGGTGTTATTTCACTGTTGCTTGAGTTTTTCAGTGGAATTAAGTTCTCATTACATATATATGCAAATATATAATATATACTGATATAAATATTAAATGTATGCTATATATATATGCCATATCTATAAAGTATATTAATTTGTACCATTTTCAAATTTCTAATACATAGTCAAAATTGGTAAACCACTGAATGTTGAATTTTCTTGTGACAGGAGGCTCAAAGATGTTACTGTAGACGTACATTCTTCATCCTTGTTACTTCATGGTGGCAGTGCTATTGTAGTTGGTAGTGTGACTGTCATTAAGTGCCACACTCATTTCCAAAGAAGGACAATGATGAAAAAGAAGTAGTTTGTTTGTTTGTTTGTCCGTTTGTTTTATTTTTCCAGGACATTATAACAATGTGAGTTAAGGAACGAAATAGAATAGGAACTGAATTATTCATTCAAATCAGTAGGTCTTTGTTTAGAATGTATGTCTGCACCTTGAAGTTAGAAGTCAGACAGACAATCTAGACAGAGATACACTTAAAAATGTTGAGGTGAGCCTGACAGATGTGAAAGAGAAGAGCCAGAAATCCAGGCAAAGCTGTTTAGAAAGGACAGATAGGCAACTTGTCTTTCCTTACTCATATTCAAAACACAAGTATGCAAAGTGAAGGAATGCAGCAACTTCCTGTTTTAAATTTTATTTTATGTATACCGGAAAAACTCCTAAAATTGCTTAATAGAATTTGAAAATACGTGTTGGTGTTATTTAAAATAGAGTGGACTGGATCCTGAGGTCTGCTCCATCCCCTCTGCACTCCATCTTCTAATCCACACATCTAACTACTTCCTGGATCTGCACTCCATTCCTTGGGCCACAGCTCTGTCTGCTTCCCCGGAAGCCTGCTGCCACATAGGACAACCAGAGGCCTGCTACTATCTGGGATGAGCAGTACAAACTGAAGTCCTGGAGGCCAGCGATCACCAGGGAAACCAGACCAGCCAAAACCAGGGATAACCAGATAACTAAAGGTTGGCATAAGAGCACAGTGAATAAAAGCAAGTGCTATATGGCACCATTAGAAACCCAGGTCTCCTCCTGTAGCAAGTCCTGGATATTTTACCACACTTGAAAAGCAAGACAGTCTCTTTAAATCTTATCCTGTGAAGATAATAAGGTTGGGCCCCCAGTGCAGGGGAATATGGGGGGCAGTAAGGGGGATGTATGGGGGGAATACCCGTACAGGAGAGGGAGGGGGGAGGGGAGGGGATGTGGGCTTATGGACAGGAAATAGGGAAGGGGAATAACATTTGAAATGTAAGTACAGAAATATATCTAATAAAAATTTTAAAGAAAAGAAAAAAATCCTTCAAGGAAATACAAAAAATACAATTAAATAAATAGAAGTCTTTAAAAAGGAAAGTAATAAATATAAAGGAGTACCAGAAAATACAACCAAACAGGTGGAGAAAATGAATAAAACTGTTCAAGACCTGACACTGTAAATAGAATAAATAATACACAAACTAAAGCAACCCTGGAGAAGGAAAATACAAGAAATAGACCAGGAACTACAGACAAAAACCAAGAAATTAAAAACAGAATAGAAGAATTTAAGAAAGAGCCTCAGACATAGAAGATATGGTAAAAGAAATTGACTTATCAGTCAAAGAGAATGCTAAAGCTAAAATGTTTTTAATACAAAACACCCTGGAAATTTGGGACAGTATGAAAACACCTAACCTAAGAATAACAAGAATAGAGTTATAAGGACACTTTCAGTTCAAAGGCCCATAAAATATCTTGAACAAAATCATCGAAGAAAATTGTCCTAACCTAAAGAAATAGATGCATATAAAGATACCAGAAGCTTACAGGACACTAATGAGAGAAATAGAATGGATCAAAAAAGAGAAAAAAAAGAAAATACTCTTGCCACATAATAATCAAGACATTAAATATCAAATGTACAGAATGAGGAAAGAGTATTAAACACTACAAGGGATGAAAGCTGAGTAACATATAGAGGAAAGACAGACCTATTAGAATTACACCAGGCTTCTCAACAGAGACTTTAAAAGCCAGAAGGTCCTGGGCAGATGTCTTAGAGTTTCTAAGAGATCACCAATGCCAGCCCAGAGTATTATGCCCAGCAAAACATCATCATAGGTAGAGAAATCAAAATATTCCATGACAAAGAATAATTTAAACAATATCTATCAAATAATTCAACTGTACAGAGGAGATAGTAGAAGGTAAACTCCAATACAAGTAGAGTAACCACACCTAAGGAAACACAAACAATTAGATAAAGGCACACCAGAAAAACAAAGAGAATCATATTGGGAGGGCACTGCCAACATGGATATAACAGGAGCTAGTGATCTTTAGTTATTAATAACTCTCAGCATCAGTGGGCTCAATTCCCCATTAAAAAGACACAGACTAACACAGTACATGAGTAAACAGAATTCATCACTCTGATGCATGTAAGAAACACACCTCAGCAGCAAAGACAGATGTTCACTCAGAGTAAAGGGCTGGACAAAGGTTTTGCAAGCAAAGGGAGCCAAGAAGCAAACTTGAATAGCCATTCTAATGTCTTATAAAATAGGTCTTTAATGAAGACTAATCAGAAGAGACAGGGAGAGACACTTTATACTCACCAAAGAAAAAACCCACCAAGGTGATGTCTCAGTTCTGAACATCTTATTCCCAAATGCAAAAGCATGCACATTCATGAAAGAAAAATTACTGAAGCTTAAATCACAAATCTAACCTGGTATATTAAGGGTGGGAGACTTCAACACCCTGCTCTCATCAATAGACAGGTTATCGAGACAGAAACTAAACATAGAAATAATAAAATTGACATAGGTCAAGAATCAAATGGTCCTAATAGATATCTACAGAACATTTCACAAAACACAGATTATATCTTTTTATCAATGTCTCATAAAACCTTCTCCAAAATTGACCATATATTTAGTCAGAAAGCTAGCCTCAATGAATACAAAAATTTTAAATAACTCCTTGTATTCTATCAGATCACCATGGATTAAAGCAGGACTTCAACAACAGAAACAACAGAAAGCCTACATACTCATGGAAACTGAACAACTCTCTACTTAATAGTCACAGGATTAGAGAAGAAATAGTAAAGAAATGACTTTCTAGAATTCAATAAAAGTATAATAAAATAGACTTTCAAAATAGATTGTATTATTTTTACTAGAAAGCCAATATGTGGTGCTACTGAAAATGTTCTTTAGTGATCTGTGACTGCCCATCCAGGGACTACCTGCTAATGTCCCAGATGATGCTACTGTTTGAAATCAGTTGCAGCTTTTCTGGTGAAGCCACGTTTTGTGGACTGTAACCAACAGGGAATGCAAACAGATCTAATACAGTGGGTCAGTCTTCCTAAGGCCAATCTAGTTTCTAAAGGCAGAATATCACTAATGATTTCATTCTCTGAGAGCCTTTTTGATCAATCTTGCTTAGAATTGCAAGGAGACCTTGATTCTTCTATGATGTGCCCTCTTTTGGGGGATGAGAAGCTCTTGCTGGTCTTCTGACTTTTCCAACTCTTCTTCCTAATTCTTATTTTATATAAGTCTTTTTGGTTGATCTTGCTTATAACAATGCTTCCTTGAGGACACATGGAAACAACTGTTTGGAAAGTTTCCAGTTAATCATTGCAACAGACAAACAAAAACACATTTTAACTGAATCAATAAAATAAATGAGTATTTAAAAATTCTAGCTTAGGCAAGACAAAATATACAAATAAACAAACAACAATGACAATAATAAAATATGTAACATCAAACTATAAACATACATATTAAGAAAATTAAAATTAAGGCTAGAAGTAATTTTATAACAGTGGTGTGAATTAATTCTTGTAGTTTCTCAGAAAGTAACATGCTTAGTGTAGTTCTCATTCACTCATTTCTTTTAGAGATTTTAATTAATGATATGTATGATGGTCATAAGCTTACTATGCAAAAATATTAAGTGGAAGGTGGGAGGGTTTAATCAAACAAATACATACACAGACACACACACAGACACACACACACAGAAACACACACACACACACACACCCAACAAAAACAAAAACAAAATAACATAGACAAAAATTCCTAGTTTCCCTAGAGCTTACAATGTAAGAATAGGTAAAACTCAAAGTGAATGAAATCTTTTGTATAATAAATGCTGCAAAAGAATAAGACAGAGCAGGCGAAGTGTAGGCTGTGCTCTTGTATAGGTAGGAGGCTATGGCAATTTCAGATGAACTGACCCAGAAGGGCTGACTGAAAATATGAACCAAGTAATTACCTCAGAGTAAAAGGGAATGGGCCTGTAACTACACTGATATGTCAGGGAAAGTGTATTAGATATAGCAAGAAGTATAAAACACCGAAACCTGGCTCAAAAACAAACACATTATTTCTAAAGAAGAAATAAGAATTGAGTATGTTCACTGACCAGAGAAAATTATAATCTGGTAGTAGCTGAGAGTGAATCAAGAGTATAAGATTGTTTGTATCTTGTAGGTCCTGAGAAATTTTAAGAGACATTCCATGATTTGTTCAGCAATATGCTTCTGACTCCCATTGTAAAATTAGAGTGCAGAGAAATAGAGGTGAACCCAGAGCAAGCACGTGAGGGTAGCCCAGCATCTCTAAAACTATAAGTGGAATGAGGCAAGTAGATGGTAGTACCAATTTGAGAACAGTAAACATGATGAGAAAAGGACAAGATACCTTTGATTCTCCTTGTTGCTTTGCTTTCTTTGGGTGGATTGTAGAATGACTTTCAAGCACTTTTTGACGAATAATAACTTTTTTAAAGATAAAACTTTTTTCCCATTTTTATTAAATTGGGTATTTCTTATGTACATTTCAAATGTTATTCCATTTCCCGGTTTCCAGGCCAACATCCTCCTAACCACTCCACCTCCCCTTCTTTGTGGGTGTTCTCCTCCCCATTCTCCCCCAATTACTGCCCTTACCCCAAAAATCCCGTTCACTGGGGGTCCATCCTTGGCAGAACCTAGGGCTTCCCGTTCCACTGGTGTCCCTACTGGCTATTCATTGCTACATATGAATTTGGAGCCCAGAGTCAAGCCATGTATAGACTTTGGGTAGAGGCTTAGTCCCTGGAAGCTCTGGTTGGTTGGAATTGTTGTTATTATAGGATCTCAAGCCCCTTCAGCTCTTTTAGTCCATTCTCTGATTCCTTCAATGAGGGTCCGTTCTCAGTGGTTTGCTGCTGGCGTTCTCTTATGTATTTGCTACATTCTGGCTGTGTACTCTCAGGAGAGATCTACATCCGGTTCCTGTCAGCCTGCACTTCTTGCTTCATCCATCTTATCTAGTTGGTGGCTGTATATGTATGGGCCACATGTGGGGCAGGCACTGAATGGGCGTTCCTTCTTCCTCTGTTCTAAATTTTGCCTCCCTATTCCCCCCTAAGGGTATTCTTGTTACCCCTTTTAAAGAAGGAGTGAAGCATCCACATTTTGATCATCCTTCTTGAGTTTCATGTGTTCTGTGCATCTTGGGTAATTCGAGCATTTGGGCTAATATCCACTTATCAATGAGTGCATACCATGTGTGTTTTTCTGTGATTGGGTTACCTCACTCAGGATGATAATTTCCAGTTCCATCCATATGTGTATGAAATTCATGAAGTCATTGTTTTTGATATCTCAGTAGTATTGCATTGTGTAGTTGTACAACACTTTCTGTATCCATTCTTCTGTTGAAGGGCATCTGGGTTCATTTGAGCTTCAGTCTATTATAAATCAGGCTGCTCTGAACATAGTGGAACACTCTATCAGATGTAGGATTAGTAAAGTTCTTTTCCCAGTCTGTTGATTGCTGTTTTGTCCTAATGACAATGTCCTTCGCCTTATAGTTTTTGAGATCCCATTTGTCGATTCTTGATCTTAGAGCATAAGCCATTGGTGTTCTGTTCAGGAAAATTTCTCCGGTGCCCATGTCTTCGAGATTCTTCCCCATTTTTCTTCTATTAGTTTGAGTGTATCTGGTTTGATGTGGAGGTTCTTGTTCTGATTGGACTTAAGGTTTGTACAGGGTGATAAGCATGGATTGATCTGCATTCTTCTACATGCTGACCTCCAGTTGAACCAGCACCATTTGCCGAAAATGCTATCCTTTTTCCATTGGATGGTTTTGGCTCCTTTGCCAAAAATTAAGTGACCATAGGTGTGTGGGTTCATTTCTAGGTCTTCAATTCTATTCCACTGGTCTCTCTCCCTGTCTCTATTCCAATACCATATGGGTTTTATCACTATTGCTCTGTAATACTGCTTGAGTTCAGGGATAGTGATTCACCCTGAAGTCCTTTTATTGTTGAGGATAGTTTTAGCTATCTTGGGTATTTTGTTATTCCTGATGAATTTGCAAATTGTTCTGTCTAACTCTATGAAGAATTTGATTGGAGTTTTGATGGGGATTGCATTGAGTCTGTAGATCGCTTTTGGTAAAATGGCCATTTTTACTATACCAATCCAGCCAATCTATGAGCATGGGAAATTTTTCCATCTTCTGAGATCTTCTTCAATTTCTTTCTTCAGAGGCTTGAAGTTCTTATCATACAGATCTTTCACTTGCTTGTTTAAAGTCACACTGAGGTATTTTATATTATTGGGAACTATTATGAAAGGTGTCCTTTCCCTAATTTCTTTTTTGGCTTGTTTCTCTTTTGTGTAGAGGAAAGCTACTGATTTATTTGAGTTAATTTTATACCCAGCCAATTTTCTGAAGGTGTTTATCAGGTTTAGTAGTTCTCTGATTGAACTTTTGGGATCACTTAAGTATACAATCATATAATCTGCAAATAGTGTTATTTTGACTTCTTCCTTTCAAATCTGTATTCCTTTGATCTCCTTTTGTTGTTTGATTGCTCTGACTAGAACTTGAAAACTATATTGAATAAGTAGGGAGAGAGTGGACAGCCTTGTCTATTCCCTGATTTAAGTGGGATTGCTTCAATCTCTTTCCGTTTAGTTTAACATTAGGTACTGGTTTGCTTTATATGTCTTTTGCTATGTCTAGGTGTGGACCTTGCATTCTTATTCTTTTCACACTTTTATCATGAAGGGTTGTTGAATTGTGTCAAATGCTTTCTCAGCATCTAATGAAATGATCATGTGGTTTTATCTTTCAGTTTGTTACATAGTGGATTACGTTGGTGGTTTTCCATACATTAAACCATCCCTGCATCCCTAGGTTGAAGCCTACTTGATCATGTTGAATGATTGTTTTGATATGCTCTTTGATTCTGTTTGCAAGAATTTTATTGAATATCCTTGTGTCAATATTCATAAGGGAAATTGGTCTTAAGTTCTCTTTCTTTGTTGGGTCTTTGTGTGGTTTAGGTATAAGAGTAATTGTGGCTTCATAAAAGGAATTCGGTAGCGCTCCGTCTGTTTTTTTTTTTTTTTTTTTTAAATTCATTCTTTTTTTTTATTAACTTGAATATTTCTTATATACATTTCGAGTGTTATTCCCTTTCCCGGTTTCTGGGCAAACATCCCCTTCCCCCCTCCCCTTCCTTATGGGTGTTCCCATCCCCAACCTCCCCCATTGCCGCCTCCCCCAACAGTCTAGTTCACTGGGGGTTCAGTCTTAGCAGGACCCAGGGCTTCCCCTTCCACTGGTGCTCTTACTAGGATATTCATTGCTACCTATGAGGTCAGAGTCCAGGGTCAGTCCATGTATAGTCTTTAGGTAGTGGCTTAGTCCCTGGAAGCTCTGGTTGCTTGGCATTGTTGTACATATGGGGTCTCGAGCCCCTTCAAGCTCTTCCAGTTCTTTCTCTGATTCCTTCAACGGGGGTCCTATTCTCAGTTCAGTGGTTTGCTGCTGGCATTCGCCTCTGTATATGCTGTATTCTGGCTGTGTCTCTCAGGAGAGATCTACATCCGCTCCTGTCGGTCTGCACTTCTTTGCTTCATCCATCTTGTCTAATTGGGTGGCTGTATATGTATGGGCCACATGTGGGGCAGGCTCTGAATGGGTGTTCCTTCAGTCTCTGTTTTAATCTTTGCCTCTCTCTTCCCTGCCAAGGGTATTCTTGTTCCCCTTTTAAAGAAGGAGTGAAGCATTCACATTTTGATCATCCGTCTTGGCGCTCCGTCTGTTTTAATTTTGTGTAATAGTTTGGATAGTATTGGTATGAGGTCTTCTATGAAGGTCTGATAGAATTCTGCACTAAACACATCTGGACCTGGATTATTTTTCGTTCGGAGACTTTTAATAACTGACTCTATTTCTTTAGGAGTTCTGGGGTTGTTTACAGGTTTAATCTGTTCCTAATTTAACTTTGGTACCTGGTATCTGTCTAGTAAATTGTCCATTTACTCCAGATTTTCAAATTTTGTTGAATATAGACTTTTGTAGTAGGATCTGATGATTTTTTTTGAATTTCCTCTGATTCTGTAGTTATGTCTCCCTTTTCATTTCTGAGTTTTGTTAATTTGAACACACTCTCTGTGTCCTCTGGTTAGTCTGGCTAAGGGTTTATCTATCTTGTTGATTTTCTCAAAGAACCAGCTTTCAGTTCCATTGATTCTTTGTATAGACTTTTTTTTTCCTACTTGGTTGATTTCAGCTCTGAGTTCCTGGGTGTATTTGCTTCTTTTTTTCTAGAGCTTTTAAGTGTGCTGTCAAGTTGCTGATATATACTGTCTCCTGTTTCTTTCTGCAGGCATTCAGAGCTATGAGTTTTCCTCCTAGCACAGCTTTCATTGTGTCCCATAAGTTTGGGTATGTTGTATCTTCATTTTCATTAAATTCTAAGAAGGCTTTAATTTCTTTCATTATTTCTTCCTTGACCAGGTTAACATTAAGTAGAGCATTGTTCACCTTCCATATATATGTGCGTGTTCTTTCCTTATTGTTATTGAAGACCAGCTTTAGCCCATGGTGGTCTGATAGGACATATGGGATTATTTCTCTTTTTCTGTTTCTGTTGAGGCCTGTTTTATTACCAATTATATGGTCAATTTTGGAGAAAGTACCATGACGTGTTGAGAAGAAGGTATAGCCTTTTGCTTTAGTATAGAATGTTCTATAAATATCTGTTAAGATTATTTGGTTCATAATTTCTGTTAGTCTGTCTATGTCTCTGTTTAATTTCTCTTTCCATGATCTGTCCATCGATGAGAGTGGGGTGTTGAAATCTTCTACTATTATTATGTGAGGTGCAATGTGTGCTTTGAGCTTTAGTAAGGTTTCTTTTATGTATGTAGTTACCTTTGCATTTCGAGCATAGATATTTAGGATTGAGAATTCATCTTGGTCGATTTTTCCCTTGATGAATATCAAGTGTCCTTCCTTATCTTTTTTGATTACTTTTTGTTGAAATCGATTTTATTTGATATTAGAATGGCTAATCCATCTTGCTTCTTTAGACGATTTGCTTGGAAAGTTGTTTTCCAGCCTTTCACTCTGAGATAGTTTCTGCCTTTGTCTCTGAGGTGTGTTTACTGTAGGCAGCTGAATGCTGGGTGTTCATTGCATATCGAATTTGTTAATCTGTGTCTTTTTATTGGGGAATTGAGTCCATTGATGTTGAGAGATATTAAGGAATAGTGATTGTTGCTTCCTGTTATTTTCATATTTGGAGGCAAGATTATGTTTGTGTTCTTCACTTCTCTTTGTTTTGTTGCGAAAAGATTAGTTTCTTGCTTTTTCTAGGGTATAGCTTGCCTCCTTTTGTTGGGCTTTACCATTTATTATTCTTTGTAGGGCTCGATTTCTAGAAAGATATTGTGTAAATTTCATTTCTTCATGTATTATCTTGGTTTCTCCATCTATGTTAATTGAGAGTTTTGCTGGATACAGTAACTTGGGCTGGCATTTGTGTTCTCTTAGGGTCGGTCTGTATGACATCTGTCCAGGATCTTCTGGCTTTCATAGCCTCTGGTGAGAAGTCTGTTGTAATTCTGATAGGTCTGTCTTTATATGTCACTTGACTTTTTTCTCTTACTGCTTTTAAAATTCATTCTTTTTTTTTTTTTTTTTGCATTTGATGTTTTGAGTATTATGTAATGGGAGAAGTTTCTTTTCTAATCTAATCTATTTGGAGTTATGTAGACTTCTTGTATGTTTATGGGAATCTCTTTCTTTAGGTTAGGGAAGATTTCTTTTATGATTTTGTTGAAGATACTTACTGGTCTTTTGAGTTGGGGGTCTTCACTCTTTTCTATACCTATTATTCTTAGGTTTGAATTCATTGTGTCCCAGATTTCCTGTATGTTTTGGACCAGTAGCTTTTTCTGTTTTATTTTATGTTTGACAGTTGTGTCGATTATTTCTATGGAATCTTCTGTTCCTGAGATTCTCTCTTCTATCTCTTGTATTCTGTTGGTGATGCTCGCATCTGTGACTCCTGATCTCTTCCCTAGGATTTCTATCTCCAGAGTTGTCTCCCTTTGTGCTTCCTTTATTGTTTCTATTTCCATCTTTAACTCCTGGATCGTTTTGTTCATTTCCTTCTCTTGTTTGGTTATTTTTTCTAGTAGTTCTTTAAGGGATTTTTGTGTTTCCTCTTTAAGGGCTTCTAGTTCTTTACTTGTGTTGTCCTGTATTTCCTTAAGGGAGTTATATATTACCTTCTTAAACTCCTCCATCATCATGATAAAATGTGATTTTAAATGTAGATCTTGATTTCTGGTGTCTTTGGATATTCATTGTTTGCTTTGGTGGGAGAATTGGGCTCTGATGATTCCATGTAGTCTTGCTTTTTGTTGCTTGGGTTCCTACGCTTGCCTCTCGCCATCAGGTTGTCTCTGGTGCTACCTTGTTTTGCTATTTCTGACAGTGGCTTGACCGTCCTATAGGCTTGCGTGTCAGGAGTGCTGTAGACCTGTTTTCCTGTTTTCTTTCAGCCAGTTATGGGAACAGAGTTTTTTTGCTCTCAGGCGTGTAGTCATTCTTGTGCACTGGCTTTCAACTGTCCCAGTGGGTAGGAACCAGAAAAGTCTGCCCCTACTTCTCCTGGGTCCCTGTGTGCAGGGGGCCCAGATGGAGCTAGGCATTTTCCTCTAATGTCAGAAATGTGGGCATTTCTGTTTTCCCAGGAGTGTCTGCCCCTCTGAAAGTCTAGCTCTCCCTCGCACGGGATGTGGGTGCAGGGTGCTGTTTGACCAGGTATGTTCAGATCCAGGTGCAGTCTGGACTGCAGTGCTCCTGCAGCTTGAACTCCCTATCTTCCTGTTTGTTCCCAGAAGCGCTATACAGTTTCCTCTTGGGCCAGGGATGTGGGCAAAGTTGGGCAGTACTGGTAGTCTCTCTCCTGCCCTGCAGTCTCAGGATTGCCCACACTTTTGGGCGAACAGCTCTCTCTCCCACCTCGTTTGGGAGCATGGAGCTATGGGCCAGGATCAGCGAGGTTCGGGCACCAGCTAGAAACCAGAAGTGTCCGGTCCCAGAGGAATTTTGCCTTTGTGTGTCCTGAGTCCATCAGGCAGGTCACTTGGAGCAGAAATGTTGGTCTTACCTCTGGTCTTAGGCCTGAAGTCGCTCCTCAGGCTAGCTTTCAGCTCTCTGTGAGGGCAGCAACCAGAGGGCCTGCCACTACTGCTCCTGGGTCCCTGTGCACAGTGGAACAGATGGTGCTAGGCGTTTTCCTCTCTGCACTTGGGCCTGAAGTCGCCCCCTAATAATAACTTCTAAATGAGTACATACCATGCATGTCTTTCTGGGTCTGGGTTATCTCACACAGGATATTCTCTAGTTACACCTATTAGCTTGCAAATTTTGTGATGTTCTTGCTTTTAACAGCTGAGTCATAAAAAAAAAAAAAAGGATCGAGAACAAACACAAAAAAAAGTGGGTTGGAGATTTAGCTCAGTTGTAGAGCCCTTGCCTAGCAAGCACAAGGCCCTGGGTTTGGTCCTCAGCTCAGGAAAAAAAAAAAAAAAAAGATTGAGAACAGCTGAGTCATATTCCTTTGTGTAAATGGACCCCATTTTTTTTATCCATTCTTCATCTGAGTGAATTCTGGGTTGTTTCAGGTTTCTGGCTATAACAAATAATGCTGCTATGAACACAGTTGACCAAGTGCCCTTGTGATTCAGCTGAACATCTTTTGTGTACAGTATATGCCCAGGAGTGGGATTGCTGTCTTGAAGTAGAACAATATCCATTTTTCTGAGAAACAGATTGAGTTCCAAAGTGGTTGTACATGTTTGTGATTCCACCAACAGAGCTGGAGTGTTATCCATGCTCCAACTCCTCACTAGTATGTGCTGTCACTTAAGTTTTGATCTTAGTCATTCTCTCAGGTATAACAAAATTTCAGAATCATTTTTCTTTTCTTTTTTTTCCTGTTACCCTGATGACTGAAGACACTGAACATTTCTTTAAGTGCTTCTCAGTGTTAGAGATTCCTCTGTTGAGACTGCTCTGTTTATCAGTCTACCTCATTTTTAAATTGGTGTTTTTGGTTTGTTAATTTCTTGTGTTCTTATATTTTTTGGATACTAGCCATCTATAAGATAAATGGTTGGGGAAGATTTTTTCCATTCTCTAGACTGCAGTTCTGTCCTATTGTTAATATCTTTTGCCTTACAGAAGCTATTCAATTTTGTGAGGTCCCATTTTTTAATTGTTGATATTAGTTCATGAGCTATTGATGCTCCACTCAGGATGTTGTCTCAGGTATCAATATTATCAAAGATATTCCTCACTTTCTCTTATGTGAGATTAAGTGTATCCAGTTTTATGTTGACAACTTTGATTCACTTTGATTCACTCCAATTTGAGTTTTGTACACAGTGATAAATATGGGGCTATTTACATTCTTATACATGAAGACATCCTGTTAGACCAACACGGATTTTTGAGGATTGATTCTTGTTTTCATTGTAAGGTTTGCCTTCTTTGTCAAAAATCAAGCATCCATATATGTGCAGATTTATGTCTGGATATTTGAATCATTTCCATTGATCAAACTAACTGTTTATATGTCAATACCATGTAGTTATTATTACTTTTGCTCTGTAGTACATCTTGAAATCAGAGAAGAAGATATCTCCTTGAGTTCCTTTATTGTGCAAGATTGTTTTAGCAATCCAGAATTTTCTGTTTTACCATATAATGTTGAGAATTGCTTTTTCAAGGTCTATAAAGAACTATGTTGGATTTTTGACAGGAATTGCATTGAATCTGTAGATTGCTTTTGGTATGATAGCCATTTGCACTATGCTAATTCTACTGATCCACACACATGGGAGATCTTTCCATCTTCTGATATCTTGTTTTGTATCTTTCTTCAGAGACTTCTGTCATACAGGTCTTTCACTAGCTTGGTTAGGGTTATGACTTACACCAAGATATTTTGTATTATGTATGGCAATCATGAAGGTAGTTTCTCTAATTTTTCCTCAGTTCACTTAACACTTGTTAAAAGTAGGACTTCTGGTCTGCTGCTGTTCTCTCTCTCTCTCTCTCTCTCTCTCTCTCTCTCTCTCTCTCTCTCTCTCTCTCTCTCTCTCTCTCTCTCTCTTGTTCCTTAAGTTAATTTTGTATCCAACCACTTAACTGAAGATGTGTATAGGTGTAGCAGTTCCCTGATAGAATTTCTGGGGTTGCTCATGTGTAATATCATATCATCTACACAAATTGATTATTTTGACTTTTTGGCCCCTAGATCTCCTTTTGTTGTTTTATTGCTACAGCTGGTATTTCAAATACTATGTTGAATACATATGGAGAGAGTTGACAGCCTTGCATTGTCCATAATTTTAATGGAATCGCTTTACTTTTCCCAAAATGTAACTTGAGGATGGCTGTAAGGTTGCTTTATATTGCCTCTATTGTGATTATCTATGGGCCTTGTATCCCTGACATCTCCAAGACTTTTATCAGAAAGGGTGTTGGATGTTAACAAAGGTCTTTTTAGCATCTAATAAGATAATCACATGTGTACGCATGTGCATGTGTGTGTGTGTGTGTGTGTGTGTGTGTGTGTGTGTGTGTGTGTGTGTTTTCAATTTGCTTATATGGTGAATTACATCGATGGATTTTTATATGTTCAACCATCCCTGCATCCCTGGGATGAAGCTCACTTGATCATTGTGGATGATATTTTAGATATGATCTTGGATTCAGTTTCTGAGTATTTTATTGAATATTTTTGCACCAATGTTCATAAAAGAAATTTATTTGAAATTTCTTTTTTGTTGCATCCTTGTGTTTTAGGTGTTAAGGTGACAGTAGAAATATAGAATCAATTTGGCAATGTTCCTTCTGTTTCTATTTTGTAGTTTGAGGAGTATTGGTGTTTTGATGATAGCTTTTGTCCTTGATGCTATAGTTATTTAAATTATTTACCTGATATTGATTTAACGTTGTATGCAGAGTCTATTGAGAAAATAGTCCATTTTATTTAGATTTTCCAATTCCGTGGAGTACAGGCTTTTGAAGTAAGACCCAATGGTTCCTTGGATTTCTTCAGTGTCTGCTTTATGTTCCCTTAACTTTTTGAATTTTGTGAATTTGTGTTATCTCTCTACCTTTTAGTTAGTTTGGTTAAGAGTTTGTCTATCTTATTGATTTTCTCAAAGGATCAGGTATTTATTTCATTAAATTATTCTCTTTGTTTTTATTTTATTGATTTTAGACCCTGCATTTGATTATTTTATGGTACCTTGGTTGTCTTTGCTTCTTTTAGTTTTAGAGCATTTAGGTGTGCTTTTAAATTACTAGTATGAGGTCTTTTCAATTTTGGTGCTTTCTTTGTTTCTCCCATGTTTGGGCTTGTTGTGCCTTCACTTTTGCTGAATTGCAGAAAGGTTTTAGCTTTTTCTTTCTTCCTTCACTGACCCAGTGTTGAATGAGTAGAGAGGTGCCCAGCTTTAATTAATATGTATGTTTTTTGATGATTCTGTTGTTGTTGAAGTCCAGCATTAATCCATGTTCTGATAAGACATAAGGGGTAATTTAATATCCTTGTATTTGCTGATAAAATGCAATGCCCCTTCATGATAAAAGTCTTTAAAAGTTCAGGAATATAAGGCTCATTGCTAAACACAATAGAGAAAATAGACGGCAAGCATATAGACAAAATCACATTAAATGGAGAGAAGCTTAAAGCCAGTACACTAAAATCAACAACAACAACACAAAACTGTCTACTCTCTTAATTTGTATTCAATATAGCCCTTGAAGTTCTAGCTAGAGCAATAAGACAAGTAAAGGTGATCAAGGGGATACAAATTGGAAAAGAGAAGTCAAGTATTGCTTTTGCCAGATAATATGATAGTATATATAAACAACTTCAGAAATTCAATTAAGGAATGTATACATCTAATGAATACCTTCAGCTAATTGGCTAGATAAAAATTAACTCCCACAAAACAAACAAATGAAAAAAAGAAACAGACAAAAAATTCCAGCAGCCTCCTTTTACACAAATAATAAACAGACTGAGAAAGAAATTAGGTACCAAAGTTAAATCAGGATCTGATAAAACATCTAAACAGCCCCATAACTCCTAAAGAAATAGAAGCAGTCACTAAAAGTCTCACAACAACAACAGCAGCAGCAGCAGCAACAGCAACAACAACAAAACAAAACAAAACAAAAAACAAAAAAGACAAACAAACAAAAAAACCCAGGACCAGATGAGTTTAGTGCAGAATTCTATCAGACCTTCAAAGAAGACCTAATACCAATACTCTTCAAACTATTCCACAAAATAGAAATGAAAGAAATACTACCAAATTCTTTCTTTGAAGCTACAATTATGCTTAAACCTAAACCTCACAATGACCCCTAAAAGAAAGAGAAACTCAAACTAGTTTCCCTTATGTATACCTATGCAAAAATACTCAGTAAAATTCTTGAAAACTGAATCCAAGAACAGATCAAAATGATCATTCACATGATCAAGTGGGCTTCATCCCAGGATATTTCCCTTCAATATACAGAGATCCCTCAATATAATCCACTGTATAAATAAACTCAAAGCAAAAAACCACATGAACATTTCATTAGATGTTGAGAAAACATTTGACAAAATTCAACAGCCCTTCATGATAAGAATCCCGGAAAGATCAGGAATTCAAGGCACATACCTAATCATACTAAAAGCAATATACAGCGAACCAGTAGCTAACATTAAACTAAATAGAAAGAAACTTGAATCAATCCCACTAAAATCAGGGATTAGACAAGGGCTGCCCACTTTCTCCCTACCTACACAATAGAGTACTTGAAGTCCTAGTCAGAGCAATTAGACAACAAAAAGAGTTCAAATATCACTATTTGCAGATGGTATGAAAGTATACAAAAGTGACCTGAAAAATTCCACAAGGTAACACCTAAACCTGATAAACAACTTCAGCTAAGTGATTAGAAATAAAATGAACTCAAACAAATCAGTAGCCCTTCTACGACTCAAATGATAAGCATTCTGAGAAAGAAATTAGGGAAAGGACACCCTAAGTCACAAATAATATAAAATACCTTGGTGTGACTCTAACCAAACAAGTAAAAGATCAGTATCACAAGAAATTCAAGTCTGTGAAGAAAGAAATTGAAGAAGATCTCAGAAGATGGAAAGATTTCCGATGTTCATGGGTTGGCAGGATTAATATAGTAAAAATAGCCCTTTTGCCAAAAGTGATCTTCAGATTCAATGCTATCTCCATCAAAATTCCAACTCAATTCTGCATAGTTAGAAAGAATAATGAGCAAATTCATTTGGAATAAAAAAAAAAAAACCCAGGACAGTGACAATTATTCTCAACAATAGAACAACTTCTGGGGAAATTACCATTTCTGACCTGAAGCTGTATTGCAGAACAATCGTGATTTAAAATGTCATGGTATTGGTACAGATACAGGCAGATAAATCGATGGAGTAGAATTAAAGATCCATACACCTATGGTCAGTTGATCTTTGTCAAAGGTGTTTAAAACATCCAAAGGAAAACAGCCAACCTTTTTAACAAATGGTGCTGGTTCAAGTGGTGGTCAGCGTGCAGAAGAATATAAATGGTCCCATTCTTACCTCCTTGCACAAAGGTCAGATCCAGGTGGATCAAAACCAGATACACTGAAACCAATAGAAGAGTAAATGAGGAAGAGCCCTGAACACATAGGCACAGGGGATACTATCCTGAACAAAACACCGATAGGTTATGCTCTAAGATCAGGAATTGACAAATGGGACCTCCTAAAATTACAAAGCTTGTGTAAGGCAAAGGACATTGTCAATAGGACAAAATGGAAACCAACAGATTGGGAAACGATCTTTACCAT
Source organism: Rattus rattus (assembly GCF_011064425.1). NCBI lineage: Eukaryota > Metazoa > Chordata > Mammalia > Rodentia > Muridae > Rattus > Rattus rattus. Next base: position 59,019,698 of record NC_046158.1, read on the forward strand.
TCCTACATCTAATAGAAGGCTAATATCTAATATAGACAAAGAACTCAAGAAGTTAGACTCCAGAGAACAAAATAATCCGATTAAAAAATGGGGTACAGAGCTAAACAGAGTATTCTCAACTGAGGAATATTGAATGGCCAAGAAGCACCTAAAGCACTGTTCAACATCCTTAGTGATCAGCAAAATGCAAATTAAAACAACCCTGCGATTTCATCTCATACCAGTCAGATTGGCTAATATAAAAATCTCAGATGACAGAAAATGCTGGTGAGGATTTGGAGAAAGAGGAACAGTCCTCCATTGTTGGTGGGACTGTAAACTGGTACAACCACTCTGGAAATCAGTCTAGCAATTTCTCAGAAAATTTGATGTAGTACTACCTGAGGACTGGACATATAGCCAAAAGATGTTCTAACATTTAACAAGGGCACATGTTCCAAAATGTTCATAGCAGCTTTATTTATAATAGCCAAAAGCTGCGAAGAATCCAGATGTCCTTCAACAGAGGAATGGCTACATAAAATGTGGTACATTTACACAATGGAGTAATACTCAGCCATTAAAATAATGAGTTCATGAAATTCTTAGGCAAATGGATGGAAATAGAAAATATCTTCCTGAGTACAGTAACCCAGACACAAAAGAACACACATGGTATGCACTAACTGATAAGTGGACATTAGCCCAAAAACTTGGAATACCCAAAATACAACTCACAGACCATATGAAGCTCAAGAAGAAGGATGACCAAAATGTGGATGCATCAGTTCTTCTTAGAAGGGGTAACAAAATATGCCTAGGAGGAAATTCATGGACAATGAGTGGAGCAGAGACTAAAGGGAAGGCCAATCAGAGATGGTCACCTAGGGATCCATCCCATATGCAACCACTAAACCCAGTCTCTATTGCTGATGTCAAGAAGTGCTTGCTGACAGGAGCCTGGTATGGATGTCTCCTGAGAGGCTCTGCCAAAGCCTTACTGATACAGATTAAGATGCTTGCAGATAACCATCAGACTGAGTTAGGGTACCCAATGGAGGAATTAGACAAAGGAGAGGAGCTGAAGGAGTTTGCAACCCCATCGGAAGAACAACAATATCAACCAATCAGACCCCCCAGAGCTCCTGGGGACTTAACCACCAACTAAAGAGTACGCAAGGGGAGGTTGGAGGGAAACTCTAGCCCCATATGTAGCAGAGGATGGCACTTTCTGGCATCAATAGGAGGAGAAGCCCTTGGTGCTGTGAAAGCTCTTTTACCCATTGTAGGAAAATGCCAGGGTGTTAAATTTGGAGTAGTTGTGTGGGAGGGGAAACATCCTCATAGAAGCTGGGGTAGGTAGGAGGGGGAATGGGATACTGGGAAAGGGAATAACATTTGAAATGTAAATACATAAACAATTCAATAAAAAAAAGAAATTAGGGAAACAACACCCTTCCTGATTGCCACAAACGATATAAAATATCTTGGCCTATCTCTAAGCTAGTGAAAGACCTGTATAACAAGAAGTTCAAGTCTCTGAAGAAAATAATTGAACAAGATATCAGATTATGGAAATACTTCTTATGCTCATATATTGACATGGTAAAAATGGTCATTTTTCTAAGAGCAATCTATAGATTCAATGCATTTTCCATCCTAATTCCAACATAATTCTTTACAGACCTTGAAGGAGCATTTTTCAACATTATATGGTAAAACAAAAGCTCCAGGATTGTTGAAACAATTCTGTCCAATAAAAGACCTTCTAAAGGTATTACTATCGCTGATTCAAGTTGTACTATAGAGCCAATGCAAATCCAAAGGTGCTGAGATCCATCGTAAATCCAAACCCAAAGTAGCAATGCATTAATCAAAACCCAAGTACAGATGCTTGAATCTCCCTGAGAAGGGGAATTTGATGAGACATGTGGGGTGGATGGAAGGAGAGAACTGGGTAGGGGAAGGGTTGGAGATTAGAATTAGAGACATGAGGTGGGAGGGAGGACCAAGGTAGATACTACTGGGAGAAAACTACATTGTGGATGGCACCACTGGGACAAGCTAGAACCCTAGAACAATTGAAACTACCAGGATTCTATGAAAGTGACACTAGCTAAGACTCTTAGAAGCGAGGCTATGGAGCCTGATTCTGCCATCTACACTAACCAGACAAGATTTCCAATGGAGTAATTGAGGGATTGGGATATTGATCCAGCAGTAATACCTTAGACCCACAATTTGTCCTGCCTACTAGATGTGCTAGAGTTAAAAGGCAGAGAGGAATTTTAGAAAATGGCAAACCAAAGGCTGGCTCAGCTAAAGACCCCATTCCCTGACACAGTTAATGATATTCTCCTATACTTGCAGACAGGAGCTGTCATCAGAGAAACTTCACACAACAACTGATGGAAACTAACGCAAAGACCCACAACCAAACCTTAAGAGGAGCCTGGCAATCCTGTGGAAGGGGTAGGAGGGGTGGGCTTGAAGGAGCCAGAGAAGTCAAGGACACTACAATAAAACCTACAGACTCAACCAACCTGAGTCAGTAGGGCCTCATAGAGACTGAGCTGTCAACTGGAGTGCAGGCCTGGGACTAACCTAGGCCATCTATACCTATGTACCAGTTCTTTAGCTGAGACTTCATGTGGACGTCTAAAGCTGGAGAATAGGCTGTCTCTGACGTCCTTACCTTTCTTTGAAACCCTTTCCCCTAACTGGGCTGCCTAATCTAGCCTTTATAGAATAAATGCAAGAAGTCTTATTGCCATAGATGGTTGATATGCATGGAGACCTCCTCTTTGCTGAAAAGAAGGCGAGGAGGGGTGGATGAGTGGGGAGCTGAGGAAAGAGGGAGAGTCTGGGAGAAAAGGAGAATGGAGAAGGTGCAATCAGGATTGAAGTAAATAAATAACTTAATACATACAGGTTTGTTGATTATTAGAAAAAAATCTATAAAGATTAATGAAGTAAGGAAAAGAAGCCTTATGTTTTTGGGCTTTGCACAATGCCTTCCTGGAGATAAGACTCATTACACTGTGTTTGCTGAACTTCGGAATGCAGGAAAGGATGCTGGTCTTTTGTTGCTGGTGGTTAGCTTCTTATGGTTCTCTGTTTTGTGAGTCTGGCCTTGAGAAGATAGATGCAACTAGAAGTTCACTTTTAAATCTCCACAGCCCACTCTATTCCCTGAGGATTCTACTTCCAAATTGGCTATAGTATTAAATGATATCTATAATAAAATGTCTGAGATTGGGGAGCTGCTCATCCTGGAAAAGTGTTTTTGATGCACCTCTGACAACTTTAGCTTAGCTTCAGAACATGTACTATAAGAAAATAATCGACTCCAGAAAGCTGTGTTACATTCGGAAATGAGTTAAGAGATTCACATGCCTGCACTCACAAGAACACACATAGACACACACGGATACACCTATAGATTCCTACATCATATAAACAATAATAAAAATGAAACTAATATTTCTTTATTATTATTTAAAATATTAATTCTATTTCATTTAACATTTTATTAATTTAGTAATTCTGATTATTTAGCAGGTATATTCTTTGTCATGTTGTTAAATACCACTTTGTGTAATTTTTGTACTTTCAAAATCTCATTTTCCTAGTTCCCAAAGCTGACTGGATTAAATTGAATTTCAGTGACTAAGTCTATCTTGCCCATAGCATTAATTCTAGAATTACTGACAGAGGACATAATTCTGCAACTTTACATTGATATCCAAATTCTATAGTACTCTAAGTAAATGTGCTATATAGCTATGATTATTTTGAATAGTAAACAATTGCTCTTGATTTCACTGTGTTTAACTGACAGTTTTTTAAATCTACATTTTAGTTATCTGCTCATACTTGTTAGAAAATATGTGCTACATCATTGTTGCAGGAGGACAGTCAATATGTTAGTGCTTTCACAAGTGAAGAAACACAATGTTTCTCTTCTGGTCTTTTTCTTTTCTTTAAAAAGACATGTAAGATCCTTTGACATTAATTAAGTTGTTAAATTTCTCAGAGGCATTTCTGTCAGAACTGGTAATAATTTCACAGGTACATAATTATATTAAGCTCACTCTCAATCTAGTGTCTACCGGGGACTTGTTCATTTTGGAAAAATAAAAATCAAAAGGTGATAGCTCAAGTTTTATTTCCTGTTATTGAAAAATTGTTCCTTAATCTTATGGACAGTGAGAGAAAAAAATCTATCTGCTTAATTGTATTAGTAAATGATTTTATGCTTTTTGTGATATCCTATCACATCTATCACATCTAATGAGAAGATGGCCCCATGTAACTTTCAAGGCAATTTCAAGTACTTGATATCATGTATTAATTCAAGAAGATGTGAAGGGAAATTCACACACACACACACACACACACACACACACACACACACACACACACACACACGTATTACAGAAGCAGCAGAATCAACAGCATTTTTTTTTGATTTTTGGGTTTTAGTTGTCTTATTTTGCATTATACCAGGAAGAGGAAGAACAAAAATTAAAAGGTGACAGATGTGACTTTCCTGACATTCTTTTTGAAAATAAAGTTAGAAGGTTAGAGAAACTCATTGGTGAATGTTGGTGCAACACATTGCAAATAAGGGCATTTACTGCAAATGAAAGTTAAGGCATTCTGATTTATTTATTTTTTCTTTTACAAAATCTTTCTTTTCTTACAAAAAATAAACTGTTCCATGTTAACTACTGGGTTTAAATAATATATAATTATGTAAAACTACTTAGTCTGTAAAACTAGAAAAGAATGGGGAGCTTGGGTCATGGCTCAGCCTCTAAGTGAACCTAAAGCTCTTACATAGCACACAGATGTTGGTTCCTGTCTCCACATGACGGTTCAGGGTGATAAAAATGGGCTGATTTGCATTCTTCTCCATGCTGACCTCCATTTGAATGAGCACCATTTACTGAAAATGCTATCATTTTTCTGCTGTATGGTTTTAGCTCCTTTGTCAAAGATCAAGTGACCTTAGGTGTGTGGGTTCATTTCTGGGTCTTCAATTCTTTTCCAGTGGTCTATCTACCTGTCTCTGTACCAATACCATGCAGTTTTTTATCGCTATTGCTCTGTAATACTGCTTGAGTTCAGGGATGGTGATCCCCCCGGAAGTCCTTTTATTGTTGAACATAGTTTTAGCTATCCTGGGTTTTTCGTTATTCCAGATGAAGTTGCAAATTGATCTTTCTAACTCTATGAAGAATTGAGTTGGAATTTTGATGGGGATTTCATTGAATCTGTCGATTGCTTTTGGCAAGACATTTTTACAATATTGATCCTGATAAACTGTGAGCATTGGAGATCTTTCCATTTTCTGAGATCTTCAATTTCTTTCTTCAGACTTGAAGTTCTTGTCATACAGATCTTTCACTTGCTTGGTTAGAGTCACACCAAGGTATTTTATATTATTTGGGACTATTGTGAATGTTATCATTTCCCTACTTTCTTTCACAGCCTGTTTATCCTTTGAGTAGAGGAAGGCTACTGATTTGTTTGAGTTAATTTTATATACAGCTACCTTGCTGAAGTTATCAGGCTTAGTATTTCTCAGGTGGAACTTTTGGATTCACTTAAGTATACTATATCATCTATAAATAGTGATATTTTGACTTCTTCCTTTCCAATTTGTATCCCTTTGACCTCCATTTGTTGTCTGATTGCTCTGGCTAGGACTTTGAGTACTATATTGAATTAGTAGGATAAAAGTGGGCAGCCTTTTCTAGTACCTGATTTTAGTGGAATTGCTTCAAATTTCTCTCCATTTAATTTGATGTTGGCTATTCTTATGTCTGGGCCTTCAATTCCTGATCTTTACAAAAATTTTGCCATAAAGGTGTATTGAATCTTGTCAAATGCTTTCTCAGCATCTAGTGAAATGGTCATGTGGTTTTTCTTTGCATTTGTTTATATAGTGGATTACGTTGATGGGTTTCCATATATTGAACCGTCCCTGCATCCCTGGGATGAAGCCTACTTTTTCATGATGGATGACTGTTTTGATGTGTTCTTGGATTTGGTTGTTGAGAATTTTATTGGGTAGTTTCGTGTTGATTATCATAAGGGAAACTGGTCTGAAGTTCCCTTTCTTTCTTGGTTCTATGTGTGGCTTAGGTATAAGTGTAATTGTGGCTTCATAGAAGGAATAGAGTAGTGCTCCTTATGTTTCCATTTTGTGGATTAGTTTGGATAGTATTGGTATGAGGCCTTCTATGAAGGTCTGATAGGATTCTGCAGTAAATCCATCCAGTGCTGGGCTTTTTTGGTTGGGAGACTTTTCATAACTGCCTCTACTTCTTTAGGAGTTATGGAACTGTTTAGATGGTTTATTTGATCCTAATTTAACTTTGGTTCCTTCTGTTTCTATTTTGTGAATAGTTTGGACAGTACTAGTATGAGGTCTTTGGTGAAGGTCTGATAGAACTCTGCACTATACCCATCTTTTTGGTCCTGGGCTCTTTTTTGTTGGAAGACTTTTAATAACTGCTTCTATTTCTTTAGGAGTTAATGGGTTGTTTAGATGGTTTATCTGTTCCTGATTTAACTTTAGTACCTGGTATTTGTCTAGAAAATTGTCCATTTCCTTCAGATTTTCAAGTTTTGTTGAATATACTCTTTTGTAGTAGGACATGATGATTTTTTTGAATTTCCTTAGATTCTATTGTTATGTCTCCCTTGTCATTTCTAATTTTGTTAATTTGGATACACCCTCTTTAGCCTTTGATTAGTCCGGCTAAGGGTTTATCTAGCTTCATGATTTTCTCAAAAAAAACAAGCTCCTGGTTTTGTTGATTCCTTGTGTAGTACTTTTGGTTTCTACATGGTTGATTTAAGATTTGACTTTGATTATTTCCTGCCTTCTACTCCTCTAGGGTATATTTGCTTCTTTTATTCTATAGCTTATAATGTGGTGCCAAGCTGTTGATATATGCTCTCTCTCCTGTTTCTTTTTTCAGGCACTCAGAACTATGAGTTTTCCTGTTAGCATTCCTTTCATTGTGTCCCATAAGTTTGGATATGCTGTGCCTTCACTTTCATTAAAGGCTAAGAAGTTTTTAATTTCTTTCTTTATTCCCTCCTTGGCCAAGTTATCATTAAGTAGAACATTTTTCAACTTTCATGTATATGTGGGTTTTCTGTCATTTTTGTTATTATTGAAGACCAGCCTTAGTCCGTAGTGATCTGACAGAATGCATGGGATTAATTCTATCTCTTCCTGTATTTGTTGAGTCCTGTTTTGTGACCAGTTATATCATCAGTTTTGGAGAAGGTACAACGAGGAGCTGAGAAGAAGGTGTATCATTTTGTTTTAGGACGAAATGTTCTATAAATATCTGTTAAGTTCATCTGGTCCATAACTTCTGCTAGTTTATGTTTCTGTTCAATTTCTGTTTCCATGATCTGTCCATTGATGAGAGTGGGGTGTTGAAATCTCCTACTACTATTGTTTGAGGTGTAATGTGTGATTTGAGCTTTAGTAACACTTGTTATATGAATGTAGGTACCCTTGTATTTGGAGCAAAGATATTTAAGATTGAGAGTTCATCTTGGTGGATTTTTCCTTTGATGAATATAAAATATCCTTCCTTATCTTTTTTGATAACTTTTGGTTGAATGTCCATTTTACTCGATATTAGAATGGCTACTCCAGGTTGTTTCTTGGGACCATTTGCTTGGAAAAATTGATTTCCATCCTTTTACTCTGAGGTAGTGTCTGTCTCTGTCTCTGAGGTATGTTTCCTGTATGCAGCAAAATGCTGGGCCCTCTTTACATATCCAGTCTGTTAGTCTATTTTCTTTATATTGGGAATTTGAGTCCTCTGATGTCAAGAGATATTAAAGAATCGTGATTGTTGCTTCCTGTTATTTTCATTGTTAGAAGTGGAATTATGTTTTTGTGTTTCTCTTCTTTTGGTTTTGTTGCAAAGAGATGACTTTCCTGATTTATTTAGGGTGTAGTTTCCCTCCTTGTGTTGGAGTTTTCCATCTATTATCCCTTGTAGGGCTGGATTTGTAGAAAGATATTGGGTAAAGTTGGTTTTGTCTTGGAATATATTGGTTTCTTTATCTATGTTAATTGAGAGTTTTGCTGGATATAGTATCCTGGGTTGGCATTTTTGCTCTTTTAGGGTCTGTATGACATCTGCACAGAATCTTCTGGCTTTCATAGACTCTGGTGAGAAATCTAGTGTAATTTTTATAGGTCTGTATCTTTTTGTATCATTTGACTTTTTTCTCTTACTGCTTTTAATATTCTTGGTTTCTGTTGTTTAGATTCCTACACTTAACTATTCCCATCTGATTATGTCTGGCGTGAGCTTGTGTCACTGCCTCTGACAGTGGCTTAGCCCTCCTGTAAGCCTGTGTTTCACCTGTCCTGGCTACTGGCTTTCTCTCAGCAGGATTTGGCTACAGAAAGCTGTTTTACATGCTCAGCTCTGTATGCAGGAGGAGCAGATAAAGATGCTCTACCTTACTGTTCCTGGGTTTCTGTGTCCAGAGGGCTCTAGATGGGTTCCTCTTGGTCCAGGAATGATACAAGATGTTGTCAGAGCATTATCATATAAGTAGGGGGAGAGGCAATGGGATGGGAGTTTATGGAAGGGAAATTAGGAAAATGATAATATTTGTAAATGTGAAAGAAAATATCCATATTAAGATAAAAGTAAATCTCTCATGAACTGAATTAGAAGCAAACTTGTCAACCTGTGCTTATATATGTGAAGTCCATCCCTTAAGCCTTGTAGAAAATGGAACAGTTGGCCACTTTATATGAATGACAGATAAGACTGGGGGTGAAAATGTAGTAGCTTAATGAAAACCAAATCTGTTGTGGGGTAAAGAAGTATGATTATTAAAAAAGTAAAATGGAAATGTTTGATCTGTATTTTATTTATGAAGGAGAAAAAAAAACCTCTTGATCATGAAGGACCATAGAGCTGATTTTGCTGAAGAATAGAAGGATTATATAAAGCAAGAGAGATTTTCTCCATGTGGTAGTGTTGAGGATTGTATTAATACTACTGAAAAGTCGTATATTGAGGACTCTATGATACAAGGCTTTTGAAGACAGAATAGGATAGAAGGTTGAATATGAATTAGTGGGCCTTGAAAAATTGCATTTAACTAAAAATGATGTGTAATATGCTAAGTAATAAACAATGACCTTGATGTGCAACTAGCCAGAAGCAATAAGATCTATTTTTAATATTACTTAGATAAATAAAAGTATGATCTTGAAATGTTTTATTGATAAAGAGATACGCTTTTCAGCCTCAGTGTTATAGATGACACAAAGTAAATTATAGTGAAAGTAAAGAGTTCACTCTAACTTCTCCAGGTCTGAATACTGAGATGAGACAGCAGTTCTCCAACGCTGAGGACAGGACATGAAAACAGGAAGCTTTGCATAAGAATTTGCTGCAAGAATTCTCCTTCTGACCTCATTACCCTGTGGGATAATATTCACCCATTAAGAGTTAGCCTTCTTATCTGAAATTCAATAATGTTTTATCCGTGGGTTCCCAGGACTATAACTGTTCACTCCTCGTGAATCTCTAGTATCCAATAAAAAGAAGTAGCTTATACATTTTTCAGTTGGGGTGCTGGGATTGGTAAAGACATTTTCCCAGTCTGTTGGTTGCCATTTGACCTACTGACTGGATTGGTAAAGACATTTTCCCAGTCTGTTGGTTGCCATTTGACCTACTGACTGTGTCCTTTGCCTTACAGAAGCTTTGCAATTTTATGAGGTCCCATTTATCGATTCTTGATTTTACAGCATAAGCCATGGGTGTTCTCTTCATGAAAATTTCCCCTGTGCCCATGTGTTCAAGGCTCTTTCCCAGTTTCTCTTGTAATAGTTTCAGTGTATCTGGTTTTATGTCGAGGTCCTTGATCTACTTGGACTTCACCTTTGTATATGGAGATAAGATTGGATCAATTTGCATTTTTCTACATGCTGAACTACACCTGAACCAGCACCATTTATTGAAAATGCTGTCTTTCTCCTACTGAATGGTTTTAACTCTTTTTTCAAAGATCAAGTGCGTGGGTTCATTTCTTGATCTTCAATACTATTTCATTGATCTACTTGCCTGTTTCTGGACCAATACCATGCAGTTTTTATCATGATTGTTCTGTAATAAAGCTTGAGGTCAGGGATAGTAATTTTCCTAGAGGTTCTTTATCGTTTAAAATAGTAGTCACTTTCCTGCATTTTTCATTATCTCAAATGAATTTGCAAATTGCTCTCTCTAACTCTATGAAAAATTGAGTAGGAATTTTGATGGAGATTGCATTGAATCTGCAGGTTGTTTTTTGACAAGATGGCCATTTTTACTATATTAATCCTTCTAATCAATGAGCATGGGAGACCTTTTAATCTTCTAAGATCTTCTTCAGTTTCTTTTTTCAGAGATTTGAATATCTTGTGATACGGATCTTTGCTTGCTTGGTTAGAGTTACACCAAGGCATTTCATACAATTTGTGACTATTGTGAAGGGTGTTGTTTCTCTAATTTCTTTCTCAGTCTGTTTATCCTTTGAGTAGAGGAAGTAGAGGAAGGCTAATGATTAGTTTGAGTTAATTTTTTATTCAGCCCCTTTGCTGAAGTTGTTTTTCAGTTTAAGAGTTCTTTGGTGGAATTTTTGGAGTCAGCTAATTACACTATGGTATCATCTGCAAACAGTGATATTTTGACTTCTTCCTTTCCAATTTTTATCCCTCTGTCCACCTTTTGTTGTCTAATTGCTCTAGCTAGGACTTCAAGAACTCTATTGTATAGGTAGAGAGAGTGGGCAGCCCTGTCTAGTTCCTGATTTTAGTGGGATTGCTTCACGTTTCTCTCCATTTAGTTTGCTGTTCACTACTTGTTGGCTGTATATTGCTTTTACTGTTTGGGTATGGGCTGTCTCCTTCTCTTGGGTGAATTAGCTCTTTTTACTCTAGAGCTTTCAAGCTGTCAGCGTATGCTCTCTCCAATTTCTTTTTGGAGGCACTCAAAGGTATGAGTTTTCCTCTTAGCATTACATTTATTGTATCCCATGTGTTTTGGTATGTTGTGCCTTCATTTTCATTAAATTATAAAAAGTATTTAATTTCTTTCTTTATTTCTTCCTTGACCAAGTTATCATTGAGTAGAGCATTGTTCAGCTTTCATGTATATCTTGGTTTATGTTGTCTTTCTTATTATTGAAGACTGGCCTTTGTCCATGGGGGTCTCATAGGATGCATGAGATTGTTTCAATCTTCTTGTATATGTGGAAATATATACAAGATATATTTGTGACAATTATATGGTCAATTTTGGAGACTGTACTGTGAGATGCTGAGGAGAATATATATTCTTTTGTTTTAGGATAAAATGTGCTATAGATATTTGTTAAATCCATTTACTTCAGAAGTTCTCTTAGTTTCTCTATGTCTCTATTTAGTTTCTGTTTCCATAATCTGTCTATTGATGAGAGTGGGGTATTGAAGTCTCCCACTATTATTGTGTGAGGCACAATGTGTGCTTTGATCTTTATTGAAGTTTCTTTTATGAAAGTGGGTGTCCTTGCAGTTGGTGTATAGATGTTCAAAATTGAGAGTTCATCTTGGTAGCTATTTTTCTTTGATGAGTATGAAGTGTCCTTCCTCATCATGCTTGATAACTTTTGAAGGAAAGTCTACACAATAAACAAAGAGAAACACTTGTGTGAAATATTTTTTGTACGTATTTGTGTGGTAGAATCAAAAGTCCTGTGTGGTAGAACAAACAGACCCTGAATTCCAGTACAAAATTCAATAAGGATACTCCTCATCTCAATAACTGACAGATGTTCAAAAGTAAACACAGAACAAAACCAGGGACACTCATTTCTGAAATAAATAAATTCAAGGTGCTAAAGAACATTTGCATGGGAAGAAATGCCAGTATAATATTAGAACACAAACTTGTTTAATGATTATATTCTCAAGAAATGGAATTTAATTTATAATATTTAAAGCTGAATGGAGTATGATAATCAAGAACAGTTACTAGTTACAACAAGTGTATTGTGCATTGTTATTTACTGTTCAATTGCCTCCAGAGAAAGCAAGTCTCAGAACACATTTTAAGACATTATAGGGAGATTTTCTTATATAACTTATATCAGTAATTAATTTGCTATTTTGTTTACCTTCAATAATTTTGTCATTTTACGGCCATATTGGCTAAATTTTAGTCTGTACTCGAGTTTTCTCATACTCCCTTAAAGGTTGAACTCTTTCTCATGTTTTGCTATATTTAATTGCAGGTGGAAAGCCTTCAGTTACATACCAAACTAAAAAGTGCCAATGAATATGGCTTTCAAAATTTGCATTATAATTGGCTATGGTTACAGAAAACAAATGTTAAAGTAAACTATTATAGTATTTTCACTATGCATTAGAAAAATAAAACAAGCAAATACACCAACAAACAAATAACAACAACAAAAACCAAAACCTAAGTCTTGGTGGTTAGGAACAATTGCTGATGTTTCCAAAACATACATAGCCTGTGGTTCACAACCATCTGTAACTCCAGTACCAAGGGCTACAATTTCTTCTTCTGGTCTCTGAGGGCTCCATAGACACATATGGTGCACATACATAATGCTGCTAAAGTACTCATAAAATACAGCATATTTATGTTTTAAATTCAAATCATCTGTCAAAATTTAAGCACTTTCTTTAAATGTGTATGACTCTGTAGAGAAACATCAGTGTCCTTAGGATGCAGAATATATGGGCAGAAGGTTGGAAGAGAAAAGCATGCCCCATCATTAGTAAAAGGAAAGACTCTAATGAGAGCTGAGATGTGATTTAACATGGTCTTAGCTTCTTTGTGTTAAAGCCTTACCACATTGGCCTATAAATAATTAATAGTAAATGTCTCCTGAGCTTTCTCATGCTCACATCAGCATGATACTGGATCTGTAGGCTAATTCCTTGTCCCTCTTTTATAACTTTACTCATCACCTAGCCAAGCTATTTTTACATTTTAATTTCATGACTAAATAAGATAGCATACCTATGGTGCACCTCTATGCTACATGACACTTTGAGTCACAAATCACTCTCAAAAAATTACTTGATGTTTCTTTTTTATTTCACCTATGATTATAATTGCTTAATATCATTTAAATTAGAGGAAGTATGAGACAGCCTTTTAACTTTTTTCTCAACTAAAATATTTACTAGATGTAGTCTTGAGACAAATATTCTTTTAACTCCTTTTTGAAAAAATAGTCCAATAAGGTACTTTTTAATCATAAATCTTCTATTTTCTACAATCAGTATGCAATTTAGTCTTATTTAGTACAATTATCACTATTAGAATTAACAGTGATACAAGAAGGGATAAATTTCAAATAGTCAATAATTTTTCTGTTAATATAAATAAATTATGCAACTAATGAGATGATTATGCTGTTTTTATCTTTCGGTTTGTTTATATCTTGGACTACACTTATCAATTTATATACTTTGAACCATCCCTGAATTTCAGGGTTGTAGTCTACTTGAAAATAGTGTATTTGTATGTATGTGTGTGTGTGTGTGTGTGTGTATGTGTGTGTGTTTTATATTCACTTTCCAAGTATTTCATCAAGAATATTTTGTATTTTTCATAAGGGTAATTGTTCTGTAATTATTTTTCTTTCCTGTGCTTTCATGTGGTTTGAATACTAGAATATCTTAAGGCATTTATATATTTTAGATATTAGTCCTCTGTTGGATGTAGTTTTGGTGATAATCTCTTCCCATTCTGTAGGATGTTATTTTGTCCTATTAATGCTGTTCTTAGCTTTATGAAAGCTATTTAGCTTTATGAAGTGCCATTTATTAATTTTTATCACAGTGCCTGAGGCATTGGTGTTCTGTTCATGAATCTGTACTAATGAATTCAAGGAAGTTCCACACTTTCTCTTCTATCAGATTTAGCATGTCAGATTTTATGTTGAGGTCTTTGATCCACTTGAACTTGAGTTTTGTGCAGGGTGGTAGATATGCATCTAATTGCATTCTTCTCCATACAGACATCCAGTTAGACCAGCGCCATTTGTTGAACAAACTTTCTTTTTCCCATTGTATGGTTTTAGCTTCTTTGTCAGTGTCCATAGGTGTGTGGGTGTATTTCTGAGTCTTCAATTCGATTCTATTGATCAACCTGTCTGTTTTTATATACCAGTTGTTATTACTATTACTTTGTAGTATAACTTGAAATCAGGGATGGTAATACCTCCAAAAGTTCTTTTGTTGTACAGCACTGGTTTGGACATCCTGTTTTGTTTTGTTTTTTTTTCCCACATGATGTTGAAAGTTGCTCCTTCAAGTTCTGTAAAGAACAGTGTTGAAATTTTGATGCAAATTGCCTTGAATTTGCAGATTGCTTTTGGATAGTCATTTTCACTATGTTAATCCTAACTCTTCCATGAAAATATGAGATCTTTACATCTACTAATATCTCTTCAATTTCTTTATTCAGAGACTTGAACTCCCTTGTGAGGTGTGGTAGAGGCTCATGGAGTAGTGGCCAGACAATGAACCCTCACAGACAGCAAGCAGCTCGCTCGGGGCAGCTGGGTATGCCCCAGACACACACAGGGGAGGAGTCCAGGTTTTTAAATTATGTCCTTATGATTATTTTGATTTCCTCTGGGCTTGTTGTTATGCTGCCCTTTTTTTTTATAATTTTGTTAATTTGGATCTTCTTTCTCTTCCTTTTAGTTACTTCAGCCACATGGAGTTGTCAGTTTTATTGCTTTTCTCAAAGAAACATTTGTTTCATTGATTCTCTGTATTGGTGATTTTGTTTGTTTCTATTTTATTGATATCATCCCTGGGTTTGGCTATTTCCTGACATCTATTTCTCTTGGGTAGTATTTCTTATTTTTTGTTCTACAGTGTCCGTAAAGTAAAATTTCAGATACTAGCTACACTAAGGTGATGAAACTATTTGTTTACTTCTGTCTGAAAATGTTTTTAATTCTAAGTGTTTTGATGATGGATTTTAAAACCTAATTTGTCCATTATATTATATATCTTATAGGTTATACTCAAATTGTGAATTCTTCCACATGTGCGCATAAGTGTTTATGTAAAATATTATGTTCTTCATGGGTCATAACAGTAGGTGCATGGCTAGGAACTATCCTCTAATGCTAACTGTTCACTTGATCACTTTATTAAGATAGTATCAAGCAGTATTTTCTATCATAAACCTGTGATTTTATAATTTTAGTTAAGTATTTTGTGGTGTAGTATTTATTATCAAGGGCCTTTCCTAAATTAATATTAAAATAACAGCCAGGTGCTTCCAGTTCTAGGACAGAAAAAGTCAAAGATACACATTAAAGGGAAGTAGGTTCAAAATTTAATAAGGATGTCTTCTAAGGTATGGAGATCACTTAATGACACTCTCACTGAGTACTCATGGAACAAACAATCTGTGAATAAGTTAAGGTTAGCCAAGACTTATAATGCACTGACTAGAGTAAGAAGCAGTGATAACATTCTAAAAGTAAGATAAGTATTTTTAGCAGGAAGATAATTTCAATCATTCTCCAACGAATGAAGTGCTCCTTGGTGGAAATACTTCATGAAGGCAGTCAAATCCTACAGGTCTCATTTACAGGAGTACAAAAGATCAATTCTACATTCTTCATAATTTCCTTAATCTTAACTTTTCATAAGATATGATTCTAGTATTGGATGTTATTACTGATATTCTTATTACCAATGACATACATTTAAAAGCATGTAGTCATAGCCAAAGTGTGAGGGAAAAGGTTTAATGGGAAGCCATAAAAAGATGTAATTGTCTGGGTTTTTGGTTAGTCAGATATTAGAAGCCTACATAATTGAGCATCATGGACATGCTATCTGGTTGATGCTGTTGCACATGTATGCACAGAAATGGGCTGTGTTTCTCCCACTCTAACCTTGTGATGAGAAAGAACATATTAATGTTAAAGATAAGAGAGACCTAATGGTCTTTTTGTAGACAAATTAGATTCAAGGGACAAATAGAATTTTCTAACATAGGCAGTGAAGCATTGGTGGGGTTCTGAACATCACTTTACATAAAGTAAACTATTGTGAACCCTTACCCTATATGTCGGCAACGGTGGAAATTCCTTCTAGGAGAGTTAGCTTTGCTATCTCTGTCACTTTGTCTTTCAATCAGCAGGCAGAATGTCTTTATAGCACTCAATCAATATGTTTCCTTTCTGGAAAATAGTTGGTCTTGCTTTCATAATACTGGGCTAAGATTTTGCTAATTTCAGTGCACACTGGCCTTACTGAACATATTTCTACACATTGATATTACATGTAGTATATTGGGTGGGGAGATGAGAGTGTCAATAAACTTTATTTTATCTTTTGATTCTAAAATCATGATGGTCTGTCTCCTGGATTGACTATTACCCATGACTGAAACTGTGACATAATGCATCTAGAATACTATGAGGTCAAGAAATGATTTTAAAAAGCTGGGGACAAATGGATGAGTGGTAAACCTGACCATCTACCATTCACATACAGAAGTATATCAGAGCAATCTCTTTGAACTGTCCTATTTGTTTGATCAACAATAGTGACAATGACTTACTTCAGTTTGTCAAATGCAGCATACAGTACTCCTGCTTCAGGAAGTACGATCCCAATATTCCTTCATGGAACAGAGTTCTGCAATTTCCACACATTCTTGTTTTCTATGCAACTAATACACATCAGCTTTCACCTGCAGCTCTAATTTTTCATCCTTATGAATCCTTTCCCTAACAATTCTAACTTGGTGAAATTCTGATTATATATATGATTGTAGTTAATAGCTACAGTCATATGTTTGTTGCTGCTGCAATTGAACATTGATTATGTGATTCTTTAAGGACTGTGACCTTGTTATCCCACAACGTTCTATAAATTAGGTATAGTGCTGTTTGGTTTTAGTGTACTCACTCCTCCAGTTTCTTAATCTTTTCTGGAACCTTGCATATGTCTTAGCACACAGCATATTCTAATTAATGATCACTTGAGCAAAGCCTACTAGGGGATGATGAATGAGGGTCTGGCAATAAAAGCCGATGATGCACAACCGGAAGCGCAGTTAAGAAAATAACTAAGGCAATTCTACTCATTTTCCCAGTGATTACTATTATGCCCCTGGTATCTTTTAAGGAGCCAAATAAATCACAAACACCTGAAAAACATTACTCATAAATGGACTCAAAAGCTTTGGAAATTCACAGTGACAAACCGCATTCTATCATTAAGAATTTCATGGTCTTTTTGTTTGTTTCTGGTACTTGTTTAATTTCCCCCTTTGAGGTTCACATGTTACTTACTTTTGAGATGTTTAAATTTCATTAATGCATAAGCTTTTATCAAAATTGTAATTAAAATGAATTCAGCACAAATGTGAGCTCTGAGTTTTCTAGTGCACCATATATATGCTTTATGTCAGACATATATAGAAGAGGCATTGGTCCTCAAGTTCACATAATTTGTTAAAAGTATATTGGAAGGTAGGGTTTAAATGGTGACTTATTAATTTTTTAAATTAGTTTTATTCTCCTAATTTTACCACTGATAAAGCATAGCTTTTCTGTTTCATTCCAAACTAGAAATAGAAAAATGCTTAAAATAGTTTAGATGATCAGTCATATTTATTAGGTTAAAAATGTGCCACATAATAAATAACATCACTAATAATTCATAAATATCATTAAAGAGGAGCAATAATTTTTAGGGGACAATGTTTCTAGAAACAGTACCCAGTGATTTTTGTGAAATATATGGTTCCGGGAGCGGGGAGTAAATAATGAATAAAAATAAAATGTTGATGTCTATTAGCTTAATTCTAATACCAATTTATTGACCAAATGTAAACATAACATTTTATATTTTTAAATTCTTTCTCTCTTTTCTTACTATATATTTATTTCAAGTCCATTACAGTGAACATGCTTAATAGCTTATTAAATGTTTATATAATTGTCTAACACAAAAATAAACATTAATGGATTGGATGCTCCAAGGAGAGATTTTTTTTGAAACAACCTTATATTTTACAGAATAAGAAACTTTTTCAGTAGTGTTGGAGTTTATTTAACTGTCTTATAAATACTGATTTATTCTCAAATTAGTTGAACTCTAAGCCTTTATCAGAGAAAAATATTTTGTCATGGATTGTGGTTATTATAGACTCACAACTGCTTAAACTGCAAAATACAAAGTACTCTTGAATGCTTATACCCCCATTTTATATGTATATCACAATTCCTCCTGTCAAAGCTCAAAGAACCATGTGGGGGAGATTGAAAAATACAGTAAAGGACAAGTTATGGGGAGAGCTGCTTTGAAACAGTATGTTCCAGATAAGACAGTGGTTACACTAATGAACTAACAACAGCTATAAATGCCTGCCTAAGACCTGCTCAGATTTAAACCAATCAGTGTCCCAGGGTAGATGGGAGAGGGGTTCAGAAGCTCCAATCTCTAGCAGAAGAGCTAGTGATGAGAGTTGATGGCTGCTATGGGAAAGAGAGTCATTTCTCATCAGGGGTATGGCCACTCAGTGCTGAATTGCTTATGATCCTTTAGAAAGCAGTGTACCCATGAGTATAGGGTCAGTTTTAGCAAACTCAATGGGTTTTTAATAAAAGAAGACAACATGAAATTGAGAGAGGTACACTGAAGTGAGACCAAGAGGACTTGGTGGGAGATGAGCTAAATATGATAAAACTACACTGTAAAAATGAAAACAATAATCAAGTAAGAAATAAAAATATGATATTTTTAAAAGTAATTATACATAGATTTAAGTCTAAATTGGAAATTTGAGGAGGAATAAGATAAACTGGAGTTTAACTGTGGACATGACAAGCAAGTCACCAGGTTTTAACAAACACACTATAGTTTATAGATAATAAAAATTCTGCACCAATAGAATAACGAATACTGGGCAAGGCCTATAAATATTTTAAATAGTTATATTGCCAATATTTATGTAAAGTAATAGTTCACCAAATGGTAAAGACCTCATTTTTTTGTCTCCAGAATTATGCGTGAGATAATTTTATCACCGTCTAATTAAATTCCTTCCCATTCTTTCTCATCCTCCTGCATTTGATAACCACATTTCACAGCTTTTTTTTTCCCATAAGAAATCTGAGATGTCAGGCTATTTCTTTGTTTGATACATTTTACTCTATATTAAATTTCCACATTCATAATTTATTAACATCTTACATTTGTATAAATCTCTTCCGAATGCTGGCTGGCTTCATTCTATCTCTTTCTAACATAGTCATCCTATTGTAAGCAGAGAAGGAAAATTTTCCTTTTCACCATTTAGGAAATTAATACTTAGAGAAGATTATAAGATTGCCCAAGGTCAGACCAGCAGTGAGGTGGGTAATCTCAGCCTTGAATTCATTTTTCCTTCTTTCAAATCGAGGGATTTTTGTCTCCTGTCACACACTGCTTCTTATTAAATATTGTAAAGTCAAATCTGCCTCATATCTTAATCTCTCAGAAATCCTCTTTATCCAAATAAGCTTTTGATTTTAATTTCATGATTCATTAGAATCTAGTTGAAGTTATTTTATTAGAAAGTTAGTCCCTTATGTAGTTGATTAATGCATTCAATTTATTTTAAGTTGTCCATTAGGTGCCAGATGAAGCAAAGGGTTGAGTAAATATACCTTTTGTTTGCAACCATCATACAGACCTAGAAACAGGCACTGTCATGGGATGATATGTGAAGTATAAGCCAGCAGATATGCAGAGTGTGTGTGACTAGCTGAGGACAAGAAGAGACTTCTCCAGAAAACTTTGAATGAGGAGACAGACATTCAGGGGCATATGAGGACGCCAGAAGCAGACAACTGCTTTTGCAAAACCATGACCTTGGAAATACAAGGATGACAGTGCAGTTCAAATTCCCTGAGTGAATCAGAGTGAGTGAAAATACAAGCCAGAAGGGAAAGTCTTCACTAACAGGAAATACCTGTGCTTAGTGTTTTTCCCTTAGAAAACAGTGCAGTACAGTGCAAAGTAGCTAGCTAGGAGACATGACAGCCAATAGAAGCAGAATAGGAAGGCTGAGCCAACAGAGAGGTACTTCAGAATCTGAAGATATTTCATATTTTTACAATTTTTATTATTTACATTAAATAATAAGATATTTAATATTTTTGATTGATTAGACAAATAATATTTCACTTCATTGATTTTTTTAAAAAAAACAACAGTACTTTCACACAAGAGTGTGCCCGCACACGTACACACACACACACACACACACACACACACACACACAGAATATTTCCGGCTGTTTTAACTTAAGTGAAGCCTAAGCTTGGCTTCATCAGGTAAGCTCCATGTCCTTTAAGTCCCCCAGCAGTGCTTTGTTCTCATATGTCTACTCCAGCTTTAGAACTCTTAATTCTACTGTGAATGCGATCCTCCAGGGTGTTCGCTTAATCCTGGACTAGCCCAGGAGTGTAGTAGGCATCAGCTACCATGGTTCACATCTTCTCCTAGTGATGGCAGTACCTGCGATTGCTCTCGTGTCACAGTGCCAGAGAAATGGGGAACTTTAAACATTGTACTGAGAAAGCTGGTCTAACTTAAAACATGTGGTATCCTAAATTCTTATATTAGGCAATGAGGAAGAGGATAGTGCTGTATGTAAAAACAGGGCTGCAGAAGGATAACTCTGCTCTCTTTGTGCAGTACTTGGATGGGAATGTTTATTAGCAAACAGAATGCTGGTATTTTGATGCAAAATAAAACTCTATGTGCTGGAGATATTAAGGTTTCTGTGGAAATCCTGAAGTACTAGGTAAAATAAGGCGAGATTGCCGAGACACTGTGGTAAACGGAAGACAGAATCATACATCAGTCTGCTAAGTCACTTACTTCCATTAAACTGCTTTTATAAATCATAAGCCAAGGGTTCGGGATTTAGCACAGAGGTAGAGTGCTTGCCTAGCAAGCGCAAGGCCCTGGGTTCGGTCCTCAACTCTGGGGAAAAAAAAATCGTAAGCCAAAATGAAAGCCTTTCTCTGTAAATTTTAATTGTTTTTAATAATACTTGTCTTCAAAACTTTTATTATTTGAATATATTATAAATAATTCATAAGTAAGTTCAAAATTTTCACTTGCAACATAGAAAGCAATATATAAAATACAGTGTTCTCATTTATATGATACCTAGATAACCTGAATGTACTGTATTTAGGGCATGTCATAAAGTGAACAAAAATATTTTGGGAGGATGGAATTTTATTTCTATGTCGAGAACATTTTAATAGTAACAAGACATAAGAAATAGATACTCAACCGATCTCTGAAAACAATTGTTAATGAGTGTTAACATCAATTCCATAGCCAGTATAGGAGGAAGGGATATGGGGCAGAAATGGAACACAGAGAGAGTCAGTATGAATCTTGTACACACCGACGGTAGATTTTAATTTGAAGGAAGGGACCAAGAGCTAAGTGAGTAATGTAGGACGCCTGCTGATGCTGAATCATCCAGTCACAGAAACATAGACATAAGGGCCCTAGTCCCACAACCTCAGGGTATAGACTTCTACTAGCAAATTTACAAATGTACAAGTGGGACCACATCAGTTCTTCAAGGAGGACTGCACATTGAGGACATGATTTAAGCTCAAGGCCATACTGAAATTCTACCATAAATCCAGCACAATTTGTTTTCTTTTCATTTTTATTTTATTAGGTTTTTCAACTTTATGGTACGTGTATGTCTACAACGTGTCTGCATTTCATGTACGTGTGTGTTTATGTGCTCACGGGGATAAGTATTACAGAGTATTACAGTATGCATATGTGAGTGTGAAAAGGCTGCCTCTACTTTTCTGTCATTACCTTCCACTTTAAGGCGGGGTCTCTTTAGCAATACTATATGCCTGTGAGCTTCGTGGGATAAGCCTGTCTGCCTCTCATCTCACTTTAGGAGTGTTAGGATTAGGCTACTGGACCCAGTCTTAAGTAGGTGCTGGGAATTAGAGCTCTATAACTCACTCTTACCCAGTATATACTTTATTGATATATTGAACCTTTTCAGGCATGGTGACAATCCTTTATGAAAGTGATTTTGTATTAGAGCCAGAAATAAGAATCCTGTTTTTTAAAGTTGATTTTCCTCTTATCTGAACTACCATAAAATAAGGTTTTGTTTCCAGATCTTGAAATTACTTTATCTCCTTTCTTCATCTGTGTTAAAAGCTATTCACTGGATTTGGAGTTAAAAATAACTGTAGGTAGATATATTTGATATGCATTTACAAATTTTTATTAAAATAATCTTGAGATTTTAGAAGAGAGGAAAATTGCCACTTGTGTTAAAACTTATAATTTACATGCCATTTTTAAAAGAAAATGTTCATTTCTCATTTCTATATTTAAGAAACCCTGAAAGGGAATTCTGAGCATTATGCTCTAATTCTTGATTTTTTTTCAGCTGATTTAGAACAGAAATATGATCCTTAAGCTGAAAAACCATTGACCTCCTCACCTGTCCTGCTCTTCTCTTCCTCCACCACCACCACATAATTCATGCAAATACATTTAGAATGCCCCTAAATATGTATTTGCATATAAAATATATCAATGTTCATTATTTTCTTTATAATCATTTTTTCCTGAAAACTGTCAATGAAAAAGAATACATCTAAGAGGCTATTTTGATCATTTAATACACATCAATATCATTACATTGCAAAATTGAGATAAGATTAATATTTGGCACTGTGTTCAGAATAGTATTTCCAAGTAGGGAAGAAAAGGAAAAATAACCTCTTCTGCCCTTGTTATTTTGGGAGGGCATCTTTAATGTGACATAAAAGGGGCCCATAAAAAATCTTGCTGCATTGTAAATGTTATAAGTATTTATTGTTTTCAAGCACTTTACATCTTATAAATCACTTAACCAGGGAAATTGCACCTTTCAAAAAGGCAGTGGGTGTAATTGACTTTGTGAACTGTCACCTTCAATTTTAAATGACAAACTGTCCATTTAAAGCTAGAGTTACCTTCTATAGGAGAGGAGAGGTATTCTAGTAGAACTGCCTTAAATGTCATTTTAGAAATATATTTGGCAACATAGTTGCTTACTTGTATTTTCCAAAAAAAAAAAATTTTTTTTTGTAAGAAAGTTTCACACTTCTGTATAATCTTACCATTGTTTATTTTTGTCATAGGTATTTAAAAGTTGTATCGTTTGGTTGGTGTTAATGTTGCTTTGCATCCAAGAAATATAATGCTTTAAAAGTGGAAAAATACTAATTAATACTGAAAGAGTATCCAGATTTTGGGGGTAATGGCATCTATAATATCAACTGAAAATACATTGTTACTAGAGTAAGAATAGAAATCTGCCCTGAGTCCTTACTCTATTAACATCAGGATAATACCCAACAGGTAGTGACTTCTAACATAATTTTCTTCACAAAGAACATACAAGAGACATACTATTTGCAATCTGGAGGACAGACTTTGAAATAAACCACTCAAATTTATCTTTTATCTTCATAATTGTTTTGTACTTCTCTGTGTATATATTGAAGCATTTTTTCTAAAACAGAAATTTTATTTATCTTGGTATTGTGTCCTTATAAGTACATTATAAAGTCAAAAGGTCTTAATTTGATTAACTTTCTACACTTTTTCCATCCATTGAATGCCAACATAAAACCATAGAATATGTTTGGTTTACCCTTGTGATCATGCTATTGACTGAAGTTTTCCAATATGTCAAAGAATGTATCAACAAATAGTGGAGCCTTGTGGAAACATGAATATTCAAAGTGTGCTTCCCTTACCATCCTACAATTGACCAGTCATGTAGAGTCATCCCTAGTTAGCATGTGAAAGAAAACAAACACATGCAGAGTAAAAGAGAAATAGATAAAACAGAGGGTAGTGGGCATAATAAATGCCACATATGTGTGCTTCATTGTATTTGCTACCCGTTGGTGCTGTCTACTTCCCTTCCTTCCCTTCTGAAGTAAGCACTACAATATTTGAGTTTATAATTTTGCTTGTTTTTATCCAAACATTTGTTTTAATTTCACATATATTCTATTAAGTGAAATACATGTATAAGTGGGATGTTCAGTTTTAATTGTAAACAAGCCACAAAATTGAATCATCCAAAAAAGTGCAACTGAATGAGAGATTGATTTGCTGTGGTTGGTGTTCAGGCGTTCTTCTGAGAATTTGAGGAATGAAGTCCCAGCCCATGGTGTGCTGATTTCATTTCTTGGGGTTTGGTCCTTAGCTGTATAGGGGTAGAGAAAGAGATCTGCGTACTGAGCATGTGAGTGTTTGTTTCTTCTACTTTTGAATGTGTTTCAAGTTCATGTCACTATGATTTCACCACAATAATTGACTATAACCACGAATCATAAGCTAGATAAACTCTTTGCTAAATTGATTTTCATCAGGATATTTTATCACTGCAACCCAGATGAAATTATGACAGTATAATCAGACTTCCATTCTAGCTGGGTTTGCTTATTGATTAATGAGGGATTTCCTGCTCAGATCAGTAGTTTATCTTTCAATTTTTCCATCCCTGAAAGACATTCCATAGTTTAAGAAGCTCACAGTTAATTTATATAGTCTCTTATTAGTGAATATTTGCATATTGAAATACATAATAGTTGTTGGTATTTTACACAACATAAGATATGGCTATATATTGTACACAGTTTATACATAATTCTTGGTTATTCTCCAAGTAATTTTCAAGCTCTTTCCTCCAAACTTTTGTATACTAAACAATATTAACAGTCCTAAAATTATCACTTTACTGTCTTAATGTTGTGAAGAAATATCTTGCTAGCTATACATATCAAAATTGCTATAGAAAAATATACTAGAAATGTAACATTCATACATAGGAAAATGAAATGGAGACAAATCAATTCAAATAAGTACCAAAACAAAACTGAAGAAACACAAAAAAAGGAAAACCAAGGTAAAAAAGAAACATATAAACTCAAAAGGTTTAGATAAATTTAAGTATGAAAACTTGGATTGTAATTAAACCCACAGTTATAAGATACATGTCTACCAATAATGAAACACAAAACAGTCTTCCAAAAAAAGAGGAATTAAATTTTACCATGATAAGACAAATAGCTACTATTAATGACACACAAAACACAAAGAAATTATTTAATATAAAAGTATACAATATTTACACAAAGATAGTATTACTGAAGAAACCAGGTAGCTATTTTAATTTTAGGAAAAACTAACATTCTGTAAAATCATAAGATATAGGCAGACAAGTTTCATAAAAGTATTAAATATAAAATATTAATCTAAATGTGAAAATATTTTAAGAATTCAAAATACATTAAGAAAAAGTGTATTAAAATGCTGTTTAAGATCACTTCTCTACCAATATTGTTACCACTCTTGGTCAGAGAAGCTTCTTATTGCTATGGGAAGTGGATGAATAGAGATGTGGTACCATTCAATGTGTATAAAATGTCTCTGGAGAGGCTCTGCCAGAGCCTTACTGACACAGATGAGGATGCTTGGAGATAACCATTGGAGTGAGCACAGGGATCCTAATGGAAGAGTTAGAGAAAGGACTGAAGGAGCTGAAGTAGTTTGCAACTATATAGGAAGAACAATATCAACCAACCAGACCCCACAGAGATCCCAGGGACTAAACCACCAACCAAGGGGTACACATGAAGGGACCCATGGCTCCTGCTAGATATGTAGCAGAGAATGGCCTTTTTGGGCATCAGTGGGAGGAGAAGCCCTTGCCCTTGTGAAGGCCCATTTCCCCAGTGTAGGGGAATGCCAGGGTGTTGATGCGGAAGTGGATGAGTGGGAGTGAGAGGATCTTCATAGAATCAGGGGGAGGAGGCATGGGAGAGGGAGGAAATACATGAAATTTCTAACAAAAAAGAATTAGAAAATGAGACACTGTGTGGGTTCATACATAGATAAAGGATGTATTTTCTCCATGATACCCTGCTTGGAGCACAGAAAACTTCATTGAGGAAGGAGAGCAAGGATACAAGAGCTGTAAAATGGGAAGGAATGGTGTGAATGGCTGCTTTTTAAGCATGCCATAACTACTTAACTCATGGCAGGCACAGTTAACTACATACTATCTGCATAAAATCACATCAGTAACAAATGTCAGCAGAGATTGGAAAGGGCTCTCATGGCTCCCTACTCTTAGGCTACTGATGGCTGCTCTGAGAAGGAGAATCACTTACATCAATGAAATATATTGATCACACTTCATGGAAATATATCAGATCCAGGATATTTGTGTAGCACATATTGGACTAAATGGACTACTTAAGTGGTGGGGGAGAGATGGAATTATGAATGAGGAATTAGGTAGGCAGGTAGGGATAGAATGAAAAGAAGTGACAGGGACGGGGGATGAATATTATCAAAATCTATTGTATGAAATTCTTTTTCCTTATAAGGACAACATTTATTTGGGGCTGTCTTACAGATTCAGAGGTTCAGTCCATTATCAAGGCAGGAGCATGGCAGCATCTAGGCAGGCATGATGCAGGAAGAGATGAGAGTTCTACATCTTCATCTGAAGGCTGCTAACAGAATATTGGCTCTCAGGCAGCTAGAAAAGGGGAATTAAACCCATAGCCACAAGGTAACAGCTACTCCAATAAGGCCACACCTCCCAACAGTGACACTCCCTGGACCAAGCATATATAAACCATCACACACAGCATAATGGTTGTGAATAGTGCTGCATTTATTCACAATTGTAAATACTGGTGTGCAAGTATGTCTCTTAGAGCCTTTTGGATAAATATCCAGAGTGGTACAGCCCAGTTATACAATAGATCTATATTTAGTTTTTAGAAACCTTAACACTGATTTCCACACTTACTGGACTGATTTACATCTTCAAAACAGTGTACACAGATCCTCTTTTATCCCCATCCCTTTGCCAACATTTGTTCATTTCTCTCTTTCTTTCTCTTTTCCTTTCTCTCTTCCTTTCTTTCTTTCTTCTTTTCTTGCTTATTTTTGGTGGACTCAAGTTTTTTATTTTTTTTCTTTTATTGGATATTTTCTTTGTTTACATTTCAAATGTTATCTCCTTTCCTGCTTTCCCCTCTGGAAACACTGATAAGTGGCTATTAGCCCAGAAGCTCATAATACCCAAGATACAATTCACAGATCACAGGAAGCTCAAGAAGAAAGAAGACCAAAGTATATGAAATTCTTAAGTAATGGCTTAAATTTAAAATTAATAAGAATAAATATGAAAACTGAAAAAATATATTACATTTGTCCTTTAAAATCTTAGAATTTCCTTTACTCAACTTACCAGTTACTCCAAAGTCAAGGGCTTGTATCATCAAAAACTCTTACTAAATATATGCATCCAGTATGATCTAGAAGGACTCAGCATTTTTTATTTTGTGATTTATTGGGATATCTTCTTTCATAAGAAAATATTTACCTTTCTGATTTCTTGGCAGCGTAATTTAAATTGATGTTATTCAATTATTCCTGTTTCAGTTCGGCAAGCGTGAAAGATATGAGCTTTGCTATATAAACACCTGACACAATCAAACTTGTTTTCCTATGAATTATGCCAAAGGAATAGAAACAATTAACTCACAACAAATACACCCAAAGAGGACAGATTTATTGCTCAAAGTGGCTACAGCAAAAACAACTGCTTTCTTTGTTACCTTGAAAAGTAGAAAAGACAATAAAAATTTCAAACTTTTTCTACATAAGCAACCTAAAATTAAATTAGTTTTATTTATCCCACCAGGAAAATAATACTACTTATGATGGATAACTACATGCTGGCTGCTTGTTTTGAGCAGAAAGAGAGACACTAACAACAAGCAGTGCCATCTTAATGAGGTATAATGAAAGTTGGGCCAAATCATGCTTCTCTGCAAAGTCTATTGCTTCCTCTTTGCTATCGTTGTCACTCATAAGAATAAAAGACGGTAAAGTAAATGATGTCACTGGACTACTAAATCTCACATTTTATAATTTGTGGATTTTTCTCAATATTGGACATAGTTGTATATTTTATGTGATTTTATTTTAATGGAATACAGAATAAAATATAATCATGTTAACGATATTGTATAAATTCATTCTCATTGTTGATAAAGGGTTAGCCAAAAATTATTCACCTAGAAAAACTGCAAACCTATACTCATTAATCCACATTTTCCTCTTTTACCTTCTTTTTCACAATTCACTGTAAATTTTATTTTTTAAATCATTTTATTTATTTGCATCTCAATCATTTCTCCCCTCAGCCCCCCTTCCATAGTTCCTCATCTGATTACTCCTCCACCTTGCCTCCCAGAGGGTGTTCCACCACTCAGGCCTCCCCCTTTCTGGGACCACAATTCTCTCAAGGATTATGTGCATCTTCTTGCAGTGAGGCCAGGTCAGTCCTCTGCTATATATGTGTCCAAGGGAGCTTGGACCAGCCCATGTATACTGGCTCAGTCTCTGAGAGCCCCTTGGGGTCCGTTAGCTGAGACTACTGGTCTCCCTATGGGGTTCGCCTCCCCTTCTGCTTCTTCAATCCTTCCTCTAATTCAACCACCAGGGTCCCCGATTTCAGTCCAATGGTAGAGTGTAGGTGTCTGTGTCTGTCTCAAGTCAGCTGCTGGTAGAGCCTGTTGGGGATATTCATGCTAGGCTCCTGCCTTTAGTCTCTTATCCATCTTTGTTCCTGCAGTTCTTTCAGATGGGAACAGTTCTGGATTCGAAATGTTGACTGTGGGTTAGTAACCCCGTCCTCCATTTGCGGCCATGGCTATCCACTCTAGGTACTCTTCAAGTTCCGTCTCCCCATTGTTGAGCATTTTGGTTATAGTCACCGCAATTGAGTCCTGAGAGTCTCTCACCTCCTGGACTCTTGTATTTTCTTTTCATGTAACTGAAAAGCTTCTGTAAAGCAAGGGACATAGTCAGTAGGACAAACCAGCAACCTGCAGATTGGGAAAAAAAATCTTTTCACTACCTACATCTAATAGAGGGTTAATGTACAAAATATACAAAGACCTCAAGAAGTTACTCTCCAAAATCCCAAATAACCACATTAAAAATGAGATACAGAGCTAAACAGAGAATTTACAACAGAAGAATTTCAAATGGCCAAGAAGCATTTAAAGAAATGTTCAAAGACCCTATTCATCAGGGAAATGCAAATCTAGATGGCTCTTTGGTTCAACCTCACACCAATCAGAATGGCTAAGATCAAAAACTCGTGTGACAGCACATGCTGGCAAGGATGTAGAGAAAGAGGAACACAATTCCATTGCTGGTATGATTACAAACTTTTAAAACCGCTCTGGAAATCAAGCTGGCAGTTCCTCAGAAATTCAAAATAGTTCTCTTAAGACACAGCTATACTACTCCAGGGCATATACCGACAAGATGCTCCACTATACCACAAGGACACATTCTCCACTATGTTCATAGCAGCCTCATTTAAAATAGCCAGAAGTTGGAACAACGGAAATGTCCCTCAGTGGAAGAATGGATACAGAAAATGTGGTTCATTTACACAATGGAATCAATTCAACTATAAAAAACAAGGTCATGATTAAACTTTCAGGAAAATGGATGGAACTAGAAAGTATCATCCTGAGTGAGGTCACCCAGATCCAAAAGGACATGCATGATATGTACTCACTGATAAGTATATATGAGGCATAAAGTACAGAATACCCATGACACAACCCACAGATCATAAGAAGTGTTAACAAGCAGAAAGGTCCAAGAGAGCATGCTTCATCCCCCTATAGAAGGGTAGAGCAAATTATCATGGGAGGCAGAGGGAGGGAGGGACATGGGAGGGGACCTCTTTTATCTTTTATTTCACTCCTGGTAACTTCTGCCTCGGTTGTTTGAATTCTACTTCATGGGCATTTCATGTTCTGTATTAGTCTGTTAGTTCATTTTACTTAGCAAAATGTCTTAGTAAACATTGTTAGTGCTAAACATTATACTTAATGTTAAAGTATGTTAAACAAGTTTTATTTTATTAACAGGAAAAAGTTTTCTTCACTTTTAATTCTAAGACTAATGCCTGTGTGTACATATATACTTGTGTGTGTGTGTGTGTGTGTGTGCGTGTGTGTGTGTGTAATATCTTGTTTAATTTCTTTGTTTTGCATCTTTCTTCTGTCTATAATGAATCATGTTTCTGCCACCCTGCATTTCCGGACCCTGTTTTCAGGTATTTTGACACTATAGTAACAATTGGCAGTGCTGATTCCTAATGTGGTACCATATTAATGAAACATTGCATGGTTTTCCTTAGTGGTTGCTCTATTAAATGTGTATGTATTTTAAATTAATTTCATTCTTCTAATCATGCATCTTGTGTATTTATCCATTAACTCTATAAATGAACAGAAACTGAGTCTCAATTCTTGTTGGCTTCACTCCTGCTGTAGGGAAGATAACAAACCTTATATTCATCAGTCTTTGGTGTTGCATACTTAGCTAGAAATTGTGAGAATTGGCAAAGTTGCTTACCCAATATTGCAAAATCCAGCAGAATTAGCAAAAATGTTTATAGATCTGTCATAGTTTAAGATGTTTGTTTGAATAATAATAAATCACTGGGATTATTTATCTGTATTATGGATCTGGATAACACCTGTGGAACGAAGTATGAATTACAAATTTGCCTTGGACCAATATGTGAGCATCAATACTATACATAATGAATAAAAGGTACATGCTTAGCTAAAGATTTTAGCTCTTCCCACTCTTTTGGTATTTAGGAATTATAGTACTGATAACCGACACATTTCAGAATATATATTTTCTCTGTTAGGAACTTTCCTTTGAAGTTCCAAAAGTCTCTCCAAGGACCTGTTTTTTGATGCTTTCGTGGCCTTTATAAAGTTAATATATTAATTAAAACATGGATAAGAATATGTTAATAAGTTTTAATTTTATAAACTTTATTATAAAAAAACCTGCAAATAAAGAACATCGCACACAAAAGGGTGTTTTTCATTTAAAGAAGCCTTTGACGGGGGAAAGGTTGCAGAATACATGTGCTGTGAAAGTGGAAGAAGAAATGTTGGAGGCAAAGGTTATTGTGGAGAAAGCTTGGAGATGGGACAGAGAAGTTGGACAAACATTAAAAAACTTTTTGTGTACAAAAATGCTATGAGAATCCTGCTAGTTTGTAGATTATTCTGTAAAAAAAATCATAACGTTCATTTATAAATGCTGTATTTAAGATGGAAAATGTGGTACATCTACACAATGGAGTATTATTCAGCTATCAAATACATGACTTCATGAAATTCATAGGCAAATGGATGGAACTAGACAATATCATCCTGAGTGATGTAACCCATTCACAAAAAAACCACACATGGTATACACTCATTGATATTAGCTCAAATGTTTCTTTATTATCCAAGATGCACAGAACACATGAAACTCAAGAAGGATGACCAAAATGTGGATGCTTCATTCTTTCTTTAAAAGGGGAACAGGAATACCCTTGGGAAGGGATAGCAAGACATGTTAAGAACAGAGCCTAAAGGAACACCCATTCAGAGCCTGCCCCACATGTGGCCCATACATATACAGCCACCAAAACTAGATAAGATGGATGAAGCTAAGACGTGCAGGCTGACAGGAACCGGATATAGATCTTTCCTGAGAGACACAGCCAGAATACAGCAAATACAGAGGCGAATGCCAGCAGGAAACCACTGAACTGAGAACCGGACCCCCGTTGGAGGAATTAGAGAAAGGACTAAAAGAGTTGAAGGGGCTTGCAACCCCATAAGAACCACAATGCCAACCAACCAGAGCTTCCAGGTACTAAACCACTACCCAAAGACTATATATCGACTGACCCTGGGCTCCAACTGCATAGGTAGCAGTGAATAGCCTTGTTGGGGCACCAGTGCAAGGGGAAGTCCTTGGTCCTGCCAAGGCTGGACCCCCAGAGTAGGGGATTGTTGGGGGGGCTGTAATGGGGAGTGGATGGGGAGAGGAACACCCACATAATTGAGAAGGGGGAGGGATTAGGGGGGGATGTTGGCCTGGAAACCAGGAGAGGAAATAACAATTGAAATGTAAATAAGAAATACCCATTTCAATAAAAATGGAAGAAAAGCAATTCATCCGCACAGGGTTGGCTTGAAAAAGATGTAATTGTGAAGGTTAAACAGAGATTTAGGTAATGTGTTTTATTCATATCTATATTGATTGTTAATATGATTCATATTTAATAAACAGAAAACTTAAGCTTAAAAAAAAGTAATGTGAAAAAAAGAAGAAAAGTGATATAGAAGTGTTGTTGCCTCTGGTGTGTGGAATACAGCAGGGCTTGCAGTGAGGAGTCAGAGGGACAAATGAGATAATTATAATTTCAAAACATAAGGAAGTGTCTTTTTAGAAAAGAGAGAGAAAAGGAAATAAGAACACAAACCCACAACCTCAAAAACAAATAAATGAATGATAGCATTCCCAATACATTTTTACAAAAGAAAGTTAAGGAGAATACCAACAGTTGATATCTTTCTTTTGCTGTTCATATCTTATTTATTACTATTCCACCCAATTTCTATAGCTTGCCCTTCATGCTCAAGGGTTCATTGATTTCCCATTTACATAGGCACTGAAAGTTGTATATATTTTTATGGTTTAATAATTATGCCCATGAAGTCTAGAGTGGCTTATTTTTTTGTAACATCGCTGTTTTCAATATTTACCTGTTAATAGTTAATGGATCTAACTTATTATTGCATTATGGTATAAAAATGCTTCATTGACTTCAGCCATTTTGTTGACAGCTAACAAGCTTGGTACATGTATTCATTCATTGGTACTGATGCGAGGTATCCTCTAACATGTACACAGTAGAGAAGCTGCCTGGGTGCATGAAACATTCACGATATCACTAGGTGCTGCCTGGTCTACAGACTTATTATAATTCAAATTTTCACCCTCTGTGTGGGAAATTTCTTTTATCCAAATTTGTTTTGTCCTCAAAACTGTCAAACAATGATTTCTCCTAATCTCTTCAATGCTGAGTACTATGGTGGAATAGTTTATGTGTATTATGATCATCCCAGATTACTTTTTTTGACATTATCTTGCCATGTTTTGTATTTTTAAGAGGCCCAGTTTAAAGACAGTGCTGGGGGAGTCAAGCTTGCCAGACATATGAGTCCATTTTTTCAAGAGAAGGAAATGAGTGACGGCTCATCACCTGGAAGGCTGGAGTGAATGTTGTGTGACAACCATCATTGTTTTAGTTGTTCTATGAAGCCAGCTTTTTTGAGTCCTCCAACATCCTGGACATCATGTAGGTCCTTATCCCTAGCTTTGCCTCTCTGAGAATAGAACCATCCTTATGAAAGAGGACCTGTGTACTTTGTATCCCCCACCAATAGACTCTTATCCCTATGATTATTACAAATCCTCCTTCGGCCTTTGCCCTGAGCAGTCAATAGATCTCATTGTAAAGGACACAGATGTTTTGCTACTTTGCTATGGAGTTTCTATGTAGCTATGGCTAAAGCTTTGCTGTGATAGTTGGCAAGTGTGGAAATCTTTCCTCCATCCCCAAAGGTTTACAAAACTTAAATGGGTCAGAAGTATAAACCTTGAGGTCAGGTTCTGAAAGCTTTGACCCAGAGCCTGCAAAATCACTGCTGACTGAGTTTCATTCTTCACCTCCCATGGATTGTCTCCCTGATGGCCATGAAACTTGCTGAGTCCCGGACATGATTTTGTTTGTTTGTTTGTTTGTTTTCCTTTAGTTTTCTTGTGGGAATACAACATTTAAGCAGGGCATGGTGGCAATGCCTTTAGACCTAGCACTTAGGAGGCAGATGCAGGCAGATATTTGTTGAGTCTGAGCCAATCTGGTCTACAGAGCAACCTTCAGGACAGCCTCAGCTACAAAGAGAAACTCTGTATCAAAAACTAAAGGAACAACAACAGCAAAACATGGTTTAATTAATAGAAATGCTGAATGCTTTTTATTTGTGTGTTGGGTGTTCATAACTGTATTTTAATGCTTATTTGAAATTCAGTCCATATGATAACTTGTTATATTTAAAAGTTGGTAGAGGAACAAGATGTATCATGGGACAGGTGGTCTCAACCATTGACTTCTTAGGGCTGAGATTGAGTGGAGTTCTATCACAACTGGTGTTTTAGTCAGGAGTATTTTTGTATGCGTTTTTGCTGCACACAAAGTTAATGTCAATATATCCATTTCTTGTTGATCATTACTTGGACCCTCAATACTCTCATTATAAATAATAAGTAGCAATCAATGTTTAAAATTATTGACTCTGTCTTATTATACTCATAGATTTAAAAACTTTTTACACAAATGTCTAAATTGTATTGTCAAAACAGAATGGCTATAATGTAGATAAATACAGTCCACAGAGTATATTCTTAATTTATCAAAAGTAACTCTTTTATTAGAGTTATGTCTTTAGTGGTCAGACACTTCTATCAATATTTGTTTGATAATTGAATAGAGGCTCAATAAGTGACTTAAGTTTAATGTATTATCATCTAAATAAAACTGCATCTGAGTTCACTGTCATTGAAGAGAATTTAATAGAAAATACTCTCACCATTCCAAACAGGCTTGGTGAGTACCTTTTTTATTATTTTCCCATTTTAAGATTATAATACAAATAGATCATTTCTCTCTTCCCTTTACTCCCTCCAAACACTACCATAAAACCATTCACTTTCTTTAAAATTAAGTCCCTCCCTTTTCAACAATTATTGTTACGTATATATGTATACACATATATGTTCCTAAATACAACCTTTACCGTCCCTACAACATTACTTGTATATATTTTTCAGGACTGATGATTTGGGTTTGGGTAACCGATTGGTGTGATCTTTTCAGGGGAAGACTGTTCCCCTACTTTCAACTTTCTTCAGTTGTGTGGTTCTTGGGTAAGGTCAAGGCCTTCATGGTCTCCCCTGCCATCTTTGGTTTGTCTTTTGGTATTTGTGTCCCCCTCGCCCCTCGTGTTCTGGCATTCATTCTGGTGAAACATTATGGGTGCAGCATCTTGGAAACACACAAAAAATATGTTCTATAATTATGTTTTTGAACATGTTCGTCAAAGTATTATTGTACTTGTAAACCTGATTCCCTTGTGCCACCTTTTCAGATTCAAGAAGTTTCATGATATTTTTTTTAAGGATTGTCTGTTTCATTTTTATTATACTTCCAGGAACTATTGATTTTTTAAAAATGAAATTGGCTTACAATAATCATTTCTGCAGATAAAAAAGCTACCATGAGGTAAAGATATTGCTCAAAGGTAAAAAG
The DNA here is from genome assembly GCF_011064425.1 of Rattus rattus. NCBI lineage: Eukaryota > Metazoa > Chordata > Mammalia > Rodentia > Muridae > Rattus > Rattus rattus. Next base: position 59,055,121 of record NC_046158.1, read on the forward strand.
TTTATTTGTTGCCCAAAGGTCAAGGTTTATTCCCACCAATACACACACACACACACACACACACACACACACACTCACACACACTCACTTAAAACTGTTGTTTCTACATTTGCTGCTCAACTATATAATAATGACTACCTGATCTGATGATGTTGAAATCTTTAATCCACCCTGTAGTGAGTGTACAGTGTCACTATAAGGTCTAGCTTTATTCTGTTCTGTCAAGATCCAGTTTACCCAATGTTACAATTTGCTAAAATTTAAATCCTTTTCTAATGTGTAGTATTAAAATTATTGTAAAAGAAAGTTTGTGACTTATTCTGAAATGGGACTACTTCTGACACACCAGCACTTGACCATTGCTCCATATGCTACTCTTTATGAGGTTACTAATTATTGCTAATTAGTTATATGTTTGAAGTCAAGAAGTGTGACAAATGTACATATGGGTTCAAGACTTATCAAGAAGTGTGATAATTGCTTTGTATATTCAGATAGCATTTTGTCCTATGTGAATTTTAATATTTACTTTTGACATATATAAAAACAATATTTTTGGATGTTGAAAGAGATAACATTAAACTGTATATCACTAAGTATTTAAGCTCCTTTGAGCAATGACCAAGGATACCTTTTCTATCATTTATGGCTACTGTACATCTTCTATCAGTGACCTACAGTGTTTGTTTCACAAATTCCTGTGTTTTTCTTCGGAGATGTTAATGCATATATGAAATTATATTTTTCAAATTCCATTATATATAGTTGACTGACAGTAGAAAGAAGTTAAAATATTTTTTTATTTTTTATTAATTTTAAAGATTTATTTTCTTAATTGGATATTTATTTACATTTCAAATGTATCCCATTTTCCCCTCCAGAAACCTTCTATCCAATCCCTCATCCCCTGTTTCTGGGAGGGATCCTCCCCACCCACCCACCCACTCCTGCCTCTCTACCCTGGCATTCCTTCTACACTTGGACATTGAGCTTTTACAGTACCAAGGGCCTCTCCTTCCAGATATTGAACAAGGCAATCCTTTGCTACATATGAGACTGGAGCCATGGTTTGCTCCATGTGCCTTTGCCCTTGGTTTAGTCTCTGAGAGCTCTGGGGGTTCTGATTGGTTGATATTGTTATTCTTTCTACGGGGTTGAAAGTTCCTTCAGTTCTTTCAGTTCTTTCTCTAATTCCTCCCTTGGGGACCCCTTTCTCAATCCAACAGGATTTATTTTATGTATGCTAATATACTGAAACTCTCTTCAGGCACATTGGAAGAGGGTATTGGCATCAGATCCCATTACAGATGGTTATAAACTACCATGTAGTTGCTGGGAATTAAAAGCAGAACTCCTGGAAGAGCAGTCAGTACTCTTAATCACTGAGCCATCCCTCCATCCCCAAAATATTTTTTAAAATTTTATTTCCAATAAACATATTCCATTATTTATTTTCAATCTTTTATGTAATCTGAGATGTTCACATAAAATCATACCATCTGAAAATATATAGTTTTCATTATAATGTATATATATTTTTCCATTTGTCTAACTGATAAATGGTAAAGCTGGAAAGAATGGGTGTATATTTTTTATCTATAATCTTAATAAAAACATAATTTTATTTTCCATAGAAGATTGTTCTGACTCTAATTTATTGACATAAGTTGATTTCCAGATATATTTTGTGGAGAGTCGAATTATGTCAAATGTTTTTTGTATCTATTGAATTAATCATATGAAATGAATTCTCATTTATTTAATACATTCTATCAGGCTATAGGAAAATCAGAAAGAAAGAAAAAATACTCTATGCTCTTAGGATAACATAATTTATCAGGGAAAGCACAAATCACATATACAAATCAGATACATATGACTTCATAAAAATAAAACTTCATCAGAGAAAGATATCTTCATCAATAAAGTGATATAGAAACCAGTGAGTTGGAAGAAATTATTTGAAAAAATAAACCACAAATGGTAAGCGAATAGGATCCAAAATAGGTAAGGGGATCTACAACTCAATAAAAACAATTAGATAATAATTTATCTGAAAAAGACATACAAATGGATTTATATGTCAGGAGGTTCAACACCAAATGCAGACCAAGCCATAAAGATATGTGATGTTACATCTGTCAGGATGAATAGATGCATATTTGTCAAGAAGACAATGAGTATGAACAAAAATATGAAGTTGTTTGTTTTACATGGGGGTTGCTTTTCACAGGCTCCTGTATGGGACACATGGATCTCAGTGGGATGTAGGGGGTAGAGGAATCATTAAGAAATGACACTGAGTGGGAGATTTAATGTCTTTGGGAGATATTTGATGTCATGAAGATATCAATGTGGTTATTATGAGGATAAGTTATTATAGGATTGAGTCTTCTTGTTTGATCTAATGTCTACACCTTCCATGATGGAACTTGCCAGGATAAAACACATCAAAAAGGGCCTATCAGTTGAATATTTAGAAGAACTCAATATTGGGGGGTTGGCCTTCAAATTCTGTACCTTGTTTGCTTGCTTCAGAAGCAATCAGTAGACAGTAACGCATAAAGAAATCAAAAACCTTGTTGTCATTATTAACGGCATAAATTCTGCAGCTCCAGTACAAAATAGAATGGAGTTTGCTTATAGATTATAGTGAAACTGCATTAGGACACACCTATACCACTTTTGATTAAAATAATTAAGATCTAGATCTGAAAGGGAATAATTCAGATTTCACAGTCATTGCATTGCTATTCACTATAACCAAGCTATGAAAGCAATTCAAATGTCCATCCACTCAAATAAGGATCAATCACTCTTTAAAAGAAGCAAACACTAGTACTTGTAACAACATTCATTGTGCTCAAGAGATTTAACAATGTAATAAAGATTTATACATGACATCTGATACATCTTTCCCTCACATGAACTATCACAAATTGCAAATTTATAAACACAGAAAACAGAATGGTGATTAACATGGATGGTAATAGAATAAGAAAGAATTTACTTGGTAATTTAATAAGAAAGCATTTTTAGTCATAAGATAAATACATTGAAGAGATGTGTGGTACCATGTAAGTCAGTACTGTGTTGTTCATTTATAAGTTGAAGAGAATATATTTCAAATAAGGTGCTCTTGCTGTATAACTTGAAGACACAAGAAAACATATAGATAATGGATTTACATTTTCTTGATTTTTGATGGTTTTAAAGAAGTATGTTTGATTTCATCAAAATGTACACATTAAATACATGTAATTTTAAGTCAGGTTTTTAAGTTCAGCATAGGAAATAATGGATTTCTTCATCATATTTTCATGCATCATATCTTACTTGGCACTCCAAGTCTCATCTGTGAAACATTTTAATTTCTGTTGTGCCTTCATAAAATTATTTCAAGTGACAAGGTTATAATTTAAATAATGAATACCCTAGTGGTTTACATTATCTCCTCTTAATTTACATCACATATTACAATTTAGGAAAATTCACATCATTTTTTTATGAAAGTGGTGATATCATTTCATTCTATTTCTTCGTCTTTCTTCCCATCATATTATCTCCAAGAAAGATGACAGCCATGTAGAGACACTGGGATTCTTTCATATCTGTCATCTGAGTCAAGGGATTTGACTCTTACTGAGTAACTCTGTCTCGGAAATTGTCTCTTTGGGAAGTCTTCTCAAATAACACATTCACAACAATTTTTTACTAATTTTGACTCAATTATTATGATTATTAAGGTATTTACCCACCTTCTCAGACAATACAAAGAAAGGTATAATTCCCATATTTTAAAATAATGCCCATGTCCACTTGAGCCACAGCCAGCAGAGGTGAGCAGCAGACTTTACATCCCTTCCTTCAAAAAGCCCAACAAGCAGCTGAAAGAGTCAGATGCAGATATTTATACCCAAACAATGGACAGAAGCTATGGTAGAATTATGGAAAGGCTAGAAGAAGCTGAGGAGAAAGGTGACCCCATAGGAAGACCAGCAGTCTCAACTAACCTGGACCCCCAAGATTGCTCAGACACTGAGCCACCAATCAGGTAGTATACATCAGCTGATATGAGGCCCACGACACATATACAGCCGAGGACTGCTGAGTCTGGCTCCGGGAGAGAAGATGGACCTAATCCTCAAGAGGCTTGAGGCCCCAGAAAATGGGGAGGTTTAATGGGGCAGGGGTAGGGTATTGGAGGTTGAGAACATCCTTTTGGAGCCACGATGGGGGAGAGGAGGAGTATGGGATATGGAACAGTCAGAGGGCAGACAGGGAGAGGAAAAAGACTGGACTGTGAAAAAAGATTAAAGAATTAAAAAATAAGTAAAAATAAAAATAAAATAATAATGATAATAATAGCAATAAAGAAAAATTGAAAAACCAAAAACTTTTCTTTTTATTGAGAAAATCAACAAAATAGACAAACCCTTATCCAAACAAACTAAAAGGCAGAGAGACAGAGCCAAATTAACAAAACCAGAAAGGAAATAGGGGACATAACAACAGACACTGAGGAAATACACAGAATCCTTTGGTTGTACTTCAAGAATCCATACACCACAAAATTGGAAATTCCAGATTATATAGGTTACTTTCTTGATAGATACAACTCTTAAATCAAGATCAAGTAAACAATTTAAGTAGTCCTATATCACATAAGAAATTAGAAGCAGTCATTAAACGTCTCCAATCCACTGGGGACAAGGGTGGGGGGAGAAAAACAGGGCCAGATGATTCTATGCCGAAATTCTACCAGACATTCAAAGAAGAACTAATACAATTACTCCTCAAACTATCTCACAAAATAGGAGCAGAAGTAACATTGCCAAACAATCTTGGAGGTCAGAGTCATCCTGATACCTAAATCATACAAAGACTCAAAGAAATTTCAGATCAATTTGCCTTATGGATATTGATACAAAAATGCAAAATATAGTACTAGCAAATCAAATCAAAGAACATATTCAAAACATTGTCCACCAAGATCAAGTATGCTTTTTCCCAGAGATGCGAGGATGATTCAATATATGAAAATCCATCAAAGTAATCCACCAAATAAACAAAGTGAACAAACAAACAAACACACACACACACACAGAGGATCATCTCATTAGACACCGAAAAAGCCTTTTGACAAAATTCCACACTCCTTTGTGGTAAAAATTTTGGAGAGATCAGGGATACAATGTGTATGACTAAATAAAATAAAGGCAATATACAGCAAGCCAATAGCCAACATCAAATAAATGGAGAGAAACTTAAAACAACTCTACCAAAATGATGGGGAAACAAGCCTCTCCAATCTCTGTGTAATTCTTCAATATAGCGTTTGATGTTCTAAGTAGAGCAATAAGGCAACTAAAAATGATCACAGAGATACAAATTAGAAAGGAAGAATTCAAAGTATCATGAAAACGAACATCTTACCCAAAGCAATCTACAGATTCAATGAAATGCCCATCTAAATTCCAACAAAATTCCTTACTGACTTTGAAAAAGCAATTCTCAACTTCATATGGAAAAAAAAACAAGAAACCAAAAACAATAAAAGAACTTCTGGATGTAAAACAGTCCAGAATCTCACTAGGCACTGACAAAACTTTGAAATAACAAAAAGTGCAAAAAGTGGTGTGTAACAACGATATGTCAAAGACTGTCTGTGTTAAATTGATCCAAAATTGACTAATTAATCCAAATCATTCAATTAATCAGAACGAAAGGAAATTGGTATTTTAAATAATAAATAATATTTTACTCTTATTATTGTTATGTGTTATGTGTGTGTCTATGTTTCTGTGTGTGTTCATGTGAGTACAGGCATGTGCCTCACTTAGCTTACTTCTGCATGGAAGACAGCTGTCTTGAAGGTGGTGATTTCCTTCCACTACAAGTTCTGAAGCTAAACTCAAGTTGTCAGGGTTGCAACAAAAACACTTTTCCAGGACAAACCATCTCACCAGGGTCAGGCATATTATTATAGATAGTGTTTAATAGTATGACTAATTTGGAAATAAAATCATCAGGGTAGAATGGCCTATGGGGATTTAAAAAGATAACTTTTAGTTGCATCCTTTCAAGGCTGGAGTCATAAAACAGAGAACGGTAAAAAGCCAACCAGCAATAATGAAAAATCTGCATATTTTCCTGCATTCCAAAGTTCAGCAAACACAGCATTTTGAGACTTATCTCTAGGAAGACATTGTGCAGAGCCCAAAAAGATAGGGCTTCTTTTATTTACGTCATTAATCTTTATAGATTTTTATAATCAACAAATCTGTTATTTCATTAACTGAGCTATTTATTTACTTTACTTCTTGGTTGCAGCTTCTGCTCCCTTCTTTCCTCCCAGTCCCTTCCTCTTGCCCCAGCTACCCACTCATCCACACTCCTATCCTTTTTTTTGAGGTGGGGAGGCCTCCCACAGATATTAACTAGCCTTATCAGTAAAAACACATGCACTTTCTCCTACTGAGAGAGCCCAGTTTTTGCAAGCTGGTACAACCAGTCTGGAAATCAGTCTGGTGGTTCCTCAGATAATTTGACGTAGTACTACCTGATGACTGGGCATATACACAAAAGATGCTCCAACATTTAACAAGGACACATGCTCCAAAATGTTCATAGCAGACTTATTTATAATACCAGAAGCTGGAAGGAACCCAGATGTCCTTCAACAGAGGAATGGCGACATAAAATGTGGTACATTTACACAATGGAGTACTACTCAGCTTTTAAAAACAATTACTTCATAAAACTCTTAGGCACATGGATGTAACTAGAAAATGTCATCTGAGTGAGGTAGCCCAATCACAAAAGGACACACATAATATGTACTTACTGATAAGTGGATATTAGCCCCAAAACTTGGAATATCCAAGATAAAATTTACAGACCACATTAAGCTCAAGAAGAAGAAAGACAAAAGTGTGAATGTTTCAGTCCTTCTTAGAAAGGGGAACAAAATACTCAAAAGGGAGACAAAATGTGGAGCAGAGACTGAAAGAAAGGCCACCCAGAGATTGCCACTCATGGACATCCAGCCCACATGCAATAACAAAACCTAGTCATTATTGGGGATGCCAAGAGGTGTATGCTGACAGGAGCTGAATATAGTCGTCTCCTGATATGCTCTGCCAGAGTCTGATAAATACAGAAGCAGATGCTGGCAGCCAGCCATTAGACTGTGAACGGCGTCCCTAATGGAGGAGTTAGAGAAAAGACTGAGGTAGCCAGGGGGGTTTACCACCCCATAAGAAGAACAACAATGTCAACCAGTCAGACACTCCCCACAGCCCCCCCCACACACACACACATACACACAGAACTCCTAAGGACTAAACTACCAACCAAAGAGTACACATGGAGCAAGCCAAGGCTCCAGCTGCACATGTAGCAGAGGATAGGACCTGTCGGGCATCTATGGGTGGAGAGGCCCTTAGACCAAGGAAGGCTTGATGCTCCAGTGTAGGGGACTGCTAGGGCATGGAGGCAGGAGGGAGTGGGTGGATGGGAGAGCAACCTCATGGAGGCACAAGGTGGGGGGATGGGATGAGGGGTCCTGGAGGGGAAACTGGGGAAGAGGATAACATTTGAAATGTAAATAAAGAAAATATCCAATAAAAGGAAAGTAAAGAAAAGAAAAGAAAAGCAGGATTCCATGCTGTGCCAGCAGTAGCTTCACATATCTCCTACTTGCCAAGTTCATTTATTGTATCAATAGGCAACTTCTAGTGAGTGATCTATATTATTTCTGGTATGAGATGCATATTCAATGGCACTCAATGAAAGGTCACACAAAGACAATATTACCCACTGATGACTACATAGTAAAGGAATAAAACCCTAATGTGATGTGATGTGTGTGTGTGTGTGTGTGTGTGTGTGTGTGTGTGTGTGTGTGTGTGTGTGTGAGAGAGAGAGAGAGAGAGAGAGAGAGAGAGAGAGAGAGAGAGAGAGAGAGAGAGAACCTAGTTAAGGGAACAGGAGCCAAATGAAGGAAATGTAGTCAAAGAGTCCCTGCTCCTACTTTAGGGGTCCCACATAAAGCCTAACTGAAGAACTATTATATATATGCAAAGGGCCTAGGTCCATTCCATGCATTCTCTCTGGCTGGCCATTTGGTCAATAAAACCCCTATGGGCCCATGTTAGTTGATTCTGTAGGTTTTCTTGTAGTGACCTTAATCTACCTGGTTCCTTTAGTTCTTCCCCTTCTTCCTTCCTTTCTTCCACAGAATTCCTCAAGCTCTGTTTAATGTTTGGCTGTGGGTCTGTGCATCTCTTTCTATCAGTTGTGTGGTGAACCCTCTCTATTGATAGTTATGCTAGGCTCCTGTCTGCAAGTATAGCAGAGTATCACTAATATTGTCAAGGGTAGACTCCCTTTTGTGGCTAGGGTTTTAAACTTGGACTGTCATTGGTTGGCCATTATCTCAAATTCAGCTCCATCTTTCATCCCTGTATAACTTATAGGAAGGGCAAACTGTGGCTCTAAAGATTTTTGGCTATGTTGGTGTCCCAATACCTCCATTGTAAGTATTGCCTGATTTCAACAGATGGCCAGTTCAGCCTCCATATTCCACAATGCTAGGAGTCTTAGATACGGTCATCCTCCTGGGAGTTTCCATTATTCTAGTTTCTAGCTTGATCCAGAGTTGCCCTAGTCCATGCAGTTGTCTCTCCAAGAGGGCTCTCCCTCTGTCTTCCACCTACCTTACTCCCCTGTTTCAATCTCCAAACTCTTCCATAGCCAGTGCCCTCTCTCCATCCACCCCAGGTATCACTTCTATTTCCCCTTCTCGGTGAGATTCTCTATAGACCTTGAAAAAGCAATTCTTACTTTCATATAGAAAAATATTAACAAACAAAATAAAGAGACAAATCAAAACAATAAAAACCAAGATACCTAAACCAAATCTGTATAGTGAAAGAACTTCTGGAGCTATCATCTTCCCTGATTTCAAGCAGAACTACAGAATAATATTAATACAAAAGCATAGTATTGATATAAAAACAAACAGATTGATTAATAGAATAGAATTGAAGACCCAGAAATAAACTCACACACCTATAGATGCTGGGGTCCAGCCTCGACACAGAATCAGAGTTCTTAACTGGAAGCAGGGATATCTGGAAGATGCATAATAAATATACACAGATGACTCTTTGAGTACAAACTGACAGGCAATTTCAAGGCTTAAATTCTCTCTCTCTCTCTCTCTCTCTCTCGCAGCTTGAGGCTGCACACACTCTGCATTCTCTTGCACACTCCGCTTTTCTCCATTGTGCTTTTCTTTTTTCGAACTCCCACATTCATGTATACCTCTGTTCAGTACCCTTTCATTCTCACACACACTCTTCATTCATACCTCACACATATCTCACACACCACATGCACTCTCCTTTCACTCACACACACAATCTTCACACACGCCTCAGATTCTCTCTTCACTCACTCTTCACATGCTCTTCTCATGCTCTCTCATTCCCTCTCACATTCCCTCTCACATTCGCTCCTTCATGTTCTCTCTCATTCACTCTTGACATGTTTTCTCTCATTTATTCTCCACATGTTCTTCTCATGCTCTACAGCCTTTCTCTTGCCCCAGTCTTTTATTGATAATTCAAAAGTAGGTAGACAAATGACATTGTATAATCATTGCCAAATCAAATTCAAAAGAATAACCACATCCCGCAAAGAACTAAGAATTACAATTGTTCTCCAAAATTTCAAGCTTAACCTATTCCCAGGCCTGTGACCAAAATAATAATAATTGTAAACATCATTATTTAAACTTTAACTTTTAACTCATTATACTTCAGAGCTCAGAACCCGAGGTCAGCTACTTGCACTTTCCTGTGAAGCTCTAATGATAAATGACATGGGCAAAGCTGCCAGGCAGTGGCCAGAAACAATCAAGTTAACCCTTAACTCAGTGGTTCCACTAGCTTTCTGTTCCTTGCACATAATGACTCTCATAAGAGTCCCAGTATTTAGACTTAGTTTACTAGTATATAATTTTTTACATTCTATACTTCCTTATCCAGGAACCACTCTCAAATGTTATATAAAACTTAATTCTTAACTTCAATAACTTTTTCCTTTCTTAGGGTCCCAATGTTGGCTTTAATTCAGTTTCTAATAATTTCCTTAAAATTTCTTTGCAAGTCAAGCATTAATCTGGAACTACTATTGTGAAGTTATTACATTGTTTCCAAGATGAGAACACACAGCATGCACCTGGGTCATTAGGGCTGTACTGTGCTGTGCCCCTATGCCTCAATTTCCAATTGTTTAAGAATCATAACATCAAGGAACATATAGTTTCACAGAATTCACCAGAGCAGAAGAAGAAAGAAGCAGGAAAGTCAGACATAATAGAATAATTATGTACACCAAGGCCAACAGAAAGGCAGTCATGCACAAATGAAATCTATAGAGCCATTGTCCAGGGCTAAGTTTAGGAGAAATGGGAACAACCAGTTTTTACAAGGAGCTGCTGTGGGCTTCTGAGATGTCTTCATCCCAGTGTACTGCTGGCAGTCCCTGTCATCATATGTTGTCCCCATATAGACACTTGATTTTTGACAAAGATTCTAAAAGCACACAATTAAAAAATGATTCAAAAAAGTGATGCTGGTCTAACTATACATCTTCAAAAAGAAGAACGCAAATAGATCTGTATTTATCACTCTGAACAAAACTCAGATCCAAGCAGATCAAAGACCGCAACATAAAACTGGACTCACTAAATCTAATGAAAGAGAAAGTGAGAAATTGCCTTGAACACGTTGATACAGAAGAGAACTTCCTGAACAGAACACCATCAGTTCAGTCATTAAAATCAACAATTACTAAATCAGACCCCATGAAACTAAACATCTTCTATAACGCAAGGTATACTCTCTGTAGGATAAGACAGCAACAAACAGAATGGTAAAAATCTTCACCAACACTACAGCCAAGAGAGAGGTAATATTCAGAATATATAAAGACTCAAGAAGTTAAAGACCATCAGCTCAAAGACCCAATTAAACTAATGGGGTATACAGAGAATTCTCAACAGAAGACTCTCCTTATGGCTGAGTCCATTAGTGTTCAACAACCTCAGTCATCAATGAAATACAAATAAAATCGACTCTAAGATCCCATCTTACACCCCTCAGAATGGTTAAGATAAAAAACTCAAGTCACAAACATGGTCGTGAGCATGTGGAGGAAGGGGAACACTCCCAACTTTCACAACCACTTTGGATATCAATCTCCAAAAATTGAGATTAGTTCTATCGCAAGATATAGCTATAGACTTATATTTTTCAAAATCTAGTTTCATAAGGAAACTTGAACACTTTCCCCTCCGTTCTAGTCCATTACTCACTAACGGCAGAGGAAAGGAAAGGTTAAGAGGGCAAAAGCAGATACGGACCTGTTTAGAAACAGTTCTTTGGGGTGAACCCAATCTTCATCGTCAGGATAGCAGCGATTCAGCCCACAGGCACCATCAGCAGTAGCTTGATCTCCTTGAAAACACCAGTCCAGCAACAGCAGTTTGATGTAGAAGAAACTTGAGACTGCCAATCGGCTGGACCAAGTCAGAGGTAGCAGCAAGAAGCAGCCTGAGGAGCACCAGATGTTCTTTGGTTTCTTCTACAACAAATGATGATCAGCAAAGAAGGCAAGGCAAGAAAAAGTGCCACAGTGTTGTCTGCGAAGTCCGACTTCAGCAAAGGCCAACAAAGTCCAGCAAAGAATGGCTAGGAGAATCATTGCCACACATCCACTGTCTGTTGGGTTATGCTTATACCTTTTCCAAACATCACGTGCTGCCTCAAGTGTCTGCTCTAGCAAAACATCACATTTCCATTTTTTCAGGCAGCTTCCAGATAAATACCATGTGTCTGTTTTCAGTAAAATATTCTTCCACGTGTATGCTTTAGCAAAAACTTCCTCTCATAAGAAACTTTCCAGAAAAGCATCACATGACAAAACTGAGTCTCCAAAGAAACCAAAATTTTCCACTTCATACAGCTATACCATTCCTCATCACATACCCAAAAGATGCTCTACCATACCACAAGGATACTTGATCAACTATGTTCACAGCAGCTTTATTTGTTATAGAACCCAGATGTTACTTAACCAAAGAATGGATAAAGAAAATGTGGTTCAGTATACAGAGTGGGATACTACTGAGTTACTAAGGCAAGGATATCATGAAATTTGCAGGCAAATGGATGGAACTAGAAAATATGCTGAGTGAGATAACCAAGACCAAGAAATGCATTCATGGTATATACTAACTTGTAAGTGGATATAAGCCATAAAGTGTCAGATAACAATGCTATAATCCACAAACCCCAATTAGTAACAAGAATGACCCAAGGGAATATGCTTGAATCTCACTAAGTAGGAGAAATAAATGAGACCTGAGAAGTGTATGGAGAGAGGGAACTGGGTGCGAGAGCGGTGGGGATTAAATGTGAGGACAGCAAGGATAAGAGGGCCTGGAGTGACAAGGGGAATTAGTGGGGGGCATCTTTGGGACAAGCTAGATACCTGGGACAGGAGATGCTCCTGGGAGGATATGGGGATGGACCATTGCTGAGACTTCTCATGGGGGAATAAGGAGCCTGAAGTGGCTAGTTCCTGTACCCAGGCAGGATTTCCAGTATAACGAGGGAAGACACCAGCCGACTCACAAAACCATTGATCCAAAATTTGCCCTGCCCACAAGATGCAGGAATAAAGATGGAGCAGAGATTGAGGGAATGGCCAAACATTATCTAGCCCAAATTGTGACCCAATCCGTAGGGACAGCTAAGCCTTGGCACTATTCATGACACTCTGTTGTGCTTGTGTTATAATGTAGGTTTCTTATATTATCTTAGCTTAAAATCTTATTGTTGTATGTTTCTTATTTATTATATAATAACTTCACCGCTTTAAATTCTCTTTTTCTGGGGCTGAGGAAGAGCTTACCCAGGGCAAAGGCCCTGGGTTCGGGTCTCCAGCTTCAAAAAAAAAAAAAAAAAAAAAATAATTAAATAAATAAATTCTCTTTTCCTAACCCAGGAACATTGACATCTTCAGAACTTTATTCCTGAAACTAATCTATTATTGCTTATACTACTTTTGTTAATGAATCTTGACTTACCCTGTAAATTCAACTTCAGAAAGTACATTTCTCTTTGTGTGTCATTTATAATTTAAAAGGAAACATTTACTCATTAAAGTTGTGTGTTTAATTCAGCCCAAGCATGTGAATTTGACATTAATAAATTCTACATGTTCCATGTTCTCTGTTATATCAAATTCCCTGCCAATCAGTGGTTTCTTGTGGTGGGAAATAAGTTCAGAATGGCAACCTTTCTCATCATTCCCTCTCACTTCTGAGACATTATACCTACTCTAAAGCAAGAGGAGAACCTGTCAGGCCAACATGCTGAAAGAACTTTCTGGACCATTGGAAAAGATAAATTCTTCCATTTTTATTATATTGTCAACTCCTTAAAGACTGAGCTTCTGTTCTTTATATTATGGAGGTTGTAATGCTTCCACTTGCTTGTGATTTCACCAATTTTCAAACTCTAAATGTACCAAAGAATATTGAACTATTTTGAAAATTTTCAAAAATGCTTCATTGCATATCCTACCGAGGTCACTTTCTATAAACACTTGATATTTCAAATTGTTTTTATCACAATTGAAACAAGACCAGTTCTCTCTTGGGTTTGTCCACCAGAAGACAAATAATTCAACAGGAAGGTTATCAAATACTTTGCTTGAGATTGAGTGACCAGATTCCTCTCACTGCTATATTTTGTTTGCATTAATTTTGTTAAAAGGATGAAAATCATAAAAATATAAACATTTTTTTCAAAAAAATACTTAAGATCCTAAAATGATTCCCACATTTGCCCTTTCTCCAGCACACCTCTCCCATCTTCCAGTGTGTGTGTGTGTGTGTGTGTGTGTGTGTGTGTGTGTGTGTGTGCGTGTGTGTGTGTGCTTGTGTGTGTGTGTGCGTGTTTTGAATGCATTTGCATGCAAAGGCCAGAGCAGAATATGTGGTATTTTGTTTTCTCTCTTATTCTCCAAGCTTACGTGGATAGGCCAGTGAATTCTCAAGCCTCATGCAGTCAAGTCCAGTTTTTTTATTTGGGAGCTCAAGACTGGAACTCAGCTCCTCATGCTTGAGAACTAGTACTCTTAATAATAAACTATCTTATGTTTCCTGGGATAAATCTCTCCTTTTTATTTTGTATAGTTGAGTATTTTTATTTTAAAAAATTATTATACATTTTATAATATTTATTCCTCTCCTGGTCCACTCCCATCTGTTCCACATCCTATACCTCTTCCCCCACCTCCCCTTCCCACCTCCATAAGGATGTCCACACCCAACAGAACTCTAAACTTCCCGGAGCCTCCAGTCTTTTGAGGGTTAGGTGCATCTTCTCTCACTGAACCCGGACCCAGGAGTCCTCTGCTGTATATGTGTTGGAGGCCTCATCTCAGCTGATGTATACTGCCTGGTTGGTGATCCAGTGTCTGAGAGATCTCCAGGTCCAGGTTAACTGACACTGCTGACCCTCTTATAGGTTTGCCCTCCTCATCAGCTCCCTCCAGCTTTCCCCTAATCCAACCACAGGGGTCAGCAGCTTCCGTTCAGTGGTTGGGTGCACATCTGAATCTGACTCAGCAGCTTGTTGGATCTATTGGAGGTCACTCATGATAAGTCCCTTTTGGTGAACACCCCATAGCTTCAGTGATGGTGTCAGGTCTTGGGGCCTCCCCCTTGGGCCTGTCTCCGGGCCTTCTTTTCCTCAGGCTCTTCTCCATTTCCATCTCTGCTTTCTTTCCGATAGAATGAATTTTGAATCAGAGGTTTTCTGTGGGATAGAAACCCTGTCCCTCAGTTAAGTCCCTGTCTTTCTGCTAGAGGTGGGTTCAATAAGTTCCCTCTCCCCACTGTAGGGCAAGTCAACTAGGGTCCCCACTTTGAGACCTGAAGATCTCTCATTTCCTAGGCCTCTGGTACATTCCAGAGCATCCTCCCAACCTCCATCCTCCAGAGGACGCCTGTTTCCATTCTTTCTGCAGGCCATCAGGGCTTCAGCCCTTTTCCCCCACACAATACCAGATCATGTTGCCCTTACCCCAACCACCATTCACTTTCCCTCCCCTGTTTTTCCCTCCCTCCCACCTTGTGGTTGCTTTCTTCTCCCTCACAAGTGCAACTGAAGTTTCTTCACTTGGGACCTTCAGTTTATTGACATTTTTGAGTTCTGTGAATTGTATCTTGGGTATTCTGTACTTTTTTATTTTGACTAATATCCACTTATTAGTAAGAACATACCATGCATGTACTTTTGGGTTTGAGTTACCTCATACAGGATGATATTTCTAGTTCCATCCATTTGCCTGCAAAACACAGGATGTCCTCGTTCTTAATAGCAGAGCAGTATTCCATTGTGTAAATGAACCACATTTTCTGTATCAATTCTGTTGTGGGACATCTGAGTTTTTTCCAGCTTCTGGCTATCACAAATAAAGCCGCTATGAACATAGTGGAACACGTGCCCCTGTGTCATGGTGGGGCATCTTTTGGGTATATTTCCAAGAGTGGTATTTCTGGGTCTTAAGTAGATCTATTTCCAATTTTCCTTGAAACCTCCAAATTTATTTCCAGAGTGGTTGTACCAGTTAGCAATCCCACCAAAAATGTAGGAGTGTTCCTCTTTCTTCACATCCTTGCCAACCGGCGTTGTCACATGGGGTTTCGATCTTAGCCATTCTGACTGGTGTAAGATAGAAACTTAGAGGCGTTTTGATTTGCATTTCTCTGGTCACTAAGGACTTTGAACATTTCTTTAGGTGCTTCTCGGCCATTTGGGATTCCTCTGCTGTGAATTCTTGGTTTAGTTCTATACCCCATTTTTTGATTGGGTTGTTTGATGTATATTATCATATCATCCACAAGTA
This sequence comes from Rattus rattus, assembly GCF_011064425.1. Taxonomy (NCBI): domain Eukaryota; kingdom Metazoa; phylum Chordata; class Mammalia; order Rodentia; family Muridae; genus Rattus; species Rattus rattus. The sequence goes on from NC_046158.1 coordinate 59,071,114, forward strand.
GTGACACCTTTAATTCTTCTTTGCCAATTTGTATCCCTTTGATCTCCTTCTGTTATATTATTGCTTTACCTAGCTCTTCAAGTACTATATTGAATAGATAGGGAGAGAGTGGGCAACCTTGTCCTGTTCCTAATTTTAGTAGGATAGCTTCAAGTATCTCTCCATTTAATTTGATATTGGCTGTTGGTTTGCAGTAAATTGCACTTATTATATTTAGGTATGAGCCTTGAATTCCTTCCTAATGTTCGATATTTTGAACATGAAGCAGTATTGTATTTTGTCAATTTTTTTCTGCACCTAAGGAGATGATCATGTGATTTTTTTAGTTTGTTTATATGGTAGATTACATTAATGGATTTTCATATATTGAACCAACCTTGTATCCCTGGGATGAAGCCTGCTTGATCATGGTGAATGATGAATTTAAAGTGTTCTTGGATATGGTTTGCAAGAAATTTATTGAATATTTTTGCACCTATATTCATAAGCAAGATTAGTCTGAAGTTGTCTTTTTTTGGTAGGGTCCTCATGTGGTTTAAGTATCAGAGTAATTGTGACTTCATAGAATGAGTTAGGTAGTGTTCCTTCTGTTACTATTTTATGGAAAAGTTCGAGGAATATTGATAGCAGGTCTTCTCTGAATGTCTGGTACAATTCTGAACTAAATCTATCTGGCTGTATGCTTCTTTTGGTTGGGAGGTTTTTAATGAATTCTTCTGTTTCTTTATCAGATGTGAGCCTGTTTAGAAAGTTTGCCTGCTCTTGGTTTAACTTTGTTATGTGGTATCGTCTAGAAAACCATCCATTTCATCTACATTTTCCAGTTTTTCTGAGTATAAGCTTTTGTAATAAGATCTGATGATTTTTGCTTCTGTTTCTGTTGTTCTGTCTCCCTTTTCATTTCTGATTTTGTTAGTTTGGATTTGCCTCTGGGCCCTTTAGTTAGTTTGGCTAGGGGTTTATCTATCCTGTTGATTCTTTCAAAGAACCAGCTTTTGGTTTTATTGATTCCTTTGATTGTTCTCTTTGTTTCTATTTGGTTGATTTTAGCCCTGAGTTTAACTGTTTTCTGCCTTCTACTCGTCTTGGTTGAGTTTGCTTCTTTTTCTTCTAGAGCTCTCGATGTGCTGTTAAGTTGCCAGTGTAACATTTCTTCAGTCTTTTTACCAGGGCACTTAGTGCTATGAATTTTTTTCTTAGCTCTGCTTTCATTGTGTTCCATAAGTTTGGATATGATGTGTCAACATTTTCATTAAATTCTAGGACATCTCTAGTTTCTTTCTTTATTTCATCCCTGACCAAATTATCATTGAGTAGAGAGTTGCTCAGGTTCCACATGTATGTGGGTTTTCTGTTGCCTTTGCTGTTATTGAAGACCAGCTTTGACCATGGTGGTCTGAAAGGATGCATGAGATTATTTCAATCTTCTTGTATAGTTTAAGGGTTGTTTTGTGACCAATTATATGGTCAGTTTTGAAGAAGGTACCATGAGGCGCCGAGAAGAAGATGTATTCTTTTGTTTTAGGGTAAAATGTTCTGTAGATACCTGTTAAACACTTTTGTTTCTAAACTCTATTATTTTCCACTGTCTCTGTTTAGTTTCTGTTTCAATGACCTGTCCATTGTGAGATTGGGTGTTGAAGCTTCCCACTATTATTATGTGGGGTTCAATGTATGTTTTGAGCTTAAAGTTTCTTTTATTAAGGTGGGTACCATTGCATTTGGGGCATATATGTTCAGAATTGAGACTTTCTCTTGGTGGATTTTCCCTTTGATGAATAGAAAGTATCCTTCCTCATCACACTTGATAACTTTTGGTTGGAAGTGTATTTTATTGGCTATTAGGATGGCAACTCCAACTTTGTTTCTTGGGAATATTTACTTGGAAGACTATTTTCATCCCTTTATTTTGAGATAGTGTCTGTTTTTGTTATTGAAATGTGTTTCTTGTGTTCAGCAAAATTCTGGATCTTGTTTGTGTATCCCATCACTTAGCTTATGTTTTTTATAGGTGAGTTGAGTCCATTAATATTGAGAGATATTAAAGATAGATGACAGTTCGTTCCTGTTATATTTGATTTTTGTAATTAGCTTTATGTGCTTGTGGTTGTCTCCTTTTGGCTTTATTTGAGATGCTTAATGTCTTGTATTTTGTTTGGTAGAGTTATTTCCTAGTTGAGTTTTTCTTCCACACTTCTGGATCCTCTGTAGGGCCAGGCTGGATTGGTAGACAAAATACTGTTTGAATTTGGTTTGTCCTGGAATATTTTGGTTTCTCCATCTATGTTGATTTACTGTTTTGCTGGGTATTGTAGCCTCGGCTGGCATTTGTGTTCTCTTAGAGTCTGTATGATCTCTGACCAGGCTCTTCTGGCTTTCATAGTCTCTGCAGAGACATCCGGTGTGATTCTGATAGGTCTGCCTTTGTTTGTTACTTGGGCCCTTTTCCCTTGAAATTTTTAATATTCTTTTGCTGTTCTGTGAATTTAGTGTTTTGACTATTCTGTGACAATAGGGTTTTCTTTTCTGGTCCCATTTGTTTGGTGTTTTGTAGGCTTCTTGTTCCTTTATAGCCATCTCTTTTTTTAGGTTGGGGAAATTTTCTTCTATAATTTTGTTGAAGACATTTTCAGGTCCTTTGAATTGGGAATCTTTATTCTCCTCTATTCCGATTATTCTTAGATTTTGTCTTTTCATTGTGTCCTGAATTCCTGCATGTTTTGGGTTAGGAGTTTTTTATGTTTTGATTTTTCTTTGAGCATTGTGTCAATCTCTATTACAGTGTCTTCTACACCAGAGATTCTCCCTTCTATCTTTTGTATTCTGTTGGTGATACTTACCCTCTTCCCGAGGTTTTCCATTTCCTGGTTTGCCTCCATTTGTGTTTTCTTTATTATTTCTACTTCCACCTTTAGGTCTTGGACTGATTTATGCAATTCCTTCACCTGTTGATTGTGTTTTCCTTTATTTTTTAAAGGAATTTATTTGTTTCCTCTTTAAGGGCTTCTACCTGTTTACCTGTGTTATCCTGTATTTCTTTTAGTGAGTTATTTATATCCTCCTTAAAAGACTTTATTATCTTCATGAGATAGGATTTTCTGTCAACTTCCTGATTTTCGGGTGGGTTGGTGTATTCAAGGTTTGCGCATGGTGGGAGAACTGGGTTCTGATGATGCCCATGCATATTGGCTTCTGTCGCTTATGGTCTTGCGTTTGTCCCTCACCATCTGGTTATCCTTAGTGTTTGCTGGTCTGGGTGTCTCTGTCTAGAGTGTGCCATTTTTGTCCCTGGGTGGCAACATTTCTCCTGATGGGCCTGCACCCCTGGCTATAGCAGACCTCCTGTGAGGTCTTCGAACTAGAGGGTATTCAGAGGGGCAGAGAAGCTGCTGATTTGCTGCCCTGGTTGTAGTAGATCTCCCGGGAGGCCGTCTGACTGTTGAGTCTTCAGAGGAGGAGCAGTCACACTGCCGAGCTGTGTGAAGCTGTTCCTAGGAAGTGGGGGTGGTGGTGGATGTGGGGTCAACAGACTGTGTTTTCTGTTTTCTTGTATGCAGCAGAACTTCACGGAGGCTTTCAGTCTTTTGGGTCAGTTTCCCTGAATGCCATAGAGCTTCTGGTAGGTCTTCAGATTGTGGCATCAATTGCCTAGTTGCCCTGTATACAGAGAAACTCCTGGAATGCCTTCAAGCTGTGGTGCCCTGGGTGCAGTGAATCTTCTTGGATTTTTTTCAGTTGTGGTGTCAGATGCCCTGGGTGCAGCAGATCTCCTGGGACGCCTTAGAATGTGTTATCAATTTTTTGTGTGCAGTGTTTCTTATGTTATGCTTCATGATATGATGTAAAATGTTCTGAATTCAGCAGATCCTCTGGTAAGCCTCAGGATATAGCATCTTCCAAGAAGCAGACTAGTTAGAAGTCTGTCCTAGCAGAAAAGACCAGGCAGAAGGAGTTTGGTATTTGGTGGGTGGGTGGGTTGGTGGGTTGGTGAGGTTTGGGGAGGTGGTGTGTTCCTGAGTCCACTGAACCCCAGGAGCTGCTGTGGGACTTCTCACTGGTAGGGTTCTTACTAATGCTGAGTGCAGTGGATCCTCTGGTATGTCTCAGGATATAGCCTCTTCTCTGGAGAAGACTAGCTATTAGTCTGTCTTGCAGTGGAATAAATCTATTTTTAATTAATCTCAAGTACTTTGTACCTGGTGAAAATGTAAAATATTCAAAAGTTGAATTTTGAAAGTCAGAAAATTCAAGTTTCCTCTTCAACTCATGATTTGAGTCTCTTGAGTGTGTTCTGACTATCACTGCTAACAGTCAGAAGTCTAAGGGTGGGTGAGATGTCATAACAATGTAACAATAATGATTCATTTCCCCAGCAAAATTGCATACATAAATCCATATACAAGTAGGCATATGGGAAGACACACAAAATAAACCAAAGGGATTTCATTTAAGAAAATATTTGTTATGCATTTCACAGACAAAATTTGGCTAGGAATTCTGAGCTGAAAATCATCAGATCTGCTGGTCTGTGACCAGAACATTATGGCTCTACATTCATATGTATATAAAAAGAATTTTTTATTACTTAATCATATGCAATTTTTTTCTAATAGGTTAAGGCCATTTTCCAATTGTAGTGATATTTTTAAGCATTCTTTTTTTTCATGCCATTGAAGTTATTTAAAGCATCTTCCTACTTGACTAATACCTATAATCCTCAGTGCAACATACGTTCAATGTAGGTAGCATTCAGTAACATTTGTTTGCATTATATTACCTTTGATATTTGAGATTTATGTAGGAGTAGGACTCATTAATACATGCCTAATGGGTGGTGGTTTTTATGGAAGAATGTTCCAGAGAATTTTCTTTATTTTCTCAAGGGCTCTGGGTAGACAGCTTTACATCTTGAAGGAAAAATAGCCAAAATAATGACATTATCAACATCAACTTAGCTAACATGTTCGACAACAAATGCCAAAAATAAAATCAGAAAATAAATAGTATCTGGATGATGTCCTAAAATAAAATAAAATCGCATTTAAGTTAGGCATAACAGTGGTACATGCCTTTAAACTCTGCACCCTGAAAGCAAATGCACATGATTTTTTTCTTATTTTTAAGCCAATCTGGTCTACATAGCCATTCTAGGCCAGCCAGAGATGCACAATAAGACCTTGTTCCAAAATAAAAAGTATAAAACAACAACAATAAAAAACAAGAAGAGTAAAATATTTAATTCTTAGATGTTTAGAACACTAGGAAACATTTTAATGTTTTCTGCCTTCCTTTTTAAAAAAGAGACAGTTGGTTATTTTAGGATGTGTATACTATACTACCTCTATAACATGTAATTTGAATTGATTTTTAGAGTTTTTACATTAACTTTTAAGAGAGTCTCTGTAATCATATTTCCACCAGATTTCAAATGTTTGCTTCCTTTTCCATGAAGGTATTTTAAAATACCTATATGTAAATGCAGTTGTCATATTTAAAGAAAATTGAAATGGCTAGGACACATACTCACCTACTGGAAATATATGGCTGACAGTAACGTATTTATTTCAAACATTATTATTAAAAAGTCTTTACTAAATTCAAGAAAATCTATTGAGAAAAAGACCAAATTAAGGTGACTTTGTACAAAAGGAATTATAAATACCAACGAAGTTCCTAAACTCTATTTCCATCAATACATTTACATTTATTATCATTTTCAAGATCTAGAAACCATTTATGATGTCACAGCAGCCCAGAAAAGATCTTCACTTTGCTTTAACGGTGTCTCCTGGGGACTGTGTTTTATACAAAGCTTTGGCCTAGTAGCCTATGTAAATATACGTCTATAAAACAAATGGATGGAGATATAATTGTATGGACCCATATGGTAATGACACGATTTTGGTCAAGGACCAGTAGTACAGGTTGGAGAGAAGATAGCATTATTGATTGCTGCTGTTCAAACCAGATAGCTGTCTACAGAAGCATGCAATTGGAGCCTTATATCTCACTGTGTTAGGAAAGAAACAAAAAAGGATCAATATCAAGTGATCAAGAACCTCACCATCAGTCACGAGTTCTAAATAGAAATAGAGAAGTAGAGAATACCATTTTATACTTTGGAACATGGAAGGATTTTCTGATCAGGAACCTGATATTGCACACATTGCGACCAGTCAGTCCCAAATGATATTCCTACAACACAACTCCTTCACCTAGGGGTCAGTGATCATAAAAGAAAAGGAGCAGGAAGAATGTAATAGCAAAAAAAAAAAAAAAACCAAAACAAAACAACAAACAAACAAACAAACAAAACACCAGAAAGTTTGCTTGAAAAATTGTCTCCTAGAAATGTCACAGAAGCTAAACTCATGAAGTCTTAACAACATGTTTGCCTAAACAAAACCTGTACAAAGACGACTCTGACAGACACACTAATGTGGAAGACAGAAGGTTTGCAAGACCACAATACCATATAAAGAACATCAAGTAAGTAAGGGATGCTGAGAGGAACAGAAATAGTCTTCCTTAGGGACGAGTCCTGAATTGCTTATCTAGGTCTAAGAGGTGACCAGTGTAATCATATATCTACAGAAAATATTACATGGAGAGGAGAGAAAAAGTCAGAATACAAGAGTGAATGTGAGAAGTAATAGCTATCTCTAAAAACATTTTGAAAGAAATCATATAAGAACCCACCATTACAGAAAAAGGAGTCTAAATAGAATTATACCAGGGCAGCAATGCCCCTGTCAGATAAAATGGGATAACTTTGCACATCCAGAAACATGACCTCAAATCAACCTTTAAAATATATTTGAAGGGTAGTTTTATTTCAATAAACAAGGCCTATTAGCAGTATTATAAATATTACTTCAAATATATCCTTATATTTACTGACTGTAGAAGTTTAAAGTGGATTTTGGTTTATTTATCTTTTTTTTTCTTTTCTTTTCTTTTTTTTTTTTTTTCTCAGAGCTGGGGACCGAACCCAGGGCCTTGCGCTTGGTAGACAAGTGCTCTACCACTGAGCTAGATCCCCAATCCCCGGTTTATTTATCTTGAAAGGACATCTGAGTTATTGCTGCCATTGATTTATAGATTTTTTAAAAGGAGAAATGTGTAATTATCTAATTCTAGTAGCCATATCAAATATTACAATTGACCAGAGTCTTTACAAAACAAACAGGGATGAAATAATACTCTTTGCGCTGTCACAGTAATGAGCCTTCTTAGATATTCTTGGCCTAAAGTAATTCTAAAATATGCAACACTCCTGAAGATTGACACTTTGCTCTGTAATCATCACAATTATTGGTGTTTTTTATTATTAAAACATGAAGTACACGCAGCAAAACAATAGTTTCAGAAATTTGTTATTTCAGTTTTTTTTCACTTTTCAAATTTTATTTTCTCATTTATTAAGATTATTGGTCTTATTCTTTAGAGATTTGGAAGTCAACTTGCTGTGCAGTATCATAGCCAGTGTTTCAGAGAGCATTACTCTCTTTTAGTTTGTGTTTATTCATAGTTAAGAAATAAATTAAATAAAACTAGAGGTTGTAAGCAATTCAATTTAAAAAGGTAAATGGTTGATTTTTGTTCCTGTTTATAGCACACTGAACTTAAATGGCCAAAGATATAATTAAATAGTACCTAAACACGTTTGAGAACAATGTGTAGAGGTCTTGAGAGGTATTATTATTATTATTATTATTATTATTATTATTATTATTTGTATTACTTTTACATAGGTAATTTGTTCACAAATTATAAAAAGAAGTCAGCACAAAATAACTATTAATTATGAAAGAATGAGTATTTGTACATTTTTCCATAGTATTGTTCACCACGTACATTAAAATCAGTTTGATTCCTATGAGGTTAAAAACACATAAATTTTTTAAAGATTGGCTATATATTTCCAGGGCTACCACATACTGTAGTCTGGCAAGGTTAACTAAAAGAAATTTAGTTATTCTTAGTTCTGGAGACTGTAAGTTTATGTTTATGGTCAGAGTTGGTTTCTGGGGACGCTTTCTTTATTTAAGGTAAACCTGTTGTGCATCAAATTTTTTTTTTCTGAAATGGAAAAAATACATCCTTCAGGGAAGCTCAGTCAGGCAAGAAGTAAAAACTCAAAATATCTCCAGCAAGTCCCTGAAATTCAGTAAGTCTCTGGCTCCCCATGAGTACTGACTCATGAGACTGCTGAGAGTGCCTTCCAGAGAAACAAAGCTACAAGGAAGACTCTCAGACCAGAGCAGCCACTAGAAGCAGGGGCCAGCTTAGCGGCTGCAGGAGGCTCACACCAACTGAGCCATCTGAAAAAAAAGAAAAAAAAAGATACGATACCTTTGGATCTATTGAGCTCTCCTTGTGAAGTTGGAAGGGATGGTGACCATCTTAAGAGTGGTGAGCATGGCAGGCTTTGTCCTCTCCCTGTTTCCTTCTGCCTTGCTAAAAATCATTAGATCAAATTCCTAAAGCTAGCCACCAAGGTCTGTTCACTTTTTTGGCCACTACCTCCTCCTGAGGCTGACTAATAAAGTCCAGTATTAAAGTATCGAAGTCCAGCAATCAAAAGCTCTTGTTGGCTCACCTAATTAACATGCCTAATTAAAATTAAGCCCTTCGTCCTCACTTGGGGTTTCCCCCTTTACCTTTATAAAGCCCCAATTTCCTATGTGCCACATCTGTGTCCTCTCTATCCAGAGGCAGTCCTTTGTCTTCCTTGACAAATGCCCCTCCTCACTCTCCCTTGTTCCCTTCCCTTTCCCCTCATCCTCTATCTCTTGTCTATGTCTGTTATCCCCTGCCCTCTGTCCCTTTGGAGCAAATAAATTTCCTTTGTACTAAGAACTTGGTCTTGGGCATCCTGGACTGATTGTTTTCCTATCACACTCTTCCCAGCTTTGTGGTCTGTCATCCATGCTGGGGTAGACTTTGATGATACAACTTTCTTTGGGTTGTATCTGTGCCTGAAACCTCTCATGCAAATTCTTGTAAGTAACCCACATAAAACTCATTGGTTCACTAAGTTGAACATTGGTACAATCATTGCTTTGGTCTGTCATTGGTCCCTTTTTGAGGTGAATAGACATGTTTTCTTTGTATCTCCCAAGAAAAGGTTGTCACATTGCAGGCTGTGCTCTTAGTCGCTGCTCCTTTGAGCTCTTTTGTTTTGCTGTGTGAGAAAGGTTTCAATGTTTTTTTTTTCCTTGTTTATAAAACCATCCCATTTGTGATTAAGGTCCCATCCCTGTAGCTTCATTTACTTTTGATTGTGTCAGTAAAGGGATTTACCCCATTTATTGGGAGATAGACCTATTACATGTGAACTGAGAGCTGTTATTATTCAGCTCATAATAACAATATACTGTCTTATTTGTGCATTTACACAACATGTATTTAGGCTCTTCTATGCACTGAGCACTCAGTTATTAAGCAATGGTAATATTGTTACAGCATGGATATTATAATATCGCTAAGAAGAAGCACTGAGTATAGGATACTGTTAAGAAAGGAAATGATGAAAGATAAAAATGTAAATAAAGAGATCTGATATGTTAAAACTAGTGATAAAAATATCACTTTACATCAGTCACGTCATATTTGCATGTAATTTACTTAAACATTTGCCTTGCACATTATATAATATAAGACTCTCTCCTTTGTTATAATAATCATTTTAATGGAGCAGTAAATATTACAAATATGAATTAACATTTTATGGCATTTTGAAGCACAGTTTGTTTGTGGTTCTGGGTATGTGAAATAAAATAACAGTATCAGAAACATGAAGATATTGGGTGTTGTTCAAGAGAGATAGAGTTCCTAAAAAAAAAAAAAAAAAAAAAAAAAAGGTTTAGCACACATTGGTTATGGAAGACAATCGGAATATAATGACTAGCCTTTGACTGAGAAACAGTTGCTTTCAAAAACCTTTTCTAGTGTCAACATGAAAAACAAAGCCTTCTCAGGAGGAAGGATCCCTAGTGGACACACCCTTTCAATCTACTGCTCCTGATTTGAAAGGGAGCTTGCCATTCTCATTTTACCAGCTGCAGACTAGTGCAACATTCATGAAGCGATGGTTTTGAAAAATTGCCCAATAGAGAGAACAGAACTGTAATCCTTGAAAGGGGGGAAATAAATGAAATGAGAATTGTGATTCTCATAGCTCTCTGCTGGAGTCAATTTTCAAACTGAGAGGCAGAGAGGAAGAATTCTGTAGCTTTATCAGATTTGAGAGATAACAACATTGCTAGAAATGAAGAGGAACTCACTACTTGCCACTCATCTGACTGGCAAGGTATCCTGATAGCCCCATCTGCCTTTTGACAACAGTGGCCAGAAGAGGAGCTGGCATCAGGTCACAAGGGCAGTGGGAGAGCTAGCCCTGCTCCTTATGAGTAACAGCACTAGAGAGAGGAGGCTTTCTCCCTCTAACTAACCTGGTCAGCACAATAGAGATGGCCCTGGTGAAGAAGGTGCAGGTGAGCCAGCCTAGAGGGCATGAGAATGGGAGAGGCGAGCCCCGGTCAGCTGCAGCATTGGATGAGCTAGCTAGGCCTGTGGTGAAGAACTGACCTTGATTCTGTGGGTTCTGGAGAGCTGGTGGGTTAACCTCCCAGATCTTTGAATGGGCCCAGCCCAACATCTACCCCATTAGAAACTGCTGAAGTACATGAAGGGCTGGTCCTGCAGATTCTGCACCTCATGATCTCCATGACAAAATGTAATAGCAGGATATTTAAAAGGAATTATTGAGGGAATCCAGGATTGGTAGAGTAGTGGAAGCCAGAGGCCTAAAATCAAACCAATGACTCATTGCAATGGACATTTGCAAATAGATATGTATGAACAGAATGACATACTCTGGGACACACTGATACACACTGACACTTCTACAGCAAGACTTCTTTTTACATTTGGAGGGGATGTTGCAAGGGTGGAAGAAGGATATGAAGAGACAGAGTGGTAAGTATGATTCAATACCTGATATGAAATTTACAAAAAGAAAGAAAGAAAGAAAGAAAGAGAGAAAGAAAGAAAGAGAGAAAGAAAGAAAGAGAGAAAGAAAGGAAGAAAGTGAATAAGGAACCCAGAAATATATGAAAAGAAATAAATGTGAACAAGAGTCCTTTTGAGAGTTTGTACAACATACTGAAGTTTAAATTCTATTAATTTTTATGAAAACAAACCTAAGAGAGACAATTTCAGCAATTCCTGTCACTCAGACAATGAGAGCATTAGCAAGTTGTGAGATCAAGCTAATCCCTATGTGATGTCAATAAGAAAATCCTCTGTTTAAACAGAGACAAAGTTAAGAATACGTGTATTGCTCTGATCCAGATGCCATAACAACAAAAAACTGAAACAAATCAAACCAAGCCAAAACAACATGCCTTACAGGATTCATGGCTTAACCAAACATTTATTTCTTAACCATCTTTTAAATTAGAAAATCAAAATTAAGACAGAAGAAGCAAATTAAATTTCTACTAAGATATCCTCCTACTGCTTTTCTTCTCTTTTCTTTTGGCTTCTAAAGAAGAGTGTATCGTTACACAGTCTTTCTTGATGTGCAGTGGGAGCAGAAGACATTTTATCTAGATCCCTATTCTTATAATGACACTGTGGTATTTTGCATATAATTGGTCTAGGGAGTGGCCCTATCAGAGGTTTGTCCTTGGAGTAGGCACGGCATTGTTGGAGGAAATGTGTCACTATGAGGGCAGGCTTCGAGACCCTCCTCCTAGCTGCCTGGGAGACAGCCCTCTCCTGGTTGCAGTTGGACAAGATGTAAAACTTCTCCAGTACCATGTCTACCTGAATGATACCATGCTTCCTGCCATGATGATAATGCTCTGAACCTATGAACCTTTAAGCCAGCCCCAATAAAATGTTGTCCTTTATAAAAGTTGTTTTGGTCATGGTTTTTCTTCACAGCAATGGAAAACCCTGAGACAGACACTAATCGTTCTTGATTAGCACCCTACTGTAGAGGACTTTTAATCCATCAACATGGTTGCTCTGGCAAGAGGTCAGATCCAAAAACCTAGGTCTGTGTAATCTGGCTGGAATGCAGTTCATTAATTCCTCTGGCTCGAACAGCGTGACCATAGTATATACCTTTAAGATAAATTTAGTTTGTAGAACAAAACAGCCATATTTGAAAGTGTCATCTAATTGAGGGGCAGAGAAAATGAAGAATAATATACCTGAAATGATGATCTTTGTCTGTGTATGGTGGAGGAGATTAACGGAAGATTACACAACATTGAAAAATATAAACATTGCAATAAATAACCCAATAGTAGCCACTGAAAATAAGAAAGCAAATCATGGAAGGACGGAAAAGGAGGCAATGATATTCAATAATAAAAGTGAATTCTGTGCAATGTGAATCACTAATCATGTCTAAAAATAAAGGATAAAGTAATAGATGTAGAACTCTCAGCTCCTTCTGCAGTACCATGTGAGCCTGCATACTCTCATGCTTCCTGCCATGATGACAATGGACTACATCTCTGAAACTGTAAGCCAGCCCCAATTAAACATTTGCTTTATAAATGTTGGTTGGTCATGGTTTCTCTTCACAGCAATAAAACCCTAAGACATATGCTCACAAAATCATCCTGCCCCCTAACCCTCCCATTAAGTTAAAAGCAAGAAAAAGATCAGTAAGACATAAAATGTCAACAAAGCAAATTGAAACAATTAGTCCACAAAAATACCTTTTCATTTTGGGTTGGCCAACTACTCCTGTGCATGCAAACTGGCCTGCTTTGTGAGTGACACACAGTGAGATTCCACCTCGTAAGACTGCCTTTTCTCTTTGCCAGTAGGTTTGACTTTCAGGTGCTTTCTCCATTTAGGGTTAGGACCCCATGTCCTCTTTCCTACTCAGAGTTAGGACCTGTCTGGTTGGAATCTGTGTAGGTCTTGTGCACGATGTGTTTTTGTCCTATTGTGTCTAAAAGAAGCTGTTTCCTTGGAATCATCCACCACCTCTGGGTCTCAAAATGTTTTGACCTCCCTTTCCACAGAGATCCCTGAGGCTTGAGGTGATGGGTCTGATGAGGATATCTCATTTATTGAAAAGTGGTTCAAAATCTCTCATTCTCTACACATTTTTCCAGATGCGGATCTCTGTGTTATTTCTTATCTAATGTAAGAAGAAACTTCTCTGATGTGGTTTGAAGAAGGCGCTGATGTTTTGGGTGCAGTAGTATGCCACTGAGTGTCATTTTATTGTCATAGTACTGATATTTTCAATTCTAGAGAGTTTTCATTATTTATATATTAAAAACTTCCAATAAACAAAGAAAACATATATACCAATTAAAAACAAAAGGAATAATACAAAGATCAACAAAACCAAGAGCTGGGTCTTTGCAAAAATCAACAAGATAAATAAACCCTTAGCCAAACTCACTGAAAGTTAGACAGACAGTATCCAAATCAACAAAATCAGAACTATAAAAGGAGATACAACAACAGAAACTGATGAAATTCAGAAAATCAGGTTTTATTTTAAAAGCCAACACACAGCAGTAATGGAAAATGTAGACAGAATGGATGATTCTTTAATGGCTGAGAAATAATTAAAGAAATGTTCAACATCCTTAGTCATCAGAGAAATGCAAATCAAAACAACCCTGAGATTTCACCTTACACCAATCAGAATGGCTAAAATAAAAAACTCAAGGAACAGCATATGCAGTCAGGGATGTGGAGAAAAGGGAATACTCCTGCAATGCTGGTGGGATAACAAACTTATACAACCACTCTGGAAATCAATTTGGCAGTTCTTCAGTAAATTCAAAATATTCTACCTGAAGACCTAGTTATACTGCTCCAGGGCATACACCCAAAGGCTGCTCCACCATATCATAAGGACAAGTACTCTACTATGTTAATAATAACCTTACTTGTAATCCAGAACCTGGAAGCAACCCAGATGTCCCTCAACCAAAGACTGGATGCAGAAAGTGTGGTTCATTTACACAATGAAATACTACTATTCAGCTACTAAAAACAAGGACATTATGAATTTCGCAAGCAAATGGATGGAACTAGAAAATATTAACCTGAGTGAGATAACCCAGACCCAAAAGGACACGGTACCTACTCACTGATAAGTGAATATTAGCAAAAAAAAGAATACAACAGCCATGATGTACCTCATAGACCTTAAGAAGTTAAACAAGAAGGAAGACCCAAGTAAGTATTCTTCAATTCCACTAAGAAGATGAAGCAAAATAATCAAGGGAGACAGAGGCAACAAGATACCTGGATGGGAGAAGGGAGGAGGAGAGAAAAAGGGGGACATGACTGGGGTGGGGGAGGAGATAGGAGAGAGGCTCAGAGGACCAGGAGAGTGGATGGAAATATGCAGCTGCCTGGGGTTGGTGGGGGCGGGGGTACCTCTAGAAATTCCCAGAGGTCTGTCATGGGGAAGGCTCCCAGGATTCAATGTGGGTGACATTAGCTAAAATTCCCAACAGTGGAGATACAGAACCTGAGGGAACCACCTCTAGTAATTAGACAGGGCCCCCAGTGGATAGATGGGTACCCTAACTCACCTTCAGACTTTTTTTTAACTCAAAATTGTTCTCATCTAAAAGAAATGCAGGGAGAGAAATGGAGTAGAGACTGAACGAATGGCTGACCAGTGACTGGCTCAACTTGGGTTCAATCCCATGGGAAGGCTCAAAACCTCAACACACTACTACTGATGCTGTGTTGTTCTTACAGACAAGAGCCTAATATGGCTGTCTTCTGAGAGGCTTTACTAGCACCTGACTGAGACAGATGCACATACGCAGAGCCAAGCATTGGTGGGAGGTCAGGGATCCCTATGGATGATTTAGGGGAAGGGTTGAAGGAACTGAAACATGTGGCAATCCCATAGGAAGACCAACAGTGTTAACTAACTTGGACACCTGGGAGCTCCTAGAGATTGAACCACTATCAAAAAAGCATAGATGGACTGATCCAAGGACCTTAGCACATAGGTATCAAAGGGCTGCCTTGTCTGGCCTCAGTGGAACTAATGTGCCTAACCCTGTAGAGAGCCTATGCCCTAGCATGGGGGTAGGCTTACAGGGGGTACTAAGTCAGAGGCAAAGGGAAGAGTAGATGGGGAAAAGAACTTTGTCAAGGAGAACTGGGTGGAGGGCAACATTTGGAATATAAATAAATAAAATAATTAATTAATAAAAATTAGAATTAAAAACTAAATTGCTCTGATCATATCCAAAGACTCTTCAGGTCTACGTGATATGGCTGGAATATAGACCTGCCCGTAGTAAATACTTTTAATTCCGAACAATGAAGGTACACTTAGTTTGTAGAGAGAAGCACCCATGTTTGGAAGTGATGTCTAGTTGAGAGGAAGATAAACTGATGAATAAGAGAAACATTTGACAGAATAGATATGCTCAGCTCTCAGGAGAATAAAGAGGAAAGAGACTACATAAGGAGCAGCACAGAGGGATAGAGAGAGGAGGTAGTTTTATGGCGAGAGTTTTACAGAGTCAGGTTGAAGACAGAACAAGCTAGACACAAGTGAAGACAGGTTAAGTCAGATAATGAGAAGAAGCCCAGAAGATTGGAATATATTGCTAAAATTAGTATAAGAAAAAGAATAAATCAGGCAGAAGCTGAGTAAGAAGCCAGTTTTTATCAGTCAGCTTGGAGAGGAGTTTAAACCAGAATATCTGAGTTGAAACAGCCAGCCAGAGTTCAGAAAGTGCTAACAAGCGTGAACTTATTCAGCATTAAGTCTTAGAAGCTGGAAACATTCTAGGCCTAGATAAGACTTGTGGAGTCTAGAAGCTTTTAGGACTAGACCTAGGTAAGCAGACAGAAGCAGTAAGCCTCTGAGATGGCAATTGTTTCAGGAGAATAAAATTTATATTTAGATTAACTCTGTACTATGGAGTATAGTCAGAAATGGAAATGAGATGGGCATTTTGAAACTGAATAGTTTGTTACATAATAACACTATCAATATACAGAAAGTTGTACAAAATATACAAAAATCACTATGTAACTAATAAAAAAAATAAGATACAGAATGAAGCCCCCATTATTCTGCATCAGAAAGCATAAAAAATGAACATAAAAATAATTTTTAAAACTCTACAAATCAGTAGGAAAATGTGTTTGGGCTAATATTCATATATATATATATATATGAATAGACTTAGACATGAAGATAATAAGAAGTAGATGAGTAAGGGGTTGGGGATTTAGCTCAGTGGTAGAGCGCTTGCCTACCAAGGGCAAGGCCCTGGGTTCGGTCCTCAGCTCCGAAAAAAAAAAAAAAAAAGAAAAGAAAAGAAATAGATGAGTAAAGTTATGTTAACTGTGTGAATTTATCTGTATAAATTCTTATCTCACACATTTACAGATAAAATGGCATTCTCAGTTTTCAGTAGGTGTTTCCACACAGGAAGGAGAGAGATGGAGAGATGGAGAGATGGAGAGATGGAGAGATGGAAATAGAGAGAGGCAGAGACAGACAGAGACAAAGACAGAGAACAGAGATTGGATCATTATATACTGTTATGTGACTTCTATTATCTCATTCTAAGTCTTATTTTATGTCACAACAATACAGACATTGGGGTATTGGTATAAGGACAAGGCACACATTATAAAACTGACTAAAATAATTTCGAATAGATAATATGTTTATGTAGATGGACAATGTGTGTTGATTTTACTGACAAATAGAGAGAAGGCTCATAAGATAGCCCACAATGACCTGAGCACCATGCTTTTCATTCCCTCCTATTCAACTATAACTCCTATTCAACAGTAACTGGCGAAGGTGAAGAGATGCTACTTGCACAATTGGATTACAAAAGACGCAGACTTCCTTTTTGCTCTAACCGTCTCACTTCAGGTCTTTTTGGCTCAGCAACATGACTGTGTTGAGAGAAACCACATGACAAGAAACAGTGAGGTGCTTATTAACAGAAAGAATGATATTTGCTTCTTACCCTACAACTCTCAATAAATTAAATTCAGGCAAAGCCACAGATGTGAGCTTAGACGTGAATCTGTTCAGGCAGGTTTTGACATGATTCTGTCCTTAGGCAACTCCTCGATTTTCATATTGTAAGAAAGTGATGCAGTGGCCCAACACAGGCATGCCTCAGTACTTTACGAGTTCTCAGCAAAAGGCTGAGAAGACGTATGCTCTAGTTTGTAAGGTAAATGATAACGATAGACTGACTTATGTGTGCCTAATGAAGTCTCACTTCCACAGGGGGTGGAGGTGAACCCTGTCTCCTGAGAGATAGAGGTGCTGCCAATCATAGCCTCTCTGAATCAGGATAGAAATGTTTCTGTCACGTGCAGTAGAGTTCTACATCTACATTTATTAAAATAATTATAAAAATTACAAGATAACCCTTTTTCCATTTACTCTCAGTCATTTTCTGTAATAATAACCATGCTCATGGTTCCTAACTGCATAAACAAATTACACCTGCATTTATGCTTTTTGTATTATATGTAAATTGATTATCCATTCTCTATATTTATTTTCTGTCTAGTGTACTGCATTCAAAATTACATTTCAGAAATATTTATGTAATGATTTATAATAAAGTTCATTTATTATCATTGGTGTGTAGTTGCCTATTGTACACTAAAATGTAAATTATTTATTGATTTTAAGCTTAATGGAACTTTGAGCAGTTTTGTGAATAGTTTGTGTGTGTGTGTGTGTGTGTGCATGTATGTGTGCACGTGCTTTAAAACAGGAAGGATATTATTGAATATTGTTATTTGATGTACACTTATGTGCATTCATTTTGGTATACTTTTCTGGCAAGGTAATTTTTGGGATATATAATTAAATTTAATATTATTATATTGGCATAATATTTAAAGTTCACCAAGAAAGGCCATACTTATTTCTTATTTTTCTAGAGGAACTAAAGGCTCTTAAATTTCCTCTAGAGTTCTTTAGAGGAACAGAACGTATATATCTATGTTTTGAGTGTTTGTATGTGTGTGTGTGTGTGTGTGTGTGTGTGTGTGTGTGTGTGTGTGTGTGGTGTGGGTGTGTGTGTGTGAGTGTGTGTGTGTGTGTGTGTGTGTGTGTGTTAATTTATCGGGTAAGCATATTCTAAAATAGTACCAACAGCTGAATCACACCTGACTTGCTGAGAACTAGGCAAATAGTCCACAGGTTGGATGCCTCAGCAGTCTAACCTGGGGCTGAAACCCTGGAAGGTCCCTGGAGAATGATTGGCTCTTAAATCAAAATGGAAGCCTGTAAACACTAGTTCTAATGTCAGCAAAGAAATCAGATGCAGCCACGGGGTAAATCAACTCACAGCAAAAGGGAAGTCCAAGGAAGCAAAAGAATCTTCCTTCTGACGCTCACTTTCTGTTTTTGTTTGTTTCTGATTTTCATTTTTTTTAAACTTTTTTTTCTTTTATGGGATATTTTTTAAATTTACATTTCAAATGTTACCCCTCTTTCCCAGTTTCCGATCTGGAAACTACCTACCCTCTACTGCTACCCCTGTATCTATGAGTGTGCTCACCCACCCACCCACTCCCACCTCAACACCCTGGCATTCCCTACACTGGGGAAATGAGCCTTCACAGGACCAAGGGCCTCTCCTCCCAATGACACCTGACAGGCCATTCTCTGCTACATATGAAGCTGGAGTCATGGGTCCCTCCATATGTACTCTTTAGTTAGTGGATTACTCTCTTGTAGCTATAGGGGGCCTGGCTGGTTGATATTCTGTTCTTCCTATGGGGTTGCAAACCCCTTCAGCTCATTCAGTCTTTTCTCTATCTCCTTCATTGGGGACCCTGTTCTCAGTCTAGTGATTGGCTGCTAGAATCTGCCTCTGTATTTGTCCGGCTCTGAAATAGGCTCTCAGGAGACACCTATGTCTGGCTTCTGTCAGCAAGCACTTCTTGGCATTTGCAATGGTGTAGAGAGGGGGCATGTGGCATTCGCCTGCCTAGATGGCCCCTGGCTTTCCTGCACCCACGTGGGCCAGGATAGCCTCATATTACAAGATGGCGCCAATATCGCCGCGCCAGCAGACTTCCTTTCAGGAAGTTAACTAAAGTCTTGTATGTCAAGAGTGCCGTTGCCAGGTCTTTTGCCCGCATTCCGGGGCGTGCCTATGAAAGATCATGGGTAAGCAACCAATCAGGCGTGGACCACGCCACATTAGAGTATATATAAGCAGTTCTGGGGGCTCGCTCTCCTCTTCAAGATGTAATAAGCGCTTTGCTGCAGAAGGATCTGGTGTCCATGGCGTCGTTCTTGCTGGATGAGGCGTTAGGTGCCATGACATTTAGTGCCAAGAAATGGGACAAATGCTGCACCCATCGCCGGGCGCCGAGGAGCCTCCGCTCGCGGAGAGGGTCCAGAACTGCGGAATTAGAGGTAAGCTCTTGAGGAGGCAGTGTTTGGTCTTGATACAGCATGTCAGAAACAGAGTGGGATGAAGATTAAGAGCTCAAAGAAAAAAGGTGCACATAAGAAAAAAGGCCTTCAAGGACTTTTAGATCCGAGGAAGCGAGAGATATGGGAAAGGGCCTCCCGGGGAGAGAAACAGAAAGGAGGAAAGCCCCGAAAAGGAAAAGCCCCTTTATCCGGTAAAGGAGTTAGGGCTTTGGGAAGCGATAGTTCAGAAAACAGACAAGCTTAGCCCCTCTGAGGAAAGAGGATTTAGAAGATGAGGCAGCCTCGCTATGAAGAAGATATGGGCCCTAATTGTGGAGAGCCACTGTGAAGAAACCGAAGTTATGGATCCTTCAGTGGACAAGGCTGGTAATTTTGTTTATTTTTTTCTTTGTGGGAAGCCATTACAGCCCGTTAGGACAGGTCAGAGGGTCCTTACGAGAACAACAAGAAAAGTATGTCAGAGGAAAAAAGGTCTAAAGAAAAAATGAAAAGGAAATAAAAAGACACAGTATTTTGGGAGAAAAATTTTGTCTTTGTGCTGGTAAAAAAGGTGTGATCCAGGCTCTATAAGATTTGCAGAGTCATTTGATCAGACTTGATAGAGGGCAGACCATTGAAAATTTATTCAGGAGAATCAACAAAGGACATCTCAATACTTATACAGTTTGGATGGAGTTAATGTAATTGGGTTGTGAGTAAAATATTCAGGGCTATGTTTACTTCCACCATTGAAATGTAGTCATTCTGCTCAGATATTATATCTCAGTATCTTATAGGAATTGGGGTTTCAACACTAGTGTTGGACTAGTCAGGTGTAAATGGATACAATCCATCGCCCTTATCAACTCCTCGAGTGGATAGTCACCGTGAAAGTGGTGGAAAGGAAAATCTACCTCTCTGCTGACACCCATCTGTTTTTCCTCTTGTCTATTGTCTGTCCCCTGGTGCCCAAGCTGTCCCTATGTCGGTTTATGTCTGTGTTTTTGTTTGTTGCTAAATGTTTTTTATGTTCGTATTCAAGAAAAATGGTAAAACTTTGTCATCAATCGTTCATCTTTGATTTGGTTTTAACTTGTTTTAAAAAGGGACAAAATAGATAAAAAAACCAGTTTCAATCAGGCCTTTAGAGCCCTGTACCTGCAAACAGGAGTCTAGGTTA
Source organism: Rattus rattus (assembly GCF_011064425.1). Lineage (NCBI taxonomy): Eukaryota > Metazoa > Chordata > Mammalia > Rodentia > Muridae > Rattus > Rattus rattus. Next base: position 59,091,741 of record NC_046158.1, read on the forward strand.
GCTAGGAGAAGCTGCCCAGAGGCTGGCGTCTTGCAGCCCCATCCTAAAGACACCAGCAGCCCTCAACTTCTTTAGTACAGGAGCTGATGGCTGTTCTTTAGAAAAACTCCTTGACTTATTACTTTGACTCAACAGGTGACAAGGTGCTTCTCTTAAAATCATAGCAAAAGGTAAAAAATTGTTTGGTCTAAATATTAAAGATAGGGTAGCCACCTAATTTTGTTTCTCATTAGTTTTAAAATGTATAAATATGCTCTACTTGGGTTGATTTGGACTATTGGCTTTCGTTATTGAATATGGTTAAAAAGGTATAATGTTGGTAACAGAAGGTTGACATAAAAGTTGGTAATTTGGATGAAGTCATTCGACAACATTGTATGGCATTGTTTCCTAGGAAACCGGTCTAAATTGAGAATAATATTTTTATGGAACTCTTATCCTGGAAACCAGGTTTAAAAGAATTTGGGACAATGTCCCTTTGTTGAGGTACTGGAGACTTCATCCTGCGTTCATATATAGGAATTGGCAGTCAAACTTTGTACTAGTTTGTTGAGTTGAGTTTTACTTTCACAGTTGTGCAGTTTGCCTGAAGCTATCTGTATTTTAACAAATCCCCACTGCCCGGGACAGCTGCCCTAATCCGTACGTGCTGGAGCTCACCTTTGTAGATTGTGCTCTAGTGTTACAAGAGAACTTCTAAAGATTGTGATTAAGGATTGCCGGTTGCTTTTGACTAACTCAAACTTATTTTTAATTAAAAGAAAAAAAATCAAAAGGTAGAGATTTCATTCTGGATTTACAAGGACTGATGAGGTTTTAGAACTTGTGGAGAGCATTGCACAGTTTGCTTCCTCCAACTGCCATTTCAAGATAGATTTAGAGGATTGTTTTTATGCAGTTTGTTTACATCCTTTAATTGTGAGTTTTTATTTTCAGGAAAGTTGTTATAATTTTAGAGCCCATGAAGTGATATCATTAAAAAAATTTTACAAAAGAGGGCTAATAGCCTTATTATGTAATTTGTTGCTTCTTCAATATGAAGTTAGAACTTTGATGCTTTCAGTGTGTGGAAATTTTACTACAAACTTTGCTCAAAATGAGCTTTAATTATTTGGGAAACTGTTACACTACTCCAGAAAAAGAATATTTGAAACTAATTTTAAACTTGCCAAAGTACCTCACTCACCAGAGGAATGTAGGCTCTTGTTATCACATTGGAGATAAACTTCAGTTGTGTTAATACAAATTGTAGGCTAGAGTCATGGAAGTATTTTAAAAGAAACCTGGTGAAAACATATCTTATTCCAAATAACAGTTAATTGGTTATTACCAAAATACTGATATTTGGCCTATCACATGGCGGGCAGCTCTGAGCAAAGTTGATTTTACTCTTTGCATGCTTTTTATTTACTGCAAATTGTGCGAAAAGAAAAAAAAAATACCTTCAAAAGTCAAAAGTTTAGGAATGTGTCCTAATTCCATGTAAAAGCCCTTAATGCCTCCAATTCCAGACCTACCCTCTGAAAGTAGAGCCTGCTCCAAGACTAGAGGAAAGGACTTAAGATAAGGCCCTAGATATGCGATTCCCACCTGCAAAGACTAATAGCCTCCCCAGGAACCAGCTGGACCATAAAGTTAAATTAGAATCTTAAGAAACAACCTTGAAGTTGGGGAAGCTTCTCCCAGGGAACTAAAGGAAACACAAAGTTAAGCAATCTTGAGACTGAAGCTTTTTGATTTTCCCAGACACCCCCTGCCCCCCTTGGGTTGTGGTTCTCCCTTTAAATACCCTTCCTCCCAGCCTCTTGGGGCCAACACCTCTGTCTCCTCGTATGGTGTCGCCTGGGATCTCATAATAGATCTCTGTAATAAAACCTCACCTTTTGCATTATTACATCCCCTGTGTCTCCCTGTCTGGGTCTGTGACTTCCCAAGAACTTGAGTATGGGTCTCTTTTCGGGATTTTTCAATGTAAACCCATAGAAATGTAAGCTTCCTGTATTTATAGGTGGTTCATCTAATGAAAATGCTACATATATGGTTGGACCCATTTACTTTTTATTCTCTTGGAAGTTTCCTATTGCTTCAACACAGATTATTAAATTACGTTATAGCTTACTGTTTTAAATGTTAAAAAATCAAGCTTTCCAGGTCCTGATATTGATATGGCAGCATGGTTTTACAATTGATTTCATTTTATGACGCTGTATTAGAGGGAGTTTTCAATACAAAATCAGTGAGTGATGATTTCTAGTGTGAATATCGTGACAACTCACTGTCCTTCAGTGCTCTGGCTCAGACAACTAAACAGAACCATAGATCCAGCTCTTAGAAAATGGTAATGGATTCGATAACACACCCTCCCAAAGAGGAAGACTCAGTTGCTTATATTCAACCCCCAGCCTCACCTGCCAACTCAAGGATTTCTAGATAAGGCTAAATCTGGACCTTGCTTTATTAGGATTTGGCATTTCTAATCGAAAATGCTAGATAAATCATCTAAGTTTGTAGGTGCTAGAGAGATGGCTTATGATTAAGAGCCACTTCATTTTGTTCATAATAGACCATTTTAAGAACTAAACTGGATTTGCCCTGGGCTCCTTAACAAGGGAGGACAGATACCATAGAAGTATATGGCCTTTACATAAGAAACAATTAGTGTAAATCTCATTCTTTATATATCCAATACAATAATGCTAGAGACATAATTTGATATACAAGTCAATTTTATAAATACTAGTGCTCAGCAAAGTGTCTCAATTAATCCTCGGCACTCCCACTTTAATAAATAATATCTTTTACTATATCTTAATAAATAAAAGGGGGAGTTATCCCTGTATGCTAAAAATATGCTCCTTTTATTTCAATTTTAAAATTTGGATGCCAAAGTTTTATGGCACCCCTACAACTAGGCATACTTCTGCTAGGTGGAGAGAGATCACTTAGTGACATGTTCCTGTCCAGATATTTTATATGGGGAAGAGGGAATGTTTTGTGTTTTCTACAGGATTCTTTGAGAGTATGCCAGCTGCCAGAGGTGGTTGCTGAGAACTTGCTGATACTGGGAGCATGAAGATTCAGCTCTCATGGTTGGTCCCTGAGTCATTCCTGCTCTGAGAGGAAGATGGAAGATCTCCCTTCATCCTTTGTCATCACAGAGATTTTGCCGTTGCTGCAGTCCAGTGTTACCGCTGCGTTGTGTCCCGTCCACTAAGGCCTGCTCTCTGACCCTCTGTACACTTGCTGCTTGCTGGAGAAGACTAGTTCCAGCTGTTTGCTGCCCTTCATTTCCCTGGTGACTCTTGCCTTAACTGGTAACTGGTGTTTGTCATTTTACAGACTATAGCTCCACAAAAACCACCTGTGTGAAAGCTACAGTGACTGGAGAACTCTGTCCTGGTTATACAGATCTCAAGAAATGGTTCCATTGTCTGCTGGTTGTTCCAGAAAAGAATGACTGATCTGAACTGTCCTGGAAAAAGACCTTGACACTTTTCGCTGCTATTGTGGCAGCCATTACTACTACAGACATTGTGTCTGCAGTGTCTGGGTTACCCTCCCCCAATCTGTTGTTGGACAAGCACAGTGGATGAACTTTCTAGAGTAGTTGCTAACAATTAGAATTCTAAAATTTTATTATAGGAGGCTTGACTCGGCCCTTGGTGGTAACAGCTGAGGTGCCATTGTCAGGAGTGGCTCTGTTTGATGCAGCCTATGCTGTGGATCAGTATTCATACCATGGTTGGTTTGCAAACTCAGACCTCAACAGAACGTGGACAAGGCCAAGTTTATCACTCAAGCACTTGTGGCCCATTGTGTACAAAGGCCTCCTGGAATTTGGTTATCTATGCTCAGGAATTAGTCGGTATCTGAGTTCTCTGCTCCTGCACCCCATGGATCTGTGGATCCATTGCACTGGGAGGAGAGAGACTCTCTCCGATATCTGAGTTCTCTGCTCTTACACCCATGGATCTGTGGATCCATTGCACTGGACGAGAGAGACTCAGTGATCCTTGATCAGCCCTTGCACATCGCTGAGGTTTCCTCATTGCACGCGATAGGGGTGATCATGATTTGTTATAAAATAATTGATTTGTTATAAAATAAATAAATAGGGGAGATGTAGAGGGGCAATAACATTCGCCACCACTAGATGGCCCTAGCTTTCACTGCACCCCACGTGGGAAGGCCAGGATAAGCCTCCCCGCCATTACAAGATGGCGCCAGCCTTACGACGCCAGCAGACTTCCTTTCAGGAAGTTAACTGTCTTGATGTGCAAGAGTTGCCTTCGTGCCGTGGTCTTTTGCCCACTCCGGGCGTGCCTATGAGATCATGGGTAAGCAACCAATCAGGCGTGGACACGCCACATTAGGGTGTATATAAGCAGCGCCATTCTGGGGCTCGCTCTCTCCTCTTCAAGATGTAATAAACGCTTTGCTGCAGAAGGATCCTGGTGTCCGCGCGTCGTTCTTGCTGGCGAGACGTTGGGCGCGCGACACAATAGTGTCTATTTGGTGACTGTAGGAGATGGATCCCCACGTGGGGCAGTCTCTGAATGGCATTTCCTTTAGACTCTGCTCCACACGTTGTCTCTGTACTTCCTCCTGTGAGTATTTTGTTCAACCTTCAAAGAAGTACTGAAGCATCCACACTTTGGTCTTCCTTCTTCTTGAGCTTCATGTGGTCTGTGAATTTTATCTGTGTTTGCCGAACTTTTGGGCTTATATCCACTTACCAGTGAGTGCATATCATGTGTGTTCTTTTATGACTGGGTTACCTCACTCAGGATATTTTCTAGTTCCATCCTTTTGCCCATTAATTTCATGAAGTCATTGTTTTTAATAGCTTAGCAGTACTCCACTGTGTAAATGTACCATATTTTCTGTATCCATCAGCTGCTATGAACATAATGGAGCATGTGTCCTTGTTGTTTGTTGGTGTATCTTTTGGGTATATGCCTCACAATCAGGTAAGTCTTCCAGAATAAAGGCAGTCAAAAAAATTCTGCAATTGAGGTTCCCACTCAGGTGATCCTTTCTAATTTGTGGAAAATAGACCTAAAAATGAAACAACGTATTCAAATTTCCTAATAATATGGAAAACAATTTTTTTGCTCACAAACATTTACTTAGTCAATGTTTTAATGAGTTGGAAGCTGACAGCTTGACATATTTCTTTTAAATATGCACATAACCCCATACACCTGAGCAATTATATTTTGGGCAATTTACTGAAGTCAATGTTAATACTTGTTCATGCAGAAAACATGACATGGGATGCCGTCATCACTGCAAACAGGATATAATTATTTGCAGTCTAGAGATATATGGAATTTGATAGTAAGGACTCAACAGTTTATAGTTCATATAAATATCAAGAGACTGGTGCTGAGAAAAAGCATAGTAATCATCACTGTGTGGTTTTCTGAATGTCACAGTTTTGAAATTGTAGAATTTGGAAATGGAAAATAAATTAGTGATTTGAGTGACTGAGGATTTAGAGGGGTAGGCAACAAGTATCTGTTTATAAAGGGACAAATGTGATACACCGATGAGTAAGGGAATTTCCCATCTTAAGTCTTAAAGCCATTGTCCTTATTTGCATGCAGCATTAAAGATGTTTTTCTATTGGAAAACACCTTGCATCTCTGCATTATTCATCAAACGAAAGCTTCAAAAACAAAAGCATTCAACTATAAAATACACATGATACTGAGTGTTTAGCATGCTGACTGGTGGAGAATAAGTGTTCAAATTTCAAAAATCGAGTGATTGGAACCAATTTGCTATTGCCAGGAAAAAAATTAATGTATGTAATTTTCTGATCCATAATTTACCATTTCAGAAATTTAGATCAGAGGAAGAATCTTTAAAATGCATTTATTTTTAAGGAAGGAACCGAAAGCACTCAGAGGCAGAGGTATATTCTAAGTGATAAAGAAGAGCAACCTGAAAGCAAAACTCATCTGTCTGGAAAATTTGACAAAATTTGCTAATTTAGGAGATAATTCTCCCAAAAGATTTACTCTCAGTTCTTTTCCCCTTTCCTCTCCTCCTACTCCTTAAGGAAAGATATGTATATTTAGGATCTTCTTGAAGATAAATATAGTTGACAAGGAATTTGGGAGTGTCAGTTCATTCTGGGATTTCAAACTACTTTGAATGTTTAAGAATATTAAGTTACTTTTAGTCTTTATTTTCCATTCACTTAAAAAAGAATAGCACCAGGACTTTAGTAGTATATTCTATAAGAGCGAGCAGGCAAGGAGAGTATGCTTCCTTCTTCCATGCCTTCTATATAGGCTGCCAAGAGAATGTGTGGCCAAGATTAAAGGTACATCTTCATACCTCAAAAAGATGTGGGCTAAATGATGATCTTCCCATTTCAAATGATTTAATTAAGAAAAGAATTCCTCACATGTCTATTCAGCCATTCCAATTTAGGTAATTTTAGAGGTACCTAAGTTGAAAACCATTAATAGCCATTACGGTGATCAATGTATATCAAGCTAATTCTGTTTGGGCATACCATAAGATGAAATGTGTCAATCAGCCCAGTCTTAGTTATATTTCTTTAGCTGTGATAAAGCACCATGGCCCAGACAACATATAGAAGATAGGGTTTCCTTTGAGCATACAGTTTCAGAGGTTGAGTCCACCACTACCACAAAAGAACATGGCAGCCAAACACCAGGCATGGTGGAAGAAACAGCTTACATTTGAACCACAACCAGGACGCAGTGCAAACACTGCAAATGGTGAATGAATGAAATTTGAAACCCAAAGCCACCCTAGAGTAATGTGGCCTTTGAAATCCCAAAACCCATTTCCAATAAGGCCATTCTCCCTAAACCTATGCAAATAGTGTCACCAACTACCAACTAGTCAGACCTCCACAGTACAATATAGGATGATTTCAATGTCTTATAAACACACTCTACTATACTTACTGAAAAAGATATACATAGTTTCATAGTTTCTTTAAGAATTTCATACAATGTCTCTTCCCAGATCAACTCCTTCCTAACCCATTGGAATTTTTTCCCTTTTCCCTTTTCTTTTTCCATCTAGTCTGATTTGTGCTGCACATATATTCTTTTTTATTATTAATCATTTTATTCATTTACATTTCAAATGATATCCCTTTTCCCATTTTCCCTCCACAAACCACTCAATCCCATCCCTGTCTCCCCCTTCCTGTTTGCTTCTATGATGGTGCTCCTCCACCTAATTACCCACTCCCACTTCACCGCTCTAACATCCTCCTATGCTGGGGCAACAATCCTGCACAGGTCCAAAGGTCTCTCCTTCCACTGATGCTAGATAAGGCCATCCTGGATGACATTAGCTGCAATAGCCAACAAAGGGGAGAGAGAACCTGTAGAAACCACCTCCAGTAGATAGGCAAAACCTTCATTTGAGGAATTGGGCCACCCACCCATCTAAAAAATTTTAACTCAGAATTGTTCTAGTTCAAAGGAAAGACAGGGACAAAAGATGGAACAAAGAAGGATGGAAAAGCCATCCAGAAACTGCCCCACCTAGGGAGCCATCCCATCTGCAGACCCTCACACTATTGCTGAGAGCTCTCCCAGCACCTGACTAATACAGATGCAGATACTCACAGCCAACCATTGGACTAAGCCTGCAGGTCCCAGTGGAAGAGGTAGGGGAAGGAACTGAAGGAGCTGAAGGGGATTGCAACCCATGAGAAGAACAGCATCAATTAACTGGACCATTCAGAGCTCCTACCATCTAAACCACCAACCAAAAGTATACACAGAGGGTCCCAAGGCCACGGATGTGTGGCCTTCCAATAGAGAATGGCTGACTTTCTAGAGGCAACATTTTTTAAGGAATATTGAACTCCTCTCCTAGGAGTGATTAAGTGCTATGGAGGAACTTCATATTCACCTCCACTATCCATTCAGGGATTTGGTGTGGCTTGATCTTAGGGGTATGTAGACACACACAGCACACACACACACATACAGACACACAGACACACAGACACACACAGACACACACACACACGAGAGAGAGAGAGAAAGAGAGAAAGAGACAGAGACACAGAGAGAGACAAAGAGAGAGACACACATACACAGACTATCATAAATACACACATACATACATACATACATACATACATACATACATACATACATACATACATACATTAGCAAATAAGACCCAGTAAGTAATGCTATTTTATTTGACATTAAATTCAATGTGGGAATTTTCACAGCTACTGGTAAAAAGGTATAAAAAGAACTTCAAAGTCTAACAAATCTTGGAAGTGAAACTCTTCCAATAATTGATGAGCCCAACTTATGAGTGCTTTCAAACACACAAACATGCACACACACACACACACACACACACACACATATGATGTATATTTATGTGCATTCATATATATTTATATATATACATATATGGATACACATACATTTATATGTACTATATAAGGATATATATCCTTTATATGAAGATAATAATATCCTAACAAGTTTAATTGGACTATTTTTGCCCATTTCAAAACTAAAGTTAAGGACTAATAGTTTAGTATTTTACCCAAATTGGAGTCACCTGGGAATAGTTAACCTTAGCTGAGGAATTGTTTTATCAGATTGGCCTGAAGGCATGTTTGTAGGACATTTTCTTGATTAGAATTTGATATCAGAGAAACAGCCCTGGGCAGGAGCTCCTGGGTTGTAAAAGAGAGCTCACTGCTCAAACCACTTACAGTAAGCCAGTAATCAGCAGTTCTCTATGGTCTTTGCTTTAGTTCCTGCCTCCAGGTTCCTGGTTCAGATCTTTCCTTGACTTCCCTTATCTATGAGGCAAATTAACTCTTTTCTACCCAGATATCTAATGTTAATGTTTGACATAATAGCAGAAAACAAATTGGACAAATAATATTATTGAAATTTCACACTGTGCTCTTTGGGAATTCTGAATGTCATTTGGAAATGCTTTATATTAGTTACATAGACGTCTATACATTCCTGGTCTGATGAGTATTCAATCTGTATCTGTTAGAGACATTTATCACTGTGTGCTTTGTAAGTGAATTTGAGTGGAGTTAATCTGCAATGTACTTGAGGCTTCTACAACAGCAACTTAGTGTTTTTGCTGGTTTTTACAGAAGAATTTCATATGCCCCTTTATTGGTGAACTTATCATTCTGGATCTTCTCTGGAGTCTCACCAAACACAGCCACAAAGACACCAAGATTTAAGAAAAAAATCAGTACAAGGAGGACTTATGTCTGCAACAAAGCACAAGGCAGGCCTCAAAATCACTGGCGTAGAAGATTCAAATATATATACTTTTAGAGAGCCTTACATGTATACTAGATATTTATCTAACAATTTTGTGTTCAGAAGTAAAAGATGCCATTTTAAAGGTGTATGGTTTTAAAAGATGTTGAGAGTACCAACCCAATTGGAAGCCAGCAGGAGAAGAAATACACAATGGCATCCCTGAAAAGTCCTGTTAGCATTCACAGCAGGGTGGGGCCTCGGCAGTTATGATTCACAGTGAAGCTAGGCAGATAGCAGGTATGCCTTAAACATAGGATTATCTGTGGTTCAAAAGGATAAATCAAAAGTAATTGACTTAATAGTATCCCAGGATTTGCTCCCTCCCCAGACAAAATGGAACTAATTAGCTTATAAGAATTAGGCCTTATTCCTCAGATAAAGAACTAAATCAATGGGAGCAGACCTATTCTTTTCATGAAACAGCATTAAAGATTTGACTCAATTTTGAGGCATCTCTGTCTAGGCCTGAGTTTGGGCTAGGAAACACAGAGGATAAGCATCATGAAACACAAGATGAAGCTTGGCTATCAACACACACCTATGTAGCCATCTTGATCCATGCTTGAGATATACTGATACCATGACACAAACCAATAGCATAATATGAAAACCTGTATTTCATCTTAAAAGAAGACAGATTATGAATATTTGCGAAGGGGTTTTTCACTCATTTATTTATATTAATTTAAATAAGAACTGATAAAGTATGATTTTCATTATACGTACACACACAATCATGGTGTGTTAAATATGAAGTCACAGTAACTAATGTGAAGTTGTATGTGCAATGCAATAGATGTTGAGTGTGCAGGGTGTGAACATCAGTTCTGGAATCCAGAAGTGAAGAGTGAAAAGGAACTGAGAAATATGTCTTGCAATTTTCTGTGTTTTAACGTGCACATTATTTTCATAAATGGAAAAAAAATCAAAGAAATTTTTAAAAAAAGCATAGAAGCACGCACACTTAGTTATTATGTTTACCCAGTTTATCTGTTGTTTACTAGAATAGATACATATGCGCAAGCTATTTACAATTTGACTGGAAATGTTTAGCCAAGTAGAATGGAAGTCTATATTGTTTTGGGATGTTATTAGAAGATAAGGGAAGATATGTTCTAATATTTTAGACAAATTAATAAAATTATAGATAAAACTGGTTGCATGGTTTAGCTAGTAGAACATTTAATGTATTTTTATTTCCATTAAAACAATACATTTCTGGAAGACCCTGTGAACCAGAAGCAAGCAATAACAAATATGTATCATATCATATGAATGTGTATAAAAGCACATATCAAACGCATATTAAGTTAGAGCATAAATAACAATGATGTTCAATCATGAAATTTCTTGCTGAAACAAAACAATGTTCAAAAAATGAATCATATATTTAAGATAGAGTGGACTAAATATACATTGTATACATCTAGCAGTAGTCACTGGAAACACATCTTTGTAATCTATGAACTTTTAAACATTTTTGCAGCTCACAGATCCTTGTATAATCCTTTAAATTTCTACAAGGTCAAGAGTAATATTTCCCATTTTGGTTGTGGTTTTAGTAATTGTATCACTCCTCCTTTATTCCCTTTCTTCTCTGTCAATCTAAGAAAATTTCTCAATTTGATTAATGTTCTTAGGGGAACAATTCTTGGCTTTACTTATTTTGCTCTTCTCCATTTTTATATTTTTCATTAATCTCAGAATACTGCTTATGTTTTTGTTACTTCTGATTTATTTCAGTTTTTTAAGTGCTCCAAATGCTGAAGTTTTGACTTGCAAATACATTTGTTTCTTTGAACATGGAAGCTTCTCTGCCTGGACGTGGGTTCATTTCATTCATTTTGATATGCTATCTCTTCATTTCATTATTCTCTGTGAATATTCCCATTTCCTTACTGAATTCTTATATTTGATTAATCATTAACTATTTAACATTTTCTATTAAAATGCTTAGATCTATTAAGGTTGGCTTTGTGGCATAGCATGTGGACATTGGAAAATGCCACATGCACATGGACATATCAAGTAATATATTATCAGCTGTGGTAGTTTTCTTGTGTCCTGTAGAATTCTACGAGGTGTCACTTACTCGGTGACTGGGATTGCTATAGCAAAGTACTCCAAACTGGTGACTAAACTAGTCTGGGGCCTAGAAGTCCAAAAGTCCTCAAGATCAGACTGTCACATTCTCCAGTAATTCTCTAGGAGAAAAAGAGTTTCAAGCTCTTCCCTTAACTTTTTGGGTAGATAGCTGTGATTGTCATAGAGTGACCTGTGTTACTATTGCACTTTCTAGAATTGCTACATGGCAGGCTATCTTTTAATACCTGTGTACCCACAGATTTCATTCTTTCATTAGACTACTCCTTACAGCAACTGTTTACAACATGTTAAGATTCACCTTAAAGATGTCATTTAACTACACTAGTTCTGTGAAGATGGTCTATTTATGGTCACTACCCTAAACTCTGGCGGTAAGATCATGAGAAATTATTTTAGGGAGACAAAGTTTAACAATTTCCCTTTTCTATTTTACTTTTCTTTCTAGAATAGTTTGTTTTTGAAAAACAAAATTATTAAAAGCAAATATAAAAAAGCAAAAACAAAAGAATAAAACTAGTTTGGGAATGTGGGAGTCCAGCATAATTTGCTAATTATTTTACTCATTCCATTTAATTCAATATTTAGAACAAAATTTCTGACCAGTATTGTATCTTAAGAAAAGGAACAAGGCCTCTGTATTATGCCACCCTTTATTCAACTGAAATAACGGAGCTCTGGAGACTATGTGATATGCTTTGCCTAGAATACAGTTTGTCCTTTAATCAGTATCTGTCTCTGCTCTGCTATTCTAATGAAATCTCCTTTGTTCTATATAAACACTATTCTATAACAGAATGAGCTCTGTAATTGTAAAGACTTCTTTTTTTTTCAATTCAGTAGACCTAACAGAGTAAATTAACCAGTCTTACCTTCAATTTCCACAAACTGTCAAGCTGTTAGTTCACTGTTAAATTGTACATGTTTGTAAAATTCAAAGTTTAGTTTAAATTTTGCATATGTCACTCTCTTGGATCCAACTGCCATCAACTTGTACATATGTGATATAAAGCAAAGTATATTGAAATTGATTTTGTCTTTATGCTTCATTATGCTATTTTCAAGGTAAATGAATAATTCTGGTCACTCCATTAGAGTTGCTCTATGGGATAACAATTTAAATTATTTTATCAACTAAGAATCTGAAACAGCAAATCCTGCCTACTACAATGTATTCTAAAATAGCTTATTTGAAGTACAGGTCTAATTTTGTTTAACCTTTCATATTATAGTCCAGAAGCCAGGTCGAAATGACCTTGAAAACATTATTGGAAAAAAGTATTATTAGACTTTTAGATGCTAACAAAAATGCTCAAATTGACCATGTAGTTTTTAAGACATAACATTAAATTGTGTTGTTATAATAGTAATGGGACAAGGAATAGTGCTGCTTTTATGGATCTTTTTTTAAGATTGATAAGTGGCCATGAGTTTATGTTCATTTTAGAATTAATTATAGCTCTAGGAGGAATTTTATGAAGTCAATTCAAAACTTTATTTTGCCAGCTGAAACATTACATACATCATGAACTCGATTTGAAGCCCAGTTTAAGGAAGGAAAACCCACAGTCTTCATACAGTTTTACTATTTGTAAGCAATCATAATGGAAGTTTTTGTGTGTCTATATAAATGCTTTAATCTATTTTTTATATATTACAAGAAAATATTGGGCTTCCTATTTACAGGCATATTTGATTTAAATAGTGTTTCCTTGGCATTTATGTATAGTAAAATGATTACAACAGTTCTATACAATTTTTTCAAAAGGTTTATTATCTTTTTGTAGCCCAACTGTAACAATTTAAATATGATCACTATATCATTCTTAGTAGCTTTTTATAGGAAATATTATAAATATAAATAACTTAATTTGTATAAGTGCCTTTATAGGTTAATTTATTTAATAAGAATACAATAAAATAATGATTACTTATTGGTATAAGAATAATAAATGAAATTTAATTTTATCTCTTTCATACCCATTGTTCTCTAATCCTTTCTAACTACTGTTCTTATCTGATTATTTAATGTTTGGTTTACTAATATATATTTATTTAATAGCAAGTAATAAGGCATAGATAAGAATGTACTTTCAGATTTAATAAAATAAAACTTAAAAGAAATGGAAAATGTTAGTTTCTTAAAGTAATGAAATTATTATTGTGTTTTGTATTTTATCATACAGTCAGTACTCTTGTTTATGAACTATGAATGTACATGTATGTGCGGATATCTATGAATAGAATTTAATGTGTGTGTGAGTTTCTATGTGTGGGAATGAATGTCTGTGTAATGGATGTGTATCTGCCTCTGTGTAGTAATGAATGTGTATATTTGCATGAGTGTCTGTGTGCAGGCATGAATGAATGTGTCTGAATTTTTCTATGTAGGATGATTGTGTGTGTGTGTGTGTGTGTGTGTGTGTGTGTGTGTGGTGTGAGTGTATATGTGTATGAATGAATATGTGTATGTGTCCTTCTGGGAGTTCATGTGTACGTTTGGTGGTAGCAGTACATTTGCATGTGCCAGTGTGTAGTAATGCATGCGTGTGTGTGCGTGTGGTGTGTGTGTGTGTGTGTGTGTGTGTGTGAGTGAGAGTTTATCTATGTGTGTACATGAGTTTTTTTTCGTTAGAGTTGAATATGTATGTATGTGAGAAACTGCAAAAGAATATGCTTCACTTTATTACATTTTGCTTAACGTACATTGGATAAAAAAGAAAGCCAAATGTAATGACTTTAATAAGTGACCAGGAGATCCTGCCAGGATGGTCTTCAGCAGTGCTGACATTCCTAAGTCCACTGGTGAGACAAACATTTTTGCTCCAATAATTGGCCAAAGAGCAACCTGCCAGGAGACTACAGGGCTCAAGAAGACAGGAGCGACTAGGGAGCAGGCTCCTTCCTATCTCCATTTGCATACCCTGGAATTAACCCTGTGGCACAGCTCTCTGGACCCAAACTCTGCCTGGACAGAGCTGGTTTTCCAGGAGTGCTAACACACCTAAAATCTAATGGGAGTGACAAGCTCCAGTCAGAGACAGCAAGACCAACTAACACCAGAGATAACAAGATGGTGAGAGGCAAGCAACAAGAAAATAATGCACAGAAACCAAGGCTATTTGGCATCATCAGAACCAAGTTCTCCCAACACAGCAAGTCTGGATACCTCAACATACTTGAACAGCAAGATTTGGATTTAAAAATCACATCTTATGTTGACAAAGGACTTTAGGAAGGACATAAATAACTCCCTTAAAGAAAAACAGGAGAACAAAGGTAAAAAAGTAGAAGCCTTTAAAGAGGAAACACAAACATCCCTTAAAGAATAAAAGGATACCCTTGTCTTGTCCCCAATTTTAGTGGGATTGCTTCAAGTATCTTCCCATTTAATTTGATTTTGACTGTTAGTTTGCAGTAAATTGCTTTTATTATACTTAGGTACTGGCCTTGAATTCTTGATCTCTCTAGTACTTTTAAGATGAAGGGTTGTTGTAGTTTGTCAAATGCTTTTTCTGCATCTAACGAGATGATCATGTGATTTTCTTAGTTGAGTTTGTTTATATGGTGGATTGCATTAATGTGTTTTCATATATTGAACCAACCTTGCATTCCTGGGATGAAGCCTACTTGATCGTGGTGAAGGATGGTTTTGATGTGTTCTTATATTCAGTTTGTAAGAATTTTATTGAGTATTTTTGCATTGATATTCATAAGCAAGATTCATCCAAAATTCTCTGTTTTGGTAGGGTCCTTGTGTGATTTAGGTATCAGAGTAATTGTGTTTTCATAGAATGAATTAGGTAGTGTTCCTTCTGTATCTATTTTATGGAATAGTTTGAGGAATACTGGTATCAGGTCTTCTTTGAAAGTCTGGCAGAATTCTGAACTAGATCCATGTGGACCTGGGATTTCTTTGGTTGGGAGGTTTTTAATGACTTCTATTTCCTTATGGTATATGAGCCTATTCAGAAAGTTTACCTACTCTTAATTTAACTTTGGTATGTGATATCTGTCTATAAAACCACCCATTTCATCTAGATTTTCCAGTTTTGTCGAGTATGTGCTTTTTCCTCCATTTCTGTTGTTTTGTCTCCCTTTTCATTTCTGTTTTTGTTAATTTGGATACAGCCTCTGGGTATCTACTAAAGTTAGTCTGGCTAAGGGTTTATCTATCCTGTTGATTCTCTCAAAGAACCAGCTTTTGGTTTTGCTGATTCTTTGTATTGCCCTTTTTGTTTCTATTTATTGATTTCACTCTAAAGTTCGACTATTTCCTGCCTTCTATTCCTCTTGGGCGAGATTGCTTCTTTTGGTTCTAGAGCTCTCAGGTCTGCAGTTAAGTTGCTAGCGTAAGATCTCTCTAGTTTCTTTACAAGTGCTCTTAGTACTGCTTTCTTTGTGTCCCATAAGTTTGGCTTTGATTTGCCAACATTTTCATTAAATTGTGGAAGTCTTTAATTTCTTTCCATATTTTATCCCTAACCAAATTATCATTAAGTAGAGACTTGCTCAGTTTCCAGATGTATGTGGGATTTTATTGTTTTTGCTCTTATTGAAGAATAGCTTTAGGTCATGGTGGTCTGATAGGATGCCTGGGATTATTTCAATCTTCTTGTATAGGTTGACAGTTGTTTTGTGACCAATTATCTGGTTAATTTTGGAGAAGGTTCCAAGAGGTGCTGAAAAGAAGGTATATTCTTTTGTTTTAGGCTGAAATGTTCTGTAGATATCTATTAAATCAATTTGATTCATAACCTCTATTAGTTTCACTGTGTCTCTGTTTAGTTTCAGTTTCAATGACCTGTTCATTTGTGATAGTGCTGTGTTGAAGTCTCACACTATTACTGTGTGTGATTCAAGGTGCATTTTGAGCTTTAGTAAAGCTTCTTTTATAAATGTGGGTGCCCTTGTATTTGGGACATAGATGTTCAGAGTTGAGGTTTTTCTCTTGGTGGATTATATCTTTGATGAACATACAGTATCCTTCTTCATCACATTCAATAATTTTTGGTTGAAAGTCTATTTTATTGCACATTAGGATCATGACTCCAGCTTGTTTCTTTGGGTCATTTGCTAGGAATGCCTTTTTCATTCTTTTATTCTGAGATAGTGTCTGTCTTTGTTATTTAGGTGTGTTTCTTGTACACAATAAAATGCTGAATCTTTTGCATATCCAATATGCTAGCTTATGCCTTTTTACAGATAAGTTGAGTCTATTAACATTGAGAGATACTAAAGACAGATGACTGCTTGTTCCTGTTGTATTTGTTTTGTATGTAGCTTTATGTGCTTGTGGTGTTCTCCTTTTGGATTTGTTGTGAGAAACTTAATATCTTGTCTTTTGTTTGGTATAGGTATCTTCCTTGTATTGGAGTTTTCCTTCTATAGAAATGTATTGGTCGATAAACACTGTTTCAATTTGGTTTTGTCCTAGAATATTTTGGTTTCTCTATCTATGTTGATTGAGAGTTTTGCTGGGTATAATAGCCTTTCAATATAGTACTGGAAGTGCTAGCTAGAACAATAAGACAAGAAAAAGAGATCCAAGGGATTGTCAAAGAACAAATAAAGGTATCTATTTGCAAATGATGTGGTAGTTTACATATGCAAAACCAAAAATTGTACCAGAAAACTTCTTCAGTCGATAGATAACTTCAGTAAAGTGGCTGCATATAAAATTAACTCAAATAAATCTGTAGACCTCCTTTTTACAAATGTTTAATAAGCTGAGAAAGAAATTAGGGAAATAACTCCCTTTATAATAGCCACAGATAATATGAAATATGTTGGAATAAATCTAACCAAACAAGTGAAAGAACTTTAACATGAGAACTTCAAGTCTCTCAAGGAAGAAATCAAAGAAGATCTCAGAAAATGAAGAGAGCACCCGTTCTCAAGGATTGGCATAATTAACATGGCAAAAATGGCCATTCTACTAAAGGCAATTTACAGATTCAATGAAATTCCCAGTTAAATCCCAACACATTACTTCAAAGATATGAAAAAAGCAATTCTCACATTCTTCTGGAAAGGCAAAAACCCAGAATAGCAAAAAAATTCTTAACAATAAAAGAAAATCTGGGGGAATCATTATCCTTGCCCTCAAGCTCTACTATAGAACAATAGTGGCAAAAACTGCATGGCACTGGTACAGAGACAGACAGGTTGATCAATGGAATAGAATTGAAGGCCCAGAAATAAAATCACACACTTATGCATGCATGATCTTTGACAAAGAAGCCAAAAATATACAATGGAAAAAAGAAAGCATCTTCAATAAATGGTGCTGGTCTATCTGGCTATATGTAGAAAAATGAAAATATACCCATAGTTGTCACCATGCACAAAGCTCAAGTCAAAGTGGATCAAGGACCTCAAAATTAAACCAGACACATAAATCTAATAGAAGAGAAAGTGGGAAAGAGCCTTGAACTCATTGGTACAAGCAGAATTTCCTAAACAGAACTCCAATGTCTAACACTCTAAGATCAAGAATTGATAAATGGAACTTCACGAAAGTAGAAAGGTTCTGTATGGCAAAGGACATAGTCAATAAGACAAACTGGCATCCTACAAATTTGGAAAAAATCTTCACTAATGTCATATCCAATAGAGGGCTAATATCCAAAATATATAAAGATCTCAAGAAGCTAAGCACAAAAAACCCCTCAATTAAAATAATGAGGTATAGAAGTAAGCTGCGAATTCACAACAGAGGAAGCTTAAATAAAGAGAAGCACCTATAGAAATGTTCAAAGTCCTAAGTGATCAGAGGAACACAAATCAAAACAACCCTGAGATTCTACCTTACACCAGTCAGAAAGGCTACGATCAAAACCTCAAGTGACAACACATATTGGGGAGGATGTAGAGAAAGAAGAACACTCCTCTATTGCTGGTGGAATTGCAAACTGGTACAACTACTTTGGGAATCAATTTGGAGGTTCCTCAGGAAATTGGAAATAGACCTACCTAAATCCAGAAATACCACTCTTGGGAGTACACCCAAAAGATAACCCATCATGCCACAGGGGAACATGTTTCACTATACTCATAGAGGTCTTATTTGTGATAGCCAGAAACTAGATACAATCCAGATGTCCCACAACAGAAGAATGGGTACAGAAAGTGCAGTTCATTTACACAATGGAATACTGCTAAGTTATTAAGAACAAGAAAATCCTGAGTTTTACAGGCAAATGGATGGAACTACAAAATGTCATCCTGAGTGAGGTAATTCAGAACCAAAAGGACATTCACTTTATGTTCTCAGGAATAAGTGGATGCCAGCCAAAAGCAAAACAAACAAACAAAGAAAAAATACCTAAGATACAGTCCACAAACTGAAAAAGGTCAACAAGCTGAAGGGACTAAGTGAGGACAACTCAGTCCCACTTGGGAGGAAGAAGAAAGCAATGACAAGGAAGGAGGGAGGGAGGGATGGCAAGGGAAAGGGGATGTGCATGGGGAGAGAGGGGAACATGATCTGGTACTGGATGGGGAAAAAGACTGAAGCCCTGAGGGTCAGCAGAAAGAATGGAAACAGGTGACTTCTGGAGGAATGAGGTTGAGAGGTCCCTCTAGAATGCACCAGAGACCTGGGAAGTGAGAGACTCTCAGGACTCAAAGTGGGAGACCCCAGATGACATGCCCTACAGTGGGGAGAGGGAACTTATTGAACCCTCCTCCACCAGAAAGACAGGGCATCAAGTGAAGGATGGGTTTGCTATCCCTCAGTCAAAACTCTGACCCATAATTTTTCATGTCTGAAAGAAATACAGAAATAGCAGAGCCTGAGGAAATGAAGGTTCAGTGACAGGCCCAAAGTGACATCCAGCTCAGGTGAGTCCCCAAGACCTGACAATGTTATTCAGGTTATGGAGCATTCACAAAAAGGGACCTATCATGAATGCCCTTCTAAAGACCCAACAAGTAGCTCAAAAAGTCAGATGCAGACATGTGCTCCTGACCCCACTGGTTGAATTAGGAAAAATCTGGAGAGAGCCGTGGAGGAGGACAAACCTCTAGGAAGACTGGTAGTCTCAATTAACCTAGAACACAAGATCTCTTAGACACTGGATCACCAGCCAGGCAGCATACACCAGCTGAGATGAAGCCTTCAACACATATATAGCAGAGGACTCCCAGGACTGGGTTCAGTCAGAGAAGATGAAAATAACCTTCAAGGGACTGGAGGCCCTAGAAAGTTAGGAGTTCTGATGGGGTAAGAGGGTGGGGACATACTTGTTGAGACACAAGGGGAGGAGGGTTACAGGAAGGAGGTAAGAGATATGGAAATGTCAGGGGGGTTGGGTAAGGTAGACTTGGAGGGGAATAAAATCTAAGTGTAAAACTAAATAAATAAATAACTTAATTTTAAAAAAGGAGGAAAACACACCTAAGCAGATGAAGGAATTGAACAAAACCATACAGGATCTAAAAATGGAAATAGAAACAATAAAGAAATCACAAAGGGAGAAAATACTGGATATTGAAAACCTAGAAAAGAGATCAGGAGTCATAGATGCAAGCATCACTAACAGAATACAAGAGATAGAATCTCAGTGGCAGAATATACTATAGAAAACATTGAAACAATAGTCAAGAAAATGCATAATGCAAAATGCTCCTAACTCGAAACATCCAGAAAATCCAAGACACAATGGGAAGACCAAATCTAAATGTAGTAGGTATAGAAGATAGAGAAGGTTCCCACCTTAAAGGGCCAGTAAATACCTTCAACAAAATTATAGAAGAAAACTTCCTAATCTAAAGAAAGAGATGCCCATGAGCATACGAGAAGTCTACAGAACTCCAAATAGACTGGACCAGAAAAGAAATTCCTCCTGTCACATAATAGTTAAAAGACTAACTGTACAAAACAAAGAATATTAAAAACAGTAAGGGAAAAATGGTCAAGTAACATAAAAAGGCAGACCTATCAGAATTAAACCAGACTTCTCACCAGAGACTCTCAAAGCCAGAAGATCCTGGGGAGATATCATACAGACACTAGCAGAACATAAAGGGCAGACTACTATACCCACCGAATCTCTCAATTAATAGACATGGAGAAACTCAGATATTCCATGACAAAACCAACTTTACACAATGTCTTTACACTAATCCAGACATAAAAAGGATAATAGATGGAAAACTCTAACACAAGGAGTGAAACTACACCCTAGAAAAAGCAAGAAATTAATCTTTCAACAAACCCCAAAAAAGATAGCCACACCAAAATAAGTCCACATCTAACAACAAAAATAACAAGAAAAAACAATCTCTTTTCCTTAACATCAGTGTTCTCAAGTCCCCAATAAAAAGACATAGACTAACAGACTGGATATGTAAACAAGATCCAGCATTTTGCTGCATACAGTAATACACCTTAATGGCAATGACAGACACTAGATAAAAGGCTAGAAACAATTTTCCAAGCAAATGGTCCAAGAGGTAAGCTGGAAAAACCATTGTAATATCAATTAAAATTGACTTTCCAACAAATGTTATTAAAAAAGATAAGGAAGGACACTCCACACTCATCAAAGGAAAAAGTCTACCAAGATGAAGTTTCAATTCTGACTATGCTCCAAGTGCGAGGGCATACACATTCATAAAAGAAACTCTACTAAAGCTCAAATCACACATTGCACCTTACATAATACTAGTAGGAGACTGCAATACCCCACTTTCATCAATAGACAAATCATGAAAACAAAAACTAAACAAAATCACAGTGAAACTAACAGAAGTTATGAACCAAATGGACCAAACAGATATCTATAGAGCATTTTATCCTAAAACAAAAAATATACCCTCTTTTCAGCACCTCCTGGGACCTTCTGTAAAGCTGTCCCAACAAGTATGAGAAGATGCAAATAAGCCCAAGCATCCTGACAGATCACCATGAACTAAAGTTTGTCTTAAGTAACAACAAAAACAACAGAAACCTCACATACCCATGAAAACTGAACAATATTCTACTCAATTATAACTGGATCAAAGAAGAAATAAGAAAGAAATTAAAGATTTTTTAGAATTTGATGAAAATGAAGGCACAGCATACGCAAATTTATGGGACACAATGAAAGCACTGCTAAGAGGAAACTCATAGCTCTGAGTGCCTCCAAAAAGAAAGTGGAGAGAACATGCATTAGCAGCTTGACAGTACATATGAAAGCTCTATGGGAAAAAAAAGCAAATACACCCAAAAAGAGTAGATGGCAGGAAATAAATCAGAGCTGAAAACAACCAAGTAGAAACAAAAGGAACTATACAAAGAATCAACAAAACCAGGAGCTGGTTCTTTGAGAAAATCAACAAGATAGATAAACCCTTAGCCAGACTAACCAGAGGGCACAGAGACAGTATCCAAATAAACCAAATCAGAAATGAAATGGGAGACAGAACAACAGAAACCAAGTAAATCCAAAAAATTATCAGAGCGTACTACAAAAGCCTATACTCAACAAAACTGGAAAATCTGTATGAAAAGTACAGTTTTCTAGACAGATATCAGGTACCAAAGTTAAATCAGGATCAGATAAACTATCTAAATAGCCCTAACCCCTAAATAAATAGAAGCAGTCATTAAAAGTCTCCCAAACAAACAAAACAACAAAGAAACAGGAACAGATGGGTTTACAGCAAAATTCTATCAGACCTCCAAAGAAGACCTAATACAAATACTCTTCAAACTATTACACAAAATAGAAACAGAAGGAACACTACCCAATTCATTCTATGAAGCCATAATTATGCTCATAACTAAACTGCACAAAGATCCAGCAAGGAAAGAGAATTTCAGACCAATTTCCCTTATGAATATCAGTGCAAAAATACTCACTAAAATTCTCACAAACTGAATCTAAGAACACTTCAAAACAGTCATCCATCATGATTAAGTAGACTTCATCCCAGGGATGTGCGTAGGCTTCAATATATTAAAATCCATCCATATAATCCATTATGTAAAAAAACTCAAAGAACAAAACCACATGATCATTTCATTAGATGCTGAGAAAGCATTTGACAAAATTCAACAGCCCTTCATATAAAACTCTTGGAATTATCAGGAATTCAGGGGCCATACCTAAACATAGTAAAAGCCATTTACAGCAAGCCAGTAACCTACATCAAACTAAATGGAGAGAAACTTGAAGCAATCCCACTAAACTCAGGGATAAGACAAGGCTGTCCACTCTCTCCCTAATTATTCAATATAGTACCTGAAGTCCTAGCTAGAGCAATAAGACAACAAAAGGAGGTCAAAGAGATACAAATTGGAAAAGAAGAAGTGAAAATATCACTGTTTGCAGATGAAATGATAGTATACTTAAGTGACCCCCAAAGTTCCACCAGGTAACACCTGAATCTGATAAATAACTTCAACAATGTGGCTGGACATCAAATTGACTCAAACAAATCATTAACCTTCCTCTATTCAAAGGATAAACAGACTGAGAAAGAAATTAGGGAAACAATACCCTTCACAATAGTCACAAAAAATTTTTTTAAATGCCTTTGTGTGACTCTAACCAAGCAAGTGAAAGATCTGTATGACAAAATCTTCAAGTCTCTGAAGAAAGAAATTGAAGAAAATCTCCAACATTGGAAAGACCTCCCACACTCATGGACTTGCAGGATTAATATAATAAAAATGGCCATCTTGCCGAAAGCAATGTACAGATTCAATGCTATCCCTTTCAAAATTCCAACTCAACTCTTCATAGAATTACAAAGAAAAGTTCTCAAATTTATTTGGAATAACAAAAAAATCCATGATAGTGAAAACTATCCTAACAACATAAGAACTTCTGGAGGAATCATCATCCCTGACCTCAAGCTGTATTACAGAGCAATCCTGATAAAATCTGCATGGCATTGGTACAGAGACAGGCAGTAGGGCAAAGGTATAGAATTGAAGACCCAGAAATGAATCCACACAACTATGGTCACTTGATCATTGATAAAGAAGCTAATACCATGCAGTGGAAATAAGACAGCATTTGAAAAACCCTTCAGCTCCTTTGATCCTTCCTGTAATTCCCCCATTGGGGTCCCCATGCTCAGTCTGATGGTTGGCTGCAAGCATCCCCATCTGTATTAGTCAGATGCTGGCACAACCTTTCAGGGGTCAGCTATATGAGGCTCTTGTAAGCAAGCTCTTCTTGCATAGTCTATTGGTTTGGTGTCTGCAGATGGGATGGAACCCTAGGTAGGGTAGGCTTTACTTCAGTCTCTGCTCCACTTTTTGTCCCTGTATTTCCTTTTGACTGAAGAAATTACGGTTCATATTTTTGATATGGATGGGTGTTCCCATCCCTCATCCACTTGGTATGGTCCTTACAGGTTCTATCTCCCCTTTGTTATTTCGGCTTAATGTCTTGCCTGTTGTGTCCTAGGAATCTCTTGCTTCCTTGGCATCTGGTACTTTCTAGTGGATATTCACAGTTCCCCACCCTGCACTGCTACACACCTTAGGGAATGATCCTCTGTTCCCACTTTTCTCCCACACTGATCCTGCCTCCCTTTATGCCTCCACCTTCCCTCTCTCTTCTAGGTCCCTTCCTCCCTCTACCTCTCACGATTATTTTGTTCCCCTTTCTAAGTAGGACTGAAGCCCCACATTTTGAACTTCCTTCTTCTTGAGCTTCATATGGTCTGTGAATTGTATCCTGGGTATTCTGAGCCTTTTTGCCTAATATCCACTTATCAGTGAGTGCATACCATGTGTGTTCTTTTGTGACTGGGTTACCTCACTCAGGATGATATTTCCTAGTCCCATCCATTTACCTAAGAATTTCACGAAGTCATTGTTTTTAATAGCGGAGTAGTACTCCATTGTGCATATGTACCACATTTTCTGTATCCACCCCTCTGTTGAGGGGTACCTGGGTTGTTCATAACTTCCGGCTATTGTAAATTAGGATGCTATGAACAAAGTGGAGCAGATGTCCTTGCTATATGTTAGAGCATCTTTTGAGTATATGCCCAGTAGTGGTATAGCTGGGTCGTCAGGTAGATCTATTTCCAAATTTGATAGAACATTTCAAATTTATTTATCTTTGATTGTTTTACTGCTTACTGTGTTTTGGCCAATACAAAATTTGTTCAAATATAGCATTATTTCTTAGGAAGAAAATGAACCTTTTAAACTTTGTATCATGTTTAGGAATAGAGATAAGCACTAATTAAAATACATTGTTGTCATAAATTCCAGATAATACAAATTTATCTTAAAATTTATGGCTATATGAACTCACATATGTCTAAAAATGAAAAATATTATGTTATGTATCATATTAGCTTATCCTATTTGTGTGACAGTATGTTTTGGCATATGCAGCTTTGCTTCTATTTTTAGATGTGTTATAGATAGCTGGCATAATTTCTCTCTTTACCTTATGACTTGGTGTTATGGGTACTGAAACCAAGGCTTCACTCATGCTGAGGAAGCACCACACTGAACTAATATCTCCTATTCTCTTGACACTTTAATTTGAAACAGGGTCTAGCTAAAATGCCTAGGCTTACCTCAGCCTTAAAGTCTCTTGTCTCAGATTCTGAAGTTATCATAATACAGGCCTGCACTATCATAGCTAGTAGTATAATTTCATTTAATGATTTGGTAGAAGTCCCTAACAAATTTATTGGGCTGTACATTTGTTAATAGAAGATTAAAATGTTTAAATAAATATTAGCTTTTAGCATGCTTTACCAAATATTTTAGCATGAGGACTTGACCCACTTTACATAAATAATCAAAAATTAATTATATGATTTGTATCCAATCCAAAGTAAGATATTAGTACCCATGTCTGCCAGAATAAAATAATTTAACTCTGTTGAATTAAATGTCTTTAAAATGAAGATGTGTTCAATATTCGTGAATTAGAAAAATAGATGTTGACTTGGTACATTCTATCAAGTGTAATGACGAGAATCTAATCCATGGAAGCTATATTATGCCCACAACTAAGCAACAAAATCATTAAATTTAAAGAAAAAAGATGCGATGGTGAGGTCTATCATATATATGTGTTTGTATGTACCTATTACATATAAATACAATACATATACACCTGAATATACACACACACATATACACACAGGTGAGAGTATATGGGATGGGTATGTCTGATAGAAG
This sequence comes from Rattus rattus, assembly GCF_011064425.1. Taxonomy (NCBI): domain Eukaryota; kingdom Metazoa; phylum Chordata; class Mammalia; order Rodentia; family Muridae; genus Rattus; species Rattus rattus. Next base: position 59,117,325 of record NC_046158.1, read on the forward strand.
TAACTTCAGCCACCAAAATTAGATAAGATTGGCTAAGAAGCGCACACTGATAGGAAACAGATTTCTCCTGAGAGACACAGCAAGAACATGTCAAATACAGAGACTAATGCCATCAGCAAACCAGTGAACTAAGAATGGGACCCCCACTGGAGGAATTAGAAAAGGTCTGAAGGAGCTGAAGGGGTTTGTGACCCCATAATAACAGCAATACCAACAACCAGAGCTTCCAGGGACTAAACCATTACCCAAAGATTATACATTGACAGACCCTGTGCTCCCACTTCATATGTAGCAGTGAATAGCCTAGTAAGAGCACCAGTGGAAGGGGAAGCCCTTGGTCCTGCCAAGGTTGGACCCCAAGTGAATTGTTGAGGGGTAGTGGGAGGTGGATGGGGAGGGGAACACCCATGTAGAAGGGGAAGGGGAAGAGTTGGGGGCTGGTGGTCAGGAAACAGGGAAAGGGAATAACATTTGAAATGTAAACAAGAAATAATCAATTTAATAAAAATGGAAGAAAAAAAAGATTCTTGTGGTTCATAATCCATGAAGATAGAAAACTAAGCAATATAATCATGAGAAAGCTGTTCACAAAGCATCCACAGTCAGGAATCAGAGATATTAGTGGTAACACTCAGTCTTCTATGCCTCCTTTTTCAGTCTGGGACTCAGTCCATAGTATTTTGCCCTCCATTATCTGCTGTAGGTCATCCTACCTTAGTTAACTCATTGAAGAAACTTCCTCACAGATATGCCCAGAAGTGTGTCACATTGGCTTTCCTGGGTCATGACAAGTATGCAATGCTAACCATTTCTTCCAGAACAGAAAGAATAGAAATGTTCACATATGTAGAAAATTTCATCTTTAACACAGGAAAGGGGTATACAGTGTTCAATCTCTGCTCATTCTGAATACGCACTATTATTAACTGGTGCTAGTTTTCATTTTCTAAATGGCTTTAGTGAAAATTGGATATTATATTAATTTTATTATTATATTATAATTATATTATTCAGTTAGAAAAAAGTCTTATTGAATCTTGGAAGATATTTCTCAGTATAAGTACATAAGGCAGTATTTTTCTCCTATATTGTTGCTTTCAGATGCTTTTCTTTTTAGAATTCTGAAATGAATTAATGCCTTAAATTTATTGGGTGTGATGTCTACTAAATATAAGCTGTTTCCTATCCTCTAGCAGTACCCCCTGTGAACCATGCTGATATTTAGTAAAAGACCCAGGAAACCCAATATGCGGGGCGATTCAAGAAGACAAAGAGTTAAATAAATGTTGTTGGGAGCTTTATGTTAGTGGGAAGGAAGGGCACTTAAGTACAGCACATCCTCAAGACAGATCCATGAGCTACTGAGCAAAAAACACTTTCCCAACTCTCGAGGTCACACTCAGTTCAAGGCTGCCAGACATTAAAACGGTATAGTGCCATATCAAGATAAAAAGCAATGAGGGGCTGGTAAGTTATGTTCATCCTTTAGAATGTTGAGTGTGTGAGCAGGTCACCCTCTCCCAAGAGGTAAGGAGGTATGAAATCAAGCCACTGGATCTTCAGGGAATTTTGTGAATAGGAATAGAGATAAGTAAAAAGCAATTTAAGGAGTCCATCAATAAAATAATGGAAATCTCTGAAGCCGTTTTATGGTCCTATGAAATTGAGAGCAAGCAGTAATTTTCTACGCCCATCATGAACATCTCTTCCCTAGCCAAGTCCCCTAGATCTCAATTTAATTGAGTTTGTAGCATTTAAGCCAAAGGCTTCAAAGTAAATCTAGTTTAAAAAAAAGAAAGTCATGCCCACTCTTTAAGTGCAAACCCGGTTTCCAACCTTAGCTCTGGCAGTTACTATTGAAAAGCAAGTCTTTGAATAAGAATTTAAATCTGAAAACCTAATAATAATACAGGAATGTTACCATTTATCCTGCTTATCTCCCAAGCCCTACAAGAAAAACATCACCATATAAATGAGAATTGGACTTTAATGTTCTGAAAAGTCTGTAAATTATATTTCGGCCATAGTAACAACAGTGTTTGGATGGCTTGCTTTTGTTTATATAGAATAAATTGTATTATTTCTCCACAAGAGGTTTTGAATTCACATAGAATAACATTGGATAAGTAGAATGTTGTTAAAGGATTCTTGTATGAGGGCAGCATATGTTAATATGTTATGGGCAGGATAGATTTGGAGGTGTCTGTATAACAAAACAATGACCGCCCAAGTAACTTTGGGGTGTAAGAGGAAGGGGACTTAGGTAGTTGGAATAGCATAGGCAAAGAAAGGCACTGACCCTGGATATGAGCATGGTTTATTTGGAACCAGTGAAAACTTGGTGAGTAATGAGGAAATACAAATAAACTGCTTTAAGGATAATTCCACATTATTAAACTAAAAAGTAACATTCAGAATGAATAAATATTCAGCCGCAAAAAGTTTAAGTTATAGATACATCATAGTGCAGTGTGGGTATGTTTCTAAAACATTATTCTTGGAGAAAATTATACAATCCATTTGCATAAATGATACAGAAAAGATAAATTCATAGGGACAGAAAGAGATTGGTGATGTTCAGGAGTTAGAGCAAGGGAAAATAGGAAGTGACTGCTTTGTGGCTGTGGGATTTTATTCTGGTGCATGAAAAAGCTTTGGAATGAGACAGTGAAGGTGTCATTACACCGTGAACCCACTAAATGCTACTGAATTGCTCATTTTAAAATGGTTAATTTTCTGCTTGGTGAAATTTACCTCAGTAAAAGGAGAAGGAAGTAAAATACAGAGACAGTTTGCAATGAGCACTCCTGGACACCATGCATTTATAAGAACTAAACCTTCCCATACTTCCTGCCAAAATTATTTGAAAAATGTTCTCATCAACTGACATTTCATGTTCAACTATTTCTAGCACTCGCTTATAAATACTCAATATATCTATTTGTCAGACTAGCATTGTTCTTAGTTTCAACATCTGTAAGAAATCCTTATACTTATCTAAAAAGTGTGCATCTTTACCAATCCATACTAATAGAAGTCAAACAATTAATGTGCCCCCTGCTCTTGCACTATTTAGTAAATCACTCACATTGTGGTATTGAGTATATTTTCATGACAGCTCTCATACCCATCACATCTTTTGTTACTTATTACATCATTTTACTATTTCCTCGTTTACAGATTGGCTGTCTGACTTCTCTTCTCAATTTCATTCACTTACAGTGCATTGAAGCCAGATTAATTTTTAATATATGGTGTATTTTTCTCATATAGATAACCACAAAAGCAGATTGACAGGCCTGTTCAAAGGCCCCCGAAGCCTTTAGAGACATAGAATCTTCATATCTTCCTGATGCCCAATTTTGATCCATTGCCGCTATTTTTCTTCATAATATGAAATATCTGGGGACAGTGTATTTATTTACATGATGTATCTGCAGATAAAGTGTGTAACAGAGTTCAGTACCTGCCATTTTAAAAATCTTCCTCAAAGAAACATTTCAAGAAATATTAAATACTACTTTTATTTATATCTCTTGAGTCACAATAAAATGGCAAGGATCAACAGAATATAACCCCCTTTATTAGATTTTCAGTGTTCTGAATGTAATTAGTTTTGTGGTAACTATAATTGTAAAATGCATGTCAGACAAGCAATCTCTTCCTTCTGTATGTTAAATATTATATAGGTGATAAATAATTATGTAAATGTATTGTGTTTTATTAGCTATTTTGTTTTGCACAGTATGTATTATTTATACATAAAATGTTCCACATCAGACACTGTCATTTTATTCATTAAACCATTCCATGTTTTGTCACCAGAAAGGATACAGAAGAGTAAAGGTATCCTTGGCACCGCTTCTCCAAGTTGAGGAAGGGAAGCATGTTTTTATCCAATAATTGTGATGGGAGCACAAAAGTGAAAGTTAAGGTGCACCATCTAGGACCGCAGAGATGGCTCAGCGGTTAAGAACGCCAACTGCTCTTCCAGAGGTCCTGAGTTCAATTCTCAGCAACCACATGGTGGCTCACAACCATGGAATCCGATGTGTCTGAAGACAGCTTCAGTCTTCATATTCGTATACATTAAATAAATAAATAAATAAATAAATAAATAAATAAATAAATAAATCTTGAAGCCAGCAATAGTGAATTCACATACATAACATAAATAAGTCTTTATAAAAAAAGAAGCACCATCTATGAGAACATTCAGCAAACCTGCCTTACACGGAAAGTGGATTAACTAAACAGTAGTCCTACAGTTGGTACTATGGCAAGTTAAATAAGGACCAGAGATGCCTCTTGGCACACAACACAAATTCAAACTCCATGAAGGGAGGGCATATCTGAAAAAGAATTATGAGTCTAGAGTTCCTATAACTCATTGGGGTAAAAGATATTGAATTCCATACAATAAGAGGTCTTTTTGTCAAAACAAAGATAAATACTAAAATACCCTATAGTCACAGGGTACCAGAAGTCCATGTTTCATACTTCATCAGCAATGCAGGGGTGATTTTTGGCACATAAAATGATTCTCTTTCCTATAATACAAGACTCACCTTTCGAACAGCTGCATTCTGTATATATCATTGATTCGTTATAAGATTCAACCACATACCGTTCCTATTATAAAAATGTTTTATCATGAACTACATATACATATAACAATGTTGTTTATTTCCTTATTATATTTCATTTCCTTTTTGATATTTGCCACTAATAATAAACTCTGAAGCCAGGAATATGATTTTCTTAAGTTTGTTCCCAACTACCCAGCAAAAGGCTTAGCACATATGAATGCTGAAAAATCGTTGCTATGTGAACAAATGAATGGATGTCGATTGTATTTATTTATTTTACCCTGAATTCAGCCCTAAGAGCTGTATTACATTATTGTACAATTTCTCTCAGACTACGAAGTATCTAAGGAGAAAAATAACATAAAATTGTATTTCTAAACCTTTAAATGTACGATTCTGGCTTAAGAACACCATTGGGATAGTTTGATGAAATGGTTCTGACACTAATACTGAATCTCTTTAGCACTAATGAAAGCAAATTGCTTTCTATCTTAGAAGCAAAATTGTTAGGACTTTCTGCTGAAGATGTTTTCAGTTGCTAACAGGCACTCTATTTATTACTCCTCCTATTTACTAAAATTTCCGTGTCCTCAGACATTCTGAGGAGGAATGATTGTTCCTTTCTGTGCTTGCTCTTGCGTGTCTGTGTGTGCAGTTAAGGCATAATCACTGAGAGTTGAGATCATGGAAAGAAAGTGCTGTTATTTGGATTTATGATCAATGTATAGAAAGGAATTAAAAAATGAACTTGAGGCATACTTTTGAATTGCTTACTTAGACATTGAAGTCTCACTGTACAGATCTTCACCGGGAAGGGAAGGGCGGGCATCTCTGTGTGGAGTGTATTCATTACTGTCACTTCTCCACAATTTTATCTGTATTTCTATATATTTTCTTTTAAGATGCTCAAGTAATCTTCTTTCCTGTTTTCTAAAATTTTTCCTAGTAACTTAGGAAAAGAAAATTACTCCCTTAAGTTACTTCCGTCTTGTGTTTCTCTCTGAGGCCTGTTGTTTCATGGGTTAAATTTATCTGTATGTAAATGTGCATATTTATATGTTATCTATGTAAGCCTGCATTTGTGCATACATGAACACATCACATATTTACAGACAACACAGAAAGAAAGAAGACGGAAACAGTTTTATCTTTGGTTGTGTAACATTCATGAAAGAACACCCACATTTGCATTAACAAAGACTATATTTCTATAATCCTAAATGCATATATCCTAAAACCTAAAGGAAAGATTATTGTTTTCTGCGGTTCACTCATCTAGACTATGCGTATTAGGGATATTAGAGCCAAATAGTGATTGAGAGATAAGGGGGGTGATGAGTGGAAATTGCCTCAATGAATCCCAGCTGACTACCAGCCTGTTGACTATTGTATGAGTCTTTATTTAATGAAAATCTCTTTACTGTAAATAAATACCATTACCATTTTGACTAAAGACAGGATGAAACTGGAATTCAAGTCAGTGCATTCTGTGTCCAAACTCATTGTTTTTCCCACTGTGCGTCTCGGGGAGATTATATTTTCTTAAAAACGATTTGGAAGCTTTCTTTAAAAAACATGATTTTAATGACTGAGTAGCTTCTGAGTAAGGAAGATGTCTGGGAGCATTGATGAGAACAATGCAGGCCAGATGGAATAAAGGGAATAAATTTGGTAATTACAGTAATTGGAAAAGAAATAATTTAGTTTGGACAACATTTAAATGTTTATATATCAAAATTGTACCTTAATTTAGCATGAGCTCAACTATAGAGAATAGTAATATCTTTCAAGAGACTGTCTGATGGGGTAAAGTATAGAAATATAATTTATTAACTTTCAATAACTGGTGTTAGGGCAAAATATCTGTGTTAGAGAGGCGGAACAACCTGATGTCAGAACAATGGAGCAAAGGAGGAGATGCAGGTTTCTAAGAACTATTTATCTCAGAACTCATCTTATTCCGAACTTATTTGACTACTGCTGGCGTATATAGTTGCATGCAAAAGATTAATTGTTTACACACACCTGTGTGTGTGTGTGTGTGTGTGCATTCACTTTATAAATAATCTAAATATGCTCAAGCTCTGTAATGTCCCTTGTGACATACTCATTTAGAAGTAAATTGGTATTCTCTCGCTTCTACAATAAACATGAAAATGAAAAAATGAATTTTTATTGTCAAATTAGGAAATTTTCAGCTAGTTTCCACTATGATGTCTTAAATAACAGATATTAGAAAATATAAGAGGTGACACTGGGGCTAACAGATCAGGGTTTCTACATTAGGGGAAGAATATATTAATTACCACAACTAGGGGGTTTGAGGCATTTCTCAGTGCAAAATTCAAAATAAATTTTATTATAATGTAAATATTACAATAATCAGATTTCATGCAAATCTGACAGCAAGACTATATAACCTATATGAAATCTTAAAGATTTTATTATATGTTTAATGAATAAATATATAATAAAGTATACATTTGCAGAAAGCCACTTATATTGGCATAATTCATTCTGATGTCTAAGGCACAAAATTGTGTAAAACAATAAATATGTTTGAATTTAACAATTTAAAAATACAGTGTGTTAAAACTAGCTTGTCTTAAGCCATTTACAGTAAATGAACTAGCATATAATTTTAATCAGTATGTAAATTTAAACAATTTACAAGTTTGAACAGTAGAAGAATTTCAAAGGCACATGAGTCTAAACAATTAATAACTTAAATCACAGGAGAAAATTAAGACATGAAATTGTAGCTTGGCTTCCACATTTACACTTTTTCTCTAATTTTTGGATTCTTTTTATTTATTTTGTAATTCTTTACAATGTTTTAAAAATTATTTTATTTATTTATATTCCAGTCATTGCATCCCTCTTAGTTCCCCCTCTCACATTTCCTCATCCCATTTCTCTTCCTCCTTGCTTCCAAGAGGGTGCTACCCCCAAGGCCTCCGTCTTTCCCAGGGACTCAAGTCTCTTGAGGATTAAGTGCATGTTCTCCCACTGAGGCCACACTGGGCAAACCTCTGCTGTATTTGTCTCAAGGACCTTAACCCATCCTTTATATGCTCCTGGTTGGTGGCTCAGGCTCTGGGAGCTTCCTGGTGTCTGGATTACTTGAGACTGCTGGTCTTCTTATGGGTCGCTTTCCCCTCAGCTTCTTCAGTCCTTCCCCAAATTCAACCAAAGGGGTTTCGACTTCAGTCCAGTGGTTGGGTGTAACTATCTGCTTCTGACATAGTCATTTGCTGGTCGGACCTTGTAGAGAACAGCCATGCCAGGTCCCCATCTTTAAGCACATCATAGCATCAGTAATAGTGTCAGACCTTGGTGCTCCCCCAAGGGATAGATGGGATAGTCACTGGAATGCCTTTCCTTCAATTTCTTCTCCATTTTTGTCCCTGTAGTTCTTTTAGATAGGAAGAATTCTTGGTCAGAAGTTTTGACTTTGGGTTGGTAATCCAGTCACTCTACTTGAGGCCTTGTCTATCTACTGGACGTAGACTCTGAGCTCACTCTTCCCATTTAATGGGCATTTATTCTAAGGACACCTCCATTGAGTCCTGAGAGTTTCTCAACTCCTGGGCCTGTGTTACTTTCTTGAGGGTAATCCCCACTTCACAACCCCTGAAGCTGCTTATTTCCATTCATTCTCTTGATCATGCGTGTTTCTCTCTTATCCCACCTGTAGCTGATCCTGTTCTCCTTCTCGTCCCCTGCTTTCTCCCAACCAGATCCCTACTTCCCTCTGCCTCCCATAATTATTTCCTTCCCCCTTCTAAGTGGTATTGAAACATGCTCACATGGGCCTTTCTGCTTGTTAACACTTCTTATAGTCTGTGGGTATACTAGGCATTTTGTGGGTTTTGGCTAATATCCACTTATCAGTGAGTACATACCATGCATCTCTTTTTGGGTCTGACTCAAGATGATATTTTCTAGTTCCACCCATTTGCCTGCAAAATTCACAGTGTCCTCATTTTTTATAGCTGGATAGTATTCCATTGTGCAAATGAACCACATTTTCTGTATCCATTCTTCAGTTGGGGGACATCTGGGTTCTTTCTAGATTATAGCAATTACAAATAAGGTTGCTATGAAGATGGTGAAGCACATATTCTTATGGTGTGATGCAACATCTTCTGGGCATATGCCCACGAGTAATATAGCTGGGTCTTAATGTAGAACTATTTCCAATTTTCTGAGGAACCTCCAGATTGGTTTCCAGAGTGGGTGTACCAGTTTGCAATTCCATTAGCAATGGAGGAGTGTTCTCCTTTCTCTCATTCTTGCCAATATGTGCTGTCACCTGAGGTTTTGATTTTAGCCATTCTGATTAGTGTCAAGTGGAATCTCAGGTCATTTTGATTTGCATTTTTCTTAACATTGAGGACTTTGAAAACTTCTTTAATTGCTTCTTGGCACTTTGAGATTCTTCTGTTGTGAATTCAGTTTGGCTCTGTACCCCATTTTTAAATTGGTTTATTTGGTTTTTTAGAGGTTAGTTTCTTGAGTTTTTTTTTTTTTTTATAAATTTTGCATATTAAACCGAGCTCAAATTTAGCATTAGTGAAGATTTTTTACTAATCTGTAAGTTGCTAATTCATCCTATTGACAATAGTGCCTTTTGCCTTACAGAAACTTCTTGGTTTCATGAGGTCCCATTTATCAGTTGTTGACCTTAGAGGCTAAGCCATTGGTGTTTTGTTCAGGAAATTGTCCCCTATGCCAATGAGTCAAGGCTTTTTCCTCTTTCTCTTCTATTACATTCAGTATATCTGGTTTTACACTGAAGTCCTTGATCCACTTGGACTTGACCTTTGTGCAAGGTGATAAATATGGATTGATTCTCATTCTTCTGCATACAGAATATCAGTTGAACAAGCATCATTTATTGAAGATGCTTTCTTTTTCTCTACCATATGCTTTTGACTTCCTTATCAAAGATCAGTGTGGGTTTACTTCTAGGTCATCCATTTTACTCCATTAATCAACCTGTCTCTCTCTCTCTCTCTGTAGCACTACCATGCAGTTTTTAACACTAATGCTTTGTAGCTTGAGATCAGGGATGGTGATTCCCCCCAAAAGATCTTTTTTTGTTGAGAATTGTTTTGGCTCTCCTGCATCTTTGGTTTTTCCACGTGAAGTTGAAAATTGCTCTTTCTATATCTGTGAAGACTCCATAAAGAAATTAGACAGATCCCATACAAGCAACATAAAAGCACATCTGAAAGCTATAGAACAAAAAGAAGCAAACACACCCAAGAGGAGTAGACAGTAGCAAATAGTCAAACTCAGGGCTGAAATCAACCATTTATAAAACAAACAGAATGATACAAAGAATCAACAAAACTTAGTGCTGGTTCTTTGATAAAACCAACAAGATAGACAAACCCTTAGCCAAACTAGTTAAAGTGCACAGAGACAGTATCCAAATTAGAGAAAATCAGCAATAAAAACTGACTCTTAATGACAGAAACTGAGGAAATTAAAAAAAATCTTCAGAAATTACTTCAAAAGTGTATACTCTACAAAACTTGCAACTCTTGATTAAATAGATGATTTTCTAGGCAGATACCATGTACTAATGTTAAATCAAGATCAGGAAAATGATCTAAACAAGTCAAATGACCACTATGAAAATAGAAATAGTCATTTAAAATGTCACAACCAAAAAGGAAAAAAAAGTCCAGGGCCAGATGGTTTTAATGCAGAACTCTCAAAATTCTACCAGACCTTCAAAGAAGAGCTAATACCAATACCTCTCAAACTATTCCACAAAATGCAAACAGAAGGAACACTACCTAATTCATTCTATGAAGCCACAATTACTCTGATTCTTAAACCACACAAGGACCCAACAAAAAAGACCAATTTCTCTTATGAATATAATGCAAAAATGCTCAATAAGACTTGCAAACTGAATCCAAGAACATATCAAAACCATCATTCACCAAGACCAAGTTGGCTTCATCCCAAGAATGCAGGGATTGTTCAATATGTGAAAATCTGACAATGTAATACACTATATAAACGAACTCAAGGAAAAAACCACATGATACTTTCATTAAATGCTGAAAAAACCTTTTATAAATTACAACACCCCTTTTTGTTAAAAGGCTTGGAGAGATCATGAAGTCATGACACAAAACTAAACCTAATAAAAACAATATATAGCAAACTATAAGTAATCCCAAAAGTCTAAAGTCTGGAAATTAGAGACAAGAATGCCCAAAGTATCTCTCTTTGCAGATGATCTATTCAATATAAACAACTGTTTGAAGTTCTAGCTATAAACAGGCTGAAATTAGACAACAAAAGGAGATCAGGACAAAGATAAATCAAAAAAAAAGAAAGGAAAAAGAAAAGAAAAAGAAGAAAGAAAAGAAAGAAGAAGATCTCAGAAGATGAAAAGATCTACTTTTCTCATGTTAATATTTTGCACTTATACTGATCTAGAATTATAATGATACATATTTGGATGCCTTGTTCCTATAATAAAAGCAAGTTCTTTGAGAATTCAGATGATATGATAGTATACATAAGGACCCCCAACATTCCACCAGAGAGCTCCTACAGCTGATAAACAACTTCAGAAAAGTGGCAGGATATAACAATTAATTCAAAGAAATCAGTAACCTTCCTTAGATCCAAATAATTTAAAAGTACCTCGGTGTGACTAAACAGGCTGATAAAAAGAAATTGAAGAAGATCTCAGAAGATGGAAAAGATCCCCATGCTCATGGATTGTAGGATTAATATAGTAAAATGGCCATACCAAAAAGCGATCTACAGTCAATAGTAATATAAAATAGAGCAGAATATGACAATCTTGGATAGCTTAAACTTTACCCTAGCAAGTGAAAGATCTGCAGGACAAGAAGTTCAAATCCTAAAAAGAAAACCATCCAATGGAAAAAGGAAAAAGGTGCTGGTTCAAGAAAAGAAAAATGCGAATCGAAGAAAAGAGAAATCAATCCAGAAATAGAAGAAATAGAAGAAAAACTCAGAAGATTTGAAAACTGGAAAAAATTTCCTGAACAAAAAAACCCATCTACTTTCAAGAATCGACCAAATGTTAATATTTTGCAAAATTTATACTTGATCTAGAATTATAATGATACATATATTTGGATGCCTTGTTCCTATAATAAAAATGCAAGTTCTTTTAGAGAATTCCTTTTATAGAATGTTAGATTTTGCTGGTGAGGATCCTTACAATGTTAACTAGAGAAAATTGGACACAATTTTTTTCTAGATAACATATAAAAGACACGTTTTGTCAATTTGAAAAAAGAACCCACATTTTGGTACATCTCACAATTTTATTAAATTGAGTATTTTTTTTGGATTTACATTTCAAATACATGGTTTTTGATAAGTGGCTTTCCCAAATGTTTCCTGTCCGTCAAAATGCCTCCTAAGAGACACAGAATACCCTCCATCTCCCCTTCTATAGCTCAAGACCCCATGTACAGTAATGCTAACCAACCAGAGCTGGGTGTTCCTTCCCATCCTAGTAAGAGCCCCCCCCTGCTAAGACTGACCCTAGTGAACCCCCCCCATCAATCCCCTAAGAAATACACAAATGGGTGCCCAGCCTTGGTAGGAACAAGGACTTCCCCTTCCACTGGTGCCCCAACAAGGCTACTCACTGCTAAAAGACAGTTTTAATTAGCAGAAGTTTTGCTAACTTGCTAACTTGTTATGTTTTGTTTTTTGAACTGGAGTCTTTTAAAGTTACCTCTGATTCTGGTATTATGATAAGGAAACATTCTTTCCTTTTTGTTAGTCACAAATTATTTTGGACTGGACAGCCAGTTCTATTCAACATATTACATCAAATAAAAACATTTTCATTGTGATTTTCTGCAGTATTCAAAACTCTGTACTCTAATTTGTAGATTATTAAATTATGGGAGTTATTATCTGGAGACAATTTTCTTCCAGATGTGGTGTTTATTTCTTGTGGTGTGGTCTTTATTTTAGCATTTTGATAAATTCATCACCTCTTAAGGTCCAGATAGTCTGCAGTTTCTTTCTCAAGCATAAACCATAATCCATTTGTGGCCCCATGAATGTGGAAAACTTCAGACAAGAGAGGAAGCCTGGAAGAAAGGTTCTCCTAGGCAAAACATGTCCACCTGGGTTGGGGGAATGCAGAAGGGATAATTTAGTTAAGGGTGTCACATACTCTGCTTAACCTCTGTTTCAGTGCTATCCTACTAAGTTAGCTAAGCTTTTTATAAACTATGGTGGGGTAAAAATTTTTTCATTCTTGAAGTGAAACTGAAGTTGTGTTACTTTCTCCTATCACTTCCTTTTCTGGTCACCATGGCTGAGCAGGTCATGGCAACCACCCGTGACCTATTTAGCTCCTTACCATGTTAGGATTGGTTTCTGATATTAATGGTCCTTATATCCTTTCTATTATTTAGTTAGTTAGCTTAAAATTACTTGTGTTACTTTTTTATTTTTTAGTTAAAACATAATCGTGTCATTTCTTGCCCTTCCCTTTCCTCGCTCCAGCACCTTACCTGTACGTACCTCGCCTCACAATTTCTAGAATTTGTGATCTCCTTTTTCCTGTTATTGTTACTTCACAGTGTTTTCATTTTAGCTGAAAGCTCCGGGTTCCATTACTTTTCCTGCACCTAAACTGAATTTCATTTCAGAGAATAATGATCAGAAGTTCAAAATGCTGTGGCACTAACACTATTTTAGGCTCATAATTCAAACAAATAAACTGAAAACAGACACATATATTTATAGACTCTCTACGGCAAGATACCAGTATGAGAAAGTATAATGGATTACATTGGGAGAAGAAATAAATGGAGTTTTAAAAAATAAAATAGTCCTCTGCCAATCTCATATGTAGAAATAAGATTGCTAGATGATCATTTATACCTAGAGTAATGCAAAATAATATTTTCTAGTTAATTTTTAAGAATAAGAGTATATAAAAATGTCATTTAACAAATTAACTGATACTGGAATTTTGGGATATTTTCTGTGGTAACATAACAAATTATTAATATAACAGTAATTTTCCTGGTTGCCTAATCATATAAAACACAAAGAGATACTGACTTTATCCTACTTTCTTATGAGTTAGATTATTGGTAAACAGAGTGTGATATCCCTGTTAAGCAAAGAACATTAATTTATCATTATTTGAGATAACCAATATCTTAGCATAATGATAAAATCACTGAAGCATTCTATTTTTAGTGGCATAAAAGTCAGCTTCATATTCTATTAAAATTTGAGCCAGTATTAGTCACACACACACACACACACACACACACACACACACACACACACACACAGAGTGGGGGAGTTCATCAAGTAGGACTCTGGTGTGGCTTTAAAGTCTGAGGGTCTCAGGACTTTCTAGCTCGCTAACTACACTGAAATGCTGATGATAACTTCTAAAATGTCCTAAAAACGTTCTTTCTCTTTCTGAGGGTAAAGTCTGCTGTTTTAGGGATTGACGCCAGTAGCCAGATAGGAGAGGGAGGGGATGGGATTAGGTAATGTGGTCTTTGTTGTATCTCAGCAGGTCCTGCTCTAACTTTCAGCCTGTGTAGTCAAAGTCCCAGGAAGGAAAAGGGACACTTAGAAAAGTGATTAAAGTGTTTATTACTAAATTGTGAAAAGATTCCTATGAAAGCTACCTTAAGGGAAAAGTAGAAAGATCCTAAGCAGAGAAAGAAAAATTCTTCTAAGTGGGGAAAGGGAAAAATTCTTCTTTATCTGCTCCACACTTCTTTGTACTTATACATCTTTCAGAATACATGATAACATGATAAAAAGTTCATCACAAGTTCACACAAAAAAATCAAATCATAAGTTGAAATAGAAGTATACAACAGAGAGTGTTTACATCCATATTGATCAGGAGTAATTATCTGGCTAAACACCCATCACCTGTCACAGCTCCACAGGCACACTGAAGTTTAAAACCTTAACTAAGTTATTGGTGAAGTTTTGTATAGATAAACCCAGTCAATATTTTATCTTCTCTCCTAGCATCCATAATAAATTGTTAGTTCCCTTTTTATGACCTTTGATTAGTTGTTTTACAACCTTTTGGAATGTGCTCTCAGTAGTAGAAAGTGTCGTTTCTATCTAAGAGCAGTTAACTGATGACACTTGGGGGACTGGCAGAGTTCTCACTGCAGTTTTGACTATTAGAAAAAGCAGTCCCACTATAAAAGAGCTTAATAATCACTGATATAATTTTAGGAATTCATCATTAAGGCTTAAGAAGTTATCTCTTTGTCTATATTACCTCACTACAAGACAGTACATCTTCGTATATCTAAGAGATCTACTGCAAAGGGGTGGGCTATTACTTAGTGATTATTATATATGTTTAATAATAACAGGAAAAGTGTATTAATAGCAAGAATCTTTCCTAAAATGAATTCTCCTACTACCTGGCCTAATAAGACTGAATCTGTCACAGATTATATAATAATTTGAAGCAGACCATCTCTGGTAGATCTCCTGTTATTTATCAACTTGTCCCATTATGGCTTCTGATACATATACATATACACATACACACAAATACATGTACATATACACATACATGTTCACATACACACAAACACACACATACATATAAATACACACATATACATATACATGTACATATTTACCAGCTTACCAGAACATTTCCTTTTGATTTTCTTCCTTTGTCTTTTTTTAAAACTGGATACTTTCCTTATTTACATTTCAAATGTTATCCCCTTTCTGGTTTCCCCTCTAGAAATCCCCTATCCCATCTCCCATCCCTCTGCTTCTATGAGGGTGCTCCCCCACCCACACACCTACCCACTCCTGCCTCCCTGTCCTGACATGCCCTTACACTGGGGCATTGAGCCTTCACAGGACCAAGGGCCTTTCCTCCCATTGATGCCCTACAAGGCCATCCTCTACTACATATGCATCTGGAGTCATGGGTCCCTCCATGTGTAATATTTGGTTGGTGGTTTAGTCCCCGGGAGCTCTGGTTGGTTGATATTGTTCTTCCTATGGGGTTGCAAACCCCTTCAGCTCCTCCAGTCCTTTCTCTAACTCCTCCATTGGGGACCTTGTTGTCAGTCCAATGGTTGGCTGAGAGCATGCACCTCTGTATTTATCAGGCTCTTGCAGAGCCTCTCAGGATACAGCTATATCAGGCCCCTGACAGCATGAATTTCCTGGTATCCGCAATAGTGTCTGTGTTTGGTAATTATATGGGATGGATCGAAAGGTTGGGCAGTCTCTAGATAGCCTTTCCTTCAGGCCTTTCTCCACGTTTTTCTTCATATTTCCTCCAGTGAGTATTTTGTTCCCCCTTATAAGAAGTACTGAAGCATCCACACTTTTGTCTTCCTTCTTCTTGAGCTTGTATAGTCTGTAAATTTTATCTCGGGTATTCTGATCTTTTGGACTAATATCCACTTATCAGTGCATGCATGCCGTGTCTGTTCTTTTGTGATTGGGTTACCACTCTCATGATATTTTCTAGTTCCATCCATTTGCCCATGTATTTCAAGGAGCATTTGTTTTTAACATGTGAGTAGTACTCCATTATGTAGATGTACCACATTTGCTGTATCCACTCCTCTGTTGAGGGAAATTTGGGTTGTTTATATCTTCGGATTATTGCAAATAAGGCTGCTATGAACATAGTGGAGCATGTGTCCTTGTTATATGTTGGAGCATCTTTTGGGTATATGCCCAGATGTAGTAGAGCTGGGTCCTCAGGTAGGATTATGTCCAGTTTTCTGAGAAACAGCCAAACTGATTTACAGAGTGGTTGAACCAGCTTGCAATCCCACCAAAAATGGAGGGGTGTTCCTCTTTCTCTACATCCTTGCCAGCATCTGCTGTCACCTGAATTTTTGATTTCAGTCATTCTGACTGGAGTGAGGTAGATCCTCAGGGTTGTTTTGATTTGCATTTTCCTGATGACTAAGGATGTTGAACATTTCTTTAGGTGCTTCTCAGCCATTCAATATTCTTTGATTGAGAATTCGTTATTTAGCTCTGTACCCCATTTGTTAAAAATGCTGTCTTTTTTCCACTGGATGGCCTTAGCTCTTGGTCAAAGATCAAGTGACCATAGGTGTATGGTTTCATTTCTGGGTCTTCAATTCTATTCCATTGAAGGTATTTTCTTTAGATTTTCAACAAAATCTCTATATTTATTTTATTGAGATTTCTGTTATTATGTTATCAAAGTTATTCTTTTCCAAAAGTTGACACTTTTAGCCATAGTTTAAAATTGGTAATATAAGTCAAGAACATTGTGGTTTTTTCAGTCACATTCAGAATTATTTAATTTCCCCTCCATCTGATAATAATTTTGCATGTAAAAAATAACACAAAACTATGTCAATTTGAAATATCCTCCCACGTTCCTTATGGAATTAAAATATTGTGTGGGCTTGAAATCATGAGTATGTTCTGTAAGCATGATCTCCAAAACCATATTTTTCTAAAAAAATTATAATAATGACAGTTGTTGAACCAAATGATTTGATATTTTAACGTCAGGAACTTGCTCAATAGTCTCTGGATCTTGTGTTATGCTGTTAGCTAGAACATTTGTATTTCAAGGACACAAAGTCTTGTGATAGTAAAATATAGTAACTCAAAATTTTAGAATGAGAAGAGAACAGAAAGTCCATTGACATATTTCATTTTCTTACATTACTTTGGGCCCTTTTAAAAAACATTCAATTGTAGATTAAAGAGTTATGCTATGCCTCAAGGTGTGTAGTAGCACTAAGATACAGCCTAGGATATAGAGTATGTACTTTCAGGGTATGTCTGAGAGGTGTATATAATTCTCTAAAAGACTTGGCACAATTCAAGTTAGATGGAAAACAAGATTTACAATAAGCTCAACTGACTGATACTTAAAACAAGAAAACATAAGCATGGGATTTTCTTTTACTCTTCCCATTCCCGAACAGAACTGTTTACTGCATGTACCAGGGACCAGTTGGAGCAATTTTCAATGTAATTTTGCTGTTCAAGACTCCAGAGAACTCACGGCTCCCTTTATACTTGCTTTAAAATTATAAACCGGAGAGTAGTATGCTCATAAACATGTCCTGTATTTTTCTCATTAGAATAATTTTGATGCATTAAACAATATGATAAGAAATAGACCACAGAGAAGATTTCATTAACTGAGAATGAAATGTGCATGAGTGCAACTGTAAGGTAATCAGGAAGACTCACTCATGTGATCGTTCTGATGTCCTCATGACAATGGAATTCACCACTTGCTACATTTACATGGTTGCAATCAAGAGAAAGTAATCATTTAAAACATATTTATTGTATTGTTCATACATTTTGGGAACTTGTGATTAAAATGTTGTTTTTGGAAATGTATGTTTTTTTATGTGCCATAAAATAACATTGGTTAGCTGAATATTAAGGTACAGATACGTTAGTTTCTTTCTCAGTCAAAACTATTTTGTTAAAATTAAATTCTATTTTCTTAGTTCTTTGGGTAGAGTTAAAGCCTCATAGGCATTTCCTCACCCACGTTGGCAGGTTCATTAGTGTCTTCCCTGTTTAGTTAACATTTCACAAAGAACTGTAGGAAACTGTTGTAAGCTGGGCATGGGAGAGAAGGTCTTCTCCAGAGGAAAGAACAACAACAGTGGTCTAATGGTTGTCAGTACTTAAAACAGCTGTATATGTAACATTACAAAATTGGCTAGGCTATATTTTGGAATATATAAGTATATAAACATAATCTAATCACAATTATTATAAAAGAGGCCATGAATACGAAGGGGAAAGGGGAAAGATGTATGGGAATATTTCGAGGGAAAATGGAAAGGAGACACACTATAATGATAAAGTGAGTACTCATAGGAAACTTGAAAAATACATAACTATGTTTTACTTATTAGCAGACAGTTAGATGTGATTTACAAAGTCCCATAGCCTGGTTTTATAATAAACCTTGAGAGTTTATTAAGTTTGTATTAAGGTCAATGTTTTCAATTATTCGTAATTCTAATTATGTGCTTTTATTGATCTTTTAATAATAAAGTTAGTGCTTTACTTTACACTTGGTCTACTTAAATAAACCATTAAATTGACTTTTTTCCCCTGTTGGGTATAGCTCTCAAGTAAACAGAATGATCCTAAAGTGGTAACACCAAATAAGCCTATTAATATCCAAAATATAACTTTATTTTTTCTGATTCCATTTTATTATTTTGACACGTCCAAAGAAAATCTCCAGGTGTTCCAAGAATGCTTTGATTTCAATAAAAATATATTTTTCAAATAAAATTAAATGAATAGAATACTGCTGCCTTTGACAAGTGTTGGTGAGTCTTGCCATTTGTCTACAAACTAAATTTGGTCTCACAAGTGTTCATTATACACTTGTTGGAAATTTTAGAAATAAAAAAGATTATCAACATTCCTGCATAGCCCAGAGATAGAAGAATCCATGATGATATTTTATAAATTAATTGAAATAAGTTATAAGTGAAGTCCATATGACACATTCTCTACTCAAATAGATATTCTACATAATGATATGAGTCCAATGACTTGCATAAGCCAGCAAAATAGAGATATTAGGAGAGCATCCAGCTATAAATGCCAAGTGAACTTTTCTTTTTCTTTTTTTATTCTTTTCTCATTCACTACAACCTGACTGAAGTTACCGCTCCCACCACCTCTCCCACTTTTCACTCTTCTCCTCTTCTTCTCTCCCCCAGATACTTACCTCCTATATTTTTCCCCAAAGGAACTTCTTAAAGGAGGAAATTAAGGAATGGGTTTGCTGCTGCAATGGTAATCACTTGGGAGCAAACTTTAAAAGAAGTATAATTATTATAATAGGAGAAGTCATGAAATGTAATTTTATATAATACTTATAGAAAGCAGACAAGCAGAAAATAGAAAACTAAAAACAGAGCATATCCAACAAGGATAAAGATCTTACTGGAAGCATGGGGATGTTTTTAGTTCATCAGAACCAAAGGGGGATTTATTTTAGGAAGGCAAAGCCAATTAAACTCTTTTATAAAAGTCATTTGCCAAGTACTAATTATCCAGAATGAAAACTTAAATAAGAAAAGCCATATGGTTATACCAAATGATTCAGAAAAAGCACTGGACAAAAATTCACCATCCATTCATGAGAGAAAAAAAGAAAGAAAAAAAACTCTTGTGATTAAGCAGGAATGGAAGAATTGTCTTTAGCCTGATAAAGGGAACTCACAAATATTGTCTAACATTTATGACTTTCAATGAGTCCATGAACAAGGCAAACATTATTTACTTTCACAATTTTACTCAATAATAGTGTAGAAATATTAAAATATACATAAGTAGGGGGAAAGAAATTTAAAACATAAAACTGAAAAAGAAAAAATAGGACCACAACATAGGCAACATGGTACACATACGTGAAAGTAAAACAAACATACAAAGAAAGCCTCACATACAATGAAAAATAAGTAAGTCTAAAATATAAAAAAAATAAAATTTCACACGTTTGAAGTAAAACCTAATATGTTGGATATGAGTAAGTGTTACCTTAGACACCATAGTGTAGTTTCTATGCATTTTAAGAGGCTATCACAGACTAACATATGACATTTCTCATATACCAATAGACAACTTTCAATTCGATTTGCTTCCTAACGTTACAGATGATTTTTTAAAAAAAATGTTTATGTAAATGGAGCTCATATGACTTATGTCTGAGTCTTTGATTTTTTGTGAATAATCATTTTTATTATATATATCATTTATCCATCTGCTTCCTTTTACTACTGAAAAATCTGTGTACCCACCCATACACATTCACATGACTTACTTACCAGAAGATGAGCATTTGGGTGGTTTCAATTTGGAGTAAATAGAAATAAAGATGCTATTAATGAATTGGTATGTTCAAGTTTTAAAATGCAATAGCAATGCAATATGAAACTGAAACTCTCAACCAGCGGGCTGTGATTCTTTTAAGGGTTGAATCACTTCACAGAGGTCACTGAAGAACATTGGAAAACACAGATATTTACATTACGATTCATACCAGCAACCAAATTATAGTTATTAAGAAAAACTGAAAATTTTATGGTTAGAGGGTCCCCCCAGCATGAGAAACTGTATTAAAGGGTTGTAGCATTAGGCGGTCGACATCTACTGATATAGAGTACAATAGAATTGAAATCACTCCATTAGATATCTAACTTATTTTTCAGCTATCTGCCTTTCTTTAAAGAGCATACTGACACCAATTTTTGTATGTTTTTAAGTACTAAAAGTCTGATGGATTAAAATTAAACATTTGGAAAATGGTATAGGAGAAGAATAAAACTCAAAAATAATTATATTTTCTAATTGTTTTCTACATATTTTTCCTTATACAGATATAACTGTTCTTCTCAAGGTTAGTTAGAGAATCTGATTTCTACAGTACACAGTGCACAGTGTGAAGGTGTGTAATTGGTCAAAATGATGAGAAAAAGAGTCTGGGTAATGAGCCCTAAATGAGACACATTCATCATCTCTACTAGTCCTAAGTTTCAGGGACCTTGGCAGAAAGAACGTAAGAGCTGGAAGATTGAAAAAGAACAGTAAGTATCTTCTGGACATGGAATTGTAACAGTTAAGGTTACCAGTACAGTTCTACACAAGATCAAGGCAGCCAATTCTTTCATAAACAAGGAAATATTATAAAAACTCCCACCACTTAAAGAGATGCTAGTGGTAGTTGCTAGTTGCCAGGGGAGGGAGACATTCTTGACAGTATTCTCATAGCTAAGTTCCCATGCTCCTGGGAATGGCTCCCCCTAAACAAATTGGCATTGTTCACAAACATCATAAAAACTTTATTTTGGGAGAGGAACATGTTGGGGGCACATGGGATGAATTTGAAGAGAGAAACGAGAGTTTATGCAGTATTTTATCATACACAGAAAATTATAAGTTAAAAATGTTGACGTAGTTATTTATTTTGGAAACAGCCAATTATAATGAAAAAAATTACTAGTAACAAAAAGATTTTATATAGAGGTGAAGGAATCTATTCTCTGAAAGATCAAAATATAATCATGTACAAAGCTAGCAGCAGAATTTCAAAATATATAAGGCACAATGGTGACTCAATTGAATTAAAAAATAGAAACCTTCTTACAGTGGGAAACATCAAAACCTCGCATCCATTATTGATATGTCAAAGAGAAAGGAAGTTAGTATAAATGGACAGTAGTTGGGATGGCATTATCAATCAACTTGAATTGGCAGCTCTGTGTTTACTCCATTCAGATTGAAACTCATGACCACACAAGGATCTGCCTCAGATTTTAAAATAGCTTTAGTCTTAATTATGAAACTTGGAAAACAACGAACTTGAATGAGATTCACCTGGTTCTTTCTGTCCATGGCTTGTTGATCACCTTTTGTTATAATGGAACTTTCCTGCATAGATGTACCATTTTTTTATTTGCCACTGAAGGGCAATATTAAATATATGGACATGCCAATTTTTATTAGAATAATGTTGTTTACTAAGTTAGTGAGGTATGTAATGTATTTAAAATTAATGAGTTTTAAAATTTTTTAAGAGTAAGGAAAAATTCAACTAGGACATTTAAATTCCCGTTGATGGCAAGTAAGTTATTTCTTAAGTATATGGTAAATTATGTTCTGAATTCCATAGCAGCAATTAGACTGTATGTAAAGGATTCATCCATTAGAATGAAATGGTGTTATATAAAAGGCATTTTCTCATTTGACCTTTTAATGCAATATATTGCTTGATTCTTAATATTAAACTGTCATGTATATCTAAATCATTAATAAATGACCTAGTTTTCTTGCATAAATTAAATTATATTTTTGTGCCATAGTGCCTGAATGATGCTTAGCCTTGACATAAAAATAGTACATAAGAAATACATGTTTTCCTTTCAAGAAAACCATGTCTGTAGTTTTTGTAGCATTCGAAAAAAGAAAATGAAGACATTCATACTTTGTGAAGTTTTAGTAATTGTAGGAGAACTGTAGACATTCTTTATTCATTTTGGAAATTCTCCAAATGCCGTCTTATAGTGCTAAATGAACATATCACACATGACTCGCAGGACGCACAGACATACATAGATAAATACATTTAAAGTCACTATGGACAAACCAAGCAATCCATAAAAGAAACAGGTAGACACTGAGAAATAATCCTTTTTCACTGATGTATTCTACTTTTAAATTTTGTATTGACCTCTAAAACTATGAAACATTAAGTTTCAGGAGATACTGTACTTATTTGAGTTTTTAAATGATTTCTTTAACTAGTTAAGCTATTGCTTTTAAAATGAAAATTTTAAAATGTTAAGCATTGGGAAGTTCTAGATCTTAATGATGAGCTTATGGTATACAGATTCCTATGAAAAAATGTTCTGTAGTTAAAATATATAACTACTCTGCCATCATCAAATTGTTAAATGCATAATTCACATGATGATTCTAATTTAAATCATAAAATTTGTTACAAAGTTTCATATAGAAGTAGCACATAATATACAATATATCTTAATAAAAAATCTGTAAGGACATTTTCCATTCTCAACATAATATAGAAAAGACACTACAGGGATACTCTACTTCTTCCCAAGCTTCTTAGAATCTAGTCACGCAAAATGTTATTAATTCATCCAAAAGGCAAACATGACTCTCTTCAGGTTGCTTTGTTCAGGGCCATGTCACAAATGAAAGAATGGTAGGTAAATGGGTCAGGGATGATGAGTAGGTAATCGTACCTGAGGACAGCCTGGATAGTAAACCTGGGTAGTCTGAATTCCATTCCTAGGACCCACTGGTAGATAGAGAACTGACTTCTACTTGTTATCCTCTGACTTCCACTGCCAGGCTTTGAAATATGTGCCCCCCTCAAATATACACACATGCACACACATAGAAGTAATTAATAAATGTCAAAAACGGGGGAAAATGGGTTCTTTGGGAAAATAAGTTAAGCTTCCATGAGTAATGAAATATAAATACATTTATATATTCCTACTTATGTTCATTTATACCATTAAATATTCTGAGTTTTATAAGGTGTACATTTAATACTAGCCAATAAAATCGTGTTTTTTCTTTTTAAACTTGTAGATTCTTGATGGAATATTTTTGTCCTGTGCGCTGCAGCTATGTGTATGTTGAATCTATCGTTTTCATTATGGTGGTATGTGAAAATGAGACTTTGGGATGTGGTTAGGTCATGAAGATCATCTATGAAGGGATTAGTAGGTTCCTGAGAAATGACAGAAAATTTCTGATCACTTTGCTATTTGAAGATGCAAAAAAATTAGCATAAAACTGTGACCCAGAAAGGGAACCCCACCAGACTGAAAGAGACAAACATGGACCCTTGGTTATCAGTCATTATGATAAGAGGAACACATTTCTTAGTCAATGCACACTATTATGTTTTTATTATAGGAAGCTAACTTATAAATTACCTTGACAAATTAATAAACTATATAAAGTTTGTTTACTTCATTTTATGTCAATGTGGCTACATAAATTAGAAATCTCAATCAAAGTGGTGTTCTGCTGTAATTTATTTTTTTGGTCTTTTTTTCCAGTCCAGTCTTTATCCCCTCTCAGTCTGCCCTCTGACTGTTCCTCATCCCATATCTCCTCCCATCTCCAGTCTCCAAGAGAATGCCACCCCACCCCAACCCCCACCAGACCTCTCCACTCCCTGGGGACTAAAGGTTTTAGAGTGTTAGGTGCATCTTCCCTCATGAGGCCAGACCAGGCAGTCCTCTGCTGTGTATGTGTTTTGGGCCTCATATCAGCTGGTGTATGCTACCTGGTTGGTGGCTCAGTGTCTGAGAGATCCTGGGGTCCAGGTTATTTGAGAGTTCTGGTCCTCCTATGGGGTTGCACTCTTCCTCCCTTTTTTCTAATTCAAACACAGGGGTCCCAGACTTCAGTTCAATTGTTGAGTGTAAGTGTCAGCATCTGACTCATCCAGCTGCTTGTTGGGCCTCTCAGAGGGCAGCTATGCTAGGCTCCTGTCTGTAAGCACACCCTAGCAGCAATAATAATGTCAGGCCTTGGAGCCTCCCCTTGAGCTGGATCCCCAATATGGGCCTGTCACTTCACCTCCTTTCCCTCGGACTCTTCTCCATTTTTGTTCCTGCTGTTCTTTCAGACAGGAACTATTTTGGTTCAGAGTTTTCAACTGAGGGATGACAACCCCATCCCACCACTTGAGGTCTGAGACTTGAGTCTTTCAACTGGAGGTGGCCTCTACAAATTCCCTCTCCCTATTTTAGAGCATTTTATCTAATTCTTATTAGTAAAGGAAAGATAAGAAAATGAGGGCAGTTTGGTAACTACCCTACTAGGAAATGTCTTGTCTTGATCTCCAGGCCCTTTCTTAAATGTGTTCAGGAATAAAGCCACTGTTGTTTTCTAATCTTAGTAGAAGGAATTTGTGGTTCCTTAACTATGCTGTGTTGTTGTTGTTGTTTTGGTTTGTTCAAATTCTGTGCAATGTTTTGTTTATATTGTAGAAAGAATTTTCAAGGTCATATATGACATTCAAGATGGCAAACTTCATGTCATTTCTTGAACTATATGGAACTACAGTGCAGACTCCCCATTCTTTTTGAACCCTACCTCCTTAAAAGGTTTTCCATGCTTGAGCATTTTCCCTCCTTGAAGCCAGTCCCCTCCGCCCACCTTTTGATAGGGAAATTTCTGAGGCCTCACATGTTTTTGGTCTTTAAGTTCTTTTTGAAATCTCTTTATTCTTCTGTTGGACATTTTTTTCCTGGTATTATCCCTGTTCTGGGAATGCCCTTATGATCTCATGTGACCTTACACAAATGGAAATGTTACTGATACGCACATGGCTTCAACGTAACTCTAAATGCTGTGTCTGTATTCCATAATTTCTACTGGTTCTACTTATGTGTCCACAAATAATCCAAATACCATAAATTAATCTGATATTTAGCATTTTCAAAAAAAAAAACGACTTTGCTCTAGATTTCCTAGCCTCAGGAAATCATATCATTATTCTCTCATGTGCTAGGGTCAAAATGTTTTACTTATTAACGTGTCCATGATATCCCAACCAATCTGACAGTACCATCATTTTCAACTATAAAAAAAGCATTTGCCCAAAATGTTCCTACCTTACTATCTCTATTTAAAGGCTGAGATCAATTGCTATGATATCAATGTTCACTGGAACTATTTTATCTATTCTTTCTTGACCTGTGACTGGGGTCAAGGATAGTATCTCTTTGCCTTTTAAAGACATTAACTGTGTCATTTACCGCCTCTCTTAAGCTGTTACACATTATTTAGACGTAGGAAAAGCTCAGAAAATACTTCAATCTTTCTTCCTACCATGAGTCTTCACTATCTTCCTCTTGTATTTGATTTTACCAAAGTGTCTATCTATATGTTGATGAATTTTTTTCTTTCTCTTATGTTTTTATCTTTAAGCTCATACTGACACCAACAAACACAGTCAATAATATATAATATGTATGATATATAATATATAATATATATAGCATATATAATATATAAATATATTTATATATAATATATAAAATATATATTTATTTCTTCACATATTTGCACCTGTTAATTATTTTAAGTACATTTTATATATTTCTTAAAAATACATTTATATATCCTAAGTATATGCTTGTTCTCATTCATATACAAATCTAAATTATATTATATGCTTTGTGTGCTTGGTGCTTACATTTCCTATGTAAAAATGCAACTAAGTAATTCTATCAGTGGATATAAATATGCTTTATAATTTCATAGATTCTCAGAAGTTTAGCTTATATAATATATTATATAACCATTTCCTTTTGATAGCCAGAATTTATAAGTATAAACAACCGAACAACATTGCATAAACCTCCTGATAAATATCTTTTTACGCAAGTACTCATCTTCTGTGTGGCAAGCTCCAGTAATGACATGGCTGAGTCAAAATTTATTCACAATTTCAATTTTGACAGATATTGCTATATCGCTTTCGAAATGCTATAAAACACAGAAATGTAAAAATTGCTCCTTTCTTAACATAAAATAATATATCTTAATGTTATTTCTTTTGGTTAAAAAAAAGTTATGCAGCATCCAATTCCATTAATTTCTTTGGCAATATGTTGGAAACATAGCTTTGGCTCTTAAATTAGCATACTCTGGCTCTTCTCCCAGGGCACTTAGAAGAATTGACAAGGAAAGAGGGGGAAAAGGGCTTTGAAATTAATCAGTATTTGCTAAATATGGTATAGAGAACAACCATATATTATTCTTTAAGAAATATGTAAAAATACTTTATAGGGTAAATAACTTATTTACCTTTTAAGGTTGAACTAAAGAAAAACAATTTTATATTTGCCTTACTTTTCCATTCCCACAATGCACAAATATACATCACCTACCCCCTCAAGGAGTAAAACAAGATGGGGTTTAATTTTCTGAGGCTTGATTAGTGTAAGCTTTGAATAAGTATGCTATCTGAGAATCAAAGAAGCTAAAGCTTGAAGATAGATAAGATAATAGCTTGTATATTCACTTTATTTTAAAGGTTAAATCGTAGACGTTAGGAGCCTTTGAATCAGTAATCATCTCAAGGGGCTGTTTAGGTTGAAGATGAACTTAAGTAATTTTAATAAGATGTTCATAATAACAGTCTACAGAAACATTGGTCCTAAACTTCATTGATTCTGACATACATTTGACTTTGTAACATCTTTAATTTAAATATGAGATATTATCAGTGACTTGGTGGAGTTAATTAGTGGTGCATTTTCATTCACAGTGCAGAATTCTTAAGTCTCAGGCTAAATTGTATTGGATTGAGTGGTATTGAATTTACAGAGCTTAAGTTTTGTGTTTCAGTATATAAAATTGAAATGGGAAATCAGAAATGCCTGCATGGAGTCAATTAGAGAAATAGGAATTAGACAATAACTTTGCAAATTATCATTAATCAACAAGCCATACAATATTGTTATTGCCTGAATATAAGGTCAGTACTGCATATTTGATATATAATATACTTCATAACTTGTTTATACCATTGTTTCTCATATTTGAATGGTGCGTATATTCTTTTAAAAGATTTCTTCACAGAGAAATTCACTCACAGAATGATTTTACTTAAATTTGTTACCATCAAACTAATTATACAACCCCATATGCTTATAGAACTTATGTAAAAACAAAACAAAAAAAGAAGGCAAATAAAAATACAACAGGCAAAATATCCAATTTACAGTGTTAATTTAATACAGCAGATGATGTTGTCTTGCTGAAATTGCTTAAACGTGCATCTGTTTATGACTGTTTGTCAATTCTGGTCTCAAAGTGTTTGAAGTTCATGGTTCCTGTGCCTGTTCTGTGGTGATATCATCATTACATGTTTCCAACATACAGCACAGCACCTTTTTGTAAGGATGCCAAGATATAATTTGGCCTTATATTAGAACAAATAAGTCATGAATCTGCTGAATTATGTGAGTCTTCCTTATTGGATCAACATAATGAAATCAATAATATTTGTTGTCAGCATAATTCCAAATATATGTACACATAGAATACAAACAGAGGAAGCAGTTAAGTTACATATTATCTAGTCATATGGTTATACATTCATCCAAAATGTTCTGAGAGTCTATCACAGACACTCATGACATATGTATTTTGGTTATTTGTTTTTCCAGGAATAATGAGCAGAAAAACAAAAACTCAGTTAAGAGAACTTAAATAAAGCCGAGTGACTGGAATTCAGAACTTGACCTAATTTGTGGCTCATTCAACTGAATTCTGTAAAGTTATTTAGATAAAGTAAAAACATCTAGCGGTTTCTATGACAGTAAATAGAGGTTGTAACATATGGCATTCATTAACAATACCCAGATTGGATTTACTCACTTGAAATCAACTGTGCTGGGTGAATCAAGGTAAGGAATCAGGATCAAGGGATCCAGCCATTGGTCTTTACCTGAGATCTTGTTGTTTTATATTAGGGTAACACCGCTGTCCTGAGTCCTGTGTAAGCACAGGTAGAACAAGGCTGGGGCATAGTAGCAACCTGGCGTACAGATCTGATCTGAGTTTAGAAAGGCATGGTCAGAGCAAGCACAAAGTGCAGGAGTTTTATTTATTTATTTTTGTGAAACGCAATTTTTGAAGATGAGAAACTGTACTAGATGAAATAACAGTAAATTACATATCTTAGACTAATGCATATTTTATATTTAAAATTTTAATTGCTCTTTTCAGCCAGAGCTGGCAATTGTGCACAAGTGATGTATTACTAATCCACAAAATATTTTAAACAATTTGTGGTTGAGATATATTGATTCTGCATATTTATAATAAGCAGTTATATACTTAAGTCATATAAGGGGGCTGTAGCCAAAAAGAAAATTATATTTTAAAATGCAAATGGCATAGCTCTCCAAAACAACAGGTTCCACAATAGTTACTCAAAGTCTTAAGCTATCAGAATAGTTTTTAAGTAAAAGAAATAAACCACCATAACTTTAAGTAATTCTTGCAAAACCAGGGCCCATTCTCTAGATGAGAAAAAAAAACCCTTATTTTCTACATTAAGTGCTTAATAAAAATTAAATAAAAACCCCATTATTAGTGTTTGTTATTTAGTGTTGAAAGCATGTTCTCCACAATAATGTGGTTTTCTTCAGAAGTTATACTGTGGCAGTGGTTAAGAGCCCACTGGCCACAGCTGGACTCTTAAGAATGGTCACTAGTTTCATTTTAATGACTGCTATAGCTAAGAACACTAAATCTGTTCAAGTTATAGGTGTAGAAACTTGGCAATTGCACTGAGTTACTGTTTATTTGTGTATAAGGAAACAATATGGTTATATTCCATACACACATTTGACATTTTTTATAACCTCTACTATTCTTCATGAATTGGTGGTAAATCTATGCTGTTATATGTAATTTAGAAACAATGTTTCCTGTGACCAATGGCCCATTCCTTTATATCAAGGATGTAACAGTTGAAAATATTCTGACAGGAGAATGATTTTGCCAGAGATGGTTGAGGTTTTTCACTGAAGTTTATTTTTAAGGTATGCCTGTCTGTAGGCATTCACTGAGAACTCACGCGCAGCCTCTATTTCTTGTCACATAAATCTCTAGATGCTTTCGCTGTCTAGATGACTTCCTAAGACTCGACCAAATGATGCAGGAATTAGATTAACTTCGAGTTGCAGTCACACAGCATCGTCTGAGCTTTGGTGAGCAAACAACTGAGAAACATTGACAGCACAGCTGTTTAAGTAAGTGTGTCTGTATGGGTGCATATGTATATGTGTACATGGTATATAAACACATGTGTCTGTATTACCATACTATATACAGATGCGTGTATGTGTGAACACATAATGAGCATGGACATATTTCCTCCACAAGAAAAATATGTCATCTGGCACAGCTGTTGTCTGCTGTTTGGTGGAACAATTCAGGTAGCTAATTCCTATTTTCTGAAGTAGATATTGAACCCTGCCTACAAAGATCTGACACCACAGAAGTATTTTATGCAAACAAACCTACCTTACATTATTTTGAGTTATGTACTTACAGAAACTAAATATACCTCTAAATCTTTCCTATGATAATTCCTTGCTCTACTCCATGGAACTCAATACATTTTCCTCTCTCATGTTTTCGAAAACTTCAAATGTATAATTAGGTGTCTTCAGTCCTTCCAAGTGATGTCTGCAGAGAAAGCTTATATGCTCGACTGGTAAATAAAAAAAAAAACCGATTCTGCAGTGAAGAGAGCCAGAAAGTCCTTTAATTTCCAGTATTGAATATTTTTTCCAGCGTAATTGTGTTCATTCTGAGTTCTACATATTTCTGGGTGACCTCCTCCACAGAGCACACAAGTTTTCTGAGTTTCTACTTCTATTTCTCCCAAGATTTCCAGACTCCCCCAAGTGGATATCAGAGAAATTTAGTCTGCTTCTTCTAAAATAACCGACACTTCATAATGAGCTTTAATCAATACGCATCAAGTATTTTCTAATTGAAGCATGATACGTGGAAAATTTCTTTTTATATAAATCTAACACTCCCCTGCTATAACCTATAATTTATAATTCACTCCCATGACTGTCACCTTTTTTTAGCCAGACTCCATCATTGTATCTTCTTTGAAAAAGTGAAATCAAACTGTCAGCTTCATTTAAGTACCATATTATGGCTTAGAGGGAAGGGGCGGTCATTGCTACCTAAAATTTGTATGTTGGGCACACATACTCGACTGTATTACAGTTGACTCACGGATAAACAAGATAAACACCGCTTATATCGGACTGCAGTTTGCTCTGTCATAGGGACATCAGAATGTCTGGATTCTGCCTTAACCAATTAAGCAAAGCAGAAGGACAATAAAGCCTTCAGGAAATCCATTGAAGGCACCATGTCCCAGCCTCCCATGCCTGGTATTGATCCTTTTAAGTGCCGACTAATGAGTCCTATGGTAGTAGCAGATCTATGGTGTTTGTATCTGTGGTGCTCTCACTTCACCGCCTCAAAGGAGCTAAACTTACAGACAGTGGATCACCTGGGAAGGGTTAGGATAGAAGCAATCCTTGCTGATAGCTGCCTTGACCCTTTAAAATCCAACCCGAATCTCTCTCCGCTGAGGACAGTAGCCCCCATTCCCTACTTTCTGTGACAAGCACAGGAGTTTGCGTGAAGGAGCTTTTCCTTTCAGGTCGCATCTAGGGCGAAGGCTTCTGTTTTTGTTCAGCACCTCTCTTGCATGGGAGCTCCTGGCAGTGGCTTCTTTTGCCGCAAAGCATCCTTTTCCTCTCAGCTTTGGCAATTTAGGAAGAACTGATGCTCCCAGGGGAGGTGGATGAGGGGAGAGCGCCAGGAATGGGAACGCATCCATCAGGAGTCCCTGCGTCTCCCTTCTCCCCACTTCCACTCGCGTCGCCACAAATCCCCTCCCCCAAGCTCTCAGCACATAGCACTTGTGATATGTGTAACTGGGGGCGCGGGGGTGCGGGGTATTCACCCTCCATACAAAAGATGCATCAAAGCGCAGACTCCCCTAAGCCATACCCAGAGGCACCTGGCACCTGCCCCGATTCGCTGCAATTGGAAGCGGATGGCTTGGGTACTAAATTATTAATTTATTTATTTCCCTTGCTCCCCCGCCCGCACTCCAACCCGCAGAGCAGAAGCCGCGGTCGCGTTGCTCCCCAACCCCCCAACCTCCGCCCGCACCTCGCAGGAGTCTCGCACTTGTAACCGGCCGTCGCCTCCCGGCCCCTGGCGGTCGCGACGCACTCCCACTCGTGGCCGGGCTGGCGCGGCCGTGGGTCCTGGCGGCGGGGGAGGCGGGGGGGAGGTGGCGGGTGACAGATGTACTCCTCTGACAGCTCTCAGTATCAGCCCAGTGGCTCCCTGCCATTGGCTCAGTGCGATGGACCGGCAACGCCGCGCACTATAATAACACTCATGCCTGCCAGCGGCAGCGACTGCGAGTGCGGGCGCCCGGCGCGGGGGATGCTGCGGCCGCTGCCACTGCCGCGCGGGCGGCTCCCGCTGCCCGGCTGCGCCCTACCACGCGGGCTCTGACCGCTCCCGCCCGGTCCCGCCCAGCCCGGTCCCGCTTGTGGCTGCATCCTCCCCTGGGGCTCCTCGTCCCGGTTCCTATCTCCAGGCAAGCACTGCGCCGGAGCCCAGGCGAGCGCGGCTGGCATGCGGAGGCGGCAGGGCGCGCACCGCAGCCGGGCATAAGGAACCCTCGTGCCCGCCGCCAGCGCACAGTCGGCCGATTGCCCTGCCGCGATCCCCAGCCCACCCTCCCGGCCCCGGCTGCGGCTGCGGGCGCGGGTGCGTGGAAGCGGCGGCTGCGGAGGAGAGGCGGCGGCTGCCCCATGGAGTGTTACTACATTGTCATCAGCTCCACGCATCTCAGCAACGGACACTTTCGCAACATCAAGGGAGTTTTCCGGGGCCCTCTCAGCAAGAACGGGAACAAAACTCTGGTAATCTCTCTCTGTCTCTCTGCGTGTCTCTGTCTCTATTTGTCTCTCATCTAATAGAGCATATCAGGAGGAATGAGTTGACTGATGGGTTTGGGAGCTTTCGTGTTGTTGTTTGGAAAGATTTCATTTATTCTATTTATTTATCTGATGGGCGTGGGATGAGAATCGGGTGTAGAAAAAAAGGAATCTTAGGAAAGCTCTGCTTGAAGGTTTTCCTGACACTTCATGAAGCTCTCTGTCAACCACACGCCACAGTGTTGAAGATTATCAATCTCTCTCTTTTTCAATAGGACCTCCTAAAAATAGAAAGGAGCCCTAACCCCAAGTGATCCTGTGACAGCTTTCAGTTTAGGAAGCTTGAAGGTGAACGGAGGTCTGGCTTGTCTGTTGGAAAAGCGAGCCATGTGTCTGGTGGCTTAGGACAAGGGGCTGGCTTGAGTGAGGGTCTCAGAACGAGTTTGTTTCTTGGCCCTTGGCTTTTCACTGAAGGACTGACAGGAAACTTCTCTCCAGAGAAGTTGTCTGTACAAAGAAAAGCAGAATATTCCCGTCAGCCTACTACTTTCAGCTTGTTACTCTTTAGAGTTGAGGGATATGGGTGGAAGGTGATCACTGTGTCAGAAGTACAGACAGTCGGAAACATGTTAGAAAACAAAACCCACACAGCTGTAATCGCTGACGAGCACAGTTTGTCCTTCAGCACCCAGCAGGAAAAGCACTCTTGGTGGAAGATATGCTGAGGAGAGAGGGAGAGAGAGAGAGAGAGAGAGAGAGAGAGAGAGAGAGAGAGAGAGAGAGAGAGAGAGAGAGAGAGAGAGAGAGAGAGGAGAGAGAGAGGAGTGCCTCCAAATCCCATCATCCACCTAGCCCTTACAGAACCCAACTCGCATGGTCAGGAGAAGTCCATACTTCTCCAAAGGAAGAGAGCAGCAACATGGAATTCATTTAGTATGAGTGCTGAGAGTCCAGCCACAGTCACTTGGTGAAAGTGTAAGACTTTCTGAAGTCTGTGCCCACCGGCAGACTTCGCCCTAGATTTCTCCTAGTATTCATCTGAAAGGATAGAGTAATTCAAGGACACAGGTAGCTGGAAAGCAAATGCAGTTTTCTCAATCTCAGACTCTTTATATGTTTCAAACTGCACATACATTAATTAAGAATTCCCTAAGATTCTTTTTCGAGAATGAAAAGTTCTCACTTGAAGTTTTCAGTGGATTGAGACTCCCATAGGGTGCATTTGATGTACTCTCTGATGTCTTTATTGTTAAGGATGTGTTTATAGGCTCTTTTTGTTGCAAAAAGAGCATATGCTTCAGACTTTAGTTGAGACCTGTAGGGTAGTCAGAGTCTAGAAGGATTATTGAAACTGGGCTCTCAGAGAAGTCAGCTAGCTCACAGTTTAAAGAGAAAAAAGCTCTTTCTTCAACATTATACATTAAACTGAGTTTAATTTAAGGGCAACCAGAAGAACTAGACAAGGGAGATGTTAGAATAGCCAAGAGTTCGCAGAAAAAAATGAGCAGTTATCTGCCAGCCCTGAACTTGTTACACTGCTGTGTATTGTGCTTCTTCAGTTTCCTTGGGATTTCCAGTGACTGGATTTGCTAGGGATGGCTTGTTTGCTGTGTACTTGAAGTTAATGAATTCTTCATCACTCATGTTGACAAAGAGCAGGTTAAATAAGAGTTTTGCCTGTGTAACCTCATGATTAAAATGAGCACATTAAAAGCAGTCACCTAAATGAAATGGATAAATCAAAATATGTGTAGATGTCAGAAGCAATAAGCAGGAAGATACACTATTAAATAAAGCTCATAATGTTTCTTATGACTATAATGACTGAAACTTGTAGGGGTGTTCATGACAGTCCTTCCAGACTTTTATAAGCTGTCCTGTTTGAATTTATTGTGTGTGTGTGTGTGTGTGTTTGTCTGTGTGTTTGTCTGTGTGTTTGTGTGTGTGTGTTTGTGTGTGTGTTTGTTTGTGTGTGTGTGTTTGTGTGTGTGTTTGTGTGTGTGTTTGAGTGTGTGTGTGTGTGTGTGTATTTCATGACTTAAATGTTTCCATTTGTAGTCAACTCTATTTAATACTCCTTCTCTATAGACACATATATGTATATGTGTCCTAAATGCTTTTTAATGAGTTGTCATAAGAAAAATGGGATATATGCTTATTCTTAAGGATAATTAGAGAGTCTAGTTATATTGATAAGGAATTATCCTAATTAACAAAGTCTTTTCAACTTATATAATGATGTGTTCTTGTCAGCATCTAGAATTCTTTGAGCACTACTATTTGCTGTATTTTTCAATTAAAAATACTTTGTTCAGAAATTTAAGAAATATGAAGCATAAATATTAGCCCAAGCTTGGCATATACCATGCAATGAAAAATTTCAAGTAAAAGTTTATACATTTCAGGCTGTCTGCTTAAATGTTTTAGTCTTTAAGTTAATAAATTGTACAATACATTAAATCCTGCATTCATAAATCAATAACATAGAACTTTTATACTCTTTTATATTTTAATTTCTTATATAGAATTTCGCCTCTAATATAAAAGAATTAGAAGGATGTCCATGTTTTAGTTCAGGAAGATGCAACTTAAAGCTATTCACAGAAAAAATTAAATTTTCAGTGACCAGTTGGATAATGAATATTTCTTAATTTCTTCAAATTTCTGATTTAATAAAGTTATTATATAACTTACACTTACTTTGAGATTAATTTACCATATAGAGCTTTTAATATGTTGTGCTATTACAAATAAAAAGTTACTTGCAATATGTCCAATTTATACAGATTTCAGTGTCATCAGTTTGTTGCTTCTGTCCTATATACAATAAAGCACATATATTAATGAATTTAATGGTGACTATGAGGAAGTCCAATCAAGAAATTAACTTCTTTTCCTACTAAACCTGTGACTTCCTATATAAAAAATGGCAGCTCTCCTGTAGTACTCAGATCTCGATGAGAAGGTATGGTTGTGCATGTATATATACATCTATCTGTACCCCACTGTAATGCCAGCATTTCACAATCTTGAACCTATTCATGAAATTTTCCAAATTAGCAATTTTAATACATTCAAAAGCCTCCATTTGTATCATGTCTTAAAAACAAAGAATAGCAAAGTGGTTACTTGTTTCTGTTACAGACTACATCATCATCTTTTGATATAACTTAATTTCATGGAATGAGAAATTAATCTTTTATTACTGACACAAATTATTGTGGGCAAAGTTTAGGATCTTAAATAAACTTTTTGATCTAAGCAGTCTGTTTCCAATTAGTTTGCCCGAGAAACTACTTTAAAATAAAGTCTTTGTTAATAGAATTTTGCAATTTATATACAGAAATTATTTGACCTATTTATATATTTTAAATGTTTTAATATATAATTAGATATGCAATATATTTACATGCAATTTCAATGTGATGTATGAGTTTTAATGTTAGGAATCATAATTTCACTTAAGAAACTATTGTGTCATGTTTAGTTGAAACCATTTTACTTTTCTTCTTGTTTCTAAGTGCAAGGAAATAATGCTAAATTAAAATTAAAAAAATAATTTAGATGTATTCTTATCCAAGTGGATAAGCATCCCTAACTTTGCATCAAGGTCTTAGTTCTGTAGGATGACCACCATTTTTGATATGGGAAGTCCCCAGCTCAGTAAGAAAAGAAGTTAATTTATTGATTGGTCTTCAGCTATTACTATTTATTTTTTTCAAGTGCACTGCAATGCTTCAAAGCACTGGCTTTCTAGAGGCATGCCAAACGGTCAGTGTGTAATGTTCCTGTTCATTTTGATCGTGCTTTAAACTTTCTTCCCATTTTTGACATATTTTTATGCTTCCTGTCACTCAGAATGTTTACCTATGTATTAATTTTAAAGTACAAAATATATTTTTATTTCATTTGTAGGTATGTATATTAGAAGTGAAAAAATTTAGGTTGACCTTGACATACACCGTGCAGTCTTTTGTCATTTAAACATAAATTAACTTCCATGTAATTCACTTACTTTCCCTGTGTCTCCTAGAGATTACGACTGAAGGGTTTCATTGACTCACTGAAACCTATTGTGGATGCACCTTATGGCTTTAGGACTGAAGATACAAATTGCTGAGTTGGTGACATTGAAAAATTAGCATTGATAGATTACTATCTGAGAAAGAGTTCATGGGTGAGGTTGGAGTCAGGCAGTAGAGTAGCATGTCCACAGACATCAGCTTCATGAACATGCTCCTACATGTGGTGATTACATGTTCATGAAAGTATCTTGTAAAAGCACGCATTCAGTATTCATGACTGTGTTGGGTCTTACTTCTCTGAGAGAAATGTTCCATTTACTCTGTGGCGTTATTTTATTAAAACTTTATAGCATGCACATCTTTGGAGATATTCAAATGAGACACCACTAATAATGAAAAGCTTATTATCATGACTCAAACAAATGTGTGAGCTACTTTCAAGAGGACATGCTGCCATTAAATAGTTAAACGGCTCAGTAACTACGTAATTTGAGTAGTTACTTAGAATTTTGTCTCTACTCCTCAGATGTGCACCAATATTTTGTGC
Source organism: Rattus rattus (assembly GCF_011064425.1). Taxonomy (NCBI): domain Eukaryota; kingdom Metazoa; phylum Chordata; class Mammalia; order Rodentia; family Muridae; genus Rattus; species Rattus rattus. The sequence continues at coordinate 59,154,598 of NC_046158.1, forward strand.
GTTGATGAGGCTTCCAATTGCATTTTAATTTAAAATTCAGGAAAGCCTAGTCCAACAATTTAATCAGGTTTTATATTGGAACTTTTTATTTATACTTATATTATTTATATTTATTGGGGCAGTTTTTAGAATAAAGTATTTTTAACTTCAATATCAATTAGAAATTATATATTTTTTTTTCCGGATTTGGGGACTGAACCCAGGGCCTGCGCTTCCTAGGCAAGCGCTCTACCACTGAGCTAAACCCCCAACCCCCCGAAAATATATTTTCTAGTTTATCACTTCTACACTGCTTTTTGTTTCTTTCATTATTTTGAGACAGAGATTTTCTATGTAGCACTGTTTGTCCTAGAATTTTCTCTGTAGAACAGTTTGTCCTTGACCTCTGAGATCTGTTTTTATTGTTGGGTAGGGTTTCTTTATTATTATTATTATTATTATTATTATTATTATTATTATTATTATTATTATTATCATCATCATCATTATTATTATTAATTATTATTATACATTTTATTTGTTTACATTTCAAATGATATGCCCTTTCCCTGTTACCCCTCCACTAACCCCTCATCCTATCCCCTCCCCCCTCCTCTGTGCCTCTATGATGGTGCTCCTCCACCCATTCACCTACTCCTGCCTCACCCCTCCAGAATCCTCCTATGCTACTTTTTAATATTACCTTCTCAAATAATGACCACATTTAACTCTATACCACCTATCAAAGTTTCCTATGGAGATATAAAAATTAATTTTCTGTTTCTGTGTGCATCCTACCTTGGACCAAATCTAAGGAAGCCTACAATCTTTTTTTTTTTTTTTTGCTTCTTTTTTTCAGAGCTGGGGACCGAACCCAGGGCCTTGCGCTTGCTAGGCAAGCGCTCTACCACTGAGCTAAATCCCCAACCCCGGAAGCCTACAATCTTAACATCACTTGGAGAACATTCATAATTTCTTCCCTCTTCAGTTGTCACATTTGGTTGGATTGGTTGGCAGGAATACCTACATCAGATATGTTAGGCAGCGTCATAATAAGAAGCATATACGCAACACAGGATGATACATTCCACATTGACAGTAACACATTTTACCTGAGAATATAGCTCAATGGTACATAACAAAGTTAACAGTCATGAAGTTTTGGACTTAATTTCCAACATAAAAAAATAATAAAATAAAATAAAAACATTTTCAGTTAGGCTGCCAGTTCTTTAGGTATTTTCTTATTGTTTCTAGTCTTTTCAAAATTAACTCTAGATGCAGTTTTATGTAGTTATTCTTCAACATAATTTGAGTGAACCTGAAACACTTAGTTTATTTAGGTGGAGACCAGTTTACTATTAACCTTACTGTAGATAGTAGAAACTGAAATTTAAAATAAATTCTGAAGATGCTACTACATTGTGATAGTTTCTTCTAGTGAACTATGGATGGAAGGTAGTGCTATTGAAGAATGGTGTGCTCCGGGAGTTCGACAAATTGCTTCAAAGAGTTTAACAATTATAATCTCTGGTGTACTGTAACTTAAATTTAGGAAGGGATTATATGTTTCTGTCTATCACATTTTATGGTGCCAACCACAAAGAATATAATTAAAGGATAATTTTGTTAGATTTTTCTTTTTGAAAATTCTATCTTAAAATCATTTAATGTATTCCTTTTGATTCTAAAAGGAAGCCTTGCATCCAAAGCAAAAAAACAACAACAACAACAACAACAACAACAACAACAACAAACCAAGTGCTTATACTGTATAATGTCTTTCTGATGGTGTTTGTAACTGGCAAGGTTTCATTAATTTTTATAAATGCATTGTTCTATACTTTCCAGCACAATGTAGGACAAAGTGGGGGTAATAAATAATTAATACTCAATCTTAGTTGTTAAAGTAAATGTTGTCCATTACCAGATGTACTATTCTGAACTCTTAATAATGGCTTGGCATCTTTGGAAGAAAGGTACAGACTTTCCTCAATGTAAGTACTGTTCATGTACCAAATGTTTGCAGTAGTAGGGCTGTGCTTCAATTGTTAGCAGTCTTAGTAAATGAGCTATGTAGAATTCAATGCACAGTAGCTACTTATCACCCAAATGCTAATCATATTGTAGTAGTTAATTCTGTAAATATAGTTAACTTCTACGCTATTAATTTAAAGTACTTTTTTATTAAATTATTTTATTTATTTACATTCCAAATGTTGCTCCTTGCCAGTCCCCCATGCCCAAGTTCTTTATCCCACTCCCCTTCTGAGAGGGCGCTCCTCTACTCACCCAGACATTGATTTAGCTTATAGAAGCTTGCTTCATACTGTTTGTTGATAGTATTTCAGATCAAACACTGATGATTCTTATATACTTTATGATTTCTTGGTCTGTTCCTGCTCATTTCTAGTCCACCATCTATTTTCAGATTTCCAACAGCCCATGCATTGTAACTACAGAACTAATTCCTTCATATTAATCTTGTATATATTGACGCATGCACTCTGCCATGCATTTCTTTGAAGTAAATTACTCGAATAATTCTGATTTACAAAACCTCAGCTCATAAAATGTTTTTCAATAGGGCAAACAAAATATGCAAATACAAAGGTGAGAGTTGGATGAAAGAGGATTAAGTGAGTTGATGTTGGCTCTAGAGGTTAAATCAAGAGCTGATTTTAACTCTTTCTGCTATTTATAAAAAAGCTTATGATAATTATTTTAAATATATGAACATCCTATTTCTTACTACTATAGTATACCCTGTTATCATTGTGCAAAACATTATCCTTACTCTCTGTTGTATTCCAACAGTCAATGGCACAAGCACTTCTTGAGGTAACATATTAAGGCTAACTATAAATGAAAGAAAAATTATACTTAACCTTTAGTAGGGTACAACACTTGGGTAGCATAAGGGTTTTTCATAAGTATGTTTGAAATAGAATTGCTTAAAATAAAGATTTTCCATCTTTCAAAGTAAGTAATCTTTATGAAAACAAAGAATTGTGGTGATGCCCAGCAGCTGAAGGAAACCAGGAACACAGTTGTAGTGAAAGGATGTTGGTCAGCCATATTTGTTTTTACAAGGTAAAATTTATTGTGGGAGACATGTGAACTCTTATGAAGAGATCTCAAGACTTTTACTGTGATTAGAGCCTGTTTAGTATTTTTCATGTTGATGGAAAATAGAACAGACTAGGAAAAACAAGTTTATTTTATTTGTGGGTGAGTTTATATAGTAATAGAAACAATGGTTTTGCTTACTTCTGTGATGAGATAGGACTAAGGGGCAGTCTAGATTATCTTAAAAATCAATGTATTCCTAGAGTGAAACCTTTGATGTTAGCCTGACTTCTTAACCTAGACAAGCTCCTAGGTAGAAACTTCAATTTTGAGTTTCCGATAAGACAAGGGATGCATGGTCACAGAGAGAAGAGCAAGAGGAGAGGTTGATCAGAGTCCAGGAACCCAGACAAGGATCAAGGGCATTAGAGGAATGTGAATTCTTGGTAGCTCTTTAGGAATGTAAGAGTCAAGGAAAAGTACTGGAAAGTGTCACTGTGGAATGGTGGAAATATTTGCCTCCCCACCCACATTCATACACCGTCACATTTATAGATGACTTTAGGAGTTGAAACATTCTCCTATAAAGCCAGAATAGCGATGTTTTTCAATATAGACTTTAAGTGGAATAAAAGTCAAAGTGTCGGTTGAGTAAGAGATGGGAAATTTTTGAGACTTATTGATAATAGACCATGGGCCAACTGTTTTAAGTCCTATGAAAGTATAGAGAATTATATTGGAAGTCATAGTCAAGATAGGGAATGAAAGCTAGGAAGTGAGGGAGAATTGGAGAATTCTGGATTTTTTTTGTTTGTTTCTTTGACCTTTAAAAATATGTTTTGTAATTAAGATGTAATTATATAATTTTCTCTATTCGCTCCCCCCCTCCAACTACTCCCATGTCTCCCAGCTCTGTCTTACCTTGATAGACTCATATCTTGATTATTATTGTCACATATATAATTATATAGTCATAATCATACAAATATATAAATACAACCTGTTGAATCTATTATTATTTGTACACACACAATATCATGTCTGATGACTTTGTAATGGATAACCAATCAGGAAGCTCATCTCTAGAAGACTAAGTCTCCAAATTCTAGCAGGTATTAGTACCTGTTGTCTACAGGTGCAAACCCATGAAATTTCCTCTTTCTGAATTAGTGTTTCTATTGATGTTGTCCTTGTTCAGGCCTTGCTTCGGCAGCCATTTCTAGGCGACATAGTCTCACCACCAACTTCCTGTTCCTCTGGCTCTTACAACCCTCCTGTTGTCTCTTCTTCAATGCTCCCTGAGGAGCCTTAAGTTTTCACTGACAAGCCTTAAATCCAAGAGTTGTGTTGTATATGTGTTCCTTTGAGTGGACTCCCCATGATCCAATCTATGGATGTTTGTTTCTGTACAGTTGTAGTTTTCTGTAATTTGCAAAAAAAAAAAAAAAAAAAAAAAAGCTTCTTCTGTGGGGAGTGCACTTACCTGTGGGCATAAGAATAAGGTTCAGAATGTAGTCAGAAACTAGGCTGGTCTAGTATAGTGCCAATATAAATTCTCTTCTACAATCTATGGTATCATTAGCTCCAGGCAGTTGTTTAGAGGTGTCCAGTACCAGGCCTCATTTTCCTGCTACTGAGGGCGCTTAAGTTTGATTACACAGCTATTGCTTCCCAGCAACATATGAGAGCTACTGTTTTACCTTTGTGTATATCCTGCCATACTAGTCATTATTGTGGGCCATAGGTTTCACAGCTGGATTAAAAAGAAATGGTTTCTTCCCTGTCTTGGCAGCTTGCATAGTACGTTCTGGTACTATGGAAGTTATACCACAAGAAGAAATTATTTATCTATATTCAACTCAAATCATTTTAGTTCTGTGATCTAAGTGTGAGGTTTTTTAGCTAGAGGGGCTTACTTTCAACCTCAAAAAGGCAATCAAGCGAACCAGCAAAACTCTACATTTTTGAGAGTCAGTTGAACAATCCTGACCAACATCTTGAGCAGATAATTTATTATGCCTGGTGCTGTGGTTTTTGTTACATGTACATTGTGAAGCATTGTAAGCCCCAAGTGGCATGGTTTCCTTTAAACTATACATATGTATACCTATTACTTTAATTTATTGTAGATAATTTAGATAAATATGAAAGGACATGAATCCTTGAGGATTTATCAAACTTTAGTTTTGTCTATCTTTTCTCCTTCTCCTAATCCCCTCTTCCCTTCTTTTCTTCTTCTTCTTCTTCTTCTTCTTCTTCTTCTTCTTCTTCTTCTTTTCTTCTTCTTCTTCTTCTTCTTCTTCTTCTTCTTCTTCTTCTTCTTCTTCTTCTTCTTCTTCCTCTTCTTCTTCTTCTTCTTCTCTTCCTCCTCCTCCTCCTCTTCTTCTTCTTCTTCTCCTCCTCCTCCTCCTCCTTCTTTCTTCTCCTTCTTCTTCTTCTGTACTGACCTCCAACTCCTTGCTTATGAGAGCTCGCCTCCACAATTTCCTTCCCCCTTCATATCTCATGAATTTCTTGTGACAATCAGTGTAGTTTAAGGTCTACTTAGGCTAAGCTTTGGTAAGCCTGTAGTAGAGAGCAGAGGTGTTAGGATGGGGGAGGGTGACAAACAGGAGTGTTGTCAGAAGCTTCCAGAGTCTCTGTGCTTACTTTTTCTCTTCTCGTGTATGATTTCTTAGCTTCTCAGAGCTTTGCTGTCTGTTGTATTATTCTGAAAACAATTTCTATTCTGGCTACAAAGATTGACTTTCCAAATTTAGTTGCTTAGGATTCAAATTATTAACGATGACAAGTTCATTCATAGTCCATATTGTTTTAAGCTGCATCAATGATTGATTATAAACTTGTTAGCCTAAGTAACCAATATTTGTTATCTGGAGAACCCCAGGCTGAGAATTCCCAGATGAAAATGCTGAGCACTGTTGGTGTGGTGAGGGCTTTTGTTTTGCAACATTTGTGTTCTCACATAGTTCAAAGTGGAGAGAAATGTGAGCTTATCTAACTCTTAAAACACATACCTGGGATGTGAAAGTTTCATGATTGCAACCACTACTCCTAAAAAAATAAACCTTCTAATGGCATCACATTGATAGGAGTTCAATAAATGCATTTTGGGGACAAATGACCACTCATACTGTAGTATGTAGTATGTAGTGTTTCTCAGGCAAGGAATCTAAAAACATAGAATTCCACTTTAGAAACTATTCGATATCATGAGTTTGGCCATGTACCTTACAAAGTGTATTAAAAGCCGAAGACTTTGAATAAATTATTGGGAAGGATTTCAAAAGTAATAAATGTTTCCTGAGTAATTGTGTGTGTGTGTGTGTGTGTGTGTGTGTGTGTGTGTGTGTGAGTTCTCTTACCAGCGAGAAGGGAAGGGGGTTAAATACGAAGCTTTCCACTGTTTAATGAAAATGTTACAGTATAATTCCAGAAGTGCCCTTGGACAGGCCAAGGTCAATGGTAACTGTGGTGTTTTGAATATGCTTGGCCTAAGAAGTGGCATGATTAGAATGTGTTGGCATGTTGGAGTAGGTATGGCCTTGTTGGGTAGTGGTGGAGGAAGTGTTTCAATGTTGGGGTGGGCTTTGAGATCCTCCTCCTACAGGCCGGGACAATTGGCTCCTGGCTTCCTTTGGATGAAGATGTAGAACTCTTAGCTCCTCTGTCACAATGCCTGTCTGGATACTGCTTCCAGCCATGATGAAAAAGAACTGAACTTCAGAATCAGTAAGCCAGCCCCAACGAAATGTTGTCCTTTATATGAGCTGCCTTGGTCACGGTGTCTGTTCACAACAATAAAATTCTAAGACACACTTCTTACATATATGTATATGTCAATAATGCATGAAACATCCCAGTTTGCATGGATTTTAGCCTAAATATTTTGGAGATAAATAAGAACTCTAAGGAAACTTTCAGATATCAGTCATTTCTTTAATTCACAAAGTTTATTAAACCATTCAAAGCTAACTGCTTAGGAAAATGCTTGGGGTTTCTTTTGCCGTCTTCAGTGGTTTCTGTGTCCATGGTGGAAAGTCTTCAATGTCTCATCACTGAAGTTCTGATGTTACAAAATTAATATTTACACTAGGGGGCGGCATAACATTTCATCTTGCTTCACGTTTCAAACAATAAATATCCCCAAATTAATAAATATGTCAAAAATAATTATTACAGTTTTAATAGTTAAAAGTCATACTAAAATTTCATTATAAAAAGATGATAAAGATGGTATGTGTTTATTATATATTTTGTTCCAGTGCTTACCCCACATTAATTTATGACAATTCTCTAGCTTAGTTACACATATTATATATAGTAAAATCATGATAACATGGAGTGTGTGTCAGAAAACCATTGTCTTAGTTTTGAAAGTGTCAGTTTTGCATCTTGAAGTTAAAGTTTGTGGGTTCTTCCTAGTATTTTCTATATAGTGGCTTTATAATTTTCAATGGCATATTTTAATTTTAATTAATTTATCATTTAATTCCATTGAAATTTGCATGGACTGCTCAATTATTCAAAGTTAGAGCAGCATAATGACTGTCATTTTTTAAAGAAAAACAGCTAAAATATGAGAGAATATGTGAAATTATGAAATTCCTTCCTTTTGTCCTACCACCTCCCTAAGAACCTACAGAATCAGTGATGTCTCTTCTATTTTCATTAGCATGTATTTCTATAGAAAATGACAAGTTTCATTAATTTTTATGCATCCATTACATGTTTAATTTTTCATCATCAAAAATAATAAAGGAAAAATATATGAAAATATTTGTGAGTGAATAGTTTTAGCATTTGCCAACCATTCCTCTAACAGGAGGAATTAACCTTTCTTGAAAGAAAGGGGGTGATTACATACAATCACATCGGTGCGATTCTACTGCTAATCACTGTGCAATTATTGATGCAGCATAAAGGAGACATTTTACAGATTATCACTTAGAAGAATGGATACTATGAAGCCTGCTGTCATTAAGACACCCGAGAGACTAGTTTACATGTAGGCTGATAGTAACAGCACCTCAGAAATGCACACTGTTATTTACTTCCCTTGCCCTGTCCTATAGGATGATATGAAAACAAATTGTCTTACTAGACAGGGAAGGGGAAGTAAATGGCAATGATACATTAAGGTAAATTGATTATCTTTGCTATAATACCTAACATACTTTAATGACAATAGATAATGTGAGAATGTTGTTTACTTGTTATATGTAATCACTCTAATTAAAAAACTACATCAACAATTCAATTCACATATGCTTTATAACCCACTGATAGTTTGAATGACCATCTTCTTTTGTCTGTTTCCTAAGTCAATTCTGGATGATGTGCTTTCACAGGTTCCAGGGAAGACAGACAGGCACAGGTACACTCTGAGAAAAAAGTCTTTTTCATTTCTTCCTGTTTTCCCTCTTGCCTTCTAGATGTTAACCCTTTCCTCCTACTCATGTTTCCACCTTACACTTACCTCATTTATAGAAGGAAGTGCTGTTTTTCTGTCAGCCTTTAAATGTAATGTTTTCCTCAGGAAATCCATAGAATTCTAGAAAACCTTGGCCAAGGCCATTGTGAAAGCATTCTTTACTGAAAACAAGAAATCAAAACAAAACAAAAAAAGGAAATTTTTAATTAATCCAGCAGACAAAGCTTCACAGTGGTCATGATTCAAGAAATTAGAAGGAATGAGGATGGGTGTGGAGGAAAGGAAAAAGATAGAAGAAGACAGCAAAAGGATTGAAGGGGGAGAAGGGGAAAGCCTATTTAAGAGGAATGCCAGGTTTTCTGAGAGCTGTATCAGCTTAAATAACAGGATGACTACATGTCAGGTTTACCCAGCACCATGCCAGTTTCTGCTGTGATGCTGCATGTTTGTTAATGGCATTGCTCTTAAACCTCATAATTATTCTCATTTGAATGATAACCTACACAGACACTTGCTAATTCTAGAAGTAGCCACAAGGGCAGAAACGTATTCTCTATGCTGGTTAGAATTCTTTTGGGTTTCAGCAAAGATACCATCTATAGAGCAGGTCTTCACAATACTCAATTATTTTGTCAGCAACCTTAACGTTAGTAATAGAGAGTAAAATAGTTAATATGATTGTTGCCTCCTTCTTTCTAGCAATCTAGTTTACTCACATGGTGGAGAAGGGCTATTCTGTGTCAGGACACGATGACACAGTCAATTGAAGATTCTCAAAGGAAATTTCAGAGTTGTTGGGAGAAAAAGGAGGCCACAGAGTGTCTTATCACCAGCCACAGCTCAGCAGAATCAAGCTAGCCAGCAGCAGAATTTTGGTAAAGTAAAATATATGTTGGTTTCTTAAGGCCAATTCAATAAGGTGATATTAAAGTCTGCCCATTTTCTAATAAACTTTCAATCAGTGTGCTTTTTGTTTTATTTGGTGAACTTTTGTTTTGTTTTGTTTTAATTGAAAATATATGGCTGGAGTTAGCACAAATACACAAATTGATATTTTCCAACACGTTCTGGGTTGATATATTGTTTTTACAATGTCTCCCATAGTTTCGTAATGCCTGTCTTTTTGTTTTTCCATAACAAAAGTGAGTAGAGGTTTTATTTCGAGTTTAAACTACATAATATAAATATATATTATAATAATTATATATTATATATATAATATAAATCCATTATTTTTTTGTGGTTTCTGATTCTTTTTATATAATTAAGAATAACTAAATGATTTATATTTTACACTAGACCAAATGTTTTTAGTAATATTTAATAATTATATTTAATTAATACTGAAATATCCTCAAATGAATGGGCAAATTGAGTGAAAGTACTGCTTTAAGAGTAAAGGAAAAAGGTGAATAAAAGGTAGAGAAGTGTTAGCTTATCTTTAGTACATCAGAACTGTTAATTTTTAATTATTTTTACTTTTGGAGATTATAATTCCATCATTTTTCTTATCACTTTCCTCCATCCCAACTCTCCAAAATACCACTCCATGTTCTCCTTTTAATTCATGGCCTCTTTTACATCAACTATTGTTACATTACACGCATATCTACATGAACATACCATCCCTGTATTGATAAACACAACTTGCTCAGTCCACACAATGTTACTAGTGTGTACATTTTAGAAGGCTGATCATTTGGTATTGGATTACCAGTTGGGGTGCTCTTCCCTTGGGAAGGCTATTTCTCAGGTTTCTCAGCATGCTTTGGTTACCTGCAGATTTCTGTGTAGGGTTAATGCCTCTGGGTTTTCCCCTATCCACATTAGCATGTCTACTCTTGTCCTTGTTCAGAAAATGGTTTGGCATTCATGCTAATGGTAAGACTTTATGGGTATAGCTTTGGACATTATTCTGGCTTCTGGCTTTTAACACTCTTGCCAGCTTCTTTTCCACAATGATCCTTGAGTCTAAAGTGGAGGGCTTGCATTGTAAATGTAACCACTGGAAAGGCTCCACAGCCATGCATTTTGATCAGATGTAGTTTCCTGTAATGATCTCAGACTGTGGCAAAGAGAAGCTTTCTTATTAGGGTGGAGGACTACCCTAATTTATAGCTGTGTTTAAAGTCAAATAATAATGTACTCAGAGGCTGTGCTGGCTATATAGCGTGGCAGTTGACTTACGTTTACAGACAATAAAAATGTTTTCTGCAATAGTACTTGTTCTTCTGACTTCCCAGAACATATGGATGGATATGTACCTTTCATTTAAACTTGAGAAACCAAATTAGAATAGAGTAGGTGGTTAAGGAAGCCCAAGAAATGAATGAGAGAAAAGTAACCAGAAAAAAGGGGCGGGGCACAGATAGCCTGGAAGCAAACAGGCAGCTTATTCGATGCACTTCTGAAGCACCAGTCAAACCTAGATGGTGGCCATTGCCGTCTGGGTGTCCTGAAAATGTGTGCTGTACCTCACTATTGAATTTTAATACCTGTGGGTACAGTTCAGGAATCCATTTTTTTCTAAAGGTAGGCATGTGACTCCTGCTTTCCTGGGATAATATTCATCTGGCTTGGATTCAATGGAGTCTTTCCAGAAGTCGTTTAGATGTCGGGCATTCTTATTTCGTGTGAGAAATGAAGTCCTGCTCTGCCCATCACTCACCTGACAGCACCACAATGACTGCCTTTCAGAGGCAGAAGAAATAAGTTGTTTTTTTGTTACTTAAAAAAGAAGAAAACCAGGAAAACGTTTAGTTAGAATAAAAAAAAAAGATTTAGAACATAATAGTCTAATGTTCACAGAGAGGATGGAAATACAAAACTTCACTTTAAAGGAGAAAAAAAGATAGCTGTTAAGTACAACCTTCACAGAAAACGTCAGTTAACTTGGTCAATTTCCTTTCAAAAACCTTTGAGTATTATAGCTTATATAGAAATTAGATATAGCATATTTGATATCATTCCATACATTTCCATGTATAGTAATTGAGATTAATATCAAAGGAATTAGTAGATAAGCTGAGAAAAGCATCATGTAATTTAATAGAAACAAATATATGGAAGTGAATAGTTTTATGAAATATAATTCTAGTTATTTTTTAAATGAAAAGCATACTAAAGTTTGGTCATTGAAAGCATAAATTTATTTAAAAATGGCAAAACAAATATATGCCAATTATATTCTTGTAACTATAACACATTCACATCAGAATTTGCTGCTGGTGTTGTTCCCATGAATGAAACCACCTTTCTTCATTCTTATGGGTTTTGTTTGTAGTTAGTTTTATTGGGATTGATTCCGTATTGAAGGTCCTGTGATTGGTTCGGTTACTTATCAAAAACTTTGACTTATACCTACCTAAAGAATTATACCTTACTTATTTTCAAGTCTCAATAATCCCATTATTTTCTTCCTATGTTAAGCACTTACCGTGTGCCATATTGAATGCTAAAGACTACGGATAATACCACAAGAACTATTCAACTTATTTTTATAAAAACTGTTACATAAATAAGAAAACTTAAATACTCTGGATTAGGTCATCTTCACTCTCTTTAACTACATTTTTTAAAATGGTTACTACAGCAAGTGCATACGACAACTCGAGGGTACTTTGATCAGGACAAATGTACATCCATGTCCATTCTATCTGTAACAGTTTGCCGTTTTTGTTTGGTGAACCCGAGTTTGGAGGCTGGGACTTTGATGTTGGTTGGCAAGCACTCAGCCACTGAGCTAGATCCCTACCATCATCCTATCTTCTAGCTCAGTGTAGAAAAAAACATAACATAAATTCTCACAGCTTGGGAAACATGGATATCAAAAAGCTACAGATTGAGAATCAGGAAACTTACAAATATATCGTGTATCACTCTGCAATATGATTTTGTTTGCAAATGATTTTATTTCTTTTATCTTAAAATTTAATTTTATTATCATTTATGTCTCTGTATATATTTTTATATGTGTTCATTGTACGCTAATATGTACATGTGATAGGCGAATGCCAGCAGCAAACCACTGAACTGAGAACAGGACCCCCGTTGAAGGAATCTGAGAAAGGTCTGGAAGAGCTAGAAGGGGCTTGAGACCTCATATGAACAACAATGCCAACCAACCAGAGGTTCCAGGGACTAAGCCACTACCCAAAGACTATGCATGAACTGACCCTGGGCTCCAACCTATTAGGTAGCAATGAATAGCCTAGTAAGAGCACCAGTGGAAGAGGAAGCCCTTGGTCCTGTCAAGACTGAATCCCCAGTGAATGTGATTGTTGGGGGGAGGGTGGTAATGGGGGGCGGAATGGGAGGGGGAGGGGTTAGGGGATGTTGGCTCAGAAACCGGGAAAGGGAATAACAATCGAAATGTAAATAAGAAATACTCAAGTTAATAAAGATAACAAAAAAATGTACTTGTAAGCATATGCCTATAGAGGCCAGTAGCTGATGTTACTGAGTCTTACTCTAGTGCTCTCAAACTTATCATCATCATCATCATTGTCATCATCATCATTCTCATCATCATCACCACCATCATCATATTTATGGGTGTTCTCCTGCATGCATGTCTGTGCATGACCTATAGGACCTGTCTGCAGAGTCCAGAAGAGAATCTGGGAACATTCTATAGAGTGAAAAACAGTTGAGATGTGTCTTATGGATTCTGGAGATTGAACCTATGGCCCCTGTAAGAGGAGCTAGTGCTCTAAGCAATTGAGTCACCTGTCCAACTTCTCCTTATTTTTTGAGACAAGATCTCTTGCTGAACCTGGGGCTTACAGATATTTAAGAAAAAAATGCTGGCCAGCAGCCCCAGGGTTTCCCTTGTCTCTGACTTCCTGGGATATCAGGAGAACATCGTTGTGCCTGACTTATACTAATGGGGGGCGGGGTCTGAACTTGGATCCCCATGTTTAAGGTATACATGCTTTATGGAGTGAGTCATCTTTCCAATTTCCTTACTGATATTTTTTCCAGTTTTGAGTATTCCAGTGAATAGAGTTAATTAAATAGGAAGTCTTGCCCATTTGCTAGCTCACCGAGAAGTTCTTCAAACACATTATCATGTTTCTTTTACTTCTTAGCACAATTAATTGAACAGAAGCTAAAGAAGACTAAGCGAAGCACCAAATAATATGCTTCCTGTGCATTATGCATTGTACCACGACAGAAAATGCATTATTTAGTAAAAGACAATATAAATTTAGTAAAAGTTATAGTTTAAAATATTTTCTCAGTACTTGCAACTCACTTTGAAATTTTTTTTCTCAGCATTTTTTATTCCTGGTGTTTGCAATTTTCACTTTACTAACTATTAAGAGTAATAAATGTTCATACACCAAAGCAGAAAAGGAATTACCTCCACAGTGTTCCCAGCTGCAAGTACACCAGTTTCTGGAACGTTATTGAGTTTTTCACTCAGAGGAATGAGATAGCAGCAGCCGCCCATTTCCCGATCCCTGGGCTTTGCCCTGCGTGCTGGCAGAAGGCTGCGTCTCATACCCGGACACCTCACAATGTACAGGTGATCAGCCTATCTTTCTCAGAAGATTATTTTCAGAGAGAACATGAGAACATAGTGGACCCGAAGCCACTTAATACATATTTGGTGAATACCGGTGCTTCCAAATATATTTCTCCTAATTGCTGGCTGTGCTGCAGAGGAGAGGGAGAGAGAATGCCAGTAGCAGAGATGAGAACAGCACACAGGAATACGGAGGCAGACATTGGGAGGGGTCTTATGAGCATCCCTTCCTATCAATTGTAAAGAGGTTTTCCAGTATTTATGTTATCATCAATTAATTCCAAGACTAATGTGACCAAAATATAGACTGTAAATATAGATGCTTCCATTTTATTTTTCTTTTAAAACTATTTTATTAATTTAAAAGTTTTTAGATTATAATATAATTATAAAAATTCCCCTGTTTCTTTGCTTCCCCCAAATTCCCCCCTGTTCACTTCCTCTTCAAATACGTGGGCTCTTTTTCTTCAACTGTTCTGCTGATTGTAAGAGTTAGAGGTGGTAGTTGCTCCAGTGAACTAACACGTTACAGATACAACAGGACATAAATGCATATGAGACTCTGACAGCAAACGTAAGACCAGCATTACATAGTAATGTAAATGATGATAACTTATCTTGCTGCTGATAATATTATGAAGTTTATTAGGAATTTGATTAGAAGTTAAAACAAGACAAAAAGCTAGCTGGGGGAACAGGAAGAAGAATCCCATGTCCCATACCTGAAAACAAAAAGCTACTTACAACCGATACCTACTGGTAAAGTGAAAATTGCTTTTTCCAATGGTGATTCGATGGGTATCTCAATGACACTTGAGGGCAGGCCACACACCTAAGAGTTACTCTCCAACAAAGAGCAGACTGGGGTGTGTGTGTGTGTGTGTGTGTGTGTGTGTGTGTGTGTGTGTGTGTGTGGGTGTGTGTGTGTGTGGAGTGTGTGTGTGTGGAGAGTGTGTGTGTGTGTGTGTGTGTGTGTGTATGATTATGTTTTGCGTTTGCTATTTTCTCTTACTGTATTTTTCTAATTTTAGGTTTTTTAAATTTAAACAAAGTAAAAATTTTTGAGGGAAACAGAGACAATGCTAAGTGGAGTGCACAGCGAATTTAGGATTATGTTGAAGGAATTTGGGGAGGGAGAGAATGGCTAAAATATATTGTATAAAAACATTTTAAGTTATAATAAAAATCTTGGTTTGATTTAAAGTGACTTACCCAGTGATCAGCTGATGCGATATTGTCATCTTCTCTCGTGGTTGTTTACTTATCTGGATAGACACTCTGTCTGTAATTTTTTTATTGGTTATTTTGTTTATTTACATTTCAAATGAGATCCCCCTTCCTGATTTTCCCTCCTAAAACACTCTTACATCTTTCTCCTCCAAGGTCTGTTGAAAGTCATGCTAAAGGCCAGTCAGCTTTTACTGTAAGTGGACCCACAGACAAAGAGAGAGATAATTTGAAGGGGAGACAGAAATTTCCAGTGGAATAATGGATGCAAAGAATACCCCTTAGAAGAGGCTTAGCTTTGTGTGGGATTAAAGAGAAATATAGTGTTTGCTTCATTGATTTCATTTAATGTAAAGATAGATGATCTAGTGGTTAAATTTAAAAAAGAGAAAAATACACTCATATCCTGTTGTCTTCCTTTGTAGAAAACCTGCAGCAAGGAGAGGTTTGCTTTGTACTTTACAGTTGAGATCTGAACTTTTGTCCATTTTAGTTTTCAGCAAATTGAATTTATAAATATATTTAATAGGTGACAGAGAAATAAATGGATAATGAGAAAGTTGACAGTTCTCTTTCATTGGAGAAATTTTGAAAATTTAGAAGATTAAGAAGAAAATTATAATGTATGTAAAGTAAAATATATGTAAAATACTTTAAAACTACACAATATCAATTAACGTTTCAGGTGTATATTTGTTATACAGGAAAGCTTAGAAGAGCAGTTTTCTTCATAAAATATTCTCCAAGTTTAATCTAGCAAGTGATTTTTTTTCATGTTTTAACTTTTAATTTTTTTCATGTTGAGTTGATCATATATGTGTGTGTGTGTGTGTACATACATATGTGTACATAATATTTTAATTTACATTTCAAATGTTATCCCATTTTTCGGTTTCCAGTCCATAAATCCCCTTCCCCAAGACCCCTTCCTCTGCTTCTATGAGGCTGTTCCCTCACCCATCTATCCACCCTTTCCGGCTTCCTGACTCTGACATTCCCCTACCTTGGGGGGTCCAGTCTTGGCATGACCAAGGGCCTCTCCTCCCATTGGTGCCCAACAAGGCCATCCTCTGCTACATATGCAGCTGTCAATGTGTAGCTTTTGGGTAGTGGTTTAGTCCCTGAGAGCTCTGGTTGGTTGGTATTATTGTTCTTATGGGGTTGCAAACACATTCGGCTCCTTCAATCCTTTCTCTAACTCCTCCTATGGGGACCCCATTCTCAGCTCAATAGTTATCTGGTAGCATTCACCTCTGGATTTGTCATGCTCTGGCTGACCCTACTTAGGGTAAAAATCTTAAGCATTTCTAATCAAATGCCTTATAAACTTAGTATTATTATCAGCAGCAAGATGAGTCCTGTTATCAGCATTTATATTGGTATGTATCTGTGTACTTTATATGTAATTGTACAATTTTCTTAAACTATTTTAAATTTTATTTAATGTATATGAATGCAGTATCTGCACATATTCCTGCATTCCAGAAAAGCTCATCAGATCTCATTACAGATGGTTGTGAGTCACCATGTGGTTGCTGGGAATTGAACTCAGGACCTCTGGAAGAACAATTAATGCCCTTAATTGATGACCCATCTCTTCAGCCCATAACTGTACAAGTTTTATCTATGCCTTTAAATGCACAAATAGATACAAATACAAGATCATGTATTAGATATTTAAAGACTTTCTGAGAATTTCTCAAGTGTCATATATAGACATTGCACAGCTAACAGTGTGCATGTATATATCATTTCCATATGTCATCAGATCTTATATTAATTACTATTGATTCAATATTAAACAAAGTTGTGTTCATTTTTACAAAGTGCATCGTTAGTTCAGTGGTCTCCAATACAAAGTGACTGAACTTTAGACAATGTGCACTGTAATTCACTGGGGCTGAGTTTAAATATTGACAGTAAGTTTGACATAAATGATTATCTCATTTTAAATATTTCAGTAGAGTCTTACTGTATACTGTATCAGCTACGTGTATCGCATTCACTTAAAAGTCTTAACAGGGTTGTATTATCAAAGAGATTCAATGTGGTGTTACGGCTAAAAATGAACAGGATAAAATGAAATATCTTGTCATGGTCAAAGAATCATTTTCGAGAAAGGCTGCTGACCTCATGTTAGTGTAACCCTTGGTGTGTGGTGAAATGCCGGCATATTCTCAGGTTTGTGCACTGGTTCAGTATATCCTGTCAGCATCATTTTTTTTAGAACTGCCCATTTATGCTTGCCTTGTAAGTGTCATTTAACTTCACATAATCTATCCGAGAACTTATGTTGACCAGGTTGGAATAGGCTTCACACATGGAGATCGTTGGTAGAGTATAATGATAACTACAGGTCAGGCAGTAAATATAATATTAATAGTTTTGACTGTTCACCGAATTTCTCAGTAAAATTCAGGAAATACTAGACGCCCCAAAAGAACGCAGAAATACTGAAAAGAATATGTTGTTATTCTAAGCAATAGGTTTCATATTTGTTTTCCTTAAGAGCATTGGTTGTTCTTCCAGAGAACCCTGATTTGGTTCCCAGTACACATATGTTGTCTATTAACCATCTGTAACTCCAGTGTCAAGGGATCTTAAGCCTTATTTTGACCTACATGGGCACAAGGCACAGAGAACATGCCCATATACACATACAATCAAACACACATGAAAGAAAGTAAATAAATCTTTAAAGAAGAATCCACTTCTGAAAGTTTACATTTGGGGCAAGAAACTTGTAAGATTGAGCAGATCAAGGAACCCTAGCAATTTCCATAACCGAGAATAGTAGAATCACAACCAGATTTTGGTTCTGGTTGAATCTTCTCATAACCAGATTCCTGTCCTGGAGCACATGACCATGACACCTCACTAAGAAGACCTTGTCAACTTGTCATGTAGTATAGAGCCTAGAGTTCTCCATGCCACTGAGGTATGTAGATGGGCCCTGAGAGTTTAGCCAATATTCCTTGGCATTTTTTCTTGCAAAAGGTATTTAATCTCTGGTCATAATTAATACCTAAGGACGTCATATGCACCCTTTTCAAACAGTTTGGACAAGCAAGGACTGTCTCTCTCCTCAAGAATCACACCACCTAAGTATCCTGCAAAAGGCTTCTCTGTCTCCTGATAGTCACCCTGAGCTAAGCCAGACCCCACTGCCCCTGCTCACCTCAGGGCTATGGGCCTCAGTTCTCAACTCTTTGCAGCTCCCAGCAGTGTCTGAGTGTATGGGAGCATGAGAACCACAGCCTTGGTCCCAGTCCATGTGATTTCTGACCTGGAGAGACATGGGCTGGGGCTCCTATCTTAGGCTGCATTCCTTCTCCCTTGAGCGGGTGGGTGTTGGTGTGCACGAGCCATAAACCCTGGTGGCAGCAAGAAAGGAAACGAGCCAAGCACCACTGCATTTGAAATCCCCAAGAGCAGGATCCTGACACACCACTGTTGGGTAAAATGAAGACCCATTTTTACCTCTGACCTTTACACATGTGCTGTCTGTGTGAATACACCACACATGCATACACAAATGCATACATACATACACCCATACTATCAATAAATTTGTAAAATTAAATAAACCTAACATGAATTCATACATACACCCATACTATCAATAAATTTGTAAAATTAAATAAACCTAACATGAATTCATACATACACCCATACTATCAATAAATTTGTAAAATTAAATAAACCTAACAATTATTCATTTAAAACTATGTATGAAATACGTATGGTTTGGGAAAACTCATATTTAGAATAGTCTAGAAGATCAAATATCCAGAATTATTAAAATCTTCTCAAGTATTTTGTTGTCAGTCTAATAAATTCATGTAAAATTTAAACAATATTATGTAATGTTTACTCTTGAATTGGTTGTTCGAAGGTACATTTATCTATTGATCTTTGTGTATAAGCTAGGAAAATTTTAAGCTCATCAAAACTATATGCCAAGTATTAGTTCATTAATTACTTAATTTATTCTTTAAAGAATTTTGTCTTTTGTTACATTTGTTCTTAGATAATATTACACACATAAATAATGCTTATTGGTGACTCTCATCCGAACCTTCTTGCCATCTCCATTGACCACCCCCATCCTTTTCTCAAATCTCCAAAGCTCATAAAACGCTTGGAGCTACGTTTGCAACCTTCTAAGCTGTGAGTACAGTTAAATATAGTGGTCCTCCTCCCCAGGGTTTCTCCATGTCTTCTTCCCATACCTTGATGGACTGTTGAGAGAGCTGATCTCATGGGAAGCCAGTAAAAACGACTACAGCTGTGAGTTACTGATAACACTAGAATCAAGCCTGCAAAGCTGCTAGCGTTGAAAGGTAATGATGCCACTTCTATTAAGTCTGAAGACCTGCTACAGTTGGGAGCTAATGATCACACTTAAATCAAGTCAGTACATCTTCTACAGCTGTGCGTTAATGATCACACTAGTATCAAGCTTGAAGGGCTGCTAGAGTTGTGAGTTAATGATCACAATTATATCAAGACTGAAGACCTGCTACAGTTGTGAGCTAATGACCAATCACACTTATATCAAGCCTGAACAGTTGCTTATTTTACTTCTGTGAAATCTTCTCCCCTCCCCAGATAATCAAAATAGAAGTTTTGAATTATATATCTGGTTTCCACTTTGTTTTTGTTTTCTTACTCAGTGGTAAAAGCCACTGGCCGCTATTCTAGAGGACCCAGATTCAATTCTTACCACTACATGGCAGCTCACAACTGTCTGGAACTCAAGTTCCAGGACTCTGCCTAGTATTTATAAGCAATACACAATGGATATCAAAAATAACTATGGGGGTTGGGGATTTAGCTCAGTGGTAGAGCGCTTGTCTAAAAAGCGCAAGGCCCTGGGTTCGGTCCCCAGCTCCGAAAAAAAAAAAAAAAAAAGAAAAAATAACTATGGATTATAAGAGGAAATTAGATTTTCGGATAATTACACTTAAAATATTTTTATTAATTGTACACCATTAAGGTCAAGCATATATATATATGTATATATATATATATATATATATATATGTGTGTGTGTGTGTGTGTGTGTGTGTGCCTGCACACTCATATATGCACACGTAAGTCCCAGAGGCAGCATTCTGTAATAGCACTATTAAGATTATAAATGAACCTCTGTCAAGACAATGATATATGTAGGTCAGCATCAGATTCTATTTCTGTTTCAGCCAAAATAAGTAAATTGTCTCATTTTGAAAGAAAAGTATAAGAAAGATATATTTGTGTAATATCAAGAAATAAGTATGTTAGTGGAACACTAAATAAACTGAGAATTATCAGAATTGGCATAAGAAACGTTAAGAATATTTATTAAGATAAGAACAATTTTCATCAAGTGATGTAACATTTTTAAAAGTCACACTTGAATACAATATCAAAACACATGCACATTTATTGTATTTCTTACATTGATTGACAGGGCCAATAAAAATCTTATTGAGTGATTGTTCAACTACCGACTAATATTTAAGGGTTCATTTAAATATCTTTTTGTTCAGATAGTCTTTATGATAATGTTGGTGTAAAATACAATAAGAATGTTTTCAAAACAATTTGAGCATATTGAACATCAGTGAAAGGGAATGAAAATGGCACAGTAAAAACATCAACAATTAATGCAAGAAACTAACAGCCGAGATACAAACGCAAGATATTCATACTACCTTCAATTTCATAAAAACATAACGTTAACTGTGTGAAGTTGAGTACTAGGCAGACATGAACCCATGTCCTCTCTTGCGTAAGGTGTGGGATGAGATCTAGATCATATTTTGCTCAAAGCACCAGCAACAATTATACAGTGTAAAATCTTATTTGGGTTTATGTGCCAGCTCAGATCACTTACAATCTGGAGAAGACACAAATTTTCATAAAGTTTGAATTATTCATAATATAGGTTCCAGGTTGATGCTTAAAAGCCATATTCCATCTGGAGACTCCTAGGATATACAGCGCCGAGTAGATATACTGCATCTCCGAGGGGCCTTAGACACTTTTCTACTTTACTTGTATACTTCATCTAACCATTCATTTTGCTTATACGACATTTTTCAATGCAGAAATGGAGTTTGTATAGCTTTGACATTTAAAAATCAGGAAACAGATGATTAAATTAATAAATAACACTGTATTACAGGATAAAACTTGAAAATATACTTCTTCATGAGAGGGGGTGGGTAAGTGGCAAGCAGACACCGCCATCTGTGTATTGAGTGTTCAGATTTTACTACTTCCAGCAGCCAGGGTTTGTTCTGTCTGAGATGGAAATGCCCTCTCTCTACTTTAATGTTCAAAACAAGCACGATGCTTTCATTAAGCCTAAATGGCACTCGAGAGATTATTAAAACAACTCTATCTTTAATTCAAGAGTTCACAAATGGTAGTGTCATGGTTCATGTTGGAAGTGGGAGGATAAAAATAACAAGAAATGTGGTTTTGCCTGTGACAAAGAACTGCAGGCATAGAATATTTGAAAGTTATAGTGTCCCATTGTGCGTGAACGTCTACAAAATAGTCACAGAAAACAACACACCGTATTATTTTTTACTCACAAAGTCATAACGTGAATATGAATGCGATATGAAAGAAGATTTTGAATTGTAGTATTTTATACCCTTGTTTGTATAAATTAGCATAGAATGTGATACATTAAGGCAACTAGGAGTTATTTTATTATTTAATTTAACTAACTATAAATATGACTAATGAGATGGCTCAGCTGGTAAAATTGAATAGAAACCAACATTGGAATCCTAAGAATCCATACGGCTGGTTGTAGTAACGTATATTTCATTTCAGTGCAATGTAATAAGAGGGAAAATAGAGATAGGATAACCCCTGGAAGCTTGCAGGTCGCCATTCTTGGCATTTTCAATATAAATATCAAACAGACCATCTCAAAACAAAGGAAAAAGCAAGCACTGTCACCTGAAGTTGTCCTCTGACCTGTACGCATGCACATGTGACCACAGTCACACAAGAAAACCCACGAATACAACATTAATTATAATGCACATAATTATTTACAATTAGTAGTGGGAAGTATGTGGGTAAATGGGGAAGTGATTTAATTCCTACATTTTGAATCAAATGAAGTTCCATAATGTCTCAAGTATATGGCTCAGTGGAATGCACAACTTTATTATTTATCTACTATTGTTTTATCAAGTGGTGTGATGTATCCATCCATTTATTTTGACAGACATTATTAGTATTTCAACACATAAGTTCTCCCTGGGAAAACATTTGCAAAAAATATTTAAATGCAAGTATTAGTATTTAACTTGTAGGCAACTAAGTATCAGTAAAGCACCTAGCCTGGAGGGTGAGCATCTAGCCTGGAGGGTGAGCCTCTACCACAGGTGAAAGGGTTTTGTCTGTTTGTTCGTTTGCTTTGCCTAACTCATCTTTCCAGTGGTGCTGTTTGAGTTTTAGTTTGAGTACACCCTTCCTAGGTTTTGTTTTTCTTTATCATATCATAAATAGAGCAAAGCCTTTCACTTGTAAATGTAAGCATGCCATAATTATCTTGACATATCTTTTAAAGTCTGCATAAGAAAACCCTAAAAGCAAGTCTTTAATGAAATATTTTAATTTGGTTTGGGATATTTGGTAATAGTTTTTTCCTTAGCCTTACAACTATATAGACTTCAAAAGAGTAGGTTCTGCTGTGACTGACATAGCTAAGGAATATTTTGTAATTTTCAGGAAGTGTGCTCACACAGAGCTGATTGCCTATTCTTCATGTTCTTTTATTCTCTTCTATCGTTATGGATCATGAATCTGCAAGTGATTTGTCCTCACTGAGATGCCAGTGCAACCCATAGCTTCCTTGTCAAATAATTACAAAGTTGTACCTTAAACAAAGATACAATCCCATAATTAGTACACTATAGAATTTTTTTCAGTTTTCAAGTACTTTTCTTTCATTGGATATTTTATTTACTTACATTTCAAATGTTATCCTCTTTCCCAATTTCCCGTCTAGAAACCCCTTATCCCATCCTCCCCCACCCTGCTTCTATGAGGGTGCTCCCCAACCCACCCACCCACTCCTTCCTCCCTGCCCTGGCCCTTCCATATGCTGGGGAGTTGAGCCTTCCCAGGACCAAGGGCCTCTCCTTCCATTGATGCCCAATAAGGACATTCTCTGTTACATATGCAGCTTTAGCCATGGGTCGCTCCATGTGTACTCTTGGGTTGGTGGTTTAGTCCCTGGGGGTATGTGGTTGGTTGATATTGTTGTTCTTCTTATGGGTTGCAAACCTCTTTAGTTCTTTCAGTCCTTTCTCCAACTCCTCCATTGGGGACCCCGTGTTCAGTCCAACGGTTGGCTGTGAGCGTCTGCCTTTGAATTTGTTAGGTTCTGCCAGAAACTTAGAAAACCTAGCTCTAATACACAAATGTTACTTTTATTTCCTTCAAAATGCTCAGTTTGGGTGTGAACACCTCATTATTAAAAAAAAATAGATGACTGGTATAAGAATACAAAAATCGTGTGAGTAACATGTAAGTGTATTGTCAGAAAAGTAGATGTGACATCCACGTGCAATAACTATATACATTTCAGGCATAGATAAATATCTCCAACGTCTAATTTAGGCCTAGGCACATTCTGCAGTTTGGTCCTGAAGCACAGTGTATACTTTAGTATGCTGCTTAGTGTTAGCAAGCTAGTCTGGAATGGTGCCAGTTTCTGAGAAGGCTAAAAAGGAAATTCATTAATTATACTCTGTTTACTGTTTCATTGTCAACTCGATCATTAAGCTGATCTATCTTGACTGTTCTCATTAGTACATAGAGTGAATCATAATACAATTGAAATTACCTGATAAATGAAAAGTTCATATCTATGCCTTTTTCAGAAATAAAAATGCATTGACTTGTTGACACAGAGAATGAAGCTAAGTTTATATTTAAATTAATTATATAACCTTAATTAATTTTCTTCTAGAGCTTCACTGCTATCTGAATTATTTTTCTGTGAGCACATTTTCACTGTAGACTTTCACACCTGGATTCCATTTTTCTTTAGCAAATTGTGTTGACAGACATCTTGCCTTGAATTGAATTACTTTTCAGCATATCTACACTGAACCAGTATGAACTTGACCTTTGCTGCGAATTATTAAGTATATTAGCATACACAGCATGCATTTGCATAGACACCGTACATGTGTAAAGAGAAATACACTTCTTACATGCTTGTTTTATAGTCTTGTGATTTTTAGATTGTGACCTAATTACTAACTCAGCATTAAATTGCATATATAGCTAAGAGAAAGTAGGAATGTATTTGCTCTAGGAAGCTCCCTATGCTACTTAGTTTAGGCACACAAGTCTCAGGATCTACCTATCTTTGGATTCTTAATTTGTTGAACTCTTTCAGTTTAAATGACCTTCTGCTTTCTAAGAGAGTTTTAAGACAATTTGTCAGCAGAAGAAAAATCCTCTTCTTTATTAATTAGGGAACTTCTCAGATTTATCTTTCACAGTTGCTTGTAATATAACAAAACAACAACAACAACAACAACAACAACAACAACAACAACAACAAAACCCTCTTCCTTTCCCCCTAAAATTTAGATCTGAGTGAAGAAGCCATATACAGTAATGATTATAAAAAGAATTCAATTGCTGTTGCTATGAGCTTCCAAAGAGAAGAATTTTATGACATTATACCTTATATGCAAGTCTACCATAAGAGAGGGATTAGAAGTTTCTGCTAAATGTTGACGCTTTTTAGATAGTAACAAAAGGATACATAGGTGTTAAATTGAAGTTGAGTGAATGATGGCTGAAAAGCGGCCAAGATCAGACATCACTGAAAGGCACAAACAGGAAGAAAGTATGGTCTACTTAAAAACTTGACAAAAAGGATGATATAACTTTCACAAGTAAAATTAAAACACTTTCCTCAATAGCTAAAGAATCACATTGAAAATTATTTCTAGATGTCTATTTGTATATTTCTCTAAAACACATATCAAATGAAATTATTTATAAGGGAAGCATTTTGTGTGTGTGTGTGTGTGTGTGTGTGTGTGTGTGTGTGTGTGTGTGTGTGTGCTGTTTACAGAAGATCAGATGAAAAAATGAAGAATAGAAGATAATCAAGAGATCTGATCCCCTAGATATAGATATTTTTCTTAGTAAATGCTACTGTGGGTCATTTATAGTTATAATTCCTTCTTTCTATTTTTATCGTCTCAATTTTGGCATTCATATGTACTGAATGCTTATGTTTATTAAGATGTTGTACATCTAAATCTATTGACATCATCAACTTCTTCATTATCTCATTGATATGGATTGCTCTCAACTCCTTAATGTGTCTTTCATCAAAAATTATTTTATATATGAGGTGTCTGAATTTGTCAGTCATTTATTTTATTCCTACAAAATGTAGAAAATGCCAAAAGGAGAAGATAATAGCAAATAAACAATCTTATTTTTCAGGAAATTTGTTAATGTCAAATTTTATAAACTGTCTATGGAGAGTTTGTAGAGATTTTCAATTGTATGATACAGCTTAATAATGAACTAGACAGACTAACAAATGATTTTAAGATATAAAGGTTGTGGGATGAGGAAATACTAGATAATGGTTAACTGAGAATATACAACACATACTTTAAATTATAATTCAATTTCAATTATTTTTAGTGTTGCACTAAGAGTCTCTTGTTTTTTTGCTCATGTCTAAGCATAGTATTGAAACAGTAGGTTTAAGATGTTAACTGATGTCTAATATATATCTGTCTATATATCTATTGAAAGCAAGTGCATTGGATATTGTTGAATTTAGTGATTCTCTATAAAACAATTATCATGAGCATTCATGTACGTGTAGCCATAAAGCAAAGTATACAAGAAGGTTTCAGTGAGGTTGTCTCTTGTGCATCTCCAAATTCATATGATTCTCCATCACTTTCAGTATGAATTAGCCCATAAAAGGGATATAAGCTGGAAACAGTTACAAAAATGGCATAATCCAATAGCCAACCCCAATTTACAACAGTGTTTTCCTTGAAAGACCGCTTTGAGTCTTTTTTCCCATCACTTAGTTATTACTGAACTCACGGGTACTCATCTCCCACGTCCATAGCATCAACGGTTCCTCTGAGGTGAAGGCAATGTCTAAGAGCCTAATGAGATCTGTTGTGTTATAATCCCATGGGATCTTTCTACTTTTCTGTATTTATAGTGATTTTGAACCACATAACATTAAAGGTATTCTAACTCTATTAGAACATTTGAATGCTGAGGTCTGAGGAGAGACTATATAACCTGAGTTCATCAGATGTTAATTCTTAGAAGTAAGACATTTTTATTCTTAGGTACATTTAATAGAAGATAGGAACTCTATGCTGAATTTTTCATTTATTTTATAAGAAACAATGGCAAATACTATTTTCCAATCTTTTATTTATACCTATAAAGACTGTGTAGGTGATTAACATCTAATTATAAGCTATAAAGGTTTTAATATTTGAAACAAATTCTCATGAAATAATTCTATCAGTTACACTTTTAAATGCCGAGCCACACGAAAGAAGTTCAGAGAACTTTTACATTAATCACAGATAATAAACTTTGTACATAATGAGCCATTCCTTGATATCATGTTGAAATTCTACTTTCAGTGAGAGTGTTGGGTTCCTCAACTCCTGGCAGGAAGGCTGAGAGAGATATTATTATATTAAAACAAAAAGCTTAACACTGAAAACTAGACATGGTTAACATCTTGTCTCTCTGGATAGGGAAAATACTCTTTAAAACAAACTTGGGTGAGTAATCTGCACCTACTGTTGCTGTCATCCAGGATGAAAAGGAACCCAATGGAAAATGAACCCACAGTTATTGATTGGGTTTACCCATTATTACCTCATTCATTTCCACAATCTGAGTTATGCCATGTAAAATATTATGCTCATTTCATATTCATTATTAATATGATTGTAATTAGCTATACTAAAATATTGACAGCATCTTTAGCAAGTTGATTCTGCACATGTAATTAGGATTTATGGTATCCCTAGTGTTATGCTTTGTGATGTCTTTTAATTCTACTTTCTCAAGAGCAATCAGGAAAATACTGACTTAGATGAAATAAAATGGATACTTGAAGTTTATAATCTATACATGAAGTATGATTAATATCAGGAATTTATTCAAAGTTTTTTAAAAGAAAATTATAGAAGACATTTTCTTCATGCAATGGTCTCTCCATGGAGCCCACAGATTTCTCTTTTCTACCCCATACATCACTGTGAGCTGTGTTAGTTTTTTAAGCAATTAATATCTCATGAAAGGAAAACAGAAAAATAGCACAATAAACTACTAAGAAATTAACATTTTTAAAATTCCAACATAGGGTAATTGGACTCAAGGATATGAATATAAAATTACATGAAACAAAAATTATTACCCTGAAAAATGAAAATACATGTTAGAAAACAACATAAAGTAGCAAGCGAATAATGTAAGCTGTGTAAAGATGAGAAAGATTTTGGAACACTTTGTCCTAAATGGGATATGTTCATGAAGCTCCTCCCTTAAGAGTTGAGAGGGCTATACCAAAATGGAGGCCAAAAGATTGTAAGAGCCAGAGGGGATGGATTACATCAAGAAAGAGTCTCTTTCAGACAACAGGACTGATTCATGTATGAACTCACAGAGACTGTGGCAGCATGCACAAGGCCTGAAAAAGTTTAAGCCCGATGGGGTCCCAATGCTGAGAGAGGAAATGGGCATAAACTTCCATCCCTAACCAAGAAGCTAAGTGCAACTGACACCCACTTTCAAAGGAAAGAATAGTTTTCCCCAGTGAAGTCTAACTGTACATATTAACCACATTTAAGAGTAGGCCCTATGCCCTACACAAGATGACCAACACTAAAGGAACTTAATTTTATTTTTATAGACTTTTGTCTCATATGGCTTTTTTGGGGGGCATTTTTTTCTTTTACTGACCTTTTGAATGTTATAGTTTCCCATTTTGTTTTTTATGTTTATTACATGATTCTTTGTGTGTGTGTGTGTGTGTGTGTGTGTGTGTGTGTGCGTGTATGCATGTATTATGATGTTAGATTAGTGGAGGTGTGGTGAAACCTGGAAGGATTTATAGGAGGGAAATTCATAATTAGAATATGTTGTGTATTTACTGTGTTTCTTTTATATAAGAAAGAAGCAAATAAAGTAAAAGTTTACTATCCTTTTTGTTAAAAATTACCAATATTAAATCGTCATGAAATTGAGAATTGTTCTTTCCATGTCTTTGAAGAATTGTGTTGGGGTTTTGGTGAAACATTGCCTTTGGTAGGGTGGCCATTTTTACTATGTTAATTCTGCCAATTCATGAGCATGGGAGATCTCTCCATTTTCTGAGATCTTCTTCAATTTCCTTCTTGAGAGACTTAAAGGTCTTTCACTTGTTTGGTCAGAGTTACCCCACGATATTTTGTATTATCTGTGGCTATTGTGAAGGGAATTATTTTTCTAATTTCTTCCTCAGCCTTTTTATTATTTGTATAAAGGCAAGTTTCTGATTGTTGGAGTTAATTTTATATCCGGCCACTTTATCAGCTGGCGAAGTTTTCTGGTAGAATTTTTGGTGCTACTTATGTATACTATCACTGCAAATAGCGAAGCCTTTACCTCTTCTTTCCTTCTTCTTTGCCAGTTTGTATCCTCTTGATCTCTTTTTGTTTTCTTATTGTTCTAGGTAGCACTTCAAGCACTATATTAAATAGATGTAGGAAGAGTGGGCATCCTTGTCTTGTCCCTGATTTTAGTGGGATTGCTTCAAGTATCTCTCCATTTAATTTGATATTGACTGTTGGTTTGCAGTAAATTGTTTTTACTATGTATAGGCATAGGCCTTGAATTATTGATCTCTCCAATACTTTTAACAGGAAGGGGTGTTGTATTTTGTCATATGCTTTTTCTACTTCTAAGGAGATGATCAGGTGATTATTTTCTTTGAGTTTGTTTATATGGTGTATTACATTGATGGATTTTCATATATTGAACCATCCTTGCATCCCTGGAATGAAGCCTACTTGATCGTCGTGAATGAAGGTTTTGATGTGTTCTTGGATTCGGTTTGCAAGAATTTTATTGAATATTGTTGCATTGATATACATAAGCAAGATTAGTCTGAAGTTCTCTTTTTTTGGGAGGGTCCTTGTGTGGTTTAGGTATCAGAGTAGTTGTGGCTTGATAGAATGAATTATGTAGTGTTCCTTCTGTTTCTATTTTATGGAATAGTTTGAGGAATATTGGTATCATGTCTTCTTTGAAGGTCTGGTAGAATTTTGAACTAAATCAACCTGGCTCTGGGCTGTTTTTGGTTGGGAAGTTTTTTAAGGAATTCTATTTCCTCCTGGGATATGGGATTTTTAGAAAGTTTATCTGCTCTTGATCTAACTTTGGTTTGTGGTATCTGTCTAGAAAATCATCCATTTTTATCTAGATTTTCTAGTTTTATTGAGTATATGCTTTTGTAGTAGCATCTAATGAATTTTTTAAATTTGTCTGAAAAGGCTAAAATCCCATAAGAGCAAAAACAATTCTTAACAATAAAAGAATGGCTGGGGAAATCACCGTCCCTGACCTCAACAGAGCAACAGTAATAAAAACTGCATGGTATTGGTACAGAGACAGACAGGTTGATCCACTGGAATAGAATTGAAGACCCAGAAATAAAACCACACACTTATGCACACTTGATTTTTGACAAAGAAGCCAAAAATATACAATGGAAAAAAGAAAGCATCTTCAATAAATGATGCCTGTCTAACTGGATGTCCATATGTAGAAAAATGAATAAAGACTCATATTTGTCACGATGCACAAAGCTCAAGTTCAAGTGGATCAAGGACCTCGACATAAAACAAGATATACAGAATCTAATAGAAGAGAAAGTGAGAAAGAGCCTTGAACTCACTGGCACAGGGGGAAATTTCCTAAAGAGGACTCCAATGGCTCACACTCTAAGAACAAAAATTGATAAATGGGACCTCATGAAACTAGAAAGCTTCTATGAGGCAAAGGACATAGACAATAAGACAAATCAGCATCCTACAGATTGGGAAAAAAACTTCACTAACCTCCTCACATTTGATAGAGGGCTAATATCCAAAATAGATAAAGAACTCAAGAAGTTTAGCACCAAAAAAACCAAACAGCCCAATCAAAAATGCTATATAAAAATAAACCGAGAATTCACAGTAGAGGAATCTTGAATGGGCGAGAAGCACCTAAAGAAATGTTCAATGTCCTTAGTGATCAGAGAAATGCAAATCAAAATGACATTGAGATTCCACCTTATACCAAACAGAATGGCTAAAATCAAAACTCAGGTGATTTTTGAGGATGTGGAGAAAAAGGACATTCCTCCATCGTAGGTAGGTTCACTTTGGAAATTTGGATGTTTCTCAGAAAATTGGAAATAGACTTACCTAAATATCCAGAAATACCACTCTTGGGGATATACCCCAAAGATGCCCCACCATGCCATAGGTGCACATGCTCCACTATGTTCATAGCAGCCTTATTTATGATAGCCAGAAGCTGTAAACAACCCAGATGTCCCATGACAGAAGAATGAATACAGAAAATGTAGTTCATTTACACAATGGAATAGTACCCAGCTATTATGAACGAGGACATCTTGAGTTTTTCAGACAAGTTGATAGAACTAGAAAATGTCATCCTGAGTGAAAAACTCAAATTCAAAAGGAGATCCATGGTATATTTTCATTAATAAGTAGATATTAGCCAAAAGGGAGTACAGAATACCCAAGATAGCATCCATAGAACTCAAAAATGTCAACAACTTGAAGGGCCCAAGTGAGGATGTCTTAGTTCCACCTGGGAGGGAGAGGAGAGCAACCACAAAGAGAGAGGGAGGGAAGGACAGGGGAGGGAAATGAGATGAGGATGAGGGGAGAGGGGAACATGATCCGATATTGGGTGGGGGAAAAGGACTGAAGCTCTGAGGGTCAGCAGAAAAAAACAAAAACAAAAACAAAAACAAAAGTAGGCAACTTCAAGAGGAAGGAGGTTGGGAAGGCCCTCTAGAATGTACCAGAGTCCTGAGAAGTGAGAGACTCTTAGGACTCAAAGGTGGGGGGGTGCCCTAGATGAAATGCCCTACAGTGGGGGGAGGGAACTTATTGAATCTACCTCAAGCAGAAAGACAGGGCATCAAGTGAGTGATGGGGTTGCTATCCCACAGCCAAAGCTCTGATCCATAATTCTTCCTGTCTGAAAAAAACCTGCAGGGACAAAAATGGAGCAGAGCCTGAGGAACAGGAGGTCCAGAGGCAGGTCCAAAGTGGGATACAGATCAAAAGGTGGCCCCAATCCCTCACACCATTACTGAGGCTATGGGGCACTCACAGAAAGGGACCTATCATGACTGCCCTCCAAAAGACCCAACAAGCAGCTGAAAGGGTCAGATGCAGATATGTGCACCCAACCAAGGAACTGAGCTGTTGACCACTCTGGTGGAATTAGGAAAAAGCTGGAAGAATCTAAGGAGGAGAGCAACCCTGTAGGGGAACCAGTAGTCTCAATTAACCTGAACCCCTAGATATCTTAGACACCAACCAGGCAGCATACACCAGCTGAGACGAGGCCTCCAACACATATACAGCAAAGGACTCCCAGGTCTGGGTTCAGTCAGAGAAGATGCACCCAATCTTCAGTAACTGGAGGCCCCTGAAAGTTTACAAGTCTGATGGGATTGGTGGGGTGGGGACATCCTTGTGGAGACCAGGAAGAGAGTGCTGGGTGCAGGGAGGTGGTATGAGATGTGGAACCGTTTGGTTGTGAACCGGGAGGGGAATTAAAAAAAAAAATAAATAAATAGTCACTAAATATTAGACTTGAACAGAGCCAATTTCTAAAATGGTTTTGGGAATAGGGAACTTTCAGAGCTAGTTATTAGAAAAATATAACACATGTCTTTGTGTGTAAACAAAGAAGCATATAGCTATCAATGTTTTTAATGTTCCATATGTTTACCTTAGTCTGTAGCAGGGCTCGGCCAGGCATTTTCTCTAAGGTTCACGTGTCATAGTGATTTATATTTCAGAGTTCAGGCCCAGCTACAACCTACTGCTTATCTTTCATTCAGCTTTAATGAACAACTTGGCAGATACCACAAATTTTGTATTTCTTCCCTTTAGAGATTTGATGTGAGAGTGACAAGAAAATAAATCATATACAGAGTAATATCTAAACTACTTTATCATTTTATCCCCTTTCCCGGTTTCCCCTCCAGAACCCCCCTATCCTATCGTCCTCCCCCTGCTTCTATTAGGGTGTTTTCTCACCCACCCGCCCACTTCCACCTCCCTGCCCTGGCCATTCCCCTACACTGGGGCACTGAGCCTTGACAGGACCAAGAGCCTTTCTGCCCACTGATGTCCAACAATGACATCCTCTGTTCCATATGCAGCTGGAGCCATGGCTCACTCCATCTTTGGTTGGTGGTTTATTCCCTGGGAGCTCTGAGGTATTTGGTTGGTTGATATTGTTGTTCTTCCTATGGAGTTGCAAATGCCTTTAACTCCTTCAGTCCTTTCTCTAATTCCTCCATTGGGGACACCGTGCTCACTCCAATGGTTGGCTGTGAGCATCCACCTCTGTAATTGTCAATTTCTGGCAGAGCCTCTCAGGAGACAGTTGTATCAGACTCCTGTCATAAGCACTTCTTGGCATCCAAATAGTGTCTGGTTTTGGTAAATATATATGGGATGGACCCTCATGTGGGGGCAATCTCTGGGTGGCCTTTCTATCAGTCTCTGCTTCACAATTGTCTGCATATATCCTATATGAATATTTTGTTCCCCCTTCCACGAAGGACTGAAGCATCCACACTTTGGTCTTCTTTTTGAGATTCATGTGATCTGTTAATTGTATCTTTGGTGTTCTAAGCTTTTGGGCTAATATCCACTTATCGTTGAGTGCATACCATGTGTGTTCTTTTGTGACTGGGTAACCTTGCTCAGGATGATATTTTCTAGTTCCATCTATTTGTTTTCAATAGCTGAGTAATATTCCATTGTGTAGATGTACCACATTTTCTGTGTCCATTCCTCTGTTGAAGTACATATTGGTTCTTTCCAGCTTCTGGCTATTATAAACTAGGCTGCTATGAACATAGTAGAACATGTGTCCTTGTTATATGTTGGGGCATCTTTTGGGTCTATGCCCAGGAGTGGTATAGCTGGGTCATCATCTGGTACTTTGTCCAATTTTCTGAGGAACCCCAGACTGACTTTCAGAGTTGTTGTACCAGCTTTCAACCCAACCAGCAATGGAGGAGTGTAAATTTGTATCTTAAACATTAGATTTCTAAATTTGTAGTAGTACAGAAGGAAAGAAGAAAGTAAAGTGCTGTACCTTTGTCTGGTTATCATCGAGGTCTCCTCATGTATAGAAGACTCTTAGTGTAGCAGAGTGTGGATCCCACTAGATATAAACGAATATTGGTTGAATTTCATAAGAAGATAAAGTCTGGTACATTTAAGTATGAGTCGGTAATACACAGAGGAATTTCTCTTTTCCTATCAACCCCAGATTTGTTTAGCAAAATATCTGGGGATTGTCTTCCTGCTAGAGTGTCATCTCTGTCATGATGTCAATGGTAGGAGGCACAAGTTGTCTGAACTGACCAACGGAGAGGGAAGCACTGTGTCATGAGTGTCTGCCCACTCTTTAAGGTTATCCTCAGAAGAAACATGTTCACTACTTATTCAGAATTCCACAAGAGATTTGAATGCCAACTAATCTGTGATGTCAATACATTGCAAATAGTCCAGATCTCTTAAACGTTTCATTTGAGATTTTGTCTTAAAAATAGTTTGCAGCCAAAGTATTAAAGTTATTGAATTCCCAACTAGGTAATGATACCAAACTTCTTTTTTTTATTTACAGAATTCTGTAAACAGGACAATGAAAAGAAGTATGATTCCTTTGATTATTCTTGGTATACTCCTTCTTTTGAGGACAGTAATTATTATTATATATTTACAATATACATCTTATGTTCAATATACATTCTCAAATGTACTTCAAAAAACAGATGAAAACATCTTTTTTATCATTTTATAATAACAAAGTAAATAAACACAGTAAAAACAATCAGAGTTCTTGATGTGAAGGGGTTCGTTTATTTTAAAGCAGTTTAGGACTTTTCCTCTCCTTACTTTCTATGCTCCCGATTGGACCAGCAATGTGATTAGATAGCCACATATTTTTCTAATGGTTTGAAAAGTAAAATACAGTTGTTTTAACACTTTGTTCTTTCAAACCACACAAATATTGATAGCATTTTTGTATATATGACACTTATTGTAATAAACATATTCTGATGGATTAAGGAAATAACACAGATCATTATTGAATTGAAGGACTGAGAAATAAAATAGCATACTTAAAATATGGATTTCATATTGCTAAATCTTGGAACTTACTAATTAACTAGTTGCTGATTTCTAACAGTCAGGTGCTGGAGATTATATAATCAAATATCAATTTATATAAATATTTTAATTAATAATTACCCTGTATTCTTTCCAAATTATTCTATAACTTTTGAAGTATTATCAACAATATCCAATTCAATTAAATTAGACAAGATTTTTTCTTTCCTTTTCTTAGAGGAAATCAACTGTTTGGCCATGTAGTAGAGGAAAAGTAAAGGCAAAAGCGAGAGGGGAAAATAGGGAAGCAGAGGAGGGAGTGGAAAGTATTACATTGCCCCCTATGACCATGGAGTCAAGAAATCTGCTATTCTTCAGTAGCACCATGGCAAGGAAAATGTCTCCCACCATCACATCTCTTCAAAGGAATGAAATCTGGAAAATACCATTAATTAAGCTAGTTAAGACCTATTTTGAAATTCTGATATCTGATTGATAAAAGTTAATAATTATTAAAAGTTAATTTTTTTCAGTCCTTAAATTTCTGTTAATTCAATTCTGAAGCTATAGTAATGAATATAGATGGAAAGCTATGCTTCTAGGTTCTTCCAACCTTAAGTTTCCATCGTGCATGTGTGTGTGTGTGTGTGTGTGTGTGTGTGTGTGTGTGTGTGTGTGTGTGTGTTTAAGCATGAGTGTGTGCATGCAGGCCACAGAGTCTCTCTCTCTCCACTGGAATCAATGTCTGTTTAAAATCTGAACTGTTGTTTTCATATTACTTTTTGTTAAACATGTCATCTGTGCACAAGACTCAGAGATTTTACTGATTCTGGTATGAGAGAACAGTTATATTTCTCACTATTTTCTTCCTCTGGAGAGATAGTTGTTGTATTATATTTGTAAGAAATATACTCTGCTAGACAATTACTTTCAAAGACAAACACTGTTTGTCATTCCCTTACTTCTCTAGTTGTATGTGCATGTTATGCAAATAATTTATGTACGTCCAACAAAATAGGTATTTTACAATACAAAGCTGTTTTTCTTCTGAAATAACTACATACCATGTTTCTCACAGTCCAAAAGGGTGTCCTCAAGAAGTTTCGCAAATAAGTCAAACCAGATGCTCCACTTCAAATGTAAGGACTTCCATGACATTATAAACCTGTCTTGCTATGATTTAGAAGACTCTAAGCAGTATCACAAAGTAATTACTGTTGTTCAAGGTACTGTAGACTCAGTACAGAATAACACAATATCAATCTCTTATGTATATAAGGGAAGTGTTACTAAAGAAAGCAAGTAAAGATCTCTACCATCTACCTTTATGTTTTACCTTTATGTTTTAGTAAATCTGCATTAGTTAATATTAAGGTGAGTTCAATGAGAACTAATTTAATTTGACTACTAAAATATTAAAACCAAGTTCAATTTTATATAATCCATTGTCTTTCTTGAAATGCCTTGAATAAAAGCATAGAATTAAAAAATGACTTAATGTCTTCAACTTAGTGCATGCACTTGAAACAGTTGATATATAGTCATAGATTAAGAACTATCAAGTAAGGTAATCATTTACTTTTGTTTTAGGGGGTTTTGATGTTTGATGTTTGCCATTTCTTTGGTTGTGTTTCATTTGAAGTCAAGGTCTTGTTACGTAGTCCAATTTGGCTTTGAATTTATGATCCTCCCACCTCAACCTTGTAGCTATTTAAGATTATAGCTATTAATCTTTCTTCTTAGCATAAGCAAAATGACTACTGCTCAGTTGTTATGCCTGATAACACGTGAAAAGAACAGCAAAATAGCAAAAAAATCCCACTTTATTTCTTAAACCTCACTGCATTAAATTTAATGGTTCTCATGGTTGTAGTTTAAGATAATTTAATTTCCTAATCCTGTTTAGAATCCTAAAGGGAATCAGTAAATTTCTTCATGGAAAAGCCTATTCAAACTGTCTAAAATCATGAACTTAACCATTTAATTCTGTCATCTTTTCTCTGCTTAAATTATTTTCATGAATATATGCAGCTGGCATAGAATACATGAAAATTATAACTATTCAAGGCCTTTGTATGAAATCATCATTTGTTTAGAAGATGAAACTAGTAAGTAAGGATTTTATGTAGCCAGAAAGTTATTGTCACAGCAGTTGAATATCTGAGCCATGGAGAACATCAATTGGCCTCCCTCTCTAGATTTGGGATGTCAAAAAAAAGTGTCAAGACTCTGAGACACTCCTACTTGCCAGATCTGAATTTTTAACACTAAATGAATTTTTAACTCCTAAATGAAATGGGATATTTCAAAGAATTTTTGATTTGAGAATGGGTCAGGAAAAACTACAAAATATTCCTGAAATATTTCATTTTTTGAGTGTAACTAAATGGTGAATACAGGTCAGTTGCTAAGTATGATACCTTGTGTTTTATCTTTTCTGACCATTTGTCTACTTCATGTATTTACCCTTTTTCTTTCTAAAAATTATTTGTTTTTTTCAATAGTTCCATTTTTTTCTTAAAGAATAAAATTTCTTGCATGTAACACATAAACATTATCTTTTAAGTTCCAGCTTCAATGTCACATAGTAAACTAAGGAGGACCAGGTATGGAGTTGGCAACTGGAACCAGTGCTGATAGCAGCTGATGGTGGCCAACACAAATAGCTCTGACAGTGGCTGGTTTAGATAGCGACTGACAGGACCTGGTACTAAAGGCAGCCAGTGACTTGAAGGAAGAAAGAGGGATAAAATCATACAACACAAATACATGCACATTGAGTAAATGAAACAAGGAAAGCTTCAAAACTTCATACATGCACATACATACATACAAACAAACAAACATATATACATATTCACCCATTTGATGGATGAAGCAAACCTCTAGCCAACTTTATATACAAATATATGTATGCATACATATTTACATATACATACACATTTGTACATATATGCATATACATAAACACATATACAAATATATACATACACACACACATATATATATACACACATACACACACACACATATTTGATGGAAGGAACAAACTCCTGTGAGTTGACTCCAATAACTTTACTTTTTTCTTAACCTTTTTATGACTCGTAAAACATATTTCTCTATGTAAGAAAAAGATTACCTCATAGCCACAAGTTACATATTTTCTAAAAGCAATCACCACAAAAACATACTCTTCAGAAACATATTAAAATCATTACACACAAGGAAATTACAACAGGACTATCGATTATACCTTCTTCTTTTTAAACTCAACTATAAACATTTTTCCATCTATCTTTCTCTTCAATGTAACACCAAAGCAATAATTATTTTATCATTGATTAACAAAGTTTAAGGAAGCTACTCTGTCTTAACAAACTTTTCCTATGTTTAGCTGAAGACAACTTGTATTTACCAAAAAATAGATCATCATCTATCATATATCTTATTTTGAAGTATTGCTTAGCTAACTGTCTAATCATCTATCCTCTATACTTATGCTCATAATAGAATTTTTTACTCTTTATTCATGACCCTGTCTTTTCATGGTGGACACTGAAACTTGTGGCCACAGATAGATCACGAGTTCTAGGAACTCCAACCAATCGTAGAATGAAATGCTTTCTTTGATCATTATCTTGTCTCAAGTCTATTTTTCTTTCTAATCAATTATGTGCTTGTAACAAATGAAAACTCCTTTTATGCTATGCAGCCCTTACTATTCTATGCAGAGGGGCCACATTCTACTCTTGTTTCTAACTTTGTTATATTTCTCTGGCAAATCAACTTAAACTAACTCCTTAAAATTTTGATCAACTACCCGACCTTCTTAAAACTATTTAACTTAGATCAGGAATTCTGTAAAATCATTAGTTCATCTAAACAATATTTAGGAAAGTTCATCTTTATGCTGATCTGCAGGAAAATTTCCCAATAGTGTAGGTTTTCACATGGGAAGTAATCACTCCAGGCTCTAGGCAGTGAGGGTCTCCCCATGCCCAGCCCCACCTTGCCAGATATATGAGGAATATAGCAACAACAAAAAGCAACCTTGGGAATAAGCCTCTGGGGCTGTTCCTCTCCAGGATATACCCATTGTAGCTGTGTAAAGAGGTGGCCTTCTCTAGGACGCTCCACTGCAGCTCCTCCTTCATGGGATCTGTCAACTACAACTGTTTTGGCATAAAAATAATAAATCTCTGTTTTCTCTATTTGCTAATTACACTTTATGCTAGAGTGGAGTATATATGCTGTGTTACATGTGTGTACATGATTATAAGTTTGCATGTTTCTTGATCATAATGAAAATTGATCCCAAGTAATTATTCTCTTTAGAGTGTTGTCTGTTTTTTATCTCATTTAATGTTATATAGCATGGTGGCATTTGATAAACTTACATACATAACTATTTGCACATACAATGTAGTTTATGTTAAATTTGCCTTTGATGTTATACAGCTTCTGGATTTAGACTAATGCATTAACATCTTAAAATTAACTGTGTAACAAATTCTTATGAATGTCTGTTAAGTGACTTCACAGCCATGTAAAAATCATAGAGTGAGCCTATTAAAATAATGTTAATGAGCTTTTAATGGCCTCATGATGGGAGCAAGCGAGATTGGAGATGGCAAGAAATGTAAGGTTCTTTGGGGTGTGAGAGCACACTGCTTAAATAAAGTATAATTTTAAATAAAAAAGTATGCTCTAATGTAATGCTATAAATAAAAACTAGTAAGTATGTAAAATAGAGCAGTAACTTGTTACCATTATGCAAAATTATGTATGCTGTACTTATATGACGCTGAGATTTTTTCCCCCACTACAAAACCATGAGCAATTTTTACAATGATGCGGTGATAGCTATATACCATTGGACATCTGTGGGTATTTTTATAATAAATTATGATGCTTAATATCAAAATGTCTTTTATTTAACATTAACTATTATCATATGAGTCCATTGCCATCTTTAAGGAATATGTAGAATATTTTAAATCACTTCATAGTGATCTAACTATATGAGTTCAACTGTTTTTGAAACAACATCAGTTTCTAAGTTGCAACTTGTTCTTGTGTATCTCATTTTATTCTCAATTTCAATCTATGCAATTAAAAATTAAAATTTAGGTTAGAAATAGGAGCAATTTTTCATATAAGAACCTGTTTTCCTTTGCTGTGGTGATGCTTGTAAAGCTCATGATAATTGTGTAGTAAATGAGCAGATGAGCTGCGACTTATTTTGTGAGGTATTTTTCCAACTTTCAAATATATTTTAGGTGGAATAAAACTCAGTAGTGTAATAGAGATACTTAATGTTTACATTGACACCTTGGTACTCTCTAGAGATATTTTTACTAAAGTCTGAATGATTATACTTCAGACTTTTCGATATTTTATAAAAAGGTATATTTATATTTAATATCTATTTAAATTTTGTGATGGTATTCTAAATATAAAAATGGAATAATTTAGTGTCATCAGCTGAAATGAGATATGGACATGTTCCTAGTATGCAAATAATTCCCTTCAAGAAATAAATGGAAACAGGGCAATAGTTCAGAACAGATTTATGTTGTGTGCCTTTCTGCCCAGAATTAAAATGTTATAAAAGAGTCTTTGGGAATAAGACATCCTTTTCTCTAATTTTAGAAGGCAACGTTTTGGGTGCATTTCAGAATTAATGTGTTTAACAATAATTAAATTATTTAGTTAGAACTCTTTTAACATAGTCTTACATAAGCTCAGCAGTTGTTTCTTTTGTTCCCAATATCCTGACAGATTAAATGAAAAGCATGAGTGTAAGGAATTTAGCAGCCTGATTCTCAATAAAAAATTCAGCATCCTCTACTCTTTTATATTAATACATGCTATATTATTCTTGGCTCCAGTAGACTAGGGAGTGATTTTTGCTTGTCCCAACAGCAAGAAGGGCCAGGGAAGCTCCCAGTCAATTTGCAAGAATGAAGGACTTAGCCACAGCCTCTATTGGTGCATGTTGATTACCACCCTCCTTCTAGCTATCATAGGTCTTCTGACTCCTTTTACACCATAATATAGTGATTCAGTTTGTAGAGATTTTAAGTCTATGATTTCTCCATTTCACTTCCTTACTTTCTGTCACTGAAACAACTGGAACAATTTCATTGCAATGATTATGGAACTGGATAAGATTAAACTTGAAGCTTCAGGAATTATCCTCATGTAATAATAAATAATCTATATGTGAAAAAATTCGTATCAAAGTTTGTTGATGATCCTGCAACCATGAACAGACTTTCAAATGCTGCAAAATCGAGGCTCCTATTCTAGCATACCAATATTCAGAAGAAACTTAATATGCAAATGTGGGTCTAACTTTGTAGGCCACTCTTTATTACCTAACTCTCCCTGCCCTCCAATGGTTATGAAGCCTTCTCAGTAGTGCCACAAACTAGAGACTGATCATTTAAGACACAAGCCTGTTAGAAACAGCTCATATTCAAGCCAAAGCAATAACTTAGAAGGTACATTAATAAATTATTTGTTGAGATATATGATCATCATTGGATTGCTATCATGCATTGCCACAGAATGTTAGACATCAACTTATCATTTCCAACATTCTGCTTCTATCTTATTATTTTGAAAGGGCAAAAAATGAATAGATGTTTTAGTGCTGTAAAACTGACATTTCTTCTATGTTTATCTCAATAATCACACTTCATCAGTCACTGATCATATTGCCATAGACCAAAACTTCACATCCCTCTACTTTCAAATTTCTTAATTCTCAGGTCAACACAGAATAGGGCAGTCACATGTGTTCAATTCTACTGGAAAATGTTTGGTCATGGATCTTCTTAAAGTATGAATTTAAAAAAAATTACTGTTATTATTTCTTATTGAGAAATTTCACATGATGCACCATGATCCCATTCCCTTCCTAGTATTACCAGTTCCATTCCCACCACCATTATGACCTCATTCAAATCAAAAGAAAACAAGTCCAATTTATGTTGTCCATATACTCACTGAAGTATGGTGAAACTCTCAATGGTCAGCCTCTTAAAGATTTTACAAGTAGCTTAAATGATCAGGAAAACCATCACTTAGTCTATTTCTGCATTGAGGTTGGGGACTTTACAATATATGTTTACTGATGACTTATTTCTACAATCCTGTCCTTATAAAGCTGCTGGCAAGTCAAATGGAAGCTTTCAAGGTGATCATGGAACATCTTGTGTGATGCAAAACAGGCTTTTAGGAAACCTTGTATAAGAAGATGATAACTAACCGCCTCCTCTACACAGACTTCAAGTACTGTGATTGAATGTGTGTACTCGAGTGGTCAAGATCACTAGAAAATGAAGTGCTTGAAGAGGTAAACCTTCCACATTGACAAATACTCCTCTATGTCCTCCAACAGTAAACTTGTGAATATGCTCCCAGCATGTAGATAGTTTTACATATAAATAATGACCATTTTTCTATAAGAAGAGAGTTGTAAATGGTGTCCTTTCCTCCAGCCACTTTAAAAGCCATTCTGTTAACCACTCAACCTACAATTCAATCGAGAAAGTCTTCACATGTCCTTGTTGCTATGTGAACAAAATCAAGCTCTGTAAACGCATGAGTTCGTCAATAATTTAAACGTTGTTTATCTGCTTAGTCCATTCTTTTTTTCTTTTATTGAATTTTTTAAATTTACATTTCAAATGTTATCCCCTTTCTGGTTTCCCTCCAGAAACCTGCTATTGCATTTTCCTTCCCTCAGATTCTATAAGGGTGCTCTGCCACCAACCTACATACTCCTTCCCACATCCCCACCCTGACAGTTCCCCATACTGGAGCCTTGAGCCTTCACAAGACCAAGGGCCTCTCCTCCCATTGATGCCTGACAAGGCCATCCTCTGCTACATATGTGGCTGGAGCCATGGGTTCCTCCATGTGTACTCTTCGGTTGGTGGTTTAGTTCCTGGGAACTGTGGGTTGAGGTGGGGGGGGGTTCTGGTTGGTTGATATTGTTGTTCTTCCTATGGGGTTGCAAACTCCTTCAGCTCCTTCAGTCCTTTCTCTAACTCCCCCAAAAGGGACCCCATTCTCAGTTCAATGGTTGACTGCGAGTATCCACCTCTGTATTTGTCATGCTCTAGCAGGGACCCTCAGGAGACAGCTATATCAGGTTCCTGTCAACATGCACTTCTGAAGAATTATTTCTTTCTAGTTACATCATTCCTTTTTCCCTTTCCTAAAGTTCCCATATAGTCTTCTTTGCCCTGTCAAATTCATGGCCTCTTTATTCACTAATGTATGACCATATTTACATCTATATCTCTATAACTTGCTCTATCTGTGTGTTGTTACTTGTATCTATGTATGCTTAAATAGTTGACCATTTAGTATTGGATAACCTGTTGGTAAGCTTTTCCCTAGGTAGGACTTTGTCCCTATTCTTGATACTATTTACTTGCCTATAATTCTTTGAATGATTGAGGCCTCTTTGAATGATTGAGGCCTCAAGAGCTCTTCCACCATCCCTTTTGATATATCTGTAGGTATCCATGTTCAGCTCATGTTTAGTCAGTCATGTTGGTGAAACTTAATGGGTGTAGCTTCTGGCATTAGTAGAAGATATAATCTGAGAGAAAATGTCTCAGTCTTCTGAATCCTGCAATCTTTCTGCACACTTTCCCACAGTATTCCCTCAACTTTAGGTTCAGGATTTGTGCTGTGGTTATATCCATTTGGAAGTGGTATATACTCTGCATTTTGGTTGGTTGTGGTATTTTTGTAGTGACTGCTGTCTGTTGCAAATAGAAGTTAAAAATCAAAAGGAGAATAAAATAACAGTAAGGATGTCTGAACAATTAATAAGGAATCATACTCTTAAATATCTAGACCTAAGTTCTATAATATCTATAAATCTGTATATGTATATGTAGTTTAATAAAATTTTCCAACCTGGGCTGAAAATGCTCCAAGAGAATAGATTGTCGGGCTGTGGGTCCACGTTCACTTGGCCATAGGGCATGACTGCTTCAAGCAGGATGCTGGAGTTGACTGTGCTTGCCCTAGGCACCAGAAGCAACGGCTTAAGAGCAGGATAGCCAGAGCTTAGACA
Organism: Rattus rattus; assembly: GCF_011064425.1. Lineage (NCBI taxonomy): Eukaryota > Metazoa > Chordata > Mammalia > Rodentia > Muridae > Rattus > Rattus rattus. The sequence goes on from NC_046158.1 coordinate 59,198,415, forward strand.
GGGTTCCTGGCCCTGCAAGGAAGCTAGGGCCATCTTGTTCTCAAGCTCTAGGACATCCAGGCACCAAAGAAATCTGTGGATGATCTGAGAATGGAGTAGGGGCCCATAGGCTGAAGGGGAAAAGAGGGGAGCTCTGGCTGGTTTCGCTGAAGCGTCTTTGGCTTGAAGGTTTGAGGAGTGGTCTTGGCTTGGTGGCAGTTGTGGAACACAGATGGGCCTTGTAAGGGAGATTAGACTGCTGCTCTCCAGGTGAAGGCCCTCTTTATGGCTCCTCATGGTGGATACTGGTGAAAAGAGGCAGTGCACGGCTTTAAGACATTTATTGTCAAGGTGGAAAATGGATGTTTAAAACCATATCCCACTTCTCAGGGTATGCTCGAGATTAAATACCCTTACAGGGAGGAGTACCTTGGAAGAGAATTTATTGGCTAAGTCCTCCAGGCCTTTAGGTATCTCATTAAAATGGAGATATGTCTTGAGCCTATGTGACCACAGGTCACTCTCCTCTACCTGTGGAGGGCCTTAGCCTGTATGTGACTGAAGACCACGAATCTTTGAGGAGCTGCAGCTTGTGACAGGGGCCTGATGCCCGGGAACCAGACGAAGCACCTACCATCCTTCAGGGTCACCAGGGTTTCAAGCTTTAGCTCAACCAGGGAAAAGGGTATCTTTCATGGTCCCACAATACATCAACAAACAAAATCCTCAAGACCAGTCACAGTAGCCTCTTTTGAGTAATCGGCTGGTCAATGTTGTCCAAGAAACTCCAAGTACAAATTCTATTGCTATTGCTTGAATTTCCTTCCACCTTATGAAGTAGAAGGTTGGTCCCTATCATTGAAGGAAGACTCTATGTAATATATATATATATTACAATATATATATATATATAGCCAAGAGGTCCCTGAATTAGAATTGATTTGACACCCACCTCCATAGGGACAAATTTTCATGGTACCAAAATTAATATTCATGATTTCCAAGGAGGTAAGCAACCAGCAGCCCTGCCCAGATGTGATGTCTGTGAAGCACAGCAATGGCCAGCGCAGTGTAATAATCTTTATTGTGTATTAGTGGCACACACACCTTGGGGGTAACCAACAGCTCTGTAGTTGAACTCAAGACCTGCACAGCAAGAGGGAAACTTCGCCAACTACACAGGGCTGGCGAAATCATGGACCTTGGAGGAGAAGCTACAACCGTCAATTACTTGGAACAGAAAAATTCTTAACTACATTTTAATATTTGCCCTTACATTTAAATCAATGCCCACAGACACGTACAGTCTTCACTTATGATCAAGAAAATTCATACATTATCACAATTGCAGAGATGTTACTTCCAGAATGTCACTTCCAGTAAAATTTTAAATTATGAATTTAGTAACATTTTCTAATGCTAATATTCAAGTGCATAATTGAGCAAATAAATGCATAAATTAAGGGAACTTAGCATACTATCACACTAGCTTCAGCCATGCGAGAACACAAAAATTCTTCAGGTTGAGGGAATTTAATCAGTGTTTTTATATATAATTGTTTCATAGCCATAGGGTGAACTTTTATTCAGAACCTCTTCAACTCTCCAACACTATATCTGTAGTGAGCTCTGGGTGGCAAGTATATCAATACTGCAATCCCTTGTTTGCTTCCTTTGGTTATATTTTTCTGCATTTGTTTATTAAATGTGATCACTGGAGGGCAACCACATATGCTTTATTTTTATCTTCTCATTAAGTATCTTTTATAACTCAGCACAGGCATGATCTTCTCTAAAAAGCATTTTTTAAACTTTGAAGATTCAAGACATGACCTTTAGTGTTACAAAGCGCTGTTTTGTAAAACTTGAATGTTGTTCCGTTTTTCTTTTGAGCAAGTTTTGTATGCTTATGTGGCTATGCTGCATTGAACTCACAATCCTCCTTTATTAGGATGTGGAGTTATAGATTGTGAGCACTGTTTTTGAGGACACGTTCCACATTGTAGGGAGGCTGGCAAACCAGATGTTAGAGAGAGCCATCTAGAGCTAGTGATACAGGCATGAGTCAACATTCCTAGGAGCTATTGCTTTTCATAATGTGAAGCTTTATCTCTAACTTCCTTGGTTTCTTAAAGTTGACACTTTGGATATTGAAATTTTTTGGTGTCCTGTAGATATCTCATAACAATCCCGTTTATCAGAAATGACCTTTAAATGAGCAAGTAATATGGAATTGCGGAACGGGAGCAATGAGTCTGTGGTTCAAGAATCAGTATGGCTCTCCTGCAGATGACCTTAGTTTGGTTTCCAGAATCGATGTAGACTGTCTCACAACGAATAACCTTTACCTCAGGGGTTCTGACCTCATGGCTTCCTTAAGTACCTGCTCTCAAATTCTATTACATAACCCAACACACCCAATTTCAAAAATAAACTTTTTAAGAGTAGAAAATAAATATATGCAAAATTTTTGTTCTTCTTTTATTTTTTATTTTATTGGCTATTTCTTCATTTACATTTTAAGTGTTATCCCCTTTTCCTGTTTATCTCTGGAAACCATCCCCCATTCCCCTACCTGCATGAGGTCACTCTCCCACCAATCCACCCACTCTATCTGCCTAGTGACTGGGTTTGGTGAGTGCATGTAGGATGAATCCCCAGGTTTAGCAGTCTCTGGATGTCCTTTCCTTTAATCTCTGCCCCACACTTTGCCTCCATATTTCCTATTGTGAGTATTTTGTTCCCCTTTCTAAGAACTACTGAAGCAGCCACAATTTGTCTTCCTTATTTCTGACCTTCATGTGGTTGGTAAATTGCTTCCTATGTGTTCAGAGCTTTTGGAATAATATCCACTTATCAGTGAGTTCATATCATGTGTGCTTTTTTTGTGATTGAGTTACCTCACTCAGGATATTTTCTAGTTCCATTCATTTGCCTAAGAATTTCAAGAAGTCATTGTTTTTAATAGCTGAGTAGTACTCCATTGTGTAAACTACCACATTTTCTGTATCCATTCCTCTGTTGAAGGACATATTGGTTCTTTGCAGCTTCTGGCTATTATAAATAAGGCTGCTATGAACATAGCAGAGCATATGTCCTGGTTAAATGTTGGAGCATCTTTTGAGTACATGCCCAGGAGTGATGTAGCTAGTCCTCAGGTAGAACTATATCCAATTTTCTAAGGGACTTCCAGACTGATTTGCAGAGTGCTTGTACAAACTTGCAATCCCCAAAACAATAGAGGAGTGTTCTTATTTCTCCACATCCTTGCCAGCATCTGCTGTCACCTCAGTTTTTGATCATAGCCATTATGGTGGAATCTCAGGGTTGTTTTGATTCACATTTACCTGATGACTAAAGATGTTAAACATTTCTTTAGGAGCTTTGTGCCATTTGATAATCCTCAGTTGAGAATTCTTTGTTTAGCTCTATACCCCATTTACTTAATAGGGTTATTTGATTCTGTAGTGTCTAAATTCTCAAGTTCTTTATATATATTGGATGTTAGCCCTCTATCAGATATAGGATTTACAAAGATCTTTTCCCAATCTGTTGGTCACCATTTTGTCCTATTGACAGTGTCCTTTGCCTTACAGAAGCTTTGCAGTTTTATGAGGTCTCATTTGTCAATTCTTGATCTTAGAGCATAGGCCATTGTTCTGTTCGAAAACTTTCCCCTGTGCCTATGTGTTCTCTTCACTTTCTCCTCTGTTAGTTTCAGTGTATCTGGTTTTATGTGAAGGTCATTGATCCACTTGAACTTGAGCTTTGTACAGGGTGCTAAGAATGGATCAATTTGTATTCTTCTACATACTGAAAACCTATTGAACCAGCACCATTTGTTGAAAATGCTGTCTCTTTTCCACTGGATGGTTTTAGATCATTTGTCAAATATCAAGTGACCATAGGTATGTGGGTTCATTTCTGGGTCTTCAGTTCTATTCCATTGATCTACCTGCCTGACTATACCAATACTATACAGTTTTTATCACTACTTCTTTGTAATACAGCTTGAGGACAGGGATGGTGATTCCCCCAGAAGTTCTTTTGTTGTTGAGAATAGTTTTTGCTATCCTGTGTTTTCAGTTATTCCAGATGAATTTGCACTTGGTCTTTATAACTTTATGAAAAATTGAGTGTGTAACCATCTCAATAGAGAAGTAGAATGACCAATATTTTTCTGTAAAAATGCAATTCAAATGATAAAAATAGATGAGCTGATCATTATAAGAAAGGGCATGAATGAAACCAACCATAGTCTACATCAAATTTAAAATGAAATCTGCCTCATTTCCCTCTAATTTAGGTATAAAGTAAAATTCCCAAATTTGAGAGTTTTATCTCCCATACTGTTTGGTAATACAAATTATTTAATAATTTATATCTGAGACAGACAGGAAACCATTTATGATTGATTGGGGCCATAAATAAAATCAATTAGAATTAGACATAAGAAATTATTGAAAACAACAGAATTGTATCTTTATAGTAGTGGTGATGAATAGATGTACATGTTTGTCCAAATTCACAGATATGTGTGCTTAAAATAAATAGTACTTATTATAGTCAAATTATACCTGAAAATGATTATTTGAAAAAGAAAGCATATACAAATCACTGAACTTAATTGAAACTTACACTTCAAAATGATAATTATTTTTAAGCACTAAGGATTTAACTGCTGTGAAATTATACAGTACGCGTATTATTAGTTTACACATGATATTTGAATTGTTTTATTTCTTCATCATACAAATAAGCTGTTTTCAATGGGCTTTTTGCTTTTGCAGATTGTCTAGGATTAGAAACAAAATATTCCCCTTTTAATGTAAAATAAATCACCTGCCTATTAGTTCTTCTAGGACATTGGAAGAAGACTTGAGATTCTTTGATTCATTTTATAATCTGAGATGTTATCTCTAAACTTCTAACATCTGTGTCTTCAATACATACTCACATGACTAAAAGTTATCTTTTTAAAAGCCTACAAATTGTATGTCTGTAGGCCTCACTGTGTGTTTATATGACACTGTCTACTTAATAAGTCCATGTTTTCATTAATTTTTCAGATTGATGTCATCAAATGGTCATCAAATTTTTTGAGTTTCTTCTCTCTCTCTCTTTTTCTCTCTCTCTCTTCCTCTCTTTCCTTCCTTCTTTCTTTTTTTAATTGGTTTTATTTTTTTTATAGTCTAATTCCCCCCCACTCCCGTCCCCACAGCACCTCATCCTGTTCCTCCTACCCTTGTCTCTAAGAGGATGTCTGCCCACAACCATCCTGCCAGGCCTCCCCGCTTCCTGGGGCTTGTAGTCTCTCCAGTTTTAGGTATATCTTCTCACATTTCACAGTAAAAAACTCTGACCCATAATTGTTCCTGTCTCAAAGAACTGCAGGAACAAAAATGGAGAAGAGACTGAGGAAAAGGCAGTGTGGTGATCAGCCCAGCTTCTTGGAATTCATCTCAACAGGAGGCCCTGAGGCCTGACACTATTACTGATGCTGTGGTGTGATTACAGAGCCTAGCAAGGCTGTCCTCTGAGAGGCCCAACAAGCCACTGACTGAGAAAGATGCAGAGACTTATACCCAACTATTAGACTTAAACCCCTGTGGTAAAGGCTGGAAGAAGCCGAGGAGAAAGACTACTCCACAGGAAGTCCAGCATCCTCAGTGAATCTGGACTCCTGAGATCTCTCAGACACTGAGCCACTAACAGGCAGCATACACGAACTGCTCCGAGGCCCATACCCATATAGAGCAGAAGTTTTTGAGTTTCTTAACTTCATTACTTACACTGGGATGAAGATTGTATATTTTTATTTATTGCTAACATTTTCCAGGCATCCTCATATGGCATCTCTACCCTACACCCACATCTGCCATTCTCTGTGCTTTCATTTCAGCAGATATTGTTTTATGAATCCTAGCCATGCTAGGTTGGCTGCATTACCACTCTCTGTAACAAACAAAGAGCATACAATGTATTTGCTTTTAAACATCTCTTGTTGATTTTTAAGATCAATTGTCCTCTTGCAACAAATTACACATTTTCTAGAAATGATCTTAGATTATATTCACAGAAGACATATAGAAGTTAGATGGCACATTACCTTAAATTTCTGCACAACTCTGTTTCTGCAGACATTTGGCAGCTCATTGCTCACCAAGCCAAGATTAACAACTTCCTTTGGCAATATTCTTAATTAATGCCTCCTACTAGCATTCCCCAACTTATACCAACAAGGCAGGCCTAACAATTATGGAAGATTCTGCTTGCGCATAAGCACACACACACACACACACACACACACACACACACACACACACACACACCTGATTCTATAGTCTCCATTTTCATTACATTTCCATATTCTAACCAACTAAAATTCTTTGCTTGGTAAAATCCAGACCTTTCAGCGTGATAACAGTAAGATTTTCATATGTAGTGGCAGGTTACAACTTGATATATTTCAGACATCATGCACTAATATGAATTCAATACAAATCTGCCAGTCACTGTGGTGCCCTCCTTTAACCCCTGAACCCAGGAAGCAGAGACAGGCAACGATCCATGAGTTTGAGACAAGTTTGAGCTACATAGCAATATAAGTGCAGCCAGTTACACGACGAGACACTGTTTCCTAAAATGAAATGAATCCCAGTATGCATTTGGAAGGGGTGAATGGAGTAGACAAACCCTAGGATGCTCATGTGCCTACTAGGGTGGCAAATGCAGTAACAAAGAGGAGATCCTGTCATGAGCAAGAATGAACACAAGCGTTCATAGCTGAGATTGTTTACTGGCCTCCACAAATGAGTTGTACTAAGTGTGTACTTGTAGACACTAATGTACACTCAAGATTGCAAAAACGAAAACAAAACAAAACAAAATCTGCTGTAAGGAATAAGGGATACAGTAATGACATGGGTGATGATTATGGCAGGGAGAACTACTTATATTCCTAGAGAGATTCTGTTATAAAACTATATGTATATGCGTATTTCTGTGTGTGGTATTATGTATGAGTAGTACTTGAGGAAGCCAGCACCCTTGGATCCCCATAGAATTGTAGTGTTGTATAAGTCTCCTGACATGGGTGCTTGAAATCAAACTTGAACTATATACAACTGCCCTTGATCATTGAACCCTCTATATCCCACTTTCAGAATTATCAACTATTCTACAATTAAGTTCTCAGATATCTTAAAATGCCCTTCAAGTATATAGCATTGACTCGGGGATTTGTGTTGATGTTTGGTTGCTTGGTTTTGTTTGTTTGTTAATTTGGTGAATAGAATTTGGAATATTTTGCTACTTTTTCTAAAAAAATTGTAAAATGGCTACATATATATAAAGTTATCTATTAGTTATAGATTTAAATCATTAGCAGGAAGATAAAAGTCTACTAAGGAAACAGAAAACACAAATAACAAACAAACAAGCAAAAACCTCACAAAACATACCACACACATGATAACTGCATGGCAATATTCAATTGGAACAGAACAATTGAATAGATTATACACATCATCTGTATAACAGTACACATTTATTATGTACATAATGAATGCCTTGGTTAAAGAATTTTATAAGTAAACAATGTTTAATAAGTGTAGATGAACTAATTGTAAAATAAATGTAAAATAAAATATAAAGCCATAAAAATCATACTGGTTATCTGTGAAATAGTAAAATGTGCAGCTTCAAGTTCTCTCTCTCTCTCTCTCTCTCTCTCTCTCTCTCTCTCTCTCTCTCTCTCTCTCCCTCCCTCCTCCTCCCTCCTCCCTGTCTTTCTCTGTCTCTGTCCTCCCTCTCTCTCTTTTTCTCTTCTCTATGACTTCATTACAACTCCTGCAAATCCTCAATATTTGAGCCGTGTTCACAAACATGTTATGTAAGGGAAGGCAAGACAAATTCCTATATCACACAAAAGTCTTTCAAGTGTGTGAAAAGCAGAAACTGTGGGCTGTTCAAAGAGCCTTTCAACGAATTCTTAGTTTGCTTTTTATAAGCTGGTGAAAAGGATAATCTTAGGAGACGGTGTTAGACTGATACGCATTTCCTTTACTTATTATTCAAGTCTCTGATGTTTAATAGTGCACCACACTGCGGCAGCACTCAGCAAGATAAGCTGTCTGAGAAAGTCAAACCAAAGTGCATGGGATTGAGCTTTGTCTTAGAAGACTAACAGCCTAATCACCTTTTTATTTCTTCAAACATTTGGCCTAAAAATCCTCATCTGCCCGAAATTTAACTGTGAACAAATGGACACTTTTAGATCATCCAAAAAAGTTGGTGTCAAGTCCACCTCTAGCATCCCGTGACTGGCATATACAAATTTAGGTAACAAATTATGCATACTTTTATAATTAGAAGTGGCGGAAAAAATAACATGAATTTCTAAATTAAAATATGTTCTGTTTTTATGTTTATGTTTGCTAAGTTAATTCATATTTTTTTGCATTTTACTCTTTAAATAAAATATTTATTCTACTTTGAGTGTGTACAATATCAATAAACTTGAAAGTATAAGTAAAAGGAGTCCCCAGGCACAATTATAACATCAGGCATTGTTCTTTTTCTGTCCTGTCAGTTTTAATGATTTTATGTAGTGACTCTACAACTCATATAGAAATTGTTTCAAATATACATTTCTTCAACATTTTTATGCTTTTGTAATTATTTTCTGATTAACATCAAAATTTATGAAAAATATAGACAGTATAAATACTAAAATGGTGCAAATACTTTGCTTTAGCAAGTTTCTGAGAATACAAAAAAACAATAAAACAAGTGTAAGTAACATTTTATTTTGCATAAGGGATAATGTTACTTGCTTTTACACATTCATCTTTGGATACACCCACTTATGCTATATTAAATATAAAGTTTTCATGAGAAAGTATTTGAGGATGTACCAAAGGTTGTTACAGGAATGTGTTATCCAGACTATGTGGCAAACAGTGGAACAGGACTTTGACAGTTAAAAAAAGACGTGAAAACTTTTTAGTTCTTTAAGTTATTGGTGTTTGGGATGAAAGATTTTTGGAGGCTTACTTTTATTATTTTTATTATATGTACGTGAGTTTCTCTGAGGTAGTGTATGCTCATTAATGCAGAGCCTGTGTAGGCCTATGCTATTGGGTCTTCTGAGAATTGTGGCTACAAGTGCTATGATCTTTCCAGTGTGGGGTCTGGGAACTGGACTTAAGTCCTCTGCCGGAAGCGTGGGTGCTCTTAAACACTGAGTTATCTCTCCAGCCAGAGAAAGTACATGTCCAATAAAATTTTATAGTTGCTTATTCCAAATCTGTTATAATAGAAGGTCGCTGAAATCAATCCTCATGATTCCTTTCATTTCACACTGATCAGTGTTTTCCACACACACTTCCTCCTGCTGTGTTCACTGAAGTTCTTTCTTAGATCGTTTCCTCATCATTATGGTGTCATGAAAATAACAAATGAAGTTATTTACTTGGAGAAAAACAGTCCCCAAATTTTTTTTTATTAACTTGAATATTTCTTATATACATTTCGGTGTTATTCCCTTTCCGGTTTCGGCAAACATCCCCTTCCCCCTTCCTTATGGGTGTTCCCCTCCCCACCCTCCCCATTGCCGCCCTCCCCCCGACAGTCTAGTTCACTGGGGGTTCAGTCTTAGCAGGACCCAGGGCTTCCCCTTCCACTGGTGCTCTTACTAGTATATTCATTGCTACCTATGAGGTCAGAGTCTAGGGTCAGTCCATGTATAGTCTTTAGGTAGTGGCTTAGTCCCTGGAAGCTCTGGTTGCTTGGCATTGTTGTACATGTGGGGTCTCGAGCCCCTTCAAGCTCTTCCAGTTCTTTCTCTGATTCCTTCAACCAGTCCCCAGATTTTTTCAGTAAAAAATTATTATTATTCAAAATAAATTATTTTGAATAATAAATTATTCAATTTGAATAATAAATTATTGATTTGAATTATTAAATTCAAAATAAATATTAAATTATTAATTATTAAATTATTATTCAAAATAAAATAAAATGTAAACATTCATATTCACACACATCCTTAGCACTTTTACTTCCATATGTTATTTTCATAAACATCATCCAAACAACAACTAATGATGGGCCATTTCCCTTGGTTTTGAATTGCATGTTAGATAGTGTACAATATGATTAACAAATATTATTGCTGAGGGAAATAACTGGACTTAGTTGGATTATTTGTATTTTCTTCTTGCCATTATACACTTTAGCTCACAGAGCGTCTGTTACGCTGTCTTGGACTGCATTTGTACAGAGCAAACATAATGGATTTGTGTGCAAGCACAGCACACACACAGCTTACTTATCCACAGGTGGCCACTGTGGGACTTCAAGAAATAATCCTTGTAAGATGCAAGTAATGTTAAAATTCTGTCTTCAAAGTGAGAATTAACATGAACTTTGCAGAACTGATACCACCGCAACGGGAAGAATTCCTTGAGCTGTTATCATGTGTTTAAAGAGGCTGGGAATTGAACTGTAAGTTGCCTGAGATAACCCATACTCTGTCACCTGATACCTCTTAGTCATAAGCTCAACAAAGCTGCTGGATTAATGTACAATGCAATGTCAATGTCAACTGAGCTGACAAGTTTGACTGTAATAATTGTCAACTTTCCATTAAATGTTTAAGCCAAGTCAACATTCATAATGTTGGATCATTTGATTTTTTTTCTCCCCAATTTTTTTTGTATTTATAAATTGAGACTCTTAATGTTAATTTTCCCTTTTGTACAGAAATATCATTTTCTATCCCTTGTCCTTTATCTGTCTGTGTTTTACAGAGCAGGTGGCCTGCAACTGTGGCACCACTGGGATGTCTTAGCTCAAATTATTTGGCAAGGTAATAGAGTTGACGTAAAGGGATGAAAGTTCATCCTAATATTCATTTCCCAATCAACTCGATAATTTTCGATTTATGTGCACCTATAAAGCAAGGGGGAAGAATGAATGGTAGTAAGAGTTAATAGCCAACTTTGGGTGTTATTATAAAGCACTTATTGTTGCTTACTAGCTCACTTGTAGCTTCATACCTTCCAATCTGTGTGGATTTGGATGCAGCTAATTTTTGTTTAAATGGCCAGAATTTGTTTTCTATTGTGTTTTTTCTTTTACAGAGGAGAAAGAAAGGTTTTCTTTCTTTATTTTTAAAATTTTTATATAATTACAAGTCTGATTTTCCCTCCTCCTTCCAAACCCTCCCATATTGCCCCCAATCCCTCACTCTCCTTCATCCTCATGGCCTCTATTTTCCTTGCTGTTGTACAAAATGTTTACATGTATATGCCTGTATTCCTAATATAGCCTGTATTTGTATGTATGTTTTCAGTGCTGACTGTTTGGATCTGGACAAAAAGTTGTTGTGCTCTTTTCTGGGGAGGACCACTTCCCCTGTTCCCAATTTTGTGCAGTTGTCTATAGTTCTTCATGCAGAATTGAGGCTTCGTTGATTCCCCCCCCCCATTTAGTATGGCGTATCCCTTGGTATACTCCCTGTTCTACTCAGGTTTGTGCCATCATGATGGTGTAGCTTCCAATGTTACTAGCAGACACAATTTCAGAGCAAACTCACTAAACCTCTGCTTCTTACAATCCTTTGGCACCTTTTTCCTAATTTTCCTTGAGCCATAGGAGTGCTTTGTAGATGTAGTCACTGGGACTGGGCTCAACAACTGATTTTTGATTTGTTTTTTGTACTTATTTCCCTTTTTTGCAATGAATAGTTTATTGAAGAGGTATGATGTATACCACACTTTCTATGTGTTTATTGACGGATATTTATTGATTACTTAAGGATTTTTCTGGCTTAGTAAATCAGTGGTTGTTGATTATCCTCTAATAAACATGACCTCATTAACATTGTATAGTTAGCTAGACTTCTAGCACCAGACATGGCTCCCCTCATCTTGAATGTGTCTTAGGCCCAATTAGAGAGCTGATGGCTACCACCAATGTGTGAATCCTTGTCATATTGGTTTGAAAAGAGTACAAATATTCATTTCCTCTAAAATCTGCTGCATATCCTCTTAGTATTCCTCTATCTTGGCTATCCATCCCTACCCATTTATCACTTCCTGTTCCTTTTTTCCATTCTCTCCTTAATGTCACCGGAGTTATGTATTTCTTCTCTTGACTACATATCCCGTATGTTCTCTCACTAGTTTTCTAACTTAAATAGGCATGTCAATTTCAGCATATTTATTTAAAGATTCAAAGCTAGCAAACTCATGTGTAGAAGAAAGAAAACATATTTTTTTTATCAATATTGGTAACTGAGCTCAGAATTATATCAGCTCCACCAGCTTACCTGTAAACAAAGTAATTTAGTTTTTTTTTCCTCACAGAAGAATAAAGTTCTATTGTACATATATGTGCCACATTTTCTATGGCTAGGTAGGTTATTAGTAATAAAAATGCCAGATGAACAAAATAAATTTTCAGGTTCAATGTAATCAACCCATCCAAATGCCAACTGTATTATTCACAAGAACTTAAATATAGTTTCAAATTCATATGAGAACAAAGACTTAGTTTAGTCAAAACAATCCTAAAAAATAAATCTAATATTTTGTCCCTAGCATTTACCTAGTTTTGTAAAATGTTCTCTTTGGTTAATTAAAATAAAAATGTAACCACATCAACCCACTTTCATTGTACAGTAAATGTGATAATGAACAAAATTTTTCATATATACATATTTTGTAGCTATCATATATACATATAAACATATGTATGTATATATAATCATATTTATAAATATCCAAATATCATTTACACAGCAATAATCATAACAGAGTAGCTACAAGATATTTACTATATTCATATAAAAATAATGAGGTTCATAATGGCAACTTGATATGTCATGGCTAGTTGATATTCATGGGAGGCCTGCCCTTTTCAGAAGAGAAACAAACAAACAAAAAGAGTGAAAGGGAGGGACAGAGAGGGGAGATAATAGAAAGGAAATAGGAGAGGAGGGAGAGGATTTTAAAAAACACTGATTTTTTCCCCTAGAATGCAGTCACATTGGCTGGTGGTAATTTTATTTATTAGGTAATATGAAATAATTCACATAAACGCTATTCCTATACATTTATAATATCATTTTGTAGCAACTTGTTTGGGCACAATAAAAATCATAAAATGTCAATAATAGTCAGCTTCTGATTAGATTCCCTTCTAAACATTAACCTTTAGTTTCCTTCTGTCTTTAGGATTAATTTTACTGTTAGAATTACTCTACTAATATGTATCATCTAAATGTTATTCATGAAGAGCCAAACAGTAGGAGTCATCCTAATGCTTCTTAATCATACCTCTATCGTTCTTCTGTATGGGTCCATAGTTAGCTTAAATTATACAAAATGCATAATCACATTGTAACTCCATATGCCTATAAATGTGTGAACACAAGAATTATTTTCAACTTCTTATGAGTAAACATTTAAAATAATATTCAGTCCTTCAGAAAGAATCTTTGTTCCCTCTCATAACTTTGTTACCAAATGTGGATTCACTTGCCAGAACATTTGAAAATGATAATAAATATTATTCTAAGTAAACAAAAGTCAAGCACATTAAAGCAGTTCCCTGCTATGATAAATGATTGTCCAACAAGAGCAAAAGTTGGCAACGTTTTAAAAGTTACTTTAAGACAGATATTTGTTTTCTGAAAATGTATGTTAGCCTGCATATTAAAGGAGTAACTTCCACCACAAAGACGCATCAGCTATCAGACATATAACCTCAAATATACTTAGACATACAATACAGATTTTTACTACTTTTATAAACCATATTTAAGTTATTTTAGGATGCCAGTTTGTTTAACTTTTATACGTGAGTCAATTACTTTTCTCTGACAAATGATCCTGCACTGTAGAGATGCACATTCCCCACGCTTTCTGACTTCCTTGGAAGTAATTTTTTTTTGTAATTATTCTAGGATGTTCTGCAGCTTTCAGATTATCCTACCATTCACTCTTTTATAATTGTTTATCTTATACTTATTTATAATGATACTTTGCCAAGATGAAGTTTCCAGCTTAACGTTTTGTTCAGCATCTCATCTTGTGAATTTTTATTGCCCAATTTTCTGTCCATGTTTGAATTTTATGAATTGTGTTGTCAGTGTAATTGCTATTTCGTTGTAGATAAATATTCCCCATCTATCTGATGGCTTTATGGTTTTTATTATCATTATTTTTTTATTTTCAAAATTATATATTTCACCAGTTCAAATCATTGGGTTATTTGTTTTCTATCCTCTTGCTGGAGCATCTTATTTGGATTCTCCTGGATCTCTTTGCATGTTTTTTGTTTGTTTGGTCTTTTTAATTCTTCTTCTTAACCTCTAGGGTTCTATATTTATCTGACACTGTACACCATTGAGTTAATAAAGGGAAAAAAGTCTTGAAATTATCCATGAAGTTATTAGTGGAAAGGAAACATTTAATAATGTTGCACAAGGCAGACAGCTCCAAGACTTAACCCCTCATGTGAGCTGGGAAGAGCAGCCTTCTGCAGGGACATGTAGCATACTTTCCAAATCACTTTGTATATGTGTGTCATGCTCTGCAGTACTAACAAATGAGTATTGGAACACCAGAAAAGTAGTGTATGAAATGAAGATGTATCTGCAATTAATGAAAGTCAGGCCAAAGAAAATTAAGAGTTTCTACCTATAGATGGCTTGTGGATTAAAGTCTATTATGCCATTTTTCTGATTACACTATTCCTCAGGTCCTCAAAAGTTAGTCATCGCAAAACTAGTCCTCATACCTGTAACTTGAACCCAAACACAATGTACCCTAAAATTAATCACCATTCAGTTGGATGATTTTGTTATAATATGAAATGTGTGCATATATGCAAGAAAAAAATAATTACTTGTAAAGAGACCATACTTTTGAAAGTATGGAGTAGTATTTGGAAAGGTATGGAAGGTAGAAAGGAAACTGGGAAGTATATAATTATATTATAGTCTAAAAATAAAATTAATATTTTAAGAAATGTATTACATTTACATCTTGAACTTCAGTTATATGTCAGTATTATAAGAATAATGAAGGGTTGTTTTCTTTAATAACTCAAAGCCAGCTGTAATGACATACCAAAAGGGACATTTCTACATTTTTATAAATCTTATCACTGAAATAGTAGTCAATACGCATAACCAATAAAGAAAAATTAAAATAAGAATGTTTTTTTTGAAGAAAAATTAAGGAAGAGTAAGAAGGGTGAATGTTGTTTGTGGTACGGTGTACCAGCAAATCTGTCATGTAGGGAGCTGCGCAACAGTATTTGGGGTTGGCAGACAGCTGGATCTTTAGGATGAGGCAACAGTACTGCCAGGAACTTGATGCCAATCGCAGCTCTGCAGTGAAATACACCAGCGTGGGCAATGGAGTAAATGCCTATCTTTAAAAGCATCTCAGGGAACAACAGTGAAGACGGGAAACAGGATTCAAGGAAGGAGGAAAAGAGGAAGAAAGAAGGGAAGAAGAGAAGAAAGGAGGAAGAAAGGAGAAAAATTGGAGGCTGAGTTAATCCCTGTGTTTCTCCATCACAACAGAACATGAAAACAAGAGGGGGAAAAAGCTACATTTGGTGGAAGCTGAATAAAATTTGAGAGGTTAACATGAGCACTTTGAAGACAGCCCACAGCTACCCTCGATTTTACGGGAGAACCTTCATAGCATCCACATGGTTTTCAGTCCAATTCCAGAAGCTTTTATCTATAACCCGTACTTCGATTTGTCAATTGCTAAGGATGCTTTACACTACTTAAATTACATTCAACTGTGCTGAGCACCTTGCACAATAAATATTACTCACAAGAGCAAAGTTTCCCAAAGCCGGTAAGACACGACGATCTCGTATTTGATGACAAGCTGCAGTGTGGCAGACTAGACATGATAGAGCTAATTTTCCACAGCATATGAATCATTTTTCATGAACTGACGATCTGTTTAAGCATCTCTATGTGTGTCTCTATCTTCCTTACTGCTTCTTTGACACTTTAAATTTGTCCACTTTTAAAATGGGTAGCTGGCAAAAATGGTCCAAGAGAGATCTATGGATGTCATTGCACAATACAGAAGGAAGTAAATCATTCTATTAGGTAAAATAAACAAAAACAAACAAACAAAAGGGAACACGGACAACAAAACAAACAAACAAAAAACTACCACTACGTCCAAGGAAATTTGAAAGAATATAGTTTAAAACCATGAATTGACATTTATTTTAAGAAAGAAAAGAACTCTGTCAAAACATCATTCGTTTTATTGTGATGTTCTATGCCATGGACCAACCAACACAAAACACATAACAATAACAACACATGTTAACCATATTGACATTATACATTTCTTCATGTTGGACATTGTGTGAGTCCAAAGAAGCTTCTGTGTTTAATTATCCCATTTTCATGTGTCAGGTGATATATTGACATGGGTTATAATCTTGAAATTTTTAAATAATATATTATGATTTGGAGTATGATATAACAAATTGGTATGACCCTCAAGGCTTAAGGAATATCTTATGAGATGGCATAGAGAGATTCTAAGAACTGGTGCATGAGAAGGAATGCTTTCAAACTGATTCAATATGGCTGTTGCACACATGAACTTATAGCAACTCTGCTTACAGGAATTCTGAACAAGCCTTGAGCAATAACAACCAAGTAAATGCTCCAGGATAGAGATGTGTAGGGCTCTCAAAGTCCTGCCATTAGCTGAAAAGATGGATGGCTCCTCAAATTTGGTTGAAGGACCACTTTACACTGGACGGGTGATCGGTGTTACCTTACCCATGCTCTATGAGGTAACCCCACAGCCATGCACATATGAGTAAACCTACTTGGATTCAGTGGATTGTAGTTTTATAATGTACATGAAGTTGGAAGAAAGATTTTTGTGGGAGCTAATGATTTGCTGGAGAGCAGAATTAGGGGTGGATATGACCAAGATAAATTTTATGCATGTATGAAACTTTGCAAAGAATAATAAAACAAAGCAAATACAGTGTTTAAACATTTTGTATAAAATATACTATTAGGGTGGTTTTCTCTGAATTTTATAGGCTAACCCTACTAAATGGGTTAATTTTCTGTCTTTATTGTATAGAAGAAACTGAAGCATGGTTAGTAAATTAAAAAAGAAAAGAAACTAGGGGTTGGGATTTAGCTCAGTGGTAGGCCTAACCCTGTAAGCGCCAAGGCCCTAGGTTGGTCCCCAGCTCGAAAAAAAAGAACCAAAAAAAAAAAAACCAAAAACAAAAAAACAAGTATCTTTTTCAGCATATATTTCCTTCCACAATTATTGTTTTTCTGTTCATTGAATGAAATTCTTTATTTACCAGACAAGATATAAAAAGTAGATTGATTAAACTGGACGAATGAAAAATACCTAGATATAACCTTCTCAGTTTACCATACAACTTGTATGTATGTTTTCAGGGCTGATAATTTGGTATTAGATTACCAGTTGAAGTGCTATTGCCTAGAAAAGACTATTCCTCCCATTCTCAGAATTCCTTAGTTGCCCATAGTTCTTCGTACTGGGAAGAATTGAGGCCCAATCTTTCTCTTTGTCCCTTCCATGTCTATTGTTATCCTCATTCCGCTGATGTTTAGGCAGTCTCGTTTGTGAGACTCTATGGATGGAGCATCTGGCATTGTAGGAGACACAATCTCACAGCATCCCTGTTCCTCTGGCTCTCATTCTATTTCCACCATCTCTCCCACCACAGTTCTTGAGCCTTAGATACAGAGCTTTGTAGATACAGCCTTGGGGACTTGGCTCCACTACCACGCATTTAGAGTGCTTATTGATTTCTGTAGTGGTCTCTGTCTGTGGCAAAGAGATGTTTCCTTGATGAGAAGTGAGGACTAAATTTATCTATGGGTTTAAGGACAAATATCGAGAGTGTAGTTAGGGATGCTGGTTTTGTAAAGGGATGAATCACTAGCCTCAGTGTAGTGGTAGTTGAAATTCCAAAGGGAATTCCAGATTTGTCGAGCAGGTTTTAACTACAATTACGATTGTGATTAAAACCATGCTAATGTTTACTGAATAAACTTTGTATTCTGGGTAGATGCTAATTTGGAGAAATGTGCGATCATCCATGGACATGTGTGGGCTAGCCACTTGTGATTCTTACTTACTTTTGTTGATGTTTGAGAATTAAATGATGTGGTAGAAATAATTCCAGACTCAGTTATCTCCAACCGTTTTGCTACTTTATTCACTAAAGCAGGGGACTATGAGGAAGTTGTGGTGTTATGGTGGTGAAGGGAGGACATGAATAATTTATTCTGCAGATCTTTCCTATATGCAAATTAATTTCTAAACTTTAGGGAGTTAATTGTTATAGAAGCTTTTTTCACAAGACTTTCTCTGAATTGATTAGATTACTGAAATAAACAATTCATTGTTTTACTGTTTGATTTTCAGTATGTATCTTATCTATGTTTAAAATAAATTTTTGCCATTTTGCCATCTTTGTATTATGCAATCATTGTGTTACCACCTATGCAGACATCTGAAAAATTATATGGTATGTATTAGATTTTTGTTTCACTTAATGCTAACTAGCTAAATTTTGTTTTGGGTAGAGATTTCAAAATAGGTTTTCACATTTCATCATTTTTCATTGGTCTCTGCCAGTGTTAGTCATTAATAAAAGACTTAGATATTGATTTTTTCCATTGTGTACACTTCATGTTGAAAATCAAAATATAGTCATTGTAAGGTCAATTTGATAATGACAGAATTCCACAATTTACTTTATTCAATATGAAAACCTTCAAATCAGTTTTTCTCATCTTTGTTCTTGTACTCAGCTTCATTGACTAGGACATTTCCTGAACTGAGATAGTGTAGCCAAGTACAGTCAATTAGGAAGGAAATAAAGAAGATACCAGTTGTAAAGCTGTAGATTTGAGCACACAAATCTACAATGTGGAATTTCAGGAGACCCAGCATGAATATTTCAATAGCTATCTTTAATAAAGATTAAAAAAATACCCTATATAGTTTCTATTCAACATGGATATTTTAAATTAATCTATCCAAATTTTTATCAAGATCTTCAACTGGACATCTTCACTAATATTTCAGTAGGCCTTCTTCCTCAATGTACCTTGCTCTGGATAACATCATGTACTGATCATTTCCTTGTGGCATGTGTGAGTATTTTTTCCTTGGTAACCTTTTATTGACTGCCAGGAATGTCGATTAGTTTGATCTTCTCTTCCTTATTTAGTTAGCTGTTCCTTTAAAACATAAGTCTGGCCAGATGTACCTATAAGCAGGCAGATGGCTCTGCACTGATTATTACTGATAGGGAAGTAGCTTTCTCTGAAGCTGAGCTTCTGAAGCCGTCTTAGCTAAAAACTAATGGATACCCTTTGCCCTTGACAAGAGTCCCATTTACTCCTATGTGGGTAGTAAAAATGACCACAGACATTAGCATTTAATATAAAAATAGGTGAATAAGTGTGCTGGCAGTGAGGATACATTAATGATAAAATATTTTAGAGAGTGAGTATATGCGTAGGGGAGATTACTTTATGAATAAGCACTCAGTGAGTATATCAATGGACATTTTCAATTTACAGCAACAAAAGTATGTAGTTTGGTTTATTGAGGTAACATCTGATTTTATTGGTTCCTTTATTTATTGCAAAGAACCGGAAAACTACTGGATACATGTAGTCTGGAATTTTCTGGGAAAGTTTTATATTTTAACATGAAGAAATGTTACTGTACATATTGTCAGAAAATTTCAATGTTGAAGACCAATTTGAATTATTTATTTATTCACCATTTAGTAGCAAAAAGCAATGGAAAATACTGAAAAGTCACACTTATTGTATCTTTGAGGAAATAAAATGTGAGCTATGATTTAAATTTTTTTTACACAGGCATAAATATACTGCCTTCTCAAAAAGCATTTCTTGTATATTTTTAAAGTATAATGTAGTGGCAAAATTTTCATACTTTACCTTTTTCCAAACCTTCCTTTTCTTTGTTATTTTTCACATTCATTTTTTTATTAATTTTTGTTACACACACACACATACACACACACACGCAGAGAGGTAGAGTCTGGTCAGTTTGTATAATAATACCTGCATATGTGGTTTGCTGTCATTTTGAAATGATAAGTTGTAGAATATAGGTGATTAGAGATTACTGAGTGCCATGAGCAAGAAAAAAAGGGAAAATAATAGTTAATGGTTAGTTTATTTTTTGAAAATTTAAAAAGTTTTAGAGGTATATGGTTGCGATGGGGCTAGAACACTAAACTTATTTTGTGCAACTGAATTATATGTTTAAAATGATTTAAATGGTAAACTCTTCTTTAATAACTACAAATATGCATAAACTGTTGAGTTCATATATAAAATTTAATTTTCAACTACTGTTATGGTAAATCATTTAACCAAGCGAAGACATTCCAAAGATTGGAATTTTATATGTCATTGGAGATTATTAAATGAAATATTTGTTAAATTATTCCACAGAAACATTTAGGGCTTCCTTAGAAAGTCATTCATTAAATAAATATACATTTAATGAATTTCACCTTCGTGATACAATTTAAGTCATTCTACCTAATTTAAAACACCATGTGTTGTCACCAAAATTCTGGATCATAAGAAAAAAACTGACTCTGGTAAATATGCCTAATTTTACTCTGATTGGTTTGGAAAACTCATCACTCATATAATCCTTGTGTAAATACCAATTTCTATAACAATATGTATTAAACCACATCAGAATGTAGATAAATAAATTTTAGAAATATGCTATGCATTTAAAATTTTTATTTTCTTAAGAACCAGATATATTATTTTTATATTTCTTGGCCCTTCTCAATATTTCTTTCCTCCCATTCTCTGGAACCCTGCCAAATTCATGGTTTCTTGTTCTATCTATAATTATATATATATATATATATATAACATATTATATAACAGATAGATAGATAGATAGATAGATAGATAGATAGATAGATAGATAGATAGATATAAAGATAGATAGAAAATCTGCTGAGTTCTATATTGTTGCTTCTGTGTATATAGTTTCAGGGCTAACCACTTCCTACTTCACTCTGGTTAACCAGTTAAGAGGCTCATTCCTGGGAAAGACTAATTCTTCCATTTTTAACATTCATTAATTGTTGAAATGTATCAACTTGAATAGCATCTTAATTTTTCAAGGATCTTCACATTTGATTTTAGCCAAAAGCCAGAGAAGTGAGAGTCTTCAAAATAAAACTTATTTGATTAGAATAATTTGTTAAAAGTAATGTTTAATGAGATATATTATACCTATATGGTATGTTTGTGCAAGATTATTTTTGATATTACATTTATGTGTTTACTGTGAATGGGACGGGTACAGGGAGAATGTGTGGCAAAGCATTCTTACGGAGACAGAGAACAACTTGCAGATGTTGGTTCTTTCTTTCCACTGTGATCGTTTTGTGGGACTTCTCAGGTCTTCAGGTTTGGTGGGAGCATTAATACTCTCGGTGTCAACTCTTCTCATCCTATGCAGGCCCTTTTTCATATGGAAGAGATAGTAATGAGTTTTCTTAGGATAATTTCATAATATGACTTTAAAGCCCATATTTAGACAGAATTGCTTCTGTCTAAAGGAAATGCAGAGACAAAGAGTGGAGCAGAGAGTGAGGGAAAGGCCATCCAGAGACTGCCCCACCTAGGGATCTATCCCATCTGCAGACACCAAACACAGACACTATTCCTGATGCCAAAAAGCACTTGCTGACAGGAGCCTAGTACAGCTGTCCCCTGTGAGACACTGTTAGAGCGTTACTGATGTAGATGTGGATGCTTGTGGCCTACCATCAGACTGACTGAGCACAGGGACCCCAATGGAGAAGTAAGGGGAAGGACTGAAGGAGCTGAAGGGGTTTGCAACCCCATAGGAAGAACAATATCAACCAACTAGAACCCCCACAGTGCTCCCAGGGACTAAACCAACAGTCACAGTACACATGGAGGGTCCCATGGTTCCGGCTACATGTATCTGGCATCAATGGGAGGGAAGCCTTTGGCTCTGTGATGCTGGATGACAGCATAGAGTAATGTTAGGGTGTTGAGGGGAAGGGGTGGATGGGTGGGGAAGGGATGGAATATTTGTGGAGGATGCATTATTAAATGATAAAATAACAACACAAAAGAAGTACCTCATTATTATCAGTAACTTCTACAATGTGAATTTTCATTTATTTGTTTATTCCTGGGTAATTGTATAAAATATAAATATTTGTATAATTTTCTGTTGAAATTTAGAGACAGAAGTCAGTTCACATTTTGAATTTTGAAAGTGTCTTCTTTCTATAGACATATCATGATTATAAACAAGTTCCTCTTCTTTGATATAAACTTTATAAAACAGATTTGTTTATCTCAAACACTTTGGATCACCTCAGTTAATTAAAACTTTTTTAGGGATGCATTATTATCATTGTATATTATGTCTATGTGTAATTTTGAAAGTGTCTTCTTTCTTACATATCACTTTAACAACTGTGTTTTGCTCAGTAATCCATGTTTTCAGAATTTATGCTTGGAGGGCTATACACATCAGAACACATGCAAAGGTTTCACACTTCCAATGTAAGAGACATAATATGTAGTCATTAGGTAACTTGCCTGTACAGTAATTCAGTTTCTGAAGCTACATACTGCATCTACCTTCTCTTGAGGGGCCTTGAACTCTACCTGACATAAAACTTGATACTCACCTAAGTATGCCTAGGTACCAAAAAAAATAATCCTCAAATATATTTTCAGGATCTAATGGCAGCTTAAAAATATTGTACAATTAATAACTTTATAAGCAGTAACTGGGATGTGTTTGTGTAAATGTGTGTGTATATATGTGTGTATGCATTTGTGTATTTCTTTAAGCTTAGATCATAACAGTTCATAGGAGCAACACTTCACTCCCTGATTAAGCACTTAGATTTTGTTAGGAAACCCTGGCTTCTCTCATGGTGTGCTAGTGTCTGCCCTCAGCATCAGGTGTAGAATTCATTAAGGCCCTTCTTGAAATCCCAGGGGAGTTTATTCACAAATGCAGATTTACTGCCAGCCTTCTGTAACTGTCTGTTTGGCCTTCTCTGTAAGCACAAAGATGAGAAATTATCCAGAAGAAATACATTCAAGAAGTGCATTAAAAATAATAAGCACTGTCCATTGTCAGCAGGCTAGTACTTTATAGCTTCTGACACTAAAGCTGGTTTTGTGGCAGTCCCTGTGATTTATGTGCAGGATCCTATGTCTTTTCAATGTCTCAAAGTACAGTCTGCTTTTCACAGCTTCAAAAAAGATAGAGGAGACTGGAACCAAAATTTGTTTCTTTTATTGATTTCCCCGTAAGTGTATTTAATTATTCATTGAGGGATCCATTTAACACTCTCCTCTATTTTTAACCAATTAGGTTCACATTAATGTTTTATCAATATCATTCCAATAATCAGAGTTATTTCATGGCATTTGACCACTAAAAACTCATTGAGAGGATTCTCTACTGTTGTAGAAAAATACATGTCCTGTAATATATCAGATAATGGCAAATATACATATATATCACATTATAATGAATACATTACTTTACTGATTGTTCATTATTAAATATATGCCTGTTTATAGCTATCAAATATAAATAAATGAAAATATCATAGAAATTTTATTATTGTGGAAATATCAACTTTAAGACAACATATGGAAAATTTATGCATTAATTCTTACCATAAAATGTTACAGAGGAAGTACAATTTCATCACTACAATATATAATTGGTTATTTTCTATACTCTGACAAACATGCTTAAAAAATTGGAAGGATTTTAAGTCCCCTTATTATTACAGAAACATCTAAAATTGCATTTCTAAAAATAAGCATCCTCAAGGCTATGAAAGTTTTTCAAATGTCCCTTGATGAGGATAGTTCTAGAAACTTAGAGCTCAAATTCTTTGCTCATGAATCCAGACTTATTTTTGGTGAGTTGTACTTTATATTCTTTTCTCTTTTTTTGTATTTTATACTCTTACACTATAGTTTAATCTACTTGCTATTGTTTCATTTCACCTGGTGTTTTCTCTGAAGCCCGATTATAGAATAGGTACACTTGCAGGACACTGTACAATTACTGTCTGGTTCTTGTTATTTTCTGAGAAGAAAAGCTCAGATTTAATTGCTTGATGTTGAGGTTATACTTCAAAATGTGACATGTATTTAAGTTTAAATGTACTTAAAATAACGGTTTGCATGCATGTTCACACACGTACCTTTCTTTGCCAGTTAGCTTTTATTTTACTATGAAAGTGTATCTTTCTCCACTGATGAAATATTTTGATACAGCTTTACATTTATGTAGTTCTAACTTAAGGCTAAAAATATCAATTGGAGTTAGTAAGTATCATGATTCATTTGGCTATTAAGAGGAGAACATGAAGTTGAGAGGGGAAAACTGAGGAGTGGTAGGGTGGGAAATTGAGAGGAAAGAGATGAACAAACACATTTTGTGCATGTATAAAATTCTCTTTTTGATGTATTTATTTATTACTACTTGCGTATATGCCTAAAGACCAGAAGAGGGCATCAGATCTCATTACAGATGGTTATGAGCCACCATGTGGTTGCTGAGAATTGAACTCAGGACCTCTGGAAGAGCAGTCAGTGATCTTAACCTCTGAGCCATCTCTCCAGCCACTTTGTATACAATTCTTAATTTAAAAAGAAAAAAGAAAAAAAAAGAAGTCAGAAACAGAATTGTACTAATGCTTAAGAAGATTAACTCATGATTGAAATAAGCATTTAAATTATTTCTTTCTCACTTTTCCATGCAATATATTTTGATTATTCAAACTCCTCTGAGATCACCCAATTCTTCCCTCACAGCAGAATCCACACCCTTTCTCTCTTTTTAGAAAACAGGCACTTAAACAATTATAACAGATTAAGATAAGAAAGTAAAAACCAACAATCTGGAATAGGACAAAACAAAGAGACAAAGAAAAGAAAAATAGCCAAAGAAAAGCTTGAGAAACACATGCAGACACAGAGAAACAAAGTTCATACACACATAAATCTTCTGAAAACACCAATTTGTATGTAATCACGTATACATAAAACACCTGAAAGTTTTTTTTTTAATTCTCTCTAACCCTCATTAGACAAGAACCTTTTCAGATGTCATTGTATTTATTTTGAAAGTAACATACCCTCTTATAAAATGCAAGATAATGTAAAAATAATAATGCAGAATTGAGACTAACAAAAATGGGGTATGGAATGATACATTTATTAGGGAAGAAGAAGGTAGGTGGTGAGGGTAGTCAGGATAAATTTTACATGTCTGAAACTAACCCTCATTAGACAAGAACCTTTTCAGATGTCATTGTATTTATTCTGATAGTAACATACCCTCTTATAAAATGCAAGATAATGTAAAAAATAATAATGCAGAATTGAGAGTAACAAAAATGGGGTATAGAATGATACATTTATTAGGGAAGAAGAAGGTAGGTGGTGAGGGTAGTCAGGATAAATTTTACATGTCTGAAACTATCACAGAGCAAATTTAATTTTAAAAGATAAGGTTCATTGAGGAAGACACATCCCCAAATATTAGTCATTTTATGAATCTGTGTCATTTGCAATCTAATTTTACCTAAAAGATAGTTTGTCATTCTGTAAGTTACTATTAGTTTAATGCTCATATAGTTTTGATACATAGGTATTTTTATCGATATATCAGAATTATATGCATGTACACATTTATAAATTTCAGTATACATTTAAAATACATTTACAGAACATAATTAACCATTCCCTAGGGTTGAATTGAATGGCACATAAAGTACTACACACATACGAATTGAAGGATACATAAACTACTGAATACATACAGAAATTTGAATTTCAAATAAATAGTGAATGGCTGAGGGTTTGGGGGTTCAAGCTTATCTTAAATTAATTCAAATTCTCTTTTTGAAAGCTATGCTGATCTGAGGTACCCCTGCTCCCTGTTATCTTTATTCAGACAAGATGAAAAGAAATTAAGAGGGCTGTGTGGGAGAAGCAACCAAAATGTCTGATGTGAATTGGAGTCTACATTTTTCCTAATTCTGCAAAGTCTCTGGTTGTACGGAAAGTAGGAATTGCATAAAACATTGGTCTCATCTCAGGGTTGGTCATCTTCACCAGTAACCCCTCTCTTGTTTGCTGTAAGTTGTGAAGGTCAGCCTGGAAATGAGGTAGATAAACTGAAGTGACAATCACCAATCACCGAAGATGCTTCCCAGAGATGCTAGAAGGTTTAAACGGTTCATGGGCAAAAGGTATTAAATGCAGATAAACTTAGGTGTTCATGCCAATGATTCTCCAAAATTGTTCAATCTTCCATGGAAATGCACTCTTTTGGCTTATCTTTTTAAATGAATAGGCAGATATAACAAGAAAATATAAAGAAATATAATTTGCACTAGACATCTAACACATATGAGCAAAAGCTAGATTTAGGCTTGTTCCTGTTTGTCAGATTATTGACTAATGTTAGCATTTTCAACTTTTACTGATCATCAAGATAATTTCAACCTCTACTCTTACAAATATAAGAGGAATCATTTGCTGAATAGAGATTTTTATGTCATATCTGCTACCAACCTTTAAATTTCCCACAGAACAATTGTAATCTTCGTAAGCATGCTGTTAATTGTACCCATAGTAATCAATTATCTATTGTTATAGAGCTACTATTGTGGGAGTCTTATTTATATGACAGTAATTTCAAAGAAATGGTTATCTCTACTATATGTTTTCTATTACAGGAGACAACTTCCTGGTAAGAGGAAAACAGAATTAAATGAATAATGATATTTTTTAAAGTTCTGATTTTATACAATTAAAGAAAATTTGAGACAATAAAATCAAATGAGGAAAATGAATTGCTTAGTTTTAAGGAAACAGAGACTCCAATTTTAACAAAAGCAGGTCAAGGTCACAAATTGGTATTAGTGTTGACTCTTCCTAGCACATCTATTTTTATTCATTTTATATAGTGATAGAAAAAAGAGGATAGAAATACAGCTTCCCTGTATAAAGATGAATACTGGATAGACCCTGTGTACCTTTTGATTCTTCTAAGCCCTCTTCATCTGTTATGAGTAATGTTCATGGATTCAATCTTAGAAATCTGTCTTGTGGATAACTTCAGATGCCCTGAACCAAGAAACAACACCTGTGTGAGAATCAAAGTTTGCGATTTGCTGGTAGTTTAGAGAGGTGAAGATATTTCAGAAGTTACTCAGAAGAAATCAGCATAACCTGGAGAAGCTGAAAAACATCCAAGATGGGTTTCTGTATTGTGTCCCGGGTGTTCACAAGGTTGCTATGAAACATCACAATTCTGAAACTGCCATTCTTACCCATATGTGAATTGTTAAAAAATGATTATTTCACAGAGAAAGGACTGAAAGAGCTTGAAGGGGCTTGAGACCCCATATGAACAACAATGCCAACCAACCAGAGCTTCCAGGACTAAGCCACTACCCAAAGACTATACATGGGCTGACTCTGGGCTCCAACCTCATAGGTAACAATGAATAGCCTAGTAAGAGCATCAGTGGAAGGGGAAGCCCTTGGTCCTGCCAAGACTGAACCCCCAGTGAACGTGATTGTTGAGGGGAAGGCTGCAATGGGGGGAGGATGGGGAGGGGAACACCAATATAAAAGGGGAGGGGAAGGGGCTAGGGGGATGTTGGCCCGGAAACCGGGAAAGGGAATAACAATTGAAATGTAAATAAGAAATACCCAAGTTAATGAAGATGGAGGAAAAATGATTATTTCAGAGAATAAAGTGTCATTCTCTTGAAATAAAATTTTGTATCATTTAGATAATCACTAAGGGTGAAATAGGAGATGCAGGCCTATATTCCCAATTTTGTAAAAAATTAGTCAGAAAAGTCGAGATTTTGAGCATAGCCTTGGGTAAATAACAAGCTTAAGGCTAGCCTGGACAATTTAATGGAGAACATGCCTCAGTTGAAAGATTAAATGAATATAAACAAATAAATACTTACACACATGAATGAATGAATGAATGAATGAATGAATGATGTAGTTTAGTGGTAAAGTATGCCGGGAAAGGTCCTGGGTTCAATTCATACTATCCTCAATATGAAAAAAAAGACCCAACTGATTTGTTAAAAGGTTAAGTGCAAGATTCATATTATATATATGTATATATATATCTATCTCTATATATATATATATATATCTCACTATATATGTGTATTTTAAATATATAAAATAGAAAATTTACACTTTATTAAACATTTGAAAATAATATTTCTTTTGTCTTTTGTGCATTCCAACTTTACATAATTATGATCAAATATGCTGATTAAACCATTTGCTTACCTTGATTATAAATAAACATTTGATTACCATATGTGATTTTGAAACTTCAAAACAATGTAATAATAATAAATGATCCTCTAGGACATTAAAATATACATATAATTAGTGATACTCTTATATTTTAAATTGATATTGTTCAATGTTTAGATGTAAGGATTTCTTTGATCAATACATTATAATTTTCATAAAATATGTTTTAGAGAAAAAATAAATATGATAACTACTGCATATATGAATGGGAAGCCACAAAATAAATTAATTCTATCAAGTGTCCAAACACTTTAAAAAAATTTAAACTATTAGCATTATTGCAAAATATATAATTAATTGCACTTCATAGTGAATTAAGAGGTCATTAACTAATCAAGAAACTCAATGAGATCTGTGAAAGGAATAATTAAGTTCAAGAAGACCTTTTTTTTTTTCAGCAAGCCTGAAAAATAAAAGTAGCTGAGTCACTACTCACCACATGCCCTGTCTTTGTTTTTGGATGTTAGTGTTTGTATGACACCAGTACAAAATCCACACGAATCATAGATTTGATACGTTCCTTGATAAAGTGACAACCACTACTTATATTAGATGCTACAACATTAGAATACAGTGTTACTTTGATAGAAGGATTTAACAGCAATGCATGAGTCTAAGTCCTAAGAAAGAGCAAGAAAACAATACATTAAATCATCTATCCAAAACGGCCTGTGAGTAGGTTAATGGGGGATAGCAGGCCAAAGAAGAAATCATTCGTTAAGATTTAGCAATCCAAAGACATCAAAGTTATCAAAGCTGAGTGTTAAGTCGATCTAAAACTAGATAATATAAGGAATTATCGCCGTAAAACAACTTGCATATTCGACAATTATGGAAATATGCTTTATAATACATTGTAATATTTTAACAGTTCATTGCCATTTGACTTATAAAATTTTCCAGTTGAAAAGCTTGAAGAGAAGACTGCGATCATCTGGCTTGCTGGTTTTTAAGTGATACTCGGTGATGCACAGATTTCACCACGAGACAGTGCAGTTTGATAGGAAGATTCCCTGAGCAACTGTCTGTTCTTTACTTGCAACTTAGCTGTGCATTTTAAATTTTAAGTGGTATTTTTTTCATGAAATTAAAAATGTTTTAGCTGTTTTTAAGCAAATAAGATAAAAAGCTGACCCACCACGAGGCTGTTCCATGGCATATGTGAAAGAACACATTTTTTTTCAAAGTCAATTCATGAGCTAGTTTATTAAAAGCTGAATTTGGGATACAAGTATTTTTCTTCCTAATGCCACACTGTGTTAGTGATATGTATACTTTAGTTCTGATAAGCGTGATCACTATTCGTTCAACCGATGTGAACTACTGATAGTTATAAAACATTTTAGTTTATACTTTTAATTTTTCACTCTATTTATAAGTTAAGGAAAAATATGAATCTTGACATCATGCTCCAGATACCTATAATAATGTACCACTGTCAGATGTGGCAGGATAGAGAAGATGTCACGCTGAAACTTGGAATGGCATGAAATGTTTTTTAGCAAAGATCTTCAGTCAGGCAGAAAGAGAATCCTTGAATTCAAGTATTAAAAATAGGATGTAAGAGTCTCAGGAAAATAATAAGGCTAAAAGATATTTAAATATAGACTTTTAAGCAGGGAGGTTAAGAGATTAAGAAGTGATCAGAAAATAGGAGACATCTGGACCACTCTGGCTAAGAGTCCCAGTTCATTATTTTTCTGGCTATTTTATTTATTTACATTTCAAATGCTATCCCTTTCCTGGTTTCCCCTCCAAAATTCCCTATCACCCTCCCCCTGCTTCTATGAGGTTGTTCCTCCCATCCACCCACTCCCGCCTTTCTTTATAATTTACACATAAAATTTTGAAACTATTATGTTCAAAGGATCATTAAGAAACATTGATGAGATCACAGAGTAGGATTTTTGGAAGCAGCTGACAAGATTATAATTAACAAGGTAAATTTGTAGGATGCAGAAAATGAAGGACTCACCACTGTTTACAAAGTCAGCAGTCTAATTTGAGATATTACCTGAAAGTAATTGGAAAGAAGTGCTACCCAAGCCTTACCTAAGGTCCTACACATTTAGGCATAAGCTGTGTTCATTGCTATAGTAAGACAAAATATTACATATAAAATTAGTATTATCCTCATGTTGACAACCAAGATTCCCAGTAAATGTTAATTTTGCTAGAACTTTTGCTTCTAGGGAGAAGTTTTGATAATGTTTCAGGGTGAGTGAGTCATTCTATTTCTTTCCAAAGGTTTATAATTCCATGCCCTTGTTTATTGTCTCTGCAACGCTCTCTATTAAGTTATGCAAAGCCTCAGTACCCTAAAACTAAAGGATCTTGTCTGCCAAAGTGTGATTCCCTGCATCAACCTGGGCACCTTAATATGTTTTTGTTACTGAAGACCTAGACAGTACCTCACTTGAATATTTTGTGTATCATGTAGTTTGTTTCATGAGAAACCTGGTCTAGTATAGTTGCTTCAGAAATTGCCAACCTTAGTATTATCAGCATTACAGCAAATGAAAAGGAAGCCTCTTACCTATTGTAGATAAGAAAGCTTACTAGATGTGTTATAGGGCTTATAAATATACAATTTTCATTTTTCTTTTGTTGTTGTTTGAAATTCATAGTTCTAGGACGTGAGTGTATAACCCATTACTCAAATTCTATTTACTTTTCAGTTTTGGTGCTGAGAGTTAACTAAATTTTAGAGTAGAGATAGGATGTTGGGATCCCATCCAGATAAAATGATTTTACTAGGTAGAAACTATTTTCTCATGATTCTCATGAGCATGACAATAATATTTCCTATGAAGGAATCCAAATGTTTGTTATCTAGAAGAATATACCATGCATATTATCTTATCAGTCAATGGTAAGGGACACTGGTAATGTGTTCCAATGGTAATGTGGGCTGATGTGCCCACATTAACTTGTGGGACTGGCTATTGGCTAACATTAGCATAAAGCACACAGGTACATGTATGGAGGACTAGAATAGATGCCTGGATAAATTTGGAATTGTGTGGCGGAAGAGATGGCTGAAATAGATCATGATGAGTCCGTGTATAATACACAATGTGAGCAGCATATGGTCACATTTATAATTGGCAATTGTGAATGATAAAAAGACCAGACAAAGAGGAACTAATTTCAATCTGAATGGGGCTTCTAAATTCCGTTCTAGGCATTATTACCTTTTCTTACCATTTAAATCTTTGTTAAAAATAAGTGTTAATATAGCAGAATAGATTTTCATTGTTGGTGTTTTGAATGTAGTCAATGAGTTAAATATTTAGACATCATTACGCTCAATCGTGTATTGATTAGAATGAAAATTAAATGCTGAATCCAGGTAACCAAGTGGCATCAGGACATCTGGCAATGAAGATAACCCAAGTCCCTGCCAAAATGCATAGCTTCACTGTCAATGTGGAAAGTAGCCTTGAGCCAGCTCTGGCACTGACAATAATTATTCCAACATGGAACACTATGTTACACCAAGAGAGATGATAAAATAACAAAAATGTTGTAATGAAAATGAAGCTAATGTTGTCACAGTCACAGTCATCATTCAAGAAGATTCTACTACTTGGCCTGATGACACCTACTAAAATACAATAAATGTTATGAATAATGGTGGATTCACTTACTGAATCCATTCCATGTGAGGCTGAGTAATTATTACAGCAACTCTTGCAATTTTATATAGGCCAAAACCCAAGTCATGAAAAATATAATAAGTGCCTGAATCCATGCTGATAATACTAAGGTTGGTAATTTCTGAAGCAACTATACTAGACCAGGTTTATCATTAAATGCCATGCCACTTTGATTTTAATAGCAGTGCAAGAAAGAACTATAGTTTTCATAAGAAAAACTGGATTTATTAAGACAAGAATGAACTTTATGTGCTCATTATGTACTGTTCTTATTCAGGAAGCGTGGACACAACAGTAAGAAACTTTTCAGTACATAATTAGAGATATCATTTTTTTTTTTACTTTTGAAACATATCTTGTGCTTATTTACCTTTGTCTATGAAATCCAAACAAAGAAACTATATACCTTCTAAACACAACATTATTCAGGTAAACAGCTTGGAAAGAACATTGGGTCACTGGCAAGACAGAAGTGATGAAGAGAATGTTTTTTACAGTCTTACCTTTTTATAACTACACATGCTATAAGAACAATTACTGCTTAAATTTTTAAAAATAGCTAATGTGCAGTGGATATACTGTCATGTTCCATGACAATAATACTTCATGGAATAAAACCCGGCAAATGCAGCCATTCTTATGAACATAATGTCAGTGAGTATTGCTAAGTTTATTATATGGACAGCACAGGAAGATAGTGAAATATGTAAGACCTTTTTGTCTTCAAAATACATTTTATTCATTTTACAGTGTTGTCTACAGCTGTTAAGTAGGAAAATTACCATCCAATTTTACTAACAAGAAATTATCTCTTTTTTGCCTCTTCATAGCATATGCTAAAAAGATTTTGTCTACAGTAAAATTTAAGAAGAGGAGAAAGTTCATGCCACTGAATTTCTAGAATGATAAAACGGATATTAGCTGTTCGATTTTCTTTATAATATGATCTATTTTTCCTTTAACTTCACATCATAAAAATATAAAGGCAAATGGCATGCTCTAAATATATAGAACTGTCTCTTTGAGAAAATACTATTGTACTGGGATGTCTAACCACAAACGAACTGCTGGAACTACAGTGACAAGGGTGGAATTGTATGGTCACTCCACCTCACTAAGTCATGTGATCCCAGAATGTCTATCGCTAGCATTGATTATAAGACCTTCTGTGTGAAGGGAGATGCTTACTGATTGTTCATTTGTAAAGCACTGTAATGATAAGAGGAGTTCTTCAGAATTTATATTCCATAAACCTGGAAGAATTATAGGCCATTCAGCAAATGCCTTTACACTTCTGTACTAAGAACTACAAAGAAACAAAGAAAGATAGAAAGAAAAGTAAGGCAATGTGTACCTTGATGGAAAATTTTACTTTCTATGTTGTTGATAGCAGTTTGAAATCCACAGAACTTGATACATGATTTAATTGTAGTCAGTGACTATTTAGTTGATTCATAGAAATCTTCCTCAGGGGGCTTTACCAAATTTTGATGTGCATTATGACATAAAAATGAGTGTTTAAAAATTGAATTCATGGCTTCTGATACATATGTTCCAGAGAATTGCCTTATCTTGCATCAATGGGAGGGGAAGAACTTGGTCCTGTGGAGGCTTGTTGTCCCAAAGAAGGGGGATGCTAGAGATGTGAGACAGGAGTGGACAGGTGGATGAGGGAGTACCCTCTTAGAGGAAAAGAGTGGGGAGATGGGATGGGGTTTGTGGAGGAGACACATGAAGGGGTTCAATATTTGAAATGGAAATAAATAGAATAAACAATAAAATAATAAAAATTGAAGCCTATCCATAAAATATGAGTTGACATATAATTCTATAATATACAAAAGTGTTTGATGAGAAAAAATAAAATGTTCCACCCAGATCAGTATTATTCAGGTACTAATGAGATAAAAGGACATAAAGGCCTCACAAGTGTGCACACTGTCTTTGTTGCACATTGTGGTTCCTGTTCATTCCTCTATTCTCTCTCTTTCTCTCTCTCCCTCTCCTTCTTCCTCTCCCTCTCCTCCCCTCCATGTTTGCTCATGTGTTTATAAACCTAGTTCTCTATATAATTTCAGATAAATATCCAAAATTAAAACTTGTTCTGAATTTAAATAATATAGCTTTAGAAATATCTGATATGAAAACATTACTATATTTTAATACTGTAATACTACTTTTGGACAAATTGATCCATTCTTATCACCCTGTATAAAACTTAAATCAAAGTGGATCAAGGACCTCCACATAAAACTAGATACACTCAAACTAATAAAAGAAAAGGGGGAAAGAGCCTCAAACAAATGGACAGGAGAAAATTTCCTGAACAAAACAACAATGGCTTATGCTCTAAGATCAAGAATCGACAAATAGGACCTCATTAAATTGCAAAGCTTCTGTAAGACAAATGACACTGTTATTAGGACAAAACGGCAACCAACAGATTGGGAAAAGATCTTTACCAATTCTACATCTGACAGAGGGTTAATATCCAAAATATACAAAGAACTCACAAAGTTAGACTCCAGAGAGCCAAATAACCCTATTAAAAATGGGCTACAGAACTAAACAAAGAATTCACAGCTGAAGAATATTGAATGGCTGAGAAGCACCTAAAGAAATGTTCAACATTCTTAGTCATCAGGGAAATACAAATCAAAACAACCCTGAGATTCCACCCAACACCAGTAAAAATGGTTAAGATAAAAAAACTCAAATGACAACAGATGCTGGTGAGGACATGGAAAAAGAAGAGTGCTCCTCCATTGTTGTTGTGATTGCAGGCTGGCACAACGACTCTGGAAATCAGTCTGGAGGTTCCCCAGAAATTTGGACATTCCATTATCTGAGAACCCAGCTATACCTCTCCTGGGCATATACCCAAAAGATGCTCCAACATATTACAAGTACACATTCTCCACTATGTTCATAGCAGCCTTATTTATAATAGCCAGAAGCTGGAAAGAACCCAGATGCCCTTCAACAGAGGAATGGATACAGAAAATGTGGTACATCTACACAATGGAATATTACTCAGCTATCAAAAACAATGACTTCACGAAATTCATAGGAAAATGAATCAAAATAGAAAATAACATCTTGAGTGATGTAACCCAATCATAGAAAAACACACATGGCATGCACTCAGTGATAAGTGGATATTAGCCCAAAAGCTCAAATTAGCTGAGATGCAATCCACAGACCACATGAAGCTCAAGAAGGATGACCAAAGTGCAGATGCTTCACTCCTTCTTAAAAGGGGGAACAAATATATTCATAGGAGGGAAGATGGAGGTAAAGCTTGGAGGAGAGACTGAAGGAACAGCCATTCAGAGCCTGCCCCTCCACACACGTGGCATATATATATATATATATAATGTATGTATATATCATATATATGTGTATATATATATATTATCTAGTCACCAAGACTAGATAAGATTTATGAAGCTAAGAAGTGCTTGCTGACAGTAACCTGCTGTAGATGTCTCCAGAGAGACACAGCCAGAGCATAAAATACAGAGGTGAATGCTAGCAACAAACCACTGAACTGAGAATGGGACCCCCGTTGGACGAATTAGTGGACTGAAAGAGCTGAAGGGGCTTGCAACCCCATAAGAACAACAATGCCAACAAAACAGAGCTCCCAGGTACTAAACCACTACCCAAAGACTATACATGGACTGACCCATGGCTCCTGCTGCATATGTAGCAGAGGATGGCCTTCTTGGCCACCAAAGGAAGGAGAAGCCCTTGGTCCTGCCTATGTTGGACCCCAAGTGTAGGGGAATGTCAGTAGGGGTTGGGAAGAGTGTGGATGGGAAGGGGAACATCCTTATAGAAGAAGGGGAGGGAGAAGGGATGGGGGGCTTATGGACAGGAAACCCGGAAAGGGGGAAAACATTTGAAAAGTAAATTTAAGAATCCAATAAAAAATAGGAATTGTTAAATCTATTCAACATTAAAGGAAATACTTGCATGGAGTAATAGTTGCCACGCTGTACTTTAATAGTCCTTTAATAAGGCATATGGTGGAGACAAAGGATGACAAACTTTTTGAAAGTCGAGAAATTAATAGTCATGAAAGGATCATTATGAAACGCTAAATTGTAGGGTTTTTTTTCTTTTGTGGTAGGGAAAGTTATGTACACTTTCTTATTTTTACTTATCAAGTTGCCATCTATAATGGCAAATACCAAACTTAAAATGTGTTATGTATTATAATATATATATATATATGCTGAAATCTATAATAATATTCTCTGAAAATAAATTTTAGTCCCATTAAATGAGATGACCAACTTGATGAACTTCAAAATATTATTGGATTTAAAACATACACTAACCTCTCTCTTATGTGTAAAAGAACATACTGATGTGTTGCGAATCTTTAAACGAGAAATTAAAGGGACCTGAGTAATTTGACATGGCAGGTGCTAAAATATGGTCATGCCTGATAATGAATCTCCAAAACTTACTGCACAAGAAACTTACAGCAGAGAGCAGGAACACTTCTAAGCTATACTTTATGGAAACGTGCTCTGAATGTGGAGAAAAAGAGTGCCTGGGATTTTGGTGTATTTTTAAATGGAAGTACACAGAGATGTACACAGGGAAAAAAATTAGATGTGAACCAGCACAGAATGTCATGGAAAATGTGTTCAAACTGGAAGTTTAGATTAATGTTAAGGAGTAGTGAGAAATTCAATTCAAAACACAGAGTTCATAGTTTGTGAAGTCCTTTGAACTTAGGTGTTAAGGAAATTCAATTTTTATAGAAAGAAATTTTTATTGAATATTTTATGTATTTACATTTCAAATGTTATCCCCTTTCCTGGTGCCTCCCATTCTCATCTACCCCTCTCTTGCTTCTATGAGGATGCTTCCACTCCCACCCACCCGCTCCCAACTCAATGGGGAATCAGCCTCCACAGGAGGGCTTCTCCTCCTTTTGATGCCAGACAATGCCATCCTCTACTACATATGCAGCTGGAGCCAAGGGTCCCTCCATGTGTACTCTTTGGTTGGTGATTTAGTCCCTGGGATCTCTGGGGGGTCTGGTTGGTTGACATTGTTGTTCTTCTTAAGGGGTTGCAAACTCCTTCAGCTCCTTCAGTCCTTTCTCTAACTCCTCCACTGGTTTCTCAATGCTCAGTCTGATGGTTAGCTTCAGGCATCCTCATCAGTACCAGTAAGGTTTCTGGCAGACCTCTCAGAGACATCCATATCTCGGCTCCTGTCAGCAAGCACTTCTTGGCATCAGCTAGTGTCTGGGTTTGGTTGTTGCATATGATGGATTCCCCATGGGGTAGTCTCATGATGTCCTTTTTCCTTCAGTCTCTGTTCCACTTTTTGTCCCTGTATTTACTATAGACAGGAACAATTCTGGGTTAAATTTTTGATAAGGGTGGGTAGCTCCATCCCCCAACCAGTGGCCTTTCCTAACCTCTGGATATGGTCTTTACAGGTTCTTCCTCCCCTTTGTTAAGCATTTCAGTTAATTTCTTCCCTGTTGGGTCTTAGTAACCTCTCTTTCCTGGCATCTGGAACTGCTGGTGGCTATCCCACTTTCCCATCCCCCATTGCTACACATCTCTGTTCAAATTCCTGACCCTTTGTATATCATCGGACTTTCCTCTTATACCTGATCCTGCCCCCCCATTTCCCCTTTCCCTCTTCTCTTCTTCCCAAGTCCCTCCTACCGTCTACCTCCAATGAGTATTTTGTTCCCCCATCTAAGATGGACTGAAGCACCCAAATTTTAGTCTTCTTTCTTCTTGAGCTTCATATAGTCTGTGAATTATATTTTGGGTATTCAAAGCTTTCAGCCTAATATCAACTTATCAGTGACTGTATATTATGTGTATTCTTTTGTGACTAGGTTACCTCACTAAGGATGATATTTTCTAGTTCAATATATTTGCCTAAGAATTTCATGAAGTCATTGTTTTTGATAGCTGATTTGCACTCCATTGTGTAAATGTACCACATTTTCTGTATCCATTCCTCTGTTGAAGGACATCTGGGTTCTTTCCAGCTTCTGGCTATTATAAAGAAGGATGCTATGAACATAATGGAGCATCTGTCCTTGTTATATGTTGGGGAATCTTTTGGATATATGCCCAGGAGTAGTATAGATGGATTTTCAGGTAGAACTATGTCCTATTTTCTGAGGAACTGCCAAAATGATTTCCAGAGTTGTTATACCAGCTTGCAATCCCATCAACAATGGAGAAGAATTCCATTTCTCTACATCCTTGTCAGCATCTGCTGTCACCTGAGTTTTTGATCTTAGCCACTCGGACTGGTGAGAATAACAAAGCCCATGTTCAAGCTGCATCAGAGAAACAATTGGTTGAGTGTATTATAAAGTTTGTATACTTCCAAATTATAAAATGAGTGACAACTGAGCCAGTGTCAGAATATGCATTTATCAGCATTGTGTTATTTAGAATAAGAATATATATATGGACTGTACTTCAAACTTCTTGGATATTTGAGAAACATCCATCAGGAAATGAGATACAATAGTAAAACCTACTTATACCTATTAGTATTTCAGTGTACAGTTCAAGGGGCATAAGTTATAATATGCCTTATCTAATATGCTAATAATAGAATCACAATTCATGGAACCAATGGGTAAGAAGATAGAGAAGTGGGAGGGTAGCTATAATTTACAGTACATCTCATACCTCACCAGTCTTTTTGTGTTCTGTGAACACAAATCTCCTTTCTCAGGCTGCTTCACAGTTGAGCACAGTTCAATAGTCAAATGAAAGTGGGTAAAAGGTTAGTAACTCCTGGATGTTGCCCGTGTGCTGCTCTCTGTCTCTGTCTCTGTCTCTGTCTCTGTCTCTGTCTCTGTCTCTCTCTCTCTCTCTCTCTCTCACACACACACACACACACACACACACACACACACCCAAGTGAAGAAAAAGTCAGAGAGAGAGTATAGTAATCTTCCTTAATTAAGAATTGAAGACGATTCGAAAGATCTCATTTCTGTTAATATGCATGAGATGTTTGTGAAATATCTATTGGATTGGCTGGTGCTCATTTTACCTTTGAAGTCAGTCTGTAAAAACCAGGGGAGGCTTCTGTTTCTTAAATGCACAGACAATACAAACTAAAAAAAAATCAATAACTTCAAAAGAGACTGCGAATTATCGGAAAAACTAGTAATTCTGAAATAGTATAAATACACAGGAGAGAACAAATCAGAAAAACAAGATACAACAAGAAAATTGATGGAACAGAGGAAATTAGTAATTAGCAAAATGAACGTATATAGACAAAATTTACTTTCTGTGATCTTTGTACAATAACCAAATGAAGGTGAAAGCAGAAACTATTAAAATATGTGGATGGTATTAAAACTATTAAAATATGTGGATGGTATTAAAGCTAGTATTGGAGTTTACACAGGTAATTGTCAACAATAAAGGCAAGCAATTTCAAAATAAACCACCTAGCTTTATTCTGAAAACAAACAAACAAAAAACTAGGAAAAGATATCAATAAGATGAACATTATCGTAGGTGTAATCGAGATAGGTAGGGATATTAAACATTAGGGTCCACATACTCAAAGAGGAGAATATGAAAAAGTAGAACGATCTGAGGAGGAGCTTTGTGGTTTCTTTCTTAATTTTAAGAATATTGAATTTCTACATTAGATGGTAGACTCTAAGCTGACTTTTTGTGATCAAGTGAGGAAAAATCTTAGCAAGCCAAAGTAGTCTCTATTCCAAGAGGAGAGGGGCAGGAGCTTATAAATTCACAGTTTGTAGTAGAATACCTGCAAAGTACAGAAAAAAAGATGGTTACTTAGTAAAACAGCCAAGGTGAATAGAGATTTGGCTGCATGGCTGGTGCTTGGCTGTCTGACAGAGAAAGGGTAAACAAGTTGTTCTCTTCCTAGGCCTATGGGATAAATATAAGCTGAAATGTTTCTTATGGTTGGCTTTTAGAAACAAGGACTCAGCACAGTGGATGACTTGCCGTGTTTGTTTACATCTGTAATTAATGTGTTCTTACAGATGTATGCCCCACTTGACTAAGGTTTCTAACTCTTCATTCTGCCTATGAAGAGTTAATGGAGAGAGCACAAAACCCCGGAATAAAATTATTGCTTAGAATGCATAAGGTTCTGGGTTTGATCTCTAACATTGCAAGAACAAAATTGTGAGCTGTATACCTTCCCGCAAGGTAACCATAGTTCCATGAAACATATCTTCAGTATCACCGTGTTATAGCAGTTTCGGTGAATATATTTTTAGGCTTTCTTTAAAAAAAATGTTGGACACAGATTGGATTTGGACTAGTGAACAGTCAAATAAATAGAAATTTATAATAGAAAAAATATATTGTTGGCTCTTCACTGAATTTGCCTCACACAGCTCCTGGCACTTAATAGACACTGAAAAATGCATGCTTAATGAGCAAACACATTCCAGCAGAAGCTTAGATATAATTTCATGTCAACAGGATTAATGCAGAAGAGTGTAGCAATTTTGTGAAGAAGCCCAACAAAACCTATGATTCTGATCAGATATACAGCTTACGCATTGAGAACTGTGTTGAATCTAAATCACTTCTGTTAAGGAACAGTATAAGACATTATATAATTTTAATTGCAGTGGAAAAATAACTGCTGAGCACAATCATAAGGTATAACTTCATAAAAGCTAGAACTTTATATTAGTTATAAAACTATATACCTTGCCACCATGTATGAATATTAATATTAATGGTTGTCCATGAAGTTGCTTGAGATAAAATATGTACATGTAATATGACACCTCAAATGCTACTGATATTTTTGCACAGCTAATATTTTTGCAAGAATTTTAATAAATGCATATATTACCTTAATTATTCTGATATGTAAACAACTAATATATCTGAAGAAGAATTTATGATTGATGCGCCTGTAGAGTCATTTAAAAATACAACAAAGTAGAAAATAACAAAATTCTATGAAATGTTAGGACACAGAATGATACCCATATTGATAAACCCTCATTTCAATAATCATCCTGTCTACATTGTAAGGTTTTACAGAAAACAATCAAGATTGAATAAAGGTGTCTCTTTTGAGGTAAAGATTTCATACAATTTAAACAACTAAGTTATCAAATATTTACAAATGTTCAACTAATAGATTGATAAACTGGTGTGATGATTGAAATGATAGATAAATTTTCAGTACTCAAAGTTGCTAAGCAAAACAAGTTTAACAAAATGGGTGATTTAATTTTGGCACATGTTTATGCATATTGATGCTCAATTATGTGCGTGCCTATATAATTAGTGTGGATAAAGACAGAAAAAATATCACTTTAATTATTTATTAAATAGTTATATACTATATAGGATGATAGCTTTTGTATAAATGATTACCGAATCACAAATGTTTGACTTACAATTTTAAATTTAAGATGCTATGAAATCATTTAGCTTTCAATGAGAGGAACATTTTTAATTCTAATATTTTATTATTTCTTAAACAGCCATAGAAGACATGATATAGTTCAGCTGTGCCCCCACTCAGCTACCCATCACAAGGATAGACAGAAGCTATGCCATGGAGCACAATGCACTCAAGCTACAGACTTTTCTAGGTTAGGTGATGAAAACACTAGCGAAATATGAGTTCTTTCGTATATTTATGTGTCAAGAAACTATCAACACAATGTTTAAGCTGCACAAACATATTGTGTGTGTGTGTGTGTTTGTGTGTGTGTGTACCTATCGTATGCTTCTGTGTCTCTCATATAACATAGAATTGATTAGCCTGTCACTTTTCATGATATAAAGAAGACTGATTGTCCCTCTCACATCTGTCATTAATTGCCTATAGCGTTTCATTATGGGATGGGGCCTTGTGAGATTTACTCCATCCACTTTATCTCGTCAACTGCTGTCCTTTCAGATAATATTGTTGATATTTCACAGGCTAGTACATGTCATATTCTTATAACGTTTTGCTTGTTATGCTATAGAAGATGATTCTTAGAGTACACATCCTGGTCTCTTGGCTCTTACAAATTTTGAAGCCCTCTGTTGTTCTCCGAGGATTAGGTCTAGGGGTCGTATTGTAGATGGGTCATCCAGGGTGTGCAGCTTCATCTATTTATTATCCACTTGGACAAGTCTGGGCTTCTAGGAAAGGTTCCATCTGTTGCAAAAGAAAAGAAAAAGAAAAAAGAAAGATTCTTCTTCAACAAGGCATGAGAGCTACATGTATCTGTATGTAAGAGGATGGGCATTAGAATCCATTTAGACATTAGAGTGACTTAGGAAAATGAAACTTTTAAGATCTGCTTTAGAGTACAAACCCTCGTCAATGACTATTAGTGGACTAGGTGTTCCATACTTCTTATTGAACAAGTCTCAAGTTCAATAACGTAGGTGTTAGTTACTCCCAAGATATAAGGGGTACTATTGTACTTTTTGAAATATGTTAC
The DNA here is from genome assembly GCF_011064425.1 of Rattus rattus. NCBI lineage: Eukaryota > Metazoa > Chordata > Mammalia > Rodentia > Muridae > Rattus > Rattus rattus. The sequence continues at coordinate 59,241,055 of NC_046158.1, forward strand.
AGTTCAGGTCACACATCTTAAGTCAGATCCAGATGTGCTGATGTAATTTGTCTGTAGGATGTGTGATGTCTTCAATTGTAAAAGTATCTTTTATTTGCCTGACATAATTTTCATTCCCAAGGCTTCCTCTCTCTGTCTGCTAACTTAGGCCTAGTCCTGGACTTGTCTAGACTTTGCACAATCTAATCCAGTCCTAGAATGTTTTCAGCCTCTGAGACTGCTGGGTAAGCTCACCCTTTTGAGGTTTTTCTGAATTATGGCTGACTTGTTCAACTCCGCTCTTCTGGCTCAAGCTCTTCTCTGCGCTGACTGATTCAAACTGGCTTGCCTCAGCTTCTCACTCAATTGCTCTGCTTCGTCTCAAACTAACTCTAACAATTTGTTCTAACCTTCTGGCTCCCTCTCATTCTCTGACTCATCCTTTCTTTACTTGTATTTACCTTGTTCTCTCTACCACCTGTTGCTATAAATGTGTCCCTGTAAAAACTGTCTCTTTTCTCTGTGTGAAATCCACACCAAGTGTTTTGAGTTGGTTGATTTATTGACTTTTATATTTTGAATTATTTTCCCATTAATGAATTTATATATTCCGTTTTATATCGAATCGCTGCCCTCACGGTTCACCCCTCCCCAATCTCACTTCTCCTCTAAAGAGTATAAGGTCCTTCTGGATGTCCCCTATCTAGCACATCAAGTCTTTGAGGGGGGGAATCCTCTACTACTGAGGCCAGACAAGGCAACCTAGTTAGATTCCTAATACAGACAAAAGCTTTAGAGACAGCCCTGCTCCAGTTGTTGGAGACCCACATGTAGACTAATCTGCACATCTGTGGGGGAGGGGTCTAGGTTCAGCCAGTGTATGCTCTTCGGTTGGTGATTCAGTCTCTGAGGACCCCCAAGTGTCCAGGTTAGTGTACAGCTTGCAGTAAATGACTCTTAAAAAAAAAGATTCTTTTCTTGATGTACAGACACCTTTTAGTTTTATGAACTTTCATTTGTCAGTTGTGGGCCTTAAATCCTGAATGAATTAAGTCCTATCCAATAAGTTTTTCCCCATATTGAAAGTTCAGGTATACTACTGTGTTTCTTTCTGTAGTTTCAATGTTCCAGAATTCTGCATTCTGTTTCCATTTAGTTCTGCAAATTCTGTTCTGCCTCTAGTGATCATTACATATTAAGATGGAAAATCAATACTGACATATTACATAAACAAAGTAAAGATTCTGAGGGTCAATTTAATGCCATTAACCTACCTTCAAACCTGAAAATGACAGCTTTTAGATTTTATATCTGTAATTTTGAGGTTACAAATGGGTGTATAAGTGTAACTCATATTTAATTATCTTTTTAAATTTCATTAAATTTTTATTGTAAGTTTGAAACAGGTCTAGTATAGTCCAGGATGGCTTTAAACTCACTATGGAATAGAGATTGACCATGAATTCCCTATCCTCCTACCTCCACTTTCAAAGTGCTTGAATCATATATCTGGCTGTCTATTCCTAGATTAACCTACTACTTTATAAATTATTTACTAATTTAACACTGAAATCATGTTTGAGAAAACAAAGTCTATCCCTAGAAAATGTTTCATTAGAGTTTGGAATTCTGTCACTTGTAGACATTATACAGCTCCAAAAATTTAGTAGTATTTACCCAAGTGGGGAGTTTGTCATTTACAATGTATAACATTCAAAACATGGTTGCTTTTTGTGAGTATATCAAGTAAGTATAGAATTTAGGCACACAATATGCAGGAGACGTCATCTAGCATAGTACACATTGAAGATGAATAGGTTAGTTTTAACATGTTTTTTTAGAAAAAATGATTATAACATATATAATTCCTTGAATAGCCATATTCATTACTAAAAATGACCAAAATCCTGAGAAGTCATGTGTGTTCTTAAGCACATTATACAATGTTTTATTTCCTGTGTTACATAAAAAGTTATCTGTTATGTTTTCAGAACTAATTCATTTGGGGATAAAGGGCTTTATAATAGAGATTTTAAGAGTTGAATAGATCATATATTACTCAATGCTTGCTCCAATTACACTGTTCTTTGCATAAGAAAAAATTCCCCAAATGGAGAACATAATTTGTTGAATACTGATCTAAAATGTTTTCCAGAATGAATTTATTTTTAAAGTTTCAGAAAATAAATTAAAGCAGGTATATTTGGGTTCAAATCTCAGCATATTTGCAAAAGTCATTGATGTTACTTGGGAACATAATATGACTATAGCTACTGACACTAATCATGTTTCATGAATATCACTCTCATTATTTTGTAGATATGCCTCTCAGCGGTTATATATTAGCATTTCAGTTTGAAATCACAAGAACATAAATCTTTAATGAATATATTTAAGTAGTCTGTTTACTTGAAATTTGTCTTGCTTACTGCTTTCAGTCCACAAATTGCTCAGCAAAATGCACATTTTAATCACTGTAGGAACAGCAACTGCTTTCCATGCAGCTAAGTGTCATAACTGTATAATTCATAGGGAAATTTTAATGATTAGTGTTAGTGCCTGCAGTGGTTCCAAAAATATCTTGGCTACTAGAGTGACCTGCAATTATCTAGGTATTTGAGGAGTTCTTTAATCAATAAAGTATATAATTTAATTTCATCCAAGTATTTGTTTGTATTAGATTGTAGATCGGGAAAGGATAGAGGAAAGATGTAAACAGATAGGTAAATTTTTAGTTTGATAGATAACTCTGTTTAAAATATTTTTAGATGTCTTGAATTTTTAGTTAACATAATGACTTGAAAATGCATAATGTGCTGAATGGCATCAAAAAGTAATAAAGGTCTTTAAGCAACGGGAACTTGCAAAAGTTAACATATGTTAGGGCTTTTAAGTTATCATTTATATTTTGTTTTGTCCTTTTTAAATTTTCTTCTTCCTCCATTACTTTAACACTTATTAAAGTATTAAAGTTTGCAAAGTTGTGCTCTAGAGAAAGGCTATCATATTCTTGCAAATATTAGGAAAAGAAAGAGAAGTAACATAAAAATGATTGACTACTGAATTTTAACAAATAAGTTGTATATTTTAATTAAGTCTTTGTCTGATAAAATACAATAAGCTTGTTATTAAATAAGATGAAATTTTATTACATAAATATGATATGAGTATAATTTTTGTGTGATTAAAGATGTTCACTCTCTAATAGAATAATTATTAGAGACTGTTTAAAACTTTTAAGTCTTTTTCTTCCTATTTCTTTGCTAATTATATACCTTCATTTAATGTCTTTAATACTTCTACCCTCTATTCCCAACCTCATATTTCCTTCCACCACGGTGCCCTTCTGAGTTCATAGTCTTAGTTTTGTAAATCCACACTGAGTTCACTCAGTGTTCTTTATATGTAGATGGATTAAGGACAATTTATGCTTGGATTCTAGTCTATAGTCCTGAAACCATGAAAAAAAGTATTTCAATCACTCTTTTTTTTTAAAACGTCTGTCTTGCAATATGATTTCTCTTGAAATGTATAGGAAGTTGCACAAAAGAATGTAGTTTTCTTCCCCCATTTGTCATATCTTTCTTAACAGTTCGGATACATTTTCAAAAACAACAACAATTTGGTGAGAATAATAGTGTGTAGTTTTAAGTCATTTTAAATGTGGATATACTGGGCAAGTAGGGTAAATAAATTAAATGTGGTCCTTTGACTCAAAAATATTTCTAATGTTATTCATTTACATGTTATTTCCTAACTCTTGAAACTACCAATGACTTTCATATTCTGAAATTGGTTACTGCATAAATGTTTATATAAATGACATCATAGAGCACATGATATTCCAACACTGATTTTTTTAAATCAGAACAAAAAGTTTAACAACATAGGGTATTAATTTTTGTACCGTTGTTTCAGTTTTACATGTCAGATGTATTTTCACTTGTCTAATGTATTAAAATATGGCAATTATGTATACATAAAATTAATAAAATAGTTACTGCCTGGTATGATTTATGAATTCCTCAAAAACTAGGATTTTAAAGTAACTTTTTTATCATAATTGATTCAACATTTTTATGTTTTAAATTTATTACTGAACAATGGAAAGGCATAATCAAATAGTCATATATTCATAAATGTACATTTTGCATTATAAATAAATTATCTGTAATATTTTAAATTGAATCTACTCAAAATAAGTTTAAAATGAGATAAGTGAAGCATGGTTCTAAAATGTGCAATTGTAAATGTATGAACTATTTTTCCTTGGGTAGTATCTTCCATGTTAGGAAGGTATACACCTGGTAACAGTTTTGGATTATAGGAACATGAAATCTTTATTCCATTTAGTTTTTTAAATGAAGTGGTATAACGTATAAAATTAATAATTATTATTAGTGTAAACTTCATCAGTAGTATATGGTACTATTAAACTTAAGCTGAGTGATCTAGCATTGTAAATTCTAAGGAATTATGTGGAGCTGGAAAACAGTTTTCTTGGTAATTTAAATAAAGTGAATCCTGTCTATATTCAAAATCACACAAAAAGCATAACATTTATTTTGCATTTTCTTAAAGTAACATTTCCTCAGAGCATATGTTAGCATTTCACTGAGGGTCTTATTAAAGATGCCCTGGCATTTCTATTTACTTCAAAAGAATTTCGCTGCCTCACACATTTGGAACATCATAAAATATCATGTTAACTTTCCTGTAGAGCTCAGTATGATACAAAAGACATAGTTTCCAGAAGAATATTTTATTTATGAAGTTATCAGGACAATCAATATGTAATAATTGTCTTAGTAGTAAAATTTATCAAAGAAATTAAAGTCAAATGTGTTAATTTATTATTAGACATACCTATCACTAAATACTATTTGAATCTTCCTTCAAGAATAAAGTTGACTCCTACTATATCAGTATTCCTTTGAACTTTTATTATGCAACATTATTTTTGCATTAATTCATTCTAATTTACCCTGCATTTTCATATAAAAATACTGTTATATTTAATTTCTGTATCTATTTTAATATTTTATTTCAGTTCAATTCTATATCATGAATTCAATTATCTTCAGAACAAACAGAATAAAAGGAACTTTTGTTGTGCGACCATCTTCATGCAATGGTCATCAATATTTTATATTCAAAATCTCAAATGGGATCTATTGTTATTATGGACAAGTTCCAGATTACATTTTAGGAAATAATTTGAAAACATACTCACCGAATTGAAAATATTTAAATAAATTAAGTAGGTATTAACAATGAACAGCCTCATGTCAAGAGGGAAAGTGGCACTTTTATAACAGTCACAGTAGTTAAAGTGGAAAATGAACAAATTGAGTAAAACCTGTGAAGAATCCTCCAATTAAATGTAAGTTTATTAAAAACCAACAAACTAAGAACCCATTTAAATATGCTCATCTTTACAGAAAGGCGAGATGCTATTTATAAATGCCTTGAATTGTAAACAAGCAACACAAATGTTTTGGACAATTAATATGCATATTCACATCTTATTAATCTAGAAAAATCAAAATTGAATTTTAGTCTCTTGCATATGTTCTATATGTTTTAATAACCTGAATATTAAATGATATAGATCAATCAATGTGCCTTCTCAAGTTTCTAGCAATAGTTGAAAAGATCTATGCTGTTTCCAAATTTAAGACCCAGATTTGAAAGTAAACAAGAAAAAAAGCTAGGAGTTTGCATGTGTAGATTCCTTTATATCTGATAGATACTTATTAGTAGATGGAAATGTCATTCTTTGTACAATCTGAGCTATGTTTTTATAACTGCTGTGCTTCTTATTGTCCATTTGTGATAATAAGAAATAATTTTGTTCTATAATAGAAGGAGTAATCATTCACCAATATAATTTCCATAGAGTATTACATATTTAGTGATTAAGTATAAATCAAATGCTATAGGTTTTTCCTCGAGTAAAGCAGAGGTGGAAGGAAGGGCCATCCAAGGACTACCTCACCTAGGGATACACCTCATCTGCATGCACCAAACTCAGACACTATTGCTGATACTAAGAAGCACTTGCTGACAGGAGCCTGATATAGCTGTCCCCTGAGAGGCTCTGCCAACATTTTACCAATGCAGATGTGGATGCATGCAGCCAAACATTGGACTGAGTGCGGGGATCCCAATAGAGAAGTTAGGGTAAGGCCTGAAGGAGCTGAGAGGGTTTGCAACCCTATAGAAAGAAAAACAATACCAACCAACCAGACCCCTCAAAGCTCCCAGGAGCTAAACCATCAACCAAAGAGTAAGCATGGTGGGGTACCCATGGCTCTAGCTGGATATGTAGCAGAGGATTGTCTTAGAAGTCATCACTAGGAAGGGAGTCCCTTGATCCTGTGGAGGCTCAATGACTCAGGGTACGAGAATGCTAGGGTGATGAAGCAGGAGTGGGTGTATAGTTAGAGGAGCACCCTTATAGATGATAGGAGAGGAGGTAGGAGGTTTTAGAGGGGAAACTGGGAAGGAGGATAAAATTTGCAGGGAGAGGGCTATTTGGGAAGGAGAGACAAGAGGAAGGAAATCAAGGGGCAGTATCAAGTACTGGAGGGAATCAGATATAGAGGGTCAGGAAATCAAATAAAAATATGTAGTAGGGAAGCATGAGGAACTGGAGATAGCTACTGGAGGGTCCCAGACACCATGGAAACAAGATTCTCCCAGGACCAATGGGGAAGTCTTTAGCCAAAATGCGCAGAGAAGGGGGGAATAGAATATGTAGAGACCTTCTCCAGCAGATAGGCAAGGTCCGGGTGAACGGATGGGAGAACCCACCCATCTCAAAAGTTTTTTACCCAGAAATGTTCCTGTCCAGAGAAGAACAAGGAAAAAATTGGAGCAGAGACTGAAGGAATAGCCATCTGGGGACTACTACACCTGGGGATCCATTCTATACCAAACCCAACATCGTTGTTGTTGCCAAGAGGCACTTGCTGACAGAAACCTGGTGTGGCTGCTCCTTGGGTGGTCCGGCCAGCAACTGACCAATGCAGATGTACATTTTTGGATCCAACCATCAAACTGTGCTCAGGGACCTCAGTGGGGGAGCTGGAGGAAGGACTGGAGGAGCAGAGGGACATTTCAACCCCATAGGAAGAATAACATCAGCTGGCCGGATCACCCAGTGCTCCAGAGACTAGACTGCCAACCAAGAAATGTACAGGGATGGATCCATGCCTCCAGCTACATATGGAGCAGAGGATGGCCTTGCTGACAGCAATGGGAGGGGAGGCCATTGGTCCTGTGGAGGTTTGATGCCCCAGCATAGAGGGATGCTGAAGTGGTAGGGGTGGGATAGGATGGGTGGGTCTGGGAGCACCTCATAGAGGCAAAGGGGAGAGAGGAGAGGGCAGATGTGGGATGGGTGTTCGTGGAGGGGAAACTGAGAAGTGGGACATCATTTATGATATAGACAAATGAGATGATTAATTAAAAAAATAAAATAAATACTTAGTTTAAAGTAAAAGAATAACAAAAAAGAATAAATCAAATGCTATTGGTGTTTTCCTCATATTGTTCCTGTTAAAAGTAAAATTTTAATGTAGCTTATTTATTTCATACTCTGTGGCATCTTATGAAGATATAAAGAAGAGAAAAAATTGTCGTTAACTACAGAAGAAATCAAAGTGAAGGCATTGTATAGAATAAAATAAAACAGAAACCAAAGGGCAACTACCACGCTATTTTGCTTGCATATGAAAACTAAAGAATTTATACTAATATGACAAAACAGGATGTTCAGTACCAGGCACTAGTTGGGAAAACAGGATGAGGGAGCTGAGATATGAACAGGTACAACATTTTAGATAGACAATAAATTCTAGATTTCTGTTATAGCATGATGGCAGATTAAGCAATATCTTAGTCATGAGGATATTTCTAAGACAGTATATTTAATGTTTTCTCTGGAAAATATGGTAACTTTATGAGGCAAGACAACTTTAATAATTAGCATGATTTAGTCATTCCACATTCTATTCATATATTTTCATATTGTAACATATAAATTATACATATATTCATTTGTCAGTAAAATATATGTGATTTTTAAGAAAATGACTTTTTTATGGAGTTGAATGGCCAGTTTAGGATAGACTACACCATGATTTCCTAACAAGCATATCCATGTCTGTCAATGATGAAATAAACTTCTTCTGCCTTGTTTTCTTAGTTATCTGATAGTTCTATACAATAGGTTTTGATAATATTCACTTCCCTTTCATAAGTCCTCTCAGAATAACTCTTCCTTACCTAACCACCAAATTGTGTCTCTATGCTGTTTTTTTTTTTAATTTTAAAATTTATGTGGATCATATAGTTTGATTGTGGACTTCCAGTAACTTGTGGTAATAATATCTGTAGGTACACTCCTTTTTATTCTCTGTTTTGAGGAAATTTTAATACATTATATTTTAATCATGCTTTCCATTTCCCAAGTCCTCCCAGATCCTCCCCACCTCCTAAGGAAAAGTGACTTTTCCTCTCCCACTAGCTAAAATTACCACTAGCTAAGATATCATCTCTCCACATGTTCTGGGAATTTAGACTCGCTTGAGCTTGAATGGAACTTGTGCAAGCTCTTTCAACACCTATGAGTTCATGGATGAAAATGCACTGCTGTATCTAGAGAATGCCACTTTCTTGTCAGCCATTGCCTTTTTTCACAATCTTTCCATCACCTCTTCTACAATAATCCCTGCCATCTGACAAAGAGTGGGATGTGGTGTAGATGTCCTATTTCAGGCTCAGTACTCAGTGTCTTATTCTCTCTGCCTTGGTCTAAGGAAGGTGTCTGTATGAATTACCATCTACCTCATAGAGAAGATCTCGGGTGAGGATTGATGTATTTGATTAGAACCTTGCAGCATTATGAAGAATAGCTCCCAGAGATGAAACTTCCAGGTTGATAACACCATATTCTGTGTTTCAAATACTTCATGTGTTTCCAAGGTGCTTTTACCATCAAGTCCTAGAGGGTAATCAACAGCCTGTTAATAGCCTGTAATGTTTAAGAGTCTATGGAAACTTACTGGCCAATGACTTAAAAAGAGATAACCCACTTCTGATAGTGAGCATAAAGCTTCTACAGAAATAGGTTTCAACAGGACATTTAAAGTGGTCTGTAGTTTTATTAATCTCTTGTATTACCCTCTCCATTTTGCCTGCCTATCCATGCCCTAATTTAACCCTTGTTCTCTTATTCCTTTCAGCACTTTATACCACTGAGTTATATGCCCCTTTCAGACGGAAGCTGCACTCATGTTTGAAAATACTCATTGGTATCATGTATAAACTATTTGCTAATTCCAAGTAATGTGAAAATCATGTTGGTCTATACGTCACTAAGTACTGCCCTGGAAAAGGGAAGTGTGCTCTTAAAATTGACACAAAAGAAACAACCAAACAGTGAAAATATGCTGTGAGATATTTGTGTTACTGACAACTTTTTACTCAATTCTGTGCATTTACATAGCTCTAAATTATATTGAACTTATATTGTCTAGATATATTGACAAATGTGTCCTGGCCAAGCCTATGGAAGACCATATAGCACACTGAACTATTCAAATGCAAGCACAAAATTAAAGTTCTCTGTGTGATTTGAATTTGGGTGCTGATATTATCATAATGTGACTTTCCCATTGCTTTTTCTATTGAGTATCCAGGTAGTTAAGGAATGTAATGGAAGTGATTCTCTTTGGCCTTTATCTAAATGATACTAGATTAAAAGCTGCTTCTATTAATCTAACTACTAATTAAATAAACCTTAAAAAATTCAGTTCAATTTGAGGATATGTGTAAAATTAATTTTAATTCTCCTAATGTAATTGTTATCACAGGGGCACACTATTGAATAAGCTCACCCTTTCTAGTTCTTTCTGAACTCTGGTTGGCTAGTTCAATTTATCTGTTCTGGGTCAAACTCCTTTCCAAGCTGACTGATTCAATCTGGTTTCTCTCAGTTTCTCGCTGAATTGCACCACTTGGCCTCAAACTAACTCTAGTAATTTGTTCTAATCTTCTGTCTCCTTATTTTCTGGCTTCAACTGCCTCTGATGAGCTGCACTGAACTGCATGAGCTCAGGAACAAACTTAACTCCACTGCACAACACTTGCCCAGACTCCCAACTGAGTTGCTTTTAAATAGCTTCTCTTTCCTCTGCTGCTCTTGTGAAAGCTGGGCTTATCCTATATCTGACTCATTCTGTCAAATCTTTCGCTTATTCATCTCTTTGCCCCTCAGTTAGACGTCATTGTTTGGGTTAAAGGCATGTACTAAAGGTGTGTGTGTATTTCAGCCAGAGAGATCAGAGGTGTGTATTAAGGGCATTCTGTATTTCAGCTGTATCTTTCTTTGGTTGTGATCTCTTACCAGAGCAGCCATGTTGCTATATTATAAAATTTCTCTCCAAAAATGTTCCTACAATTTTAGGATTTATAATTTCAGAAGTTTGAATATGCTGTATTTCGATGATTATAATACATTTTAAAACCAATTATGTCTATTATGTTTGTATGTAGGTAAAGCACATGGTTGTCTGTCGTCTATGGAGGCCAGAGAGGACATCAAATCCCTGGGACATGAGTTATAGATATTTGTGAGCTTCCATTTCAGTTCTAGGAAAGGAATGCATTGAGGCTGGTACTGTATATAGTGAACTCACCTTTTCAGACCTTAATGACATTTTTAAAACATATTTTGTATTTTAAATGGACTTTAATCCTTAGATTAGCTTTCTTAGATTAACATCTATACTGAAATCCAAGCACAGAAATTTTCATGTTGTCCAAATCTATACCTTGCATCCCAGGTCATGAACAACTGCCAGTGTTGAAACTGGGGAAGAGGTCTAGAACAGTGATTCAGTGGTTTAATATGCAAAAGCTGTTGCCTTAGACCCAGATTTCTTTCCATAACACATATGCATTGGCTCTCAACCTCCTGCAGCTCTACTTCTAGAACATCCAGCGGATTATTCTGTTTTCCTATCGTGTACATAGAAAAATACAACACATACATGCTTGGATTAAAATTAATTAATATTTAAATATAAAATAAACAAATGTATGGATATTGTTATATTATGGAATAAGTAGTTGGCACTATCATTCACTTTTTGCACTCTATATTCTGAACTCTGGCAGAATTTATGAATACTATCCCAGAATAGGTTTGAGGCCTAAAATTTTCTCATTATGCTTAACCATCCTGCCTTTTAAGTCTTTAGCAAGGAGCAAGCACAGTGTGGTCATGCCTTCGACATTTGTACATTACTATACAGAATATGTTACGTAGTCAGGCACCTTAATGCCGCAAGACTTTTATTTCATTAAGACATTTTCTTTGGTTTTACTATTTAATAATTTGGGGATGATATATAAACTTAGGTGTTAATTTTAGTATTTCTAGTTCTGTGAATATTGTCATTGATATTTTGACATGGATTTTCATAGGACATTATAACAGTATTAATCCATTCAAATATAAGCAACAATATTTTTCATTTTGTATGTCTTCTTCAACTTCTTGTGTTAATATTTTATAAGTTCATTGTACTTGTTTTGACTGAATTTGTTTGAATTTTTGCTGTAACTGTTGATGGTATTATTTTACTGATCTCTGATGAGGAGTATTCGTTACCGGCCAATAACCATGTTGTTCTTTTTTATCTTGAATTTGATTCCTTTTCTGAATTTATTGTTTAGTTCTATAAGTATGGGTTAGAGTCTCATGAGTTTTCTTCCTAAAAATTCCTACCATTACCAAACAGGGTCAATATTTTTCCTTTTGATGCCTTTTGTCATTTTCTTTTCTATAATTATAATTTCTAATAAATTCTTCCTATAATTGCCCCAAAAGAAAAGCATAAGAGACTCAATGAGGCTTGAGAATGATGAAATGTTCATTTAACCTTAGAAAAGATACATCTACTTTTCCCTCGCTAATAAATGTTCATCATTGGCCTTTAAGAGATGTCCTTTATATACCGACACATAATTTTCTTGTGTCTTTATCAGGTAGGGATTCTGAATTTCATTAAGTTTTTCATCTATATTAATTACAGGACTAATTCTGTTATGTGTCTTTTGGATCATTGACATGCTTTGTCACTGGTATGTGTTTATGAAGCAATCCTTGTATTGCTATGATGAATACAACTTGCTCGTAGTGAGTAATATATATATATATATATGATATACATTTTTCTGGGTAATGCTTTCTCAGTAGCGTCCACTGTAAGTTATAACTCTATCAGGTACAGTTTTGCTTGCTTGCATTTGCCCTTCAGTGTTGTGAAAATCTCATGTAACTGTTCTGAGCTATGAAGTTTCTGCTGACAGGTTTGGTGATAGTCAACTTTGTATGACCCTACGTATTATTGGTTTATTTTCTCCTGACTCAGTTAAATTAACTTTGATGCCTTTGAACCTTATGTACCTGGGTGCTTGGAAAGTTTCTGTTATTTCTATGAATAAACTTTCTGTCCTTTGACAAACTCAAGTCCCTCTTGAACCCTCTAACCCACGTATTTGCTGTCTCATTGCTCTCCTGAGGCTCACAGAAGCCGCTTCATTCTTCTTTGCTCTTTCTTCTTTTTCTCTTCCACTTGTATGTTTTAGAGTGATTGAATTATTTTCTTTCTTGGTTGATCAATCCTGCTGTTGATGCCTTACATTTTTATTTTCCTGACTATACTTTTCAGTGCAAACATTTGATTCGCTTTTCAAGGTAGTTAGTATATCATTCCTAAGTTTTTCTGTTAGAATATATATATATATATATATATATATATATATATATATATATATATATATATTGGGGAAATATATATTTTTTTCTTTGCTTCTGCTAAATTAGCTTTGCTTCCTTAAAACAGCTGACTAGTGACTATGAGAGTGCTCTCTTCCTGACATCTGCCTGGTCACTGTCTTTTAACTTGTTTTGTACTATGTTTGAGGTCATTGTTTCCTGAATCATTTTGAGACTTGTTCACTAAGTAATGATGTCACACACATTGCAAAGAATTTGTTACTTTAGTCAGTCTCTCTAACCTAGTTTCATTTGTGCTCATCTCTCTAGAATCTTTATTTTTTTCTTTTCTATTATTGGATATTTGTTTTTTATATTTCAAATGTTATCTCCTTTCCTGGTTTTCCCTCTGGAAACACTCTATCTCATCCCCCCTTCTCCTGCTTCTATGAGGGTACTCACCCCAGCCACCCCCCCCACTCCCTCCCACCTCCCGCCCTGACATTCCCCTATACTTGGGCATTAAGCCTCCATAGGACCAAGGGCCTCTCCTCCCATTGATGCCCAACCAGACCATCCTCTGCTACAGAGGTGGATGCTCACAGCCAACCGTTGGACTGAGAATGGGGTCCCCAAAGGAGGAGTTAGAATCTTTATTTTTGAATGTTTATTCTTTGACTCTATAATTGCACTATTATAATAGTACATGATGTAAAGCCCTAGTTTTCTCAACAGTCTACTGCTGATGCAGTCCATTACTCATTTGTAAGGATGGAGCCAAGCCCTGGTTTATTTCAAATACTGTTAATGTATTATTAGAAGAAAGAAAGAAAGAAAGAAAGAAAGAAAGAAAGAAAGAAAGAAAGGGAGAAACATAGATAGATAGATACATAGATAGATAGATAGATAGATAGATAGATAGATAGATAAAGGTTATAGTCTGTTTTTAAGGTTATAGTCTGTTGTCTGCTCCTTTAATTTTTTGCCCAGTTCTAGACAGATTGAGTGTCAAGGTCAACTATCTGAGATGAGTGGTTGGAGGAATGGGGAAAGGAATGAGGTGGGGGAGAGGAAACAGTTGTAGGGAAGGAATGGAGTGTGAGGAGGGGAATCAGGTATGGGGAGAGCCAGAGAGAGAGAGAGAGAGAGAGAGAGAGAGAGAGAGAGAGAGAGAGAGAGAGAGAGAGAGAGAGAGAGCGAGAATGAACCATGAAAATCAGCTGCTCTGAGGGGTTGGAGGGATTCTAGGGCTTGTCAGAGACCTGTGATTGGGGAGATTCTAGGGAGTCTGTAGCTTAGAATTCTAGCAGTGGCAGATATGAAGCCTGGAATGTCCCCCTCCTATAGACAGGCAGGACTTCTAATGGAGAGATGAGTGCACCAAACCACCCACAAAAGTTTTGACACAAAATTTGTACTGACTATAAGAATGCAGGGACAAAGATGGGTCAGAGACTGATGGAATGGCCAACCAATGGCAGGTCAATATTAAGACTCATTCTATATGCAAGAACCAATCCCTGGCACTATGAATGATACTCTCTTATGCTTGCAGACAGGGGCCTGGCATAACTATTCTCTCCTAGACTCTAACTAGCAATTGACCAAAACAGATGAATAGGCCCACAGCCTATTAGAAGGAGCTAGAGTGTCTTGTGGTAGAGTTGTGGGAAGTATTGGAGGAATGAGAAAGGAAACAAATTCCACAAAAAGTCTCTAGGAACAGAGTCAACTAACTTAGACCCTCAGGGGCTCCCAGAGGCCGAACCACCAACCAAAGAGCCTACATAGGCCAGTCCTAACCTTCTCCCCTCTAATGCCCAACAACTGTAGCAGCTTGGGCTTTCATACAGGCCTTTGTGTTATTTTCCTCTGTATTTTGTGCACCTAAAGGCACTGCTCTGTCTGACCCTAGTGGGAGAGGATATGCCTCGTCCTGCAGTGACTTGATTTACTAGAGTGGGTTGATACCTAGGGTGGCCTCCCATTTCTCAAAGGAGAAGGGGAGGGGACATGAAGAAAGGAACTATTTGTGCAGGAGACTAGAAGGAGAGGGTTGACTTTGATCAAGATGTAAAATGAATAAATGGAAAAATTAAAAGCTATAAGCATAATAAAAACATTGGTCAGCTAAATGAAAATGTATAATAATTAGAACATTTTAACAGGGTTTTATTGTAGACCAGGTTGACCTCAAAATTTGTTCATGATAAACTTTAGCAATAGTCAAATAATTTTCTAGTTAGATTATATTATAGTTTACAATTCCCCCACTTTGTCCATGTTTCCTATTGTTCTGTTAATCAATGGAGTCTTAGTTACTGTTCTATTGCTACGAAGAGACAAAATGACCAAGGCAACTCTTATAAATGATAACAATTATTTCATGACTTGCTTATAATTTCATATTCTTAGTCCATTATCATACGGGTGGAAAGGAGACAAGCATGGTGTTGGAGCATTAGCTGAGAACTTTATATCCTGATCCCTGGGCAATAAGCACAGGAAATGAGACAAAGTTCCACTCCCTAGTGACTAAACACTCAAATAGATAAGCCTATGGGGGTCATTCTTATTCGCATCACTATGATATTAGAAAATATTTATTTTCCTTACTTGTAACATGAGTAGTTTATACAGGTATTAATTAAATGTCACCCTGAGTGAGGTAACTCAGACCCAAAAGGACATGCACAGTATGTTCTCACTAATAAGTGGATATCAGCTGAAAGAAAGAAAGAAAGAGAGAGAAAGAAAGAGAGAAAGAAAGAATGAAAGAACAGGATACCCAAGATACAGTCTACAAAACTCAGAAAGTTCAACAAGCTGAAGGCCCCAAGTGAGGACACTTCAGTCCTACTTGGGAGGGAGAAGAAAGCAACCACAAGGAGGGAGGGAGGAAAGGAGGGAGGGAGGGAGGGAGGTAGGAACAGGAGAGGGAAAGGGGATGGGGTTGGTGGAGAGGGGAACATGATCTGGTATTGGGTGAGGGAAAAGAACTGAAGCCCAGAGGGTTAACAGAAATAATGGAAACAGGTGACCTCAGGATGAAGGAGTTTGGGAGGGCCCTCTAGAAATGTATCAGAGACCTGGAAAGTGAGAGACTCTCAGGACTCAAAGGGGGGGGTGGGGGCTCTAAATGAAAGGCCCTACAAGTGGAGAGAGAGAGAACTTGTTGAGCCCAGCTCCAGCTGAAAGACAGGGCATCAAGTGAGAAATGGGGCTGCTATCCCACAGCCAAAGCTCTGACCCATAATTTTTCCTGTATGAAAGAAATGCAGAGATGGAAATTAAGAAGAGCTTGAGGAAAAGGAGGTTCTGCGACAAGTACAAAGTGGGATCCAGCTCAAGGTGAGGCCCAAAGTCTTGACATCATTACTGAGGCTATGGTATGTTGACAAAATGGGATCTATCATGATTGTCCCCCGAAAAACCCAACAAACAGCCAGAGTGAGATGTAGAAATGTACACCCAACCAATGAACAGAAGCTGCTGAACCCTGTGGTTGAATTAGGCAAAAGCTGGAGGAAGTTGAGGAGGAGGGAGACCCTGTAGGAGGAGCAGCAGTCTCAATTAACCTGGACTCCCGAGATCTCTCAGACACTGGATCACCAACCAGGTAGCATACACCAGCTGAGATGAGGCCCGCAACCCATATACACCAGAAGACTCTAGGTCTGCGTTCAGTCACAGAGGATGCACCTAACCCTCAAGAGACTGGAGGCCCCAGGAAGTTTAGAGGTCTGGCAAGGTAGGTGGGGTGGGGACATCCTCATGGAGACTGGTGGTGGGAGGAAGTATGGGACGTGGAATAGTCGGAGGGTGGGCCGGGAGGGGAATAAAATCTGGAGTGTAAATAAAAAAGATTAGACAATATAGATTATTAACCAAAAGTAATATCAACAGGGAAATCAGTTACTAGACACCGATGTAAAAAGATAGGATGTATTATTAGAGCTGGGGTTCTATGGACTACAGATTCAAAAACAGGTTTAGCAGCTATTAGGAAATTTGAAGACTAATCATTCATGGTCTTCACTGACATGAAAAAAAATCACTAATATATTGCTGTGGGAGAGCTCATCCTACGAAAGATGAAATGATACTTTACACAATTAGTTCAGAATGTGGACATATGAATAACATTATAGAAACTGAACATGTTGCATTTATGGATTTAGGAATACATTTAGATATATGTGCACATATGCATGTAACAACAATTAATCAAAACAGGTCATGAAACTAAAAGTCAATGGTAAGATTTGGTCAGAGGAAAGGGAAGAAAGATGTAATCATTTTATAATCCCAAAATAAAACAAATTCTATTAGGAAAGAGCAAGAAATGTTGTAGTGGCATTACAATCTCAAAAATAGAAATGAAAATATAGTATGTGCACAGAAAGGAAATGATAAATATAAGAAACACCTTGCTGTGAATTAGAACGTTCTTTTTGTTTTTTGTCTAGGACTCTTGTCTTTAGGGTCTTTCAACCCATTATACTCCATCTGCTTGTTTCACTCTTTATTTTCTTGCTTCACATTTCACTTGTATCTGTGTAACTCTGAACTTATTTATTATCTTTTTCTTGGAAAGACATCCCATAGAATCATCAGAATGATGATTTTTAGTTGTAACTTTTAGTCAGCAGATGTAATTGTAGTCTCAGAAGCTCAGAACTTACTCTTCTGAGTAAGTTTGCCCTTTCTAGTTCTTGCTGAGCTCTGGGTGACTGGTTCAACTCAGATATTCTGGCTGAAAACTCCTCCGAACTGATTGGTTCAGACTGGCCTGTTTTGTCTTCTCACTACATTGTTTTGCTTGGAAAAACTGCTCCTGAATTCCAGCAACAGAACTGCACTGACAACACTGAGCAAAACTTAACAGAATTGAACAGAACTTCAGGAATGTCGTTTCCGTCTCCGCTGAAAGGAACGGCACCACGACGTTCTTCTCAAAGCAGTTTATTCAGGAACCTTTCTTTCTGCATGCAAGCAGCAATCTCTTTTTTCTTTTCTTCCCTCTCCCTTTTCTTCTCTCCCTCAGCCCCCGAGCACACTCCCTTATATCCTCCCTCAACTCCGCCTCCTCAGTCCAGACGGCGTAGTCTCAGTTCATAGGTCCACATCACATGGCCTGATCTTGCGTCTTGGTGCGCCTGCGCAGCTCTCACAATGGACGTGGCTAGTTTCAGGTGTGTGAGGAAGTCAGGTGCTAGTCATGAGACTTAGCTGCAGTCCCGGGCGCCATCTTGGGACTGGCACCACACCCGCTCCCCACACAGGAACTCATCAGAACTCAACTGCATTCAACTGAACTGCACTGAACTGAACAAAACTGAATTCCACTGCTCAGCCTAACTCAACTGGACTATATTCATTAAATTGCCCTCCACTCTTGACTCCCTTGGCACTTTTCTTAAGTAGACTCACTTTTCTGATAGTTCTCTGAGAGTTGGGCTTTTCCTCTCTCTGATTCATTCTGTCAGATCTTTCCCTGATTCATCACTTTGCCCATCAAATGTCACTTTCATACATGGCTGCTTCCTTCTACAAAATAACTTTTTCACTGTTTACTATTGAAAATATGTACTAAGGGTATGTCTGCATTGCAGCCAGAGGGATTAAATGTGTGTTGTCCCTTACAAGAGAAAGTATGGTGCTAGATTAAAATTCCTCTACAATTATTGATTCTGAAACAATGAAATAATTGTAAAAAGAGCTTATACATAGAAACCTTGAAAAAACACAGTGATCAGATTTGTGTACACAAAAACTTTGAAGTAATTCTTTCAAATAAAGTATTATGCATAAAGGAAACATTGAGCCTATTATAACTGTTCTACAGTAATAACATCAAGAGATTAATTATCAAGAGAAATAACAAAAAACCTATTTATTAAAATTCAATAAAAACTCACATTATCAAAGCGCTGTAATTTTTAGTTTGTAGGAAAAATAATAATGCTTAGCAAATTAATACAATGTTAAAATTTCAAACATGATTCAGAAATATGATTATAATATTAAAAATGAAAACAATAATAAAATCTGAATAGTAATAACCTGAATAATAAACTGAATTATAATAAACTGAATAATCCCTATGCTTATGATTTTATTTTAAGTACTATAATTTTGGATGGATGTGAAGGAAATTATGAATTTCTCTGTGAACTTAAAAACATCACATTTCATGTTTTGATGCATGAGATACATATACAATTATTTACGTAGTCAGATGCAAAAGAAGTTCTCCTCATCAAACATAAACAGCAGATTGCTCTGTTGTGTAGTAATATAATTATTTGAAATGCATGGATAGAAAAACTATTATTAATTCTGTCCATCTGTTGCATGGTTACTATGCAAGATAACTCCATGTTTATTTCCACGTAAGCACAAAAGATGCATGTGTACAGCATCTCTTTCCCTCACACAACTTCTTTAAGCCCAGAAACAATTACCTGGTGTGCTTTACATGTCATGTGTGTTTTAGATTTTTGCCTTTGGTTGCATGACTCAATTCTTGGCTCCAAGACAACTATAATAGAAAAATTAAAATATAATAACAACAGGAATCTATGCCAAATTCTCTAACATGCATTGCTAGATTAAAAACACTTTATTTTGGACAATCCAATAAAGCCTCTATTAGTCTTAATACAACAAACTATTATTTACTTAAATATTTCATTTGTATCACTATTGTACTTTAGCCAGTTAAAAACAGTAAAGCATTATTACTTATGATTTAGACAATATATGCTGACCCTAATTTAATACCTGTCCATACTGGCTATTGAAAAGCTTTCTCAAATTGTGGTGCCTTTGCTCCATTCAGGTCAAGTCAAGGAGGATTGCATATTTATAGTGTATGCCTAAAATTTCATTCTGGGGTAAGGCTCATGTACATTCTGCTAGATATACCAAATATGATAAATACAATATTTTCTTGAAATACACAGCTGATTTGGCAAATTGCCTTCAGCAAAGAAAGTGGAAGAATTTAGAAAACCAATGTGTACAATTGATGCTACCTATGTAATACACTTACTACACAGTGACTAAAATCTGTGCTATCATTTTCTGATAATGTTGAAATACATACTTTAAACTGAGATTTTTTTTCAGACATTATTTTTTGTTTTATTCCTCAAAAATTGCCTTTGGTAGGATGGTCATTTTTACTATGCTAATTCTGCCAAACCATGGGCATGGGAGATCTCACCATCTTCTGAGAACTTCTTAGATTTTGTTTGATTTTTTTGTGGTCATTGTGAAGAGTTGTCTCCCTAATTTCTTTCTCAGCCTATGTATCATTTGTATTAAGGAAGGCTACTGACCAAGCACTTTGCTGAAGTTGTTTATCAGATGTAGAAGTTCACTGGAAAAATTTTGGGGGTTGCTTATGTATACAATCAGATCATCTTCAAACAGTGATACCTTTACTACTTCTTTGCCAATTTGTATCCCTTGATCTCTTTTTGTTGTCTCATTGTTCTAGCAAGCACTTTGAGTACTATATTGAATAGATATGGCAAGAGTGGCATCCTTGTCTCGATCCCGATTTTAGTGGAATTGCTTCAATTATCCCTCCATTTAATTTGATATTGGCTGTTGGTTCACAGTAAATTGCTTTTATTATGTTTAGGTATGGGCCTTGAATTCCTGCTCTCAACAATACTTTGAACATGAAGGGGAGTTGTATTTTGTCAAATGCTTTTTCTGCATCTAATGAGATGATAGTGTGATTTTTTTTCATTGACTTTGCTTATATAGTAGATTACGTTAATGGGTTTTCATATATTGAGCCAACCTTGCATACCTGGGATGAAGCCTACTTGATCATGGTGAATGATGGTTTTGATGTGTTCTTGGATTCCATTTGCAATAATTTTATTCAGTATTTTTGTATTGGTATTCATAAGCAAAATTGGTATGAAGTTCTCTTTTTTTTGTTGCATCCTTGTGTGGTTTAGGTATTAGACTAATTGTGGCTACATGGAATGAATTAGGTAGTGTTCCTTCAGTTCTTCTGTTTCTATTTTATGAAATAGGAATAGTTAGAAGAACATTGGTATAGGGTCATCATTGAACGCCTGGTAGAATTCTGGACTAAAGCTGTCTGGCCCTGCTTTTTTTTTTATTTGTTGTTGTTATTGTTGTTTGTTTGTTTGTTTGTTTTTGTATGACTTCTTCTATTTCCTCTAGGGGATATGGGCCTGTGTAGATAGTTTACCTGCTCTTGAAAACTGTTTCCCTCCCAAAATTTTATTTTCCTGTAATTAAGTAAAACATCAGGATTTTTTGTGTGATAACAAAAAACATTTTAGAATGTATTGCCTCATTAGATCACTGGTTTCTATAAATCCAAAAGTTAAGAATACCAACACATAATCTTAGTCATGTAGATTAGCTCTACCTGTCTTGTAGTGCCTGGGTCTCTGCTACCTACTAATATATTCTCTAAGACTTTTTATTAATTCTTTATAAAAGCCACATCTTGTATCTCCATCCTACTTATCTCATCCATAAATATATGCCCTCCACTTTTGGATCCTCCCTCCAAGAGAAAACAACACATAAAATTAGAAACAAACAGTGTGTCGAACAGTGTGGAATTTACCCATACAGGCGGCTCTGGCTTCTGCCTCACTCTCAATTCTGGACCCTCGCTAAGACTCCTCTCATGTATCCTGTTGTTGCCCTGTGTCCTGGATGTTCTGCAGCTTTTGTTCTGCAGGACCAGCTGTTTTATGTCCTTCAGCAGTTCAAAGACGGGGTAGAAATTGATCAGTGACAACTTAGAGCCCTGGATCTGGGCCTGGGTAGAAGCTGAGCTTGTTAGCTTGTACCAGTTGTTCCCAGGGCCCACTTTCCTGAATGCTGAGGATGGTGACAGGCAGAGACAGCTTTTCCACTCCTGTGTCCCCTACGCTGGCACACCTTCCTGTCACAGGTGGAGGTGGTGGGAGCAATTTCTTCTATGCCCACAATACTACATTTTTCAGAAACAGAATCGGGCTATATTTTCATTTGTTTATTAGAAGAAGAATTAATAATGCTAGTATAAATATTTAAAATTTAGATTGTGAGGTAAGACTTTAGTAATTATATTTTATTTCACTTTCTCGTTACTCAATAATTTTGATTGCATACAAAATTACTCAAGATAATTATGTTTTTAAAGGGATTATAGCTAGAATGACAACATGATAGCTGAACATTAAATTTTTTGATACTGTGCTTTGAGCCTAAAGAAAATTATTTAGTTATTTCTGTGGCTTTATATGTAAAATAAATTCAAAATTGATTTTTAATCCAGAGCCGCATTTCAGGAATAAAATTACCAATGAATTCTATTTGTAAAAATTTAAGAATAAATTTTTATATAAAATGAATTTTAATATTTTTAAAGATAGAGAATGTTCTTCAATACCATTCTGATTCCTGAGAAAATATTTCCAACTTAGTATTCTCAATATGATCACTTGAGACTCAAAATTTAATATCCAACTCAATTCAACCTTCAGTTTCAATAATAGTCAAGAAAGGCTTGACACAGGAATCTAAGCCTGTTATCCTCACAGTCAGAGTTTATATTACGAAAGGATGTACATTAAAATCAGCAAGAGAAATATCATATGAGATAATCCACTACACATTCATGAAGTGTCCAGCTATTCACTTTTAATGAAGCCACAGTCTAACTTTTTAAACAATGCGCAGGACTGGTAGAATTTTATTAAACAGGATAGCTCAGCTCGGTTTTGGTGTCTAGTCAGTTGAAGCTGTGTCCTATAATCATGGGAGGGGGAAAAGGAGGGAGGGGGAAATACTAATATACAGTGTTATTTTTGGGAATGGGGGCTAAACTCAACCTTAACTGTCCTTCTATGATAGCTATCTACCTTGGTGTTTTTGAGACATCACTTCTAGTGGGAAATGAAGCTAGCCAATTAGGCTATGCTGGCTGGCTGGCTAGCAAGCTCTAGCATCCATCTGTCTAACTGATCTAACACCATGATTACATGTGTGTACCGTAAAATTCAGCTTATTGTTTATGTGCTGGAGTGGAATCCCAGATCCTTTATACTTATGCAACAATCTCTTTATGAACTGACACATCTTACTTTGATTGGTTGATTGTTCTCATGACTATCCTTGTTTTGCAGCCCCCTAGAAGTAGAACTGAATCTGTGTGGCCTAAATCTCCTGAATAAGTCACATTATTAAAGAATCCATTAATATGGTTTAGCCAAAGACTCAGTGCATCAAGAAAGACATTAGAATGGTGATGGATTAAACTCAGGAAATGATGGCAAAGGCAAGATTTATGTTTTGCTAAAATTTAAAAAATGTATAGTATTGAATGCTAAAATATAAATATTGGTATATCATTGTAAAAACTCAAAAGCATAGTCAAAAATGGACATAAGAATTGTTCCTGGGCATTTTGCTAAATAGCCAATACTGTCCGGATTGCCATAACTGTCCATTGACAAAAGGTAGTCAATTTTAGAAGCAAAGTCTTAACTGTAAATTTTCATATTTATTTGCATGTATTAGTTTGAAGATTATCAATTATCTGAATATCTAGTGACATCCTTCAAATATAAAAAAGCAAAATTGCTTTAATTTTGAACTTATTTAAAATAAACATATTAAGACAGGGATTAACATATTAAATCTAAATTTTAGCCTTTAATCTAAATTGAAATTTAGGTATTGATTTATACAAATAAGTTACAGGCATGTTATTTTAAAAACAGCACTGCTGGCATAAATGCTAAGTACTAATTTACATATCATTTTGAAAGAAATAACCTTTCTTTTTAATTGTTTAGTTTCAGATATGGCTCCTAACTACACAGACAAGCAGTTTTGCACATTCATTTCAATCATCATGATAATAAGCGTAAAGAGATAAAAGCTACCCTATTTTTCAGTCTGTATTGTTCAACCTGTACAAGTGTTTCAATTACCATATTTCTGAAAAAAGTTTTATGTCTTAAAATACTAAGGTAATATATTCCCTTTCTTGTATTCAATTTCATTTTCTGTATTCAAACGAAGGTATCTGACAGCTGCCTTTGAATGTGTTTTGTAGGTATTTGAAAAGAGTAAAGTATAGGGTAGAAAGAAAAAAAGAGAGAACAAATTTGCTTTTGACAACCTATCATGTGATAAGATGGAAGATATTTTTGTGGATAATATGGCTGTTAGATTAAAAATAACATGGGACCACAGAATTCTCTATTGTATAGGTTTAAATTTTAAAATTCACATGGAATTCAGCAACTTGTGTCACATGTCTGTTAGCTTCTTATCAATAAAATATATTGGTTATATTCTAATATTAGGATTTCACAGCTAAAATCGCAAGTAGGCTCTATCTTCTATGACAAAGGTGTATACTAGGATCATATATTAAACACAGGTGATCCATGTGAAAAGCCAAATTAAAAACAAAATCATATTCAGAGTCACGAATGGGACTCTTTGGAATGGAACCTGTTTTCTTTCATGGGTGTTACCAAGAATGTGCTGATTTGGAATTATCTACAGTTGGCATTTTTTGTCATTTTACTGCTTGTTTTATTTTGTTTGTATCTTTCATTGATTATCACATGGTCTTTAGCTAAGTCTAGGAGTTATAATACATATGCTGGGACACCCCCCCACCCGAGGAGCCCAGCAGAAGCCAGACAACTCCCCTACACATGAACCTATCTCCCTTTTGGATTGCATTCCTACCAGGGCAAATTTGCATGTCTGCCTCTCTCAACACCCCACAGTCTATGTGTCTTCCAGGACATCTGCTGTAGGGACAGAGGAGGCAAGCTCTGGAGATACCCAGGCCAGCTAAGCCCAGACATAACTCCCAAAGCCTTCTAAACTGTACCATTGCAAGTATAACTTGATAATCCAGTGAGTTTATAGGCCTTATTTTGATGGACTCCAAAATTCTTATGTCAGCACAAAATGCTACCACATCAAGTGCATGGACCTTGTAGAAGCTTGCTCATAAAATCTGACCTTCTTTCATATATACCCTGGCATCTTTGCTATAACTTGTAGCAGAGAGAAGTCTGACGTAAGTATGGCTAGTATTCCATGTTAGGGTCCTATTAACGTTCCCTTATAATAGGGGATGTTCCTAGCTCCACTATGCTATTATAGATGTACCTATTACTGGTTTGCTCTGGTTAGTTCATTGTTTGGCTACCTGACCAAGGTAACCTAGACTCCAAAAGAAAGTCAAGATGATCATACATCCTTGTGAAAAGAGTAACATGCCATAAAAAGGTATAATAAATCAGTAAATGCTAAAAATTAGGTAACAATGACTTGTGGGAAATTATGAGAAACTCCTTCCAAGTAAATACACATTCTTAAAGTTTAAGATAAGAAGAATTGCAGGCATGTGAAGTAAGTTGACGGCATGGAGAACATATTAAAAAGTACAGGGTCTAAAATTTACTCACAAGTTGTAGAAATATATTAATATATTACCTCACATAAAACTTAAAATGAATTTGCTTAATGTTACTGGAATAATTCTCTTCTGTTAAGCCTACCACTTCTAAGCTATGGCAATATGTCCATTGTATTTCACAGACTACTACAAAGAGGACAATACAATTATTTAGTATCCGTGTAATTACAAATAAAATATATGAACATAGAATGCACCATAGTGTTCATGAGTCCTATTTAATGTGGTGTGTGTGTGTGTGTGTGTGTGTGTGTGTGTGTGCAATTCATATTTTTTCTCTCATTTTCTTAAAAGTAATTTTATTTATATATGTTTCAGGCTTTGCCATTCTCCTGGTCCCCCTCCCACAGTTCCTAATTCTATCCTTTGTCTAGGGCCTCAAGTCTGTCAAGGATAAGGCATATGTTCTCCTGAGGCCAGACCAGGCAGTCCTCTGCTATATACATGCTTGGGTCTATGGACTTGAGCCTAGTTGGTGGCTAGATCTCTGAGTGCTCTTAAAGGTCCAGGTTAGTTGAGACTGGTTGTGTTCCTATGGAGTTGCCCTCCCCTTCAGGACCTTCAATCTTTCCCCTAATTTAACCATAGGGGTCACCTACTTCAGTCCAGTGGTTGGATGTAAGTATATATGCATCTGTCTCAGGCAGCTGCTGCTAGGGCCTCTTATAGGACAGCCATGCTACTCTCCTATCTGTAAGATCATCATATCATCAGTAATTGTGTCAATCCCCATGAGATGGATCCCAGGTAAGACCAGTCACTGGACTGCTTTTCATTCAGTCTCTTCTCTATTTTTGTCCCTTTAGTTCTTTAAGACAGGAAAAGTTCTGGGTCACAAATTGTGGCTGTGGGTTGGTAACCGTGTCCCTTCCCTGAGGTTCTGTTTATCTACTCGAAATGGACTCTTTGATTTCCCTCTCCCCACTGTTGGTTATTTTGGCTAAGGTCACCACCCCTGACTCCTGAGAGTCTTTCACCTTGCAGGTCTCTGATATTTTCTACGGAGTTCCCCCACAACTCCTACTAATAGAGGCTATATTTCCCTTCATTTCTCTGGCCATCTGGGCTTCTCTCCTGATCCCCTGACTCTAGACCATACATGTTCCTGATTCCCTTTTCCCTTCCCCTTCCTTTCTCTCTATGTATGTTTTCCCTCCTGCTGCCACCCTTGATTATTTTGTTTATTAAGTGAGTTTGAAGCATCTTCACTTGGAGCTACCTGCTTGTTAAACTTCCTCAGGTCTGTGGGTTACATTGTAGTTATTCTGAGCTTGTTGACTAATATCTACTTATCATTGAGCATATACCATGTTTATCATTTGTGGTCTTAACTCAGGATGATCTTTACTAGTACTATCCATTTGCCTGCAAAATTCAGGATGTTCTCATCTTTGATAGCTGAATTATATCATACTGACTAAATGTACCATATTTTCTGTATCCTTTCTTCTCTGGAGGGACATCTGGAATGTTTCCAGCTTCAGGCTATTACAAATAAGACTGCTATGAACATAGCGGAGTATGTGTTCTTGTGGGATGGTGGAGCATATTTTGCAGATATGCTCAGGAATGGTAGAGCTGTGTCTTCAAGTAGACCTATTTCCAATTTTATGAGGAAACATGAGATTGATTTATAGAGAGGTTGTACCAGTTTGCAAGCCCACCAGCAGTGGAAAAGTATTCCTCTTTCTCCACATCCTTGCCAGCATGTGCTGTTACTTGAGGTTTTAATTTTAGCAATTCTGATTGGTGTAAGGTGTAATCTCGTGTTGTTGTGATTTGTATTTCTCTTATGACTAAGGATTGAACATTTCTTTAAATGCTTCTCAGTCATTTGAGATTCTTCTGTTGTGAACTGTTTAGCTCTGTACCCCATTTCAATCGTTTTTTTTTCCTTTGAAGGTTAACTTCTTGAGTTCTTTGTGTATATTGGATATTAGTCCTTTATCAGACATATGGTTAATGAAGTTTTTTTTTCTTCCCAATCTGTAGGTTGTCCTATTAAAGGTGTCTTTTGCCTTACAGAAGCTTTTCAGGATCATGAGGTCCCATTTATCAATTCTTGATATTAGACTCTGAGCTATTTTGATCTGTTCAGGAAAATTTCCCTCTGCCAATGAGTTTGAGGCTCTTGCCCACTTTCTCTTCTATTAGAATCCGTGTATTTGGTTTTATGTTGAGGTCTTTGATTCACTTAGACTTGAGCTTTATGCAAGCTGATAAATATAAATATATTTCCATTCTTCCACATTCTGACTGCCAGTTAGACCAGCACCATTTATTGAAGATACTTTCTTTCTTCCTCTGCATGTTTTTGGTTCTTTCATCAAAGAACAAGGGTCTGCCATGAGTGTTTGTGTTTAATTTTGGGTCTTTGATTCTATTCCATTGTTTGACTTGTTTGTTTCTGTACCAATACAGTCTTTATCATTATTGTTTTGCAGTACAGCTAGTGGTCAGAGATGGTAATTCTCCCAGGAGATCTTTTATTGTTGAAAATTGTTTTGGCTATCCTGTGTTTTGTTTTTCCATATGAAGTTAAGAATTGTTCTTTCTATGTCTGTGAAGAATTGTGTTGGCATTATGACGGAGATTGCATTGAATACATTTTATATTACAATCTTAACTTACACAGTGATGCATAGAGAAGGCAGGGCTGTTGGAAGATGGTCAAGTTAGAGAGTAGAATGCAATTTTTTGCCTTATAAAAGATAACGAAATTATACCCTTGAGTTTATGCAAATGTATAGTGAGTAGTCATTACTGGTTAAAAATGTGCTTGGATTTTGTTCCCAATGACTGTTAGAAATAATTTTATTGTGTTGATAAAAATATTTTTTCATGATATTTTATAGTAACCTGTAACTATTAATGTAGTACATTATATAAAAATATGGTTTTATCCACAAGAATCAACCATCCATGTGTAAATTAAGAACTTCTAGTAAAATTGAATTAATTAAAATATCAAGATTATTGATATTGATATTGACAACATTGTCTCTACTTCCAAAAAGTCCAGATAAATATGCATATATTATGATAAATTAAAATAATTATTTAAAGTATTTTTGCCTTTCACAACCTATGGCCAATAAGTCATTTGAGATGATGAAAATAAAAACCTTACTATCTCAGGCAATATAGTGAGAAAAACATGAATTGCAAGACTGTTTCTGGGTTTAAATGTTTGGGTCTCAGGCAAATCCACTTGATAAAAAAAGTCTTGTTTCAAGTGTTAGGTTTTTAATCAAATTTTGTCATTATAGTTTCTGTGACAGAAAAAAATAATTATATAATTTATTATACAATTTTTATTCTATAATTATTTTCTCCACAAACATAATGCAAAATAATAGTAGTGTATATAATGCTCCAAATTTGTTGCAAATAGTATCTATTCATATTACATTGCTATTATATAAAGACCAATGAATCAAAGAAACTAGATTAGATTAAAAAATTAATAGCTCTGACCTGAATCACATACCTGAGACTATAACCTGATATAACTGAATACCTCATGACTATGATTCTGATCTACTAATGAGTTCAGAAATAAAGAATTTTAGAAGAGTTATATCATTTATAGAAAACATTATTTACTTGCTTTAATATTCCTATTATGTTAATGTTCTGAGGGCATGCTTCTGTAAAAAAATAATTATCACTGTGCCTCAAGACTCATAGTTTAGCTATGTCTGTGAGGTATCAAGAACAAAAGCTTAAAGTCCTATTTATGTGAAAAAGTCCTTCAACTAAATCTACAAACAAAAACTAATGCATATTTAATCTTCTTCTCTAGGCAGTAGCAAACATCCTACTTTTAGAATATTTAATTTACATAGCAAAGGAGTGATTCCAAGTCCAAAAAACATTGATTGCTTGGATTGTACTTCTCATGATCAGGAAAAATGTTTCAGCCGTACCCATACCGTGCCTTTATGTCTTAGCACTATGGATAGAATGGAGGAGATACTAGAAACCATGTATCAGAAGGTTAAATTACCTTGAAGAGGGCAATCGGTTTATTACCACACAAGCTATCAAATGTTTTATAAGTTAATCAAAATATAGATGTTATGATTTTTATGTTATAAATGTAGGTGACTTAGTAATTAATAAAATGAAATTTTGATATATATATATATATACTTTTCTATATAAAGTAAATGTATATTATATAGCATATATATGAATTTTCTAAAGTAATAATTGTAAATATATTGTTTTTATTTTTTATAGTCCAGTCATTATCCCCTTCCGAGTCAGCCCTCTGTCAGTTTCTCATCCCTTTTCTCTTCCCCACTGTCTCCAAGAAGATGTCCCTATCTTCCCCACCACACCACACCCTGTCAGAGCTCTCCACTCCCTGGGGTCACAAGCCTTTGGATGTTTAGGTGCATCTTCTCTCACTGAGGCCAGGCCAGGCAGTCCTCTGCTGTATATGTGTCCAGGACATTGGACCAACTAAAATATCCTGCCTGGCTGTTGGCTCAGTGTCTGAGAAATCTCTGGGGTCCAGGTGAGTCGAGATTGCTGATCTTCCTATGGGGTCCAGTCTTTAGTGTTATTGACTACTCCCTTAATTGCCTCCTTTATCTTAGTCACCCCTCCCCCACTACAGTTTAATCCCTTTTTTCAATTGCGCTTTAACCTTTTAGCAAGTAATTTGTTCTCTCTTCCCTCTTCCCCAGCTCTCACTGCCATCATTTCTTAATAATTTCCTAAACCATATTGATATTCCAAATGAAACACACATATTTAATGACTCAGTGCTAATATACTGAAGTAAGAGAAAACATGTCAACTTTGTCTTTCTGGTTCCGAGATTCCTCAGTTGAAGTAACTGTTCCCAGCTCCTGCTATTTGCCTGTAGATTTCATAATTTTGCTTCTCTTAACAGTTGATTCCTATTCTGTCAGTGTAGCATATTTTGTTATCATTTTTTAAGTTCACAACTGAACTTTTTCCTGTTCCTGGTTATTATGTAGAGAGCAGTGATAAATATGAATTTGTTAGGTCTTTCTATAATAGGATATAGAATCATTTGGGAATATGCTCAAAAGTTGTAGAGATGTACCACATGATACTTCATGTATTTCTAACTTACAAAAACCTTTCGCACTGATTTCTAAAAGCTGCCACATTCACCAGACAGTGAAGAAGAGTTTCCCTTTTCCTACATCTACACTAGAAAATTTGTCTGTACTTAATGTTTTTATTGATTCTTTGTGACTTTAACATCATGCACCCCAATCCTACTCATCACTCCCTTCCTTTGTGTCTGATTTTTGCCCTTGCAATCTGTTCCCAAAAAGAAAAGTATATATCACTGTGGAAACCGTAATGTGCTGCAGTGTGTCCTGCACTATACTTTTTTTTCATACTTCTTTTTTTATCAAACATTCATTGCAATGGGGCACTGGTCTGCTTTCTGACTTCTGCCAGGTGACTGGCTTCTGCTACACTATCAAATATTAAATCCTCACCAGCACTCTTCTCGAATATTGCTGTGTCATGGAGGTCTTGAAGCTGTGGATCTGTACAACTAGCCCTGCCATGTGCTCTAGTAATTCATAAAGAGGGTATATGATGGGTGGGCCAACTCAAAACCCTGGATCTGACACTGGGTGATAGCTGAGTTGGTCAGCCCTACAGCTCTCCTGCAGCCACACCACCAGGCTGAGTTCTCCAGCACTGTCCTATCTAGCTTGCCCAGTGCCTTAGATGGCAAGAAGTAGAGTCAGCTCTCCTGCTCCCATGCCCTCAGGGTAGCTCACCACATCTACACCATTATGGTTAGTTCTATTGTGCTGCCCAGATGAAATATAGGAACTGTTATCTCAAGAGTAGCAGCTGGTGAGTAGTAGGGACAACTCTTCTGCTGGTCATAGGTAGGATAGAGTGACAGCTAATATTCACTTATAAGTGAGTATATGTTTTTCTTCCTGAATCTGGATTACCTCACCAAGGATGTTTTTAATTTTCCAGTTACATCCAATTTTCTGCAATTTTTTGATGTTATTTGTAAAAGCTGAGAAATACTTTATTGTGTAAGTATGCTACAATTTCTTTATCCATTATTTGGATGAGGAACACCTAAATTGTTTCCAGAGTCTGGCTATTATGAATAAAACTGCTATGAACTTAGTTGACCAAAGGTCTTGTGGTAGTAGGATGAAGCATTCTTTGAATACATGTCCATGAGTGCTATGACTGGGTCTTAAGGTAACCTGATTCCCAATTTTCTGAAAAACACTTCATATTGACCTCCAAAGTGGCTGGGCACGTTTGCACTCTCACAAGCAATGAAATACTACCCTTGCTTTTATATTTTTTTATATTATTTTTTATTTTTTATCTTTTTCTTTACAGTCCAGACATTATCCCCCTCCCAGTTTACCCTCTGCCTGTTTCACATCCTTTACCTCCTTCCCCTGGAACCCCTGCATCTCCTCGAGAATGTCCCGAGGATGTCCCGACTTCCCCACCCACCACACCACACCTCTAAACTCCCTGGGGCCTTCAGTCTCTGCATCTTCTCTGCCTGAATCCACACCCAGTAGTCATGTACTTCATATGTGTTAGGGGCCTCATATCTGCTGGTGTATGCTGCCTGGTTGATGGCTCAGCGTCTGAGAGATCTTGGGGATCTAGCTAAGTTGAGACTGCTGGTCTTCTTATAGGGTCACACTCCTCCTCAGAGTCTTCCAGCTTTTCCCTAATTCTACCACAGGAGACAGCAGCTTCTAATGAGTATAAATAACTGCATTTGACTCTTTCAGCTGCTTGTTGGGTCTTTAGGAGGGCAGTCATGATAGGTCCCTTTTTTTGTGAGCACATCATAGCATCAGTAATAGTGTCAGGCTTTGGGGTGTCCCTGAGCTGGATCTGACTTTGGGCCTGACGCCGGACCTCCTTTTCCTCAGGTTCTTCTCCATTGCAGATCTTTCAGACAAGAACAATTATGGGTCATAGTTTTCGACTGTCCGTTGCCAACCCCATCCCTCCTCCTCGTGCCCTGTGCCCTATCTTTCTACTGGAGATGGGCTCTACAAGTTTCCTCTCTCCACTGTAGTGCATTTCACTTATGGTCCTCTCTTTGAGTTCTGAGAGTCTTTGACCTCCAAGGTCTTTGGTACATTCTAGAGGGTCCTCCCACCTCCTAACTCCGAAGGTTGCCTGTTTCCAATCTTTCTGCTGACCTTCAAGGCTTCAGTTCTGTTTCCCAAACCCAGTACCTGATCATGTTCCCCTCTTCCCCTTCCTGTCCCCTTTCCCACTAGGGACCCTCCCTTCTCCCCTCTACTATGATTGCTTTCTACCTTAAGAGCTTCTTGGCCATTTGAGATTCATGTACTGAGAATTCTACTTAAATCTGTACCACATTTTTAATTGGATTATTTCTATGCTGATGCCTAGTCTCTTGAGTTCTTTGTGTATTTTGGAAATTAGCCCTCTATCAGATGTGGAATTGGTGAAAATGTCTTTCTATTCTGTAGGATGCTCTTTTGTCTTATTATTGGTGTCTCTTTTCTTCCAAAATATTTTCCGTATCATGAGTTCCCATTTATCGAGGTCAATCTAGGTGCCTTAGGTACTGGTCTTCTCTTCAGGAGGTTTCTACTCTGCTAATATGTTCAAGACTATTCCACATATTCTTTTCTATCAAGTTCAGTGTACATGGTATTATGCTGAGGCCTTTGATCCACTTAGACTTGAATTTTGTGAAGGATGATAGATATGGTTCAATTTGCATTCTTCTACTTACTGATATAAAATTAATCTAGCATCATTTGTTAGGGAAGACTTCTTTATTTCATTGTACAATTCTGCCTTCTCTGTAAAAATCATTTTCTATAATCATGTGGATTTATTTCTGGGTCTTCAATTAGATTCCATTAATCAGCCTGTCTCTTTTTTTGCCAAAACCATGCTGTTTTTATTATTATAGCTCTGTAGGAAAGCTTAAAACCAGCGATGATGATATCACCAGAAGTTCTTTGTACAAGATTGCTTGAGCTAGCCTGGGTTTATTGTTTGTTTTCCTTTATTTTGTCTTTCCAATATGAAGTTAAGTGTTATTTATTCAAAGTCTATGAGGAATTTTGTTAAATTTTTTGGGAATTGCATTGAATCTGTAGATTGCTTTATGTAAGATGGACAATTTTACTATTATATTTCTACTAATCTATGAGCATGGGAAATTTGTCCATATCTTGACATCTACTTTAATTTTTTTCTTCAAGGACCTGAAGTTATTGTCATACAGATCTTTCACTTGCTTGTTTAGAGTTGACCCAAGGTGTTTTATATTATTTGTTGCTGTGGTGAACAGTGTTGTTTTCCTGATTTATTCCTTAGCCTGCTTATCACTTTTATATAGGAGGGCTATTGATTTCTTTTTGCCTTTTATGCAGCGACTTGAGTAAAGGTGTTTCTCAGATGTAGGAGTCTTCTGGCACATTTTAAGGGTTACTTATGTGAACTGTTATATTATCTGTGAATAGCAATATTTTGAGTTCTGCCATTCCAATTCCTATCCATTTAGCTCCTATATTTGTCATATTGCTTTTAAGTACTATAGTGAATACATGTGGACGTCGTGAACAGCCTTAACTTGTTCCTGATTTGAATGAAATTGCTTTGAATTGGTCATCTTTTCATTTGGTGTTGGCTATTGGTTTGCAATAAATTGCATTTATTATGTTTTGGTATTTCTCTTGTTTTACTGCTCTTCTCAAGACTTTTCTCATGATGGGATGTTATATTTTGTCAAAGGCCTTTTCAGCATCTAATTAGATGATCATATATTTTTCCCCTCAATCTGTTTATATGGTAGATTACATTGACATATTTTTGTATAGTGAAACATCACTGCATCTCTGGGATGAAGCCTACTTGATATGTTTTTGGATTTGATTGGCAAATATTTTATTGAATATTTTTGTACCAATGTCCATGAGGGAAATTCTTCTACAGTTCCCATACATTGCCCAGTTTTTGCGTGGTTTGGGTATCAGGATGGCCGTGGCTTCCTAAAATGCATTTTGTCCTCTTCCTTCTATTACTGTTTTTTGGAATAATTTGAGGAGTATGGTCATTATCTCTTCTATAAAAGCCTGGCAAATTCTGGAGTTCAACCATCTGGTCTTTTGCCTTTTTGGTTGGAAGTCTTTCAATGGCTGCTTCTATTTTTCTTAGTGGTTATAGGTTATATTTAAATTTTTATCTGATCTTGATAATTTTTGGAAGTGGAATCTAACAAGAAAATTGTATACTTCTTTTAGTTTTTCCAATTTTCTACAGTACATGTTTTTGAAGTATGATCTAATGATCATACTTTTGATTTCCTTGGTGTTTATTATACCATTTATGTTGTTATTTTCTTTTTGCTTTTTATTAATTTGGACATTTTCTCTGCCTTTAATTAGTTTGGATGAGGATTTGTCTATCTTACTGATTTTCTCAAAGAAACAACTCTTTTTTTTAATTTATTCTTTGTATTGTTCTTTTTGTTTCTACTTTATTGATTTTAGCCTTCAGTTCGATTATTTCCTTCTGTCTACTTCTCTTGGGTATGTTTGCTCCTTTGTGTTCTAGCACTTTCAGGTATGATGTTAATTTAGTATGAGATCTCCTAATTTCTTTATGAATATGCTTAGCGCTATGAACATTTAACACTGCTTTCCTTGTTTCATAAGTTTGAGTATACTGTACATTCATTTTCATTGAAATATGGGAATTTTTTAAATTTTTTATTAGATACATTTCTTTACTTACATTTCAAATGTTATTCCCCATCCCAGTTTCCTGTCCATAAGCACCCATTCCCTCCCCTCCACCTCCTCCATGCACGGTATTCCCCTATACATCCCCCCTTATTGCCCCCCATATTCCCCCTGCACTGGGGGTCCAGCCTTAGTAGGACCAAGGGCTTCCCCTTCCCTGGTTGCCCCAACAAAGCCATCCTCTGCTACATATGCAGTTGGAGCCCTGGGTATACATGTATAGTCTTTCGGTAGTGGTTAGTCCCTAGTTCTTTCTTTCTGCCTTGAGCCAGAAGTCCTTAAGCAGAAAGTTATTTACTTTCCATGAGTGTTTAGGTATTCTGTTGTTAACATTGTAGTGAATTCCAGTTTTAATACATCATGGTGTAGTAGGATACAGCAGGACCTTTCTATTTTCTTATGTCTTGGAGACTTGGTTTCTGACTAAATATGAGGCCAATTTTGGAGAAAGTTTAATGAGGTGCTGAGAAGACAATATTTCCTTTTTCTGTTTGGGTAAAAATTTCTGTACATTTCTGTTAGGTTCTTGAGTCATGTTCATTAGTTCCATTATTTCTCTGTTTAGTTTTGTCTGGGCGACTTGTTCATTTTACGAGTTGGATATTGAAGTCTCCCACTACTAGGGTCTGAGGTTGGATGTGTAACAGGCTTTATTGACGTTTCTTTTACAAATGGCAGTGGCCTTGCATTTGGGGCATAGATGTTCACAACTGATGTGTTTTTCCTCTGAAGAACATGCAGTGTCCTTCCTCATCTCTTTTGATTAATTTTGGCTGAAAGTCTACTTGTTAGATACTGGAATGGCTACACCAGCTTGCTTACTGCGTCCATTTGTTTGAAATTTTTTTCGAACACTTTACATAAAGACCATGTCTTTTTTTTTTTTTAAGTTGAGGTGTGATCCTGTTTTTTGCATACATTCTGTTAGCCTGTGTCTTTATATTGAGTAATTGAGTACATTAATATTGAGTGATGTTAATAAAATTATTGTTAATTTGTGTTATTTTGGTGGCGGTTTTGGGTGTGTGTGTTTTTTTTTTTCTGGTATGAGGTTAATTATTTTTATGTTTTCATGTCAGTAGTTAGCTTCCTTGGCTTGCAGATTTTCTTCTAGTACCTTCAGTAGGGCTGGATTTGTGGATAGATGTTGTTTAAATTTGACTTTGTCATCTTGTGTGAATATCTTGTTTTCTTTATAGTGATTACAATTTTCCTGGATATAGTAGTGTGGGCTGAAATCTCTGGTCTCCTAGACTCAGTAATCTATATGTTCAAGCCCCTTTTTGCTTCTATTCTCTTCACTGAGAAGTTGGGTTTAGTTCTCATATATCTGCTAATATGTGTTACCTGTAAATTTTGCCATGCAGATTTAAACGTTCTTTCTTGCTTTTGTATGCTTTGTGTTTTGTTATCATATGGCAAGTGGTTTATTTTCTGAGCCAATATATCTGGTGTTCTGTAAGAGTCTTGTATCTTTACAGGTATGTCCTTCTTAAGGTTAGGAAAGTTTTCTACTATGATTTTTGTTTAAAATGTTATCTGGGTCTTAGAGTTTAGATTCTTCTCCTCCTTCTGTTCTAATTATTGTTTTAGTTTTGTATTTCATGGTGTACCAGATATCCTAGATGTTTTGTGTCAGGGATTTTTAGATTTAACGTTTTCTTTAATAGATGTATCAAATACTTTTTCTGTATCTTCTGTTTCTGAGATTCTCCCTTCCATTTCTTGTATTCTGTTGGGGATACTTATATTGATAGTTTCTGTTCCCTTCATTAGATTTTCCATCTCCAGAATTCCCTCAGTTTTTGTTTTCTTTATTGCTTCTATTTCCATCTTCATGTCTTTAACAGTTTTATTCATTTTTTTCTATCTGTGTTTTCCTAGACTTCTTTAAGGAATCTATTCATTTCCCTTTAAAGGACCTCTATCATCTTTATAAGACATTTTAAAGATGATTTTCTTATACATCAGGTGTGTTGGACTATCTCAGACTTGCTTTACTAGGGCAGCTCAACTCTGGTGGTACCATACTGCCCTGGTTGTTACTAATTGTGTTCTTATGCTAGCCTCTAGGCATCTGGGTTTGGGGTAGTTACAGGTATAAGTGCTGTTTTCAGAGTTTATCTTTGTTGGATGGATATTTTCCTCCTTGGTTTCTGTTTCCTCACACATCTTCCAGACTGAGTAGCCTATTCTGGTAACTGGTGAGTCCTCAGGTCCAGCAGAGTCTTTTTGCTGGGGCTTTGGTGGTCTGTGTGACCTCTAGGATTTTGGGATTTGGGAAATGTTATAACCTCTGTGGTTACTATTGTGGCATCTTTTAGAACAGAGCAACTGTTGTTGCCCCTGGGCCTCTGGATACCTCTTTGGCTTCTGGTAAAACATGAGCCTTCTCCGGGAGTGGTCAGTCAGGATATTAGAAGCAAGAGGCGAGGGTGCTACTGCAGATAATTAGGAGAGGTCTAAAGAATATTGGTGGGCAGTGGGTAGGGTCTAACCTGTTCTGGGTACAGAATTCGTAGCCTGTTGTAGAGTAGGAATGGGGCACTTCTGCAGGAGTTATGCTCTAGGATACAGAGATGCTGGGCAGGCTCTGAGCAGGGCTGGCAGGCAGTGGGCAGGGTCTTATTTGGGGTTCTGAGTGGATCTTGGGGTTTCTGCCACAATTGTGGCTGTTATCACTTAATATTTTTCTATTTCTTAGTCTTATATGTGAAAAATCATAATTGGAAAATTTTAGAAGATAGTATTTTGAGTATTTTTTGACATTATGGCTGAAAATACCATTTTTATATTGTCATATATATTTCATGGAATTTTATATAATTGAATAAAGAAAAATATTAAGGTACTGGTAACCTAAGAGTGTTGACATGTGTGTGAAGTCACACACCTAGGCAGTTTGCACAGGAGTGTTACAAGTTTGAGATTATGACTGACTACACAGTGAGTTCCAAGACAGCTTGGGAAGTATATCAAGAATCTGACTTCAAAAACAAAACAAAACAAAAAACTTAAAAATTAGTTAAATGCTTCAATTTTTTCTTCTTATATTTTTTACATAGGAAACAAATAATACATTACTTGGTGTACCAATGAAGTGGCATAAAATATTTTCATATATAGAATTTTTATGAAACACAGTTGTGCATGATTTCATTGGAAAATTCACAGTTGTGCATCTATGTTATTGAAAGGAGTCTTTAAAGGAATAACAAATGTTTAAACCAATGGTTTGTGCAGAATATGGGGATTTTCAGGTACAACATTTTAGACAGGCGATATGTGACCTAACAGTCCTCGAACACTGCATGATAGAAAAGCATCATAGATTCTTACCTGTTCTCCCGCTTCAATAGAGTTAGAAAATCTACCTGTCAGCATAGATGATATGTGGCTATATATGTAGAAGAAAGACTAGAGGGCTAAATGATTTCTAAAACAAGGGTTAGGATTAGTGTGCATCCCTTTGGGTTCAGTTATTTTTTGTTCTTTTTTACAAACTTATATCATCTTGCTTTCCGATTAAAGCCATGACTTACCAAACAGGTAACTCCTTCTCTACTTGAAACTCAGTGTCCTTATCTGTTAGTGTTTTAACTTAAGTGCCTGCCACCAAGTATGTGGTTAGGTTTTAACTACTATTAAAAATACAAATTGCATAGAATCGACTTTTTCTTTGTTATATTACTCAAACCATATTTATTTGTGTTAATATCAGTTGAATGTGTAGGCTTTAGAAAGCCAATGATGTCGTCTCGTAGGTTTACAGCATCAGCATATTTTTCTTGATGTATGTGTGAAAGTCAAAAGATAAAGCTGGCTTTTGATTTCTGTCGACTTTTTTGTCAAACATAAAAGTGGTCTGAAGGCATTATGCATACAGGCGAGCAGAGTTGAAAGACTTTCAGTGCATCAAGTTTGCATCTTTAAAAATTTAGTAATGCTTCATGAAGGAAATTGCCTTCCCCCAGCTTTGTTATCTGTTTCTTTGAATTTCAGGATACATTTGTAAATCAAATTGTGTTCAGTCAGATACTGCTCAATCCAGAAGCTTGAAGCTTTAAGGACTTTTGTTAGGCATAGGCACAGGTTGGTTTGAAGTAGAGAAAATGATTCAAATAGCAGTCCAAGCTTTCAGGGCAATATTGGAAATACAATTTTGTAGAAATATCAGTCTTGTCTGCTGCATATTTTTTAAAATTATGAGAAAATCAATCTCACAGTTATTTATTGAATTTTGTATGTGCTACTACAACACAAGAACTTAAAGGGCAAACAGGAGATAGCAGAGTACAGAAAATAAAAACAAGTTTTTCAACTCTCTAGATATTGCATGTGTAAACACATAAATTTGGATAATTATTAACTACCACAATGAAGAACACATATAGACAGAATACATACAAATGAGTCTCCAATATTAATCAAGGATGTTAATGACAAATTTATTAGCTAGAATGAGATGGGTTTTAGAGATGTTGAATGACTCTGATAGTATTTCTTATTATTGGTTATTTTAGGTCCTGATAAGCTTAAGATTCTGAAGGAATAAGAGAATGGTTCTCAGAGTACTTTCCTCAAGAGACTATAGCCTCAACTCTCAAATTAGACATGTAGGTCTACTTTTACAGTACTAAAGTATAACTTAGATGCTAAATGGATCAGTGAGGTTTATTTCTTTTGATCACACTCTACCCTTTATCATTCTTTTTACGCCATTAAACAAAACCTGTCTTAGCACAGATCTTTCTGCTTCATGTAGCACTGTTGGAATAGTATTGATATCTACATTGATTCAACATTTTGAACTTATTAGCTATACTTAGTTCAAGCCCTTCTATTTACTATTTCCAACCACAATATCTTAAGCTGAACATTCATTCTAACATATTTGTGTTTATCATAAAAATAGCATTCTCAAAAGTCTAAGTAATCTGATTTTCAGGAGAAGGTAACTCATTCCATTACTTACTTCTATTGTCTACCTACTATGTTCTTCTGTTATTTAAAAGATGAGATTTGTGTTTCAGGCTTGATGGCAAAATTTTCCTTTATGAAATGGGTGAGAATCTAGTAGAAGTCTTGTAATGAAAGAACCACACATCTAAAACCACAAGTGCCCTTGCTAAGATATTAATATTGCTAAACAGGTTTATATAAAAGGGAGAAAGATGAAGATACAACTGAAAGACAAAAATGAGTTCCAAGTAGAATGTGTGATCCTTTCAAAGAAAGGTGGGTGAGTGATGGACTCTATCAGAAACAGATTGTCCCCTCCTTTACAAGACTCAGATAATGAGGAAGGAATGCTTATATCTGCCTGATATCTCACTGTGTGGTACATAAGCAAATTTAGTAGCCAAGAACTGTGAGGATTGGCTCTCAAGCTGATGGAAAATACCCTGTTAAAAGATTTGTCAGCATTCATTTAGCAAAACATGCAGGCTGATTGACAAGGAAATTGACAAGTTATTTTCACCAAACAATACAATTATCTGTGGTAAGACATCAATTTCTGGGGGAAAGTTCATATACAATGACTAAATGAATTGTGAAATGAAGAAGCATATAAGCATAGGGGATGCTGATGGGATCAGAGGCATTAAAAAATAAAAACTGACCAAGAAAGACATAGGTATTTTAATTGTCTGCAAAGAAAGAACAGGATTCCTACTCAAAAAAAAAAAATTAAAGAAGACAAACTAAATAAATCTAAAAGATAAACAGAGTTCCCATGTGTCATTTTATGAGAATATCATATTTTTTGATAACTAAATATTATGTCAAATATTTGAAAGGTTACAAAGCAGAAAAGAAAGGGGCTTTCTTAGAAGGCAAGGAATTGATTAGGGATTTAAAGAATATACATTAGCCTCAAATTTCACAAAGAAATCAGGATTCTCATTTATAATCAATATAACTGATATTGTTTAAAAGGGAGAGAGTAATGGAGCATAGGCAGTCCCTAAGAAAATTGTGTTGAACGGGCTCAGAACACCAGCAGGAATAGATTAAGAAAGAACAGCATGGAAACAGCGTGGCACTTCCTGCCGTCCATCTCCCAGGCCAGACACAGCAAGGCACTTGCAGCTCTGATCCTTCCATCATGTTAGTTTCCAAAGTGATTCTGAAAATTCTGAAAGGTCTTACTCAACAGGTAAAGATCTAAAAAGTGATACTATCCAATTGTCCAAGTTAACATGAAGCATATGCTTGTCCCTCAGTAACATACAATATAGAGAGTTTCTTTCAAGTTTATCTTTAATTATATTTTTAATTGCCATAAGGTTAACTTGGTGGCCTGTAATCCTAACACTTTGGAAGCTTGAAATAGTAAGATATGAAAATTGCCAGAGGATCAGCACTTGTTTCAACTCCATAGGAAATTGTAAGCTACCCTGAACTCCACTGAGAAACCCTTCCTACTTTCTATGAAACTAAATTAACTAAGGCAAAAAGAAAGATGATCTTTATGGGAGAAGGATTTCTGTCACTTTTGTTTAGGTCAGCCCCTGTAACTTAACATTAGCCAATGACCTCATAAATATGTGATTAACGAAGTCAACCAACTGCCTATGTTTATCTTAAACAGTAAATTAAACTGTTGAGAATAGGTATTTTCAAATCATGTCAAACACCAGAGAGCAGATAGCATAAATCACCTTCTACAGAAGCATAGACTTGCCTATTTGTGTTACCAAGCAATCATAACTTTTCAATTATTCTTACCCAATTTCAAAATTTAAATGACTTTTAACCAAGGATAAAACAAATTCAAAATGTGTACCTGAATGAAAAAATAGGATGTAATCCAGGAGCCTGAACTTTCTAAGCAGCAAGTTATATGCATTTCTTTTAAATTTCTACAAAAGGAGTCCAGGCTTGGAATTCCTTAAAATGGAAAAGTTAATATTTCACCATTTAGCCCTTCGGAAGTACTACATCTTTAACATACAACTTTATACATGTAACACATTGAACACTACAACATATGTAAAAATCACTTTAAATGCTGTGGAACTTTTTATATCTCAAATCAAGTCTTCTGCTTTATTATTTTTCCAGCCATATGCCAACTCCTATGGTTGCAATATACATTTTTATCAATCCAGTTTTCATGTGCAAATCTGTGGAAATCATCATTCCAAATAATATAGAATATAACTTTTAGTAAACATAATTTAAAATATGTCATACTATAGGATTTACCAAAAAGTCAGTAAGTGCTGTACCAAACTAGAGAGAAAACAACATGTCTAAGTTGGTCAATTTTTTTTGATCAAGTAAAATTGCCATGAAAAAGAGCTTATTGCGTTTCATTATTTTTCCTGGGTTAATGACATTTTAGACTAAAAAACATAAAAAAAAGTTAAGAACTCACTAATTCAAAAGTTAAATAATTTAATCTATTTGTAGAGTTATAACCATTTATTCTTTTAATCATATTTGAACTGTGTACAATTATACACTAAATAAAATGCTACAGACATAGTTTTAAAAAAACTGAGTGAATTGTAGGATGCAAAGCTGAAATGAAGCATCTAACCACATTAAAAAACTGTTAAGAGTCTGAAAAAAATGCAAGAGCAATGCCAATCCTGATATTTGCTTAGACTTAAACTTGAGTTGTAAACTTTGTCATCTTTTTTCGACGTACACGCTTCTGTAAATGGCAAAAAGATGGCCTACCTGGGTTCTCAAAGTGACTCAGCACTTCCTTTGATTATTATTCTTGTTTGTTTGTTTGTTTGTTTGTTTGTTACTCTCAGGTAAAACCCGTTTTCCCTTAATATCACTACTATGATTTCCCCCTTCATATTCCAATCAAGTCCTCCTGAATTAGATAGGCTCAGCCAGAACTTGAACTAGGGTTATTAATTACTCTTCCTTAATATCTAAAAGCAAGTTCTCTGTGACTCCCTACTGCTTTATCATTCTTATGTTTCTCTTAATAGTGAGTATCTTTACATTATACAGGATCACAAGCTGACTCCATGAAAAATGTTTTTATTGCTAATAATGTCTAACTTCAGCTCATATAATCAGTGCTCCTGTGTGTATGTGTATGTGTTTGTGTGTTTGTGGGGGGCGGTGCTTACTCATATGTACATCTATGAAATTGCATTGTAGCTCAGAAATCAACCTAAGGCACTAAGGCATTGCTTTTGTTGTTTTGTTTTGCTTTATTTTGTTTTAGACAAGATCTTCATTCCTCACATAGACTCAAAGCGATCCCCATATCTATCTCAATCTGCCTCTCCAGCAGTGAGATTACAAGTTCTTATTAACTCCATCCAGGGATATTTTACATGGATGTTTTACAGTATCCTAAAAGTCTAAGTTAGTCATGGTACAATTATACCAAATTAACCCACTGATATGAAACTCCAGGTCTGTAGAATTATAAAATAGAGTGGCAGTTACAAAAAGTTAGTAGGGATTGAAAACTGGGATGTCTTTTGTGTACTAAGAGACTACATTTTGCAAAATGAAACAGATCTAGAAAGTATTTAAAATATGAATCTACTCTACACAACTGTAGACTATTAAGATTGTGGTTCATAGGTCATTTTAATTTACCAAGCCAGGTATGCAAATTAAGAGATACTGTTAAAGATTCATCTAAGATATTAGCATTTTACTTATAGATAACTTTAAATGCTCTCAGTTTGTTTATTTTTGTAATTTTAATGGGGTCATAAAATTTCTCAATAAAATACTTGCACTGCTATCAAATAGACATGACTCTGGAGATACAGGGATGGTGCAACACTTGAAAAGTCAGTCAATGTAGTCCACTATAGAATCAAACTTTAAACGAAACACATTATATTAGGTGCAGAAGAGAGGCTTTTGACAAAATGCAACATCCCTTTATGATAAAAGTCCTGAAGAGATTGAGGATATCATCAATATAATAAAGTCAGTTTATAAAAATCCCATAGTCAGTATCAACTTAAATAGAGAGAAACTAAAAGAAATTCCACTAAAGTCAGGATCAAGGCCAAGATGTCCTTTCTCTCCATGCCTACTCATTACAGCACGTGAAGTCTTAGATAGACTAATAAGACAATTGAAGGAAATCATGGGAATACAAACTGGAAACAGTGAAGTCAAATTATTTTTATTTGAAGATGATATAATAGTAAACTAAAAATACCACTTGGAAACACGTACAGCTGATAAACACTACAAGCAAAGAAGCAGCATAAAAAACTTAATTCACAAAAATCAGTAGCTTCCCTATATAGAAATGGCACAGACTGGGAAAGAAATTCGTGAAGCAAAACCTTTCACAAGCCTTAACAAAAAGGGGGTGCGGGGGAATCTTGAGGTAACTCTAACCAGTCAAGTGAAAAATTCCTATCATGAAAGCTACAAGAGATGGAATAAAGAAACCAAGGAAGATATATGAACTTTGAAAG
Organism: Rattus rattus; assembly: GCF_011064425.1. Taxonomy (NCBI): domain Eukaryota; kingdom Metazoa; phylum Chordata; class Mammalia; order Rodentia; family Muridae; genus Rattus; species Rattus rattus. The sequence goes on from NC_046158.1 coordinate 59,285,551, forward strand.
ATAGCCCATCTTAGATCAGTAGGACTAGTATAAAAAAGACTGTTCTACCAGAAAGCAATCTACAGATTCAATGTAACCCCCCTCAAAATACCAACATAATTCCTCACATTCTTAAAAGGAAATGTTTATCTTCATATACAAACAAAATACCCAGGATATCATTTTTTAATCCTGAATAATAGAACTGTTTTAAAAACCACTATTCTAAAACTTGCATTATACTACAGAGCAATAGTAATAAAAAACATGGTATTGGCACAAAAATTAACAAATTTATTAGAGGAATCAAATTAAAGTCCCAGACATAAATTCATACTCCTACGAATACAGATTTTTGATAAAGGAGACAAAATACACCCTGGATAAAAGATGGCATCTTCAACAACTGGTGCTGGCCAAACTGGGCGGTTATATGCATAAGACTTCAAATAGATCTATAGTTATCACTCTTCACAAACTCAAGTTTAAATTGATTAAAACCCTCAACATAATACTGCATACACTGAACCTGATAGAAGAGAAAGATGGGAATAGCCTTGATCTTACTGGTATGGGGAAAAAGCCTTCTGAACAGAAAACAATTAGAATAGGCACTAAAATCAATAGTAAACAGGAACTTGTGCAACTAAAAAAGCTTCTCCAGGGACAGGACATCATTCAGAAAATGGCAGCCTATAGAAAGGACAAAGACTTTTTCCAACAGTGCATCTGATAGGCTAATATCCAATGTATATAAAGAACTCAAAATCTGGACCACAGCTAAACAAAAGAATCAAAATAAAAATAGAACCATCTAAACAGAGTTCTCAAAAGATGAAACTTAAATGGTTCACACTTTAAAGAACTGTTCAATATCTTTAGTCATCAGGGAACATCACATTAAGAACAACTTCAAGACACACCCATCAGAATGTGTTAAAACCATTAAAATATATGACAACTTGTGCTAGCCATGATGTGAAGTAAAGGGACAATACATTCATGACTAGCAGGACTGCAAACTTACAAAGTAACTATGGAGATCAGTATTGCAGTTCCTTGGGAAGTTAGAAATCAATCTACCTCAAGATATATCTGTAGTCCTCTTGGGAATATACGCAAAGAACACTCTACCCTACCACAGAGGCTCTTGCTCCATCGTGTTCATTGCTGCAATGTTTATAATAGCCAAAATTGAAAATAAATTAGATTTATTTGGGGAAGAGTAAAGAATATAATGTTGCATATTTATACAATGAAGTATTACTCAGCTGTTAAAAACCATGAAATCTTGAAATCCACAGTTAAATCAAAGGATCATTTAAGAAAGAAAAAATGTCATCTTGAATGAAAATAATACAGACTCAGACAAATATGGTATGAATTCATTTATGTATAGATATTGTATTTTAAGTCAATGATAAGCAAACTACAATCTTTAGAACCATGGGTATTACAGGAGTTAAGAATAGAGTGAGGGACTATGAGAGATAGCTATGTCTCCCTAAGACATGGAAACAAAATAGAAATGGATGGATCATGCAGGAGGACCAGGAGTACAAGAATGGAAGGATCAAGCCAGGAGGTGTAGGAAAATGTGTGACAATGGGGGGAATATGGGGCAGCACAGCTAAAATCAAGCACCCTTGGAGAGGTGAAATGGAAATCTAATATTTACTAAACCTTTCTAAATATAAGATTCCTAAACTATAAATGTACAATAAGTTGCCCAATAATGAGGAGAGAGAAAGCCTGACTGGTTATCTCTTGGCACAAACTGAAGCTTTCTGGTATATCAAATTATGGTGTGGTCATGTATACTCTGCACGAAGAAAGAGAAGACCCCAATGATGAAGGCAAAACCTATATAAGTCAATGAACACCAAAAACTTAGACTGGTGTCTAGATAGAGCCTTCTATCCATGAAATAGTCTTCTTGATACTGGAAAATACTGTGCATGCTACCAAAGGAGAAAGGTGATACCAAAATCCCCCAAACGAATTCAAACTCATCAATTTAAAATGGCATCCTGTCTCTAAAATAACATACTACTCTTAAGGATAGAACACAAACTTGGCAGTAGATTACCAACAAAAATAAAAACAACAGCAAAAGTTTGTGCAGATATAAAGTAAATATGAAATTTACTTTCAAATATTAGTTGTTCTAAATGCAAGATTGGACCTGTGTGATCCAGAGAATCAGCTAATATGTGGATAACTGGATTATGAAGACTAATTTCTATTTATGCACTTCCATAGTGAGACATGAAAAACTCTATTTCATTGAAATACCAAATAATGTACATCTAGATGACCTCAACACCACGATTCATGGTTTTTCGCACAGAAAATAGGATGGTGCATTTTCATGATAATTCTTAGGCATGGACATTTTACCATACCTTATTAAGCTAATATACTATAAATTTTAGACTTAGAATATATGTTGAAATAACTAAGCTATATGTAAATACATATTTAGTAATTTCAGTGGCATCAAAAATCAAATATAACACCAGGCATAAAGTTCCTGTGCGACAAACCTGAGAATCTGAGTATTACCTCCAAAATTCTTATGAAAATGCCAGTAATATGGTATGCCAATAATCCCATGGCTGAAGAGTTGGCCAAGGAAAGAGCCACATTACTCCCTTTTCAGGTAATCTATCATAATTATTGAGCTTCAGGCCAGGAAGAAATCCTGTTCAAAGGAGATGTGTAGCATTTCTGAAATTACACCCATGGTTGTCACTTGCCTTCACAATAGGTTCTGCCACATACACGAGCATGCTCATGTAAATGCAAACACTAGCTAGACACATGCATAAATAAAAGTGATTCCAAATAGATGAAATAAACTCTATAACTGCACTTTTAATTTAAAAATATTTTTATTCCAGAATATATTTGATGACATTTTTTCCTCATCTGCCAAACTTTCCAGATCATAAATGTCTTCTGTATATTATATTATCCTATTTACCTTCATTTAATTAAGTACACATAAACACAAACATAAAACCGTCACGTAAGTCAACAATGTGAAGAATAGCTTTTCATTCGATGGATGTAGTGAATTTCAAATTTAGATTCAGATTTATGCTTTGGTCCAAAAAAATTATACACCTCCTTGTTTATTTTTTCAGGTTATATGTGTCACCCATCCCATTCTTGTTTCTTGTGCTCCTTCAATTTCCAAAGATCGTTCCATATATTGTATAAACTATTTCTCTTTACTTTTGTGTGTCTCCTTTGAAGAAAGAACACTTGTTTCACAATATGAGTCAGCTTTGCAGGATGTGTTCTGGCATTGGTCTGTGAGAACTGTGTACCTTGCTCTACAGGATCTTGGATTTACCTCATCATTCATGTGTAGGAAGACTTTGGTGCATAACGTCTCAAAAAGGAAATATGGTACCTCAGGTTCAAAATCGGTGCTCTATTTCTGGAACCCGAATGGATTAACTGAAAATGTAACAGAAATATAACAGATCCCCCAGTATGACAAAGTATGGTTAGTCAAAGTAAATGGGAGGAGGGGCTCTAAGATATCTGAGAGATGAAAAGAAAGGGTAACATCTAAGTCTAGTGTCATTTCTATCCCAAGGCAGGACATCCTGGTGAGAACAAAAGAAGCCAGAAAGGCCAAAAGAGCAGACATTGCCCAGAGGATGAAATAATAGAATAGAAGGACACAGTTATCTATCAGGACATGACCTTGCATTGATACTAACATGGTTTTCTCAATGAGCATTAACAAGCAGGATATCATTCAAAACATTTAAGAATTCATTTCATGAATCCAGGATGAAGAGCCAAACAGGCCCAGTGAATCTGATAAAATCATCAACTTCCTGAAGCTATTTTGAGATGTTTACTCCCTGTATAAGGGACCTTCCCTGAAGGACAGTGAATTCACTCCCCACTCCGAACTGTATGTTCTTTCACTGTCCTATAAACACTCTCTTAAAATAATCTGTTGTTTTACCTGTGTTTGCTCATTCTATTTCTTCCTTCTAAAATGGAGGAATTTAATCTGGAATGAAATTGCTACACAAAAATATAATAATAAAAATGCCTCTCAAAACAGGAATTTAGGGCCCCAAAAAGCTCAGCCAAAACCTCTTTGGTTCTCTGATCCCAATAATATTAGATAGAACATGTATTACAAATGGATATGTCATGACCCATTCACATGGGGCTATAGTATCAGGGACAAAGACCACTCGGTGATCTACTAATGCATAGAACGTGCCTGTTATGGACATGTGCTGAGTCACACCATGTTGGTGGTTCAGGAGTCCAGGCATGTCTATGACTTTACTGAATAAGAGCACAGCAGACAGCCATCATTGTGTCAGTGGTGTTGAGTTCTCATCTGAAGAAGAATCTGGAGCAGAGTTCTTTGTCAAGATCGCTTAAGTCAGAAAAATTCAGACTAGTACATAGGCTCTGGGTACACACAGGCAGACTACATTTCCTTAATGTTTCGATCTCTCCATGGCTGAGTAGTAGGTCGCTTGTTTCTTCCTGGTCAAGATGTAAGTGAAAAGTACTAAGAACCCAGTCTCTTATGACACAGCAATAATAGGGATTGAGCATCTTAGGTTTGTCTGACAAGGTAACTATCTTAGTTATTACTCTGAAGAGACACAATGACCAAGCCAACTCTTATACAGAACAACATTTAATTGAAGATGGCTTAGAGTTTCAAAGGTTCAGTCCATTATCACGGCAGGAAGCATAGTGGCAAGCAGAACAGACAGACAGTGCTGGAGAAGGAACTGAGAGTTCTGTATTTTCATCTGAAGGCAACGAAGAGGAGACCCTGTCCTACACTGGGTGAAGCTTGAGGGTTTAAGACCTCAAAGGTATGCTTCCTGAGTGACACACTGCCTCTCCCCAAGGCCAGACCTATTCCAAAGAGGCCACACCTCCCAATAGTGCCACTCCCTATGAACCAAATATTCTAACACATGAGTCTATTTAAAACCACTACAGAAAATTAGGGATTCTTGTATCATTTTAGCTATATTATAAGCAAACTAAAAGTCCCCTTGTCACGAAGGGATACATAATGGGGTGAATGTGTCACAGAGGCAATGAGAGACATCCTAATGGTTAAGCATTTTGATTTTGGCGGTTTCCATTTCTTTATATAAATATAAATGTGAAATATTAAGCTTCCTTAAAGATTGATTTCTCTATATTTTAGAACCATATTGACAAGTAATCTCATAGTGTCTAGAGATGTACAGTCATAGCACAATTTTAAAACATTTTCATTGTCCACTCACCCCCAAAATAGCCACCTGCAGTAATATTTCTGATATTTGACACACATATCTATGATCTCACAAAGATTTGCCTATTCTGAAAATGTTATGAAATAAAAGGTTTTGATAGGTTATATTTTTTGTGGTTTGTTTCGTTTATTATATACAAAGCTTGGTGTCAAATGATTCAGCTCACTAAGCCCTCCTTCAGGCAGGTGATGTATAGTACTTGAGTTCATCGACCATGTTTATCCATGTCCCAGTGTGACTTGCTTCTAGTTTATAGCTATTATGAATATTAGAACAATATTTACAATTGTGCACATAAATCTTTAGGCATTTGAGTGTTTAATCTTTGTTGTATGAAAAAGGGAGCCTCTGGGCCATGTTGCAGCTATGGTTAGAATTTTGAGGATATGTCAGGCTTCTCTCCTAGTGTTTGGCCTTTCACACATTCTCAGAGTACTATGTGAAGGCCCTCATTTTTCAGTAGATGTTACAACATATATTATTTGGTTTTTTTTTTGGTTGTTTTATAGACCGTAGGGTGGATGTTAAATGCTTTTTCTCTGAAGACTTCCCTTGAGTTACACAGAGAGCTAATTATTTTTAGCAAAGTAGCTATGCATGGTAAAATATGTTGCAACACTTTCCCTATTTAACTGCATTCATGTAAAGTTGTAATTTGTTAGCTTATCTTTTAAAAATGCCATGGGTTCTGTATTGTGTATGAAGATAGAGGTGGAAAAATACTGTTCTACAGAATACCAAATGAACTTTAAGTGGTTCCTTGGATATTTTTAACTCATCAGGTTTCTGTGTAACTGATAACCATTCTCTCCCTCCTGTCTGGATACATTAATGTATGAGGAAGTCGTGGATATTCACTGCCACTATTCCTTATTCCAACTGATACTTCACTAAATCCATGTTTAAAAGATGTGCACGGTGAAAGAGAAGGAGAGAAAGAATAACAAGCAAACAGTAATCAAAACAGAAAGCCAAGCAACTGATGATAGATCTGGCCTCTTAGTATGGAATAAGGAAAGAGAATAATAAGCAGAAAACAATACTTTAGAATACAATGTGCTTCAGAAAATGATAGGTTTAAAAACTGATTCATTGTGTCTAGTTCTCAGGGGTAGGTTTTTTATGATCTTAGAAGAAATAAAAAAAATAAAAAAGAGACCTCTTAACCTTTTGTTTGTTTGAATGGTTTGGCATGAGGCAATGTACAGGAACCTTTTCATCCTTCCAAGGATCTTTGACTTCAGTTTTTCTCTCCGTTTGTAGTGGAACTCATTCTTCCCAGTTTGAAACCCCTTTCAAGGTCAAGGTCCACCTCTGCAGTTTGTGAAGGTTAGGAATGGTTCATGATAGCGATTTTTCATCTTGAAAAGCACTTAGAGGATTGTATGTTTTTCAGCTGTGATTGAAAGCACCGGTTCTGTGTAAAGATCTATGATATAAAGAACATAGTTTGCCTTCTTTGAGGTAGAGCTGCTAGTGAAGGCGACAATCTGTTACCATGAAAATATATGAAGAAATTCTATAGCAGAAAAAAGAGCCTGGAGCTGTCTGTGATGGGGATATCACTTAGTCCATGATATTCTGAAATACAGGATGTGATTGACAATAAAGTGATCTCACTTCAGGAAGGATGGGGGAAGGAGATGGTTGCTCGTGCTTTGTCTCTTTATAGCACAAGCTTTTACTGATTTATATTTTCAATAAATTACAAATTGAACAAATTTAAGATCTCTGAATTTATCTTACATGGTTGACTTACAGTTTGTAAAGTTGCAATTCAGATATAGTTATAAGAATTTGTTTTGTTTTTCTAATCTAGTATAAATAATTTTGTCCATATAACATTATACTAAAATTTAAAATATGCAATTTTCTTAATGTTTTTTAATTTAACTTTTTAGTTTTATGAATTTTAAATATAAAATAGTATGTTAAAATATTTGCGTGTGCTCACAGTTCATTGACAAATCAGAACCCATAGAAATTTTATATAATTTTAATTATCTGAAGAAAGACATGTTATTTTGTGTAGTTTGGAAAACCATGATAAGAAACCTTAGAAAGATTTAAGAATGTAGTGATCCTCAATTTATAGATAGGGTCATAAATAGAGATAATAATATAGAGAAAGCGAAAGCTTGGAGAAGGAGAACATGTTATACACTACATATTTATTCTGCTGACTATAAAGTTGTAGAGAGAAAACTAATATTTCTGGATACTATACATCTAATTTAAAGAAAAATGACATTCAATTTGAATGCCCAGTATCATGGGCTTCCGAGTAGTTTTCGGTGATGCTTGCACAAGCATTATTCTTCTTGCAAATTACGAAAAACAGGATTAATAAAAATGTTTCTTTTACTTAGTTTTTCAACACCTTCACTTACAATATTTTCTATAATTTAATTTCAATAATAGCTTAAATTCGCATTACCTACAAAGGCTCTGTATAAATCTACAGTGTGAAATAAAATCACATTAATTATCTATGCTATTATTATGATGGAAACATTGGGGTGGAGGAATAGATTGTCATATGTGTGGGTAAACTCATTGTTTGGCTGGTCACTAGTGTCATATGCGTTAGTCAGTAACAGCAAAAATTCTAAGACCCAAGTTTCCAGGAGAATCACTAAGAGATACTAGTATATTTCATCACAGTCGTTAACGATGTTTACAATAGTGACAGGACTAAGATCATTCATTTTGCAGCAAATACTGATTAATCACCTCAGCATTGTGCAACTTTCTAGATGTCACTGAAAATGAATTGGAGGGATAAGATAGATGGTGTAGAAATTTCAGGGACTCACTTGTCATCTGCAAAGAACACAGTTCACAAGCATGCAAATACATGAATGAATGACTACACGTACAATAACACACACAGTCTTGTGCATGAAACAGCTTTATAAAAAATTACTTTAAAAATGAATAAAAATTCTGGGAAATTTATTTGAAAAAGAAATATGAAATTTAGCAGTACAACAGACATGATAAGGGCAAGAACCCATGAAGCATTGCCTATTAGTTTTAGCTGGCACTTAACAGGGGACAATAGATATAGAGTACAATTTGTAACTTTGTCCTTGGTTTTCCTCTATTGAAAAACTCAGTCATGTCTATACATACATACTAGAGTAACAATATTTAAAAGAATCCAGTATATTAAATACTATATTAATTAATCAATAAAATAAATACAATAGCAATATTTTAAAAGGAGTAAATGGAAAGGGGAGGGGAGATGTTGTTAAATTATAATCTTAAGAAATTCTCATGTCCATATTGAGGGACTACATAGAGCTGAATTCTGAATTTTGTTGGTCCTTTCATGCAAACAAAAAAATCTATATTTCAAAAACATGAATGGAAAAGCAATGACTTTTTAATATTAGGAATGAATATTCATCCTCTTGTCATCATAATTATTAATCTTTTGAAAAGGCAAACTTGGATGATTCCATGTTATAAAAGAAAATGAACTTGAATATTAACTAGAAAATTTTAAGTATTTCTATTGCTGTACATTTTTTAAAGGTACAAATTTAGGAAACTTGTGTGTTAACCAGAATTTTTCGCAATCTGGAGCTGGTAATCCCAAGATTTTGAGATTTTTGCTAGTGTTAGACATTATGAAATTATGATGAATGCCTAGCTGGGGAGATCCAACTTCCTTGAGCATCCAGATACTTACATTAGTGGTCCATTAAATAAAACTAATCCCTGCCACCTGTCCATTTCATATTGAGTTTGTATTGTAATATTCGGAGCTGTACCTCAAATGAGGTCAGCAGTATTCAGAGCTCCTTTATTGCTCACATGGATGTAAGGTATATTAAAGCAATTTTGTAAGTAGTGATTTCTTGTTTATCCCAGCTAGCTTCCAAATAAATGAGGCAGAGAATAGAAGGTTATTTTAATAACCTTTCTAGCACAATATCTAAGTAATTATTCCATTTTAATCCTAGACAAAATCCCCGAGATACTTGCATTTTAATACTGATTTGGCTCTCTCTGCTCCAGATCTTTCCCATGGTCTCCCCATACCTCTTCCAGGTGGTAAATCCTCTCTTTTTCTCTACTTTTCCCTGGCTGGGATCACAAGTCCAACAGCGTTCCCTCCTCTGCTTAGCCATTGTCGAATCAATTTTTATTGACAAATAAGAAAATAAATGGAGAGAAATGCTTACACAAACTTGAAACAGGACATTCTTAGAGTAAGCATTGCAATGCAATTTCTGTATTGCAACCAGATATGGGGACAGATAAATCACTGATTGACTAACACAAGGATAATCTATCCATAGTGCACAATAATATCACGCTACATGGGAGAAGAGACACTTTTCTTGACTTAATGATAATTTCAGCTCATTGGCAGCACATATTGATTTTCAGTCTTTGTTTACTTTGTAATTTCTGATTCATTCCATGAATAATCCTCATTGCAGAGGGACGTTTAATAGCTCTTCTGTGACCCAGACTGTAATAATTACAACCTACCTTCACCATTCACATAATATTCAACAGGACCCATCAAAATACCACATAAAAAGTCTTGATTATTTATAGAAATTCATCAGGAAAGATTCTTGTCCTTTGGTGCACAGTTCAGATAATGAATGTTTCTGTGGGTGATTCCCAGGTTTAAATTGTTTACTAAGATTTGTCTTTCCTTTAGCTCATTCTGATCTTTTCTTCTGTTTTATCTGAAGTATCTGTGCTGCTCATAGTGTGTCAACTTGACGTCCTTGATTTTTCCCTATATCCCCCACTGAACATACTAAACTCAATCTCTGAATAATCACTAAAATCATTTTTTCTCTGATTCAGGTTTAATATCTTAAACAAAACAAGAAACACAAAAAAACAGATGTATAAGGACTTGTACAACTATAAATAATAAAAATAGGCCAATATATTAATTTGTTCCTTCTTAACATAAAGATTTGTCTATATTTCAATATTTCATTCATTCTATCATATAGATGGCTTATTAGCCATTTTTAACTTTTAATTTTTTCCTTCCACATAAATTATTCTGTTTAAATAAACCTCAATGTCTTTTGTTTTTTGTTTGTTGTTTCTGTTTTTGTTTGCTTATTTTGTGTTTTTATCAAAATGTCAGTAGTTAGAGTCAGTTGAAGAGGAAACAATGTCTCCTACATTATTATCCTATAGGAAACTCTGTTAATAATTGATATTGTCTTGATTAATAATTGATATGCAGCACTGTGGTCTACCCTTGGCTTTCATTGGGCAAGTGGTCTTGGAGTTTAAAACATACATGTCATGCACATGCCATGCACATGCATTTTGGCACATGCACATGCATCCATCTTGAGCAAGGAAGAAGGGAATACCACTAAATGATCATCTACCCTTGGCTTCATCAGTTCCTGCTTTCAGGGTCCTCAACCTTCAGTTTCAGAGAAAGGAACGGAAGAGCTTTGCTTTCAACTTGGGATAGATCTTAGAATTTTTGAACTCTGACCTGTGTTCTGTCTTCCAAGACTTAACTAGACTGTTTCAGGGTACCCATAGAGAAGTAATCACCGGAAAGCAATAAGAACCATAAGAAATTCAAGAATTAAAAAAAAAGTGGAGTTGGTATCAGGACTGAGTATTGCCATGGCAGACTTGAGCTTGTGTACTAGGGAGGATTGAACATTGTAGTAAAAATGGTGTTGAGTGCTCAGGACTCAGTGCGCTGTTCTGTGGGACCATGGAAGATTAGAGTGTTGAAAGCAGTGCACATCATGGAGGCCTGCCTGGCTTATGAAGTTTTAAAATGGAAACTTCCATGTTCATTTGTGTGATATTTTGTATTAAGCCTATATGGTTCTGATCAGTTGGAGTTATGAAGAGACTGCCATCACAAAGACAAAAATCCTCTGGGAAGTATTTCTTCAGGGTCAACAAACAGAGACATTCAAGTTTGTACCTTGTGCTGGTAACCAAACATTGGCTATGAGTAAGAGTGCCATAGCAGGTGTTGGTTTTGGAAGAGTGAAAGGGTCAGGGAGAGGAACTAGTATTCAGTTGTGTGAGAGACTAAGAGAGACCATAGCTAAAGGTACAACCTCAGTTTCGATAGAAGTCCAGAGTGGGAGGGTCATGAAGTAAAGTTAAGGCTTAGCATCATGAGGCAGGAGCCTGTCTCTGAGAACAGCTCATGAGAAGCTGTTGATGAAGGCTCATTACAGTTGAAGTGGAGCCTTCAGCATGTAAACATCAGTATCATGGGATGACAACAAGGACAAAAACTGCTTTGGGTAGATTTGACTGAGCTATAGAGATACCCTATGTGTGTTGTGGATATAGAGACAGAGAGAAATGGGACTCTTGAACACATAGAAGACCAAGGTCATGAATAACAAGTTGAAATTGGCTTCTTTGGTTGCGACTCTGTCTAAGCTCTTTATTCTTATAATATATTCATTTGTTTTGTGATTTTTATATAACCCCAAATTTAATGAGTCATTGAATATTTTACAGATATTTTAAGCATTTAAATTGGTTTTGGATATTTTAAAGAGACGTCCCTTTGTGTTTAGATTTTTTCAGAATATAGACTATTTAAAGATATTTAGGTTATATATTGTGTTATAGATATTGATTGAGATCCTAAGGATAAACAATTGGGGAAGGATGCAATTGAACAGTAACATGCTTGTGCATCAAGCTAACAATGGTCAATTGTCTTGATTGTCTTCACTGTTTTGTCAACGACAGGACTGGGAATCCTAAGACTTTGTTTGTTGGTTTAATTCCTACCTGTAAATTCTTAGTATAAACCATGCTTAATTATAGATTAGGGAAATTGAATAAAATGGTGAATAAAGGTGTCAAATTCAGAAATTCAACTTTATGGTAGTTAAGTCAACTCTGGATCAAGGTGTATGACGCAGGAGCTGCTTGTGCTCAATGAATTGGGACCAAGAAAAATCTTTGTTTGGGTGGTTTTGCTTGGCTGTTGTTTTGTTTTAGAGAAATGATTCCCTCCTTAGTTTATCTAACAGCCAGAAGTTCTAGCTCTAAAAGCCTTTGCAGTTCAACTGGATTTAGTCATCAGGGAATATAGAAAGTAGAGGACTCTTAACCTAAAACTATGTAATGGAGTTTGCAGCTCTGTCCTTCGCTTTGCAGCTATTGTCAATGTGGGTTCTATGTTCCTTTTATTTGTATATCTCTCCGGAAGGGAGCTGGGCATCTGATTTTGAAACAGAGCATCCATATGTGCTTGGGTTCACAGCACTAATTCCAGAGTTGTTTGTTTATTTATTTTAGAAAGGGAAGCCTAGGGACTAGCCTTTAGTTCAGTGGCCATACTGTGTTGAGATGGGCTTGTAGTACACCTGTAGTCCCAGGTGATGAGTCTGTCACTAAAATGAGTTTGTGATTGGCCAGGGGGGAAAGCAGAAGACAAGAAGTACGATGTTACCCCAATTTTCTCTTTCTTTATGAACATATTGTGTTTTACTGTAAATTTTTCTCTCTTAAGGCAAATATTGTCACCAAATTTTCTGTGAAAAAAGGATAAGTTTGTTTTCGGTTTCTTAGCTAACCATATGCAACAAATATCTGTTTAAAAATGATCCATCTGATTTTTGCATCATAGAAGCAATAATGCATAACTTCTCAAAAGGGAGATTTGCAGACCTTCATAGATAGAGGAGAAATTTGAATTTAGACATTAATTTAAGCATTTTAACATTTTCCTTTTTAGAGATGTCAAGCCACTTGATAAAAAGGTTTTATGATATATTGATTATCCTGTTTTCCTTGCCTTACTTAATCATCATTACTTCTATATTATTTTACAGACACATACAGACACATACAACATATGCAAAATGTGTTTGCACATGATTATTTTTACTTGTATATGAATCAACATAATATTATGTCTTTACTGAGTATCTAAACTGGGTTTCTACCTCAATGTCTAAAGACACTCAAGTAAGGTTAAATGACCATTTATTTTCCTTATTTTCTATTTAACTAGTTATTTATATCAATCAACAGATGCATTGACCAGTAACATAATATAAATATTTGAAACATGAATTTGCATAAATTAATAGTAATTTATTTTTAAAATTAAAACAGAATTCCGAGTCTGAGTACTCTCTGATTATTTTAAGTATACTTAGCAGCAATTAATATAATGAAGTACTGATGATCTCCAATCACATATTTAACTAACCTGAGTTTCCCTGAATGACAATCATTTTCTAACTGCTATAACCCCTTTGCCATTTGCAACATTTGTTCTCGTGATATTAACGTGAAGATATAACTGATAATAATCAACATTACTGAAATGAGAATGTGAACACACAACTACACATGAAAGCAATCTTTCACTAACTCTGAGCTTCAGAAAAATCCACATTTTCCTTGAGTTATAAAATCAGTGCAGCAAAGAGGTGGTTTGAGATAGCAACACTTTAACACTTTAATCTCCCTCAGTACTTGATCACGGAAGTCAAAAACCATTGTGTTATCAGACCCCTGCTTCTGGAGACTCTAGAAGAGTGCATTTTCTTGCCTCTTCTGTCTGATACTGATTCCAAGTGTTAGCTTGTCTTAGAATTCTCTGCTCTCATGTAGTTTTCTATTCTTCAGTTGTCTCTTTTGCTCTGTTAGGGACACTCCTCATCTGTGAATGTTCAGGAGCCAATCCGTCAAAAGTATTTTCAATTTATTATTAGCATGTACTTCCTTTATCTAAATAAGGTCACGTTCATGGGATCCAGGTGGATAAATCTCTTTGAATGAACACTATTACTATAGATAGTACACATGGTTTAGACCGTGTGTGTGTGTGTGTGTGTGTGTGTGTGTGTGTGTGTGTGTGTGTGTGTGTGTGTGTGTATGATCACTTTTATGTTCAAATTCTTTCTACCTCAGCCTGAACCTAGTCTCAGAATGACTTTGGAGTGACATCAGTCAACTTAAAGAAAAACATACCACTCAAAATTAATTCTGAACTTAAATATGAGTAATCCTAACCTAGCCTGACAATGTGAATTCAGTTAGCCTGTTATACCATGATCCAATGTGGAAATGATTTACTGAAGGTTTATAGTTATACAGCTAAGGAAAGTGTTAAATATATGATAGTTTTCAAATATATTGGTGATAGTATAAGGTGGGGTGGGTCTCACCATGCAGGGAATTCTCTTTTATAGGTTTCAGATGTTATCTAATGGCAGCATTGTTTTATAGATCAGTAGAAGTTAATGATTTTCTAAATTGCTATATTTCAAAAGTTTATCTTGTAGTCATATGATTGCTAGTTCAGACACAGGAATGAACTTGTGCTAATGGAAGAATCTAAAGATTTCCTTAGATACTTTGGTTAAGGACAAGAAACTGAAGTTTCCATAAACTAGTTATACATGAGAACATCTTGCTTGTTAGTCCCTATTACAGAATCATCAAGACCAGGAATGATAAACCAGGTCTTTTCCAAGTAAAATAGCATCATTATATGTAACAGTAAAGTAGTACCATCAGTAATACTGCCAGGTGCCATATAACATTGGCACAGTTATAAACTTAAGCCGTTGTTATTACAAAGTTATTAAGAATGGACTGCCCCATAACCCAGCACATAATACCTAAACTTAGTAATATTGTCAAAATACTTTTCTGAAGCTAGACATTTAGTTTGATTTTAGAATTATTTATATATAAAATTGAAGTTAATACTAAATATGCAATATTTTTACTTCAATTGAACATTGATATTATTTTCACAAACTATTGCTGAATGGGTAAAGTTAATGAAACAAATGATATGTTGATGATTTTATTATCAATAATGAAGGCATTGATAACCTTATCACACATGCTATGACCTTTCCAAGTAATTCTCATTCAGCTTAACATGCATTTTAGCTTGAGCAATTTTACGTGTGTATATTAAGTGCACATATCAGAGCTCACTTAGAAATATAGGAAATATGTAACATTCACTCTGATCACATTCCTGTTCCTGTAGTGCAACAATAGATGCTAGAAAATAAAATTGCAGGACACAAAACTCAGGTGTCAACTTGTCACCATGTTACATTTAAAGTAGTTATTAAAACCATTATGCTATCAACTTGTGAAGTTTAGATACACCAAATATAGCAACCTGGTTTAATTGCTTACCATTTACTTTGAGTGAAAGGAAGGAGGGGAGAAAGGGTCGATGAGGCTATATGTTTGAAAGACTTGCACAAAGGACTCTTTTAAAGAGCAGAATCCAATGAACAACACAATTCTCAGCATGAAGAACTGATAAATAGAGATTTTTTTCATTGGACTTAGATTTCTTACTTTCCAAAAAGTTAGGAGGAAAAGCAACTGTCTAATCAAAGCTTGACAAGGTGCCAAGCAGGGAATAAAGAGCATTAGCAGAAGTTACATGAAATCCAACTTGACAACGTATTATAATGTTACTTTTTGAAATTAAAGAAAACAAGCTTCATGGTTTCGATTTGCTTCAATCTGTTTGAAGGATGAGATGATGAACAGGATTGCCACTGTATAACATGTGTTGTTTATAATTAAGTTTTCAATATAACAATGCAGACTTGGAAGAGCGCTTATTAAGCAACTCAATTTTATAGTTATTTCTTTAGCCTTGAATATCTGTATAAAGATCAATAGTACTTAATGAGAAAGAATAGAATATGACATGAGCTCAGTATTAGATTTAGAATCCAAGAATGGATTTGAATTCTCCAATTTGCATTTATAGTAAAAGGTAGGTAGTAAATATATAGTTTGAGATATATACATCATTCTCATATATTTCTACATATATATGTACATACACATATATATAATCAAATTACTCAAATATGTAAGTTTTGTACTGGCAGTCAGTTAATAATTACACACACACACACGCACACACACATATAAATATACATACATACATACATACATATATAGTTTGAGAATTAGATGGATGTATATAAAGTGCTTTGAACAGTTCCTCCCTCATTCTGTCTTTTCCATTGATGCACACACATCTTTCTTTTTTATCCAATATCAAGTGTTAATGATCTTATATAAAACCATTTGAGTCTTAGTGCTGCCTGTATATGTATGAGTGTAGAACCACCTAAAGGAGCATGGGTAGACTCTCAGGGCTTCATTTCTGAAGACAATTAAGTCTCCTTTCCCCAAAGGCCATCAAGTCTGTAGCTCTTTTTTATTAAGATTTACTTTTATATATGTGAGTACATTGTCTCCGTCTTCAGACACACCAGAAGAAGGCATTGAATCCCCATTACAGATGGTTGTGAGCCACCATGTTGTTGCTGAGATTGGAACTGAAGTCCTCTGGAAGAGCAGTCAGTGCTCACTGAGCCATCTCTTCGGCTGAGACTTCATGAGTCACTTGTCAATCTGTCCTTGGCTGTCTTGATTTTGTACAATTCTTGTGAATGAAGTCACAGCTGCTTTGACTTCAGGTGTGCAACAGCCATGTTGCCTATTGTTTCAATGACATTGTCCAGTAATTCCGACTCTTATTCCCTACATGGTATCTATTTGTGTGTTTATGTATTAATATACATATATTGCAAAAAGAAGAAATTTCTCTAAAGAAAGTTAAAAGATGTATTCACCTATGGTATAAGATAATAAAATGGGATACAGTTCATTATTGTATCTGTTTAACAGAATGATGGTGGTAATTTACCTCTTAGGAACTATGACCTAGTCAGATATGAGTCTGGGGTCCAGCTAAGGGTTCGTCACAAGAGTTTGACCTTTCAAAACCAGCTTTAAATATAAGAAGAAAATTGTTTTTTCTCCCATAACCATGCTACTATTGCACCCATGGGCATACATTGCTTGGACAATAGGTATTTATAGTTCATAGGATTTCCAGCCAGATGAGATGACTGATTACTTGCCTCCTTCCCAGTAGTATGTATAACATGATACAAGTCTATGAAAGAAAATGGTAAGAATAAAGCTTCCATGAATGTACCAGCTGGGTTTCTCCAGGTCTTGTTACTCAATATGTGGTGTCTTAGCAATAAAGCACCATCATAAAGTTTTTGCATATATCCAAGACAATGTTAATACCTTGTTCTGCATGGAGAATTCAAAATTATAAAAACCAATATATGTGAATATATGTTAAATATATGAAATATATAACCAATTATTTTCATATTATACCATTATATAATAAAATTTATATTTTATTATAATTAAATTTATATTTTAGAATTCTAAAAATAATTTTTACTGGTTTGTTTAGAACTGAAATTATTCTTCAAATAGTATTATTTGATTTTTAAAATTTTATTACTTTGAAGACTGGAATATTTCAGTTCTAAACAAACCAGTAAAAATTATTTTTAGAAGTGATGCAAACTATTAGTTTTCTGGTAAATACATAATTTATCGATACAAGTTTAGTTTAAAATTATCTTATTTTTTAAAGTAGAGTTCTAATAATTTATTCTCTTATATGCTACATTATAAAATAATGATATTTATTGTGATATTTCTGTATATGAATATGGTATTCTCTGATAATGTCTTACTTCAAAGGACTACTGTCAGGGAGAATTTGTGAATTTCATGTTTTAGAAATATGATACAAACTTGATTTCAACATTCAGATTTATAACATGAACATATAAAATTTTTTATCTTAGTTCTAAATGGTTACATTTGTTTTCTAAATCATTCTTATAAACTGCATTTTAAGAAAAAAATTAAATACTCTTATATTTACACAACTCCAATACTATGTTCAAAAAGACACCTGTTTATATTTGAAGAGTTGTATTGTACACAAAATGAAGTAAAATGAAGTAAAAACTACACAGTAACAACTGGTTTGGAGCAAGTATAAAATTTGTGAGTAGATTATAATAAAATGTTTTGCCACGTACAATGCAACAATGTCATTTAATGTTAAATAGGCTATATTACAAATTTTATTTCATGCTTTTAACTTATATTTACTTAAACATGTCATGGTACACAATATAACCATAGCTTTCTTTCTCTGAGAAAAGTCAAACAAATAATATAACATAAAAAATATTTAGCTGTAGTCTCAGTATCCATCTTATTGTAACTTAGAACATGCAGGTGAAGCATTCTGTTAATCATCAAGGCCAGTCACATAGTATTTTGGGCCATGCCAGTATGCCACTTGTAGAGAATGTCATTGTACCTTTAAAAAACAACTTCAATGTGTGTGTGTGTGTGTGTGTGTGTGTGTGTGTGTGTGTGTGTGTGTGTGTATAATGGGAATATAGTCAGTATAAGTGCTAGTTTTTAATATGGGTCTAAGGCCTTATAATTATTAACAATGGGTATATATAATTACATGAATAGTCACTTTTATGTATTTTTGTATAAACTATTATATTAACATTTTAAAGGGGTATCTTATATATTTCATAAGACAGAACATGATATAATCACTAAAACTTTAATAACACATGATATATAAATGTTCTTACTTCTACAACTGTACTTACATGTCCAATGAATTAAAAAAATTATTTCCATAAATTCAATACATTACAATAAAATCTAACTGTGTTTCTATATGAAATATCTCTGAAATTTTTATTACATGTCAAATGTAATTCATATGTGTTTGTAGTTCATTTTCCCATGCAATGCTATGTTTAAACTTCAAGCATAGACTAAGAAAAAGATAAATTTCTCATTGATGGGCACTGAGGTGTCACAGACTTGCAGAACAAAGTATGCGTACACACTTGTCAGATGTTCAGCTTTCGGGGTGTCACAAAATGTAAGTGGCCAATTAAGGTAACAATTAAACAGGGAGATGCAGAAGCCCATTCATTGGGTGTGAAATATCAAAAATACTGACAGGAAAAAAAGACAATAATCATACGCTCCTGCATACAAATGTGGTGTTCTTCCTTCTTTGTGCGTCTGAAGTTTCAAAGAAATCAACTATCTAATTTATCCCCAGGTGACATCTGCTGGTTAATTAAATATATTGATTAGTTAAATTGAGATAATGATTTATGCTTCTTTTTATTTGAGCTGACCATTCTATTCTATTATGAGGTTTAATCTCGTGTTACTCTACTAGTACTGACAACTTTTCTTTCTTTGTATTTTGTCATTTACAGATCACAATTTTCTCATCATCATTAATGAATTACTGATGCTCAGAATATATTTTTAGAATTAGAAACTACACTTAACAATAAAAAATTAAGAAAATAGCATCAGGACAGTAGCTTGGTGTTTTTGTGAGTCTCCTAAGAGTGGAAGTAGGTTATCTCTGAATCTCTTGCCTACACATGGGACTATCTTCCTCCTATTGTGTCGTCTTGTCCAGCCTCAATATGATGTCTGCCTATTCTTGAATCTTGTTTTCTCCCATTCTGCTATTATTTCTTGGAGGCCTGATCTTTTCTGAAGAGGAAACAGAGGAGGAAGGCATGTTGGGGAGAAGGAAATGTTGGAGGGAGCCTAGGAGGAATTTAAGGAGATAAAAGTGTGGTAAAGATGTCTTGTATGAGAGAAGAATCTATTTTCAATTGAAAAATTGCTACAGAGTTTGACATGTTGGTTAAGCATAGAACTAATGCTGCAAAAAGCCATTATTCTTTTAATAATAAGAGATAGTACCATTTCCCCTCTCCAGAAAAAGCACTAGACCTTGGACCATTTCATTACTCACTCCATATGGTTTGAGTCATTCAGAGCCTGACAAATGCTTTAATAAAGTGCACATACCTTGGAAGTAGCCACTCGCTCTCTAAGTGGACATTAGACCTATTGAACAAGATGGAGACAATGGCTGGTACTAGAAACTTAGCTAATAACTTAATGGTAGTGAAATGTGCTTGCTATTAGAGAATCTGCAATCATAAATTTACTGGATCACAATAATCCATGATAGGAATCTATAGACATTTGTCTTCTTAAAAATGTAGTCTTCACCACTCATCAAGGAAAATTTCCTTTGCAACAGATGGAGACCACTACTTGAAACTACAGCCAAGGACGATGCAGTGTAGTGGAGGCCAGTCCTAGTGGAAACATCTATAATATATTTCCTGACCCAAAGGTTCAGAGAATTATGACAGAAAAGAGTGTGGAAAGATTGGAAGGGCCAGAGGATCAAAGTCTTCGCTGTGAGATAGTGTCTCCTAGTAATATTGGAAACTATACACATAGATTCTCACTAACATGACTGCCACCAAATGTTAGCCGAACAAACATGACTCTGATGGGCAAGCCAACATGGGTGGGTAAAAGCCCATGAGGCCTCAACCTTAACATAAAGAAATACAGGGCAATAAGGAAAACTGAGAAAGGGAGACATGATCTTCCACTGGAAAGAACATATCAACTGAGTGTTCAAAGTCTAATGATCAGTTCTGAAAACATACAAGTAGCCTTACATGGAATGAGCAACGTATATTTGGATATGCATGGATATGCATAAAAATGCATGTATGCTGAAAAAATTACTGAGAGAAGAGGCTATAAATTTGAAGAACTGCAGGGTTGTGTATGGGAGCTTTGGAGGGAATAAAGGGAACAGAGACATGTAATTAAATTTCTCAAAAGCACAAAAAATTGCAATCAAGACTGTTAGATATAACAGTGCTAGGGGTATGTGCTGAAGGCATTTGCTATGTCCAGTGGATATTTAAGACATCTGCTCTATATTGACTTTCATGAACAATAAAATATTGACTTGAGTTCACAAGCTTTGTCATATTTCTAGAAGAATGAATATCAGTTAGCAGGCAATAGTAGTTCCAGTCAGTCATAGAAGAGTACTCATCTGCTTGCTCTAATTCTCCAGTAACATACTGTTCCAGATATAATATCAATGATATTTAGCTAATGATCTGTCAAGTAAAGAGAGTGGAGAGAAAATTCAATCATGAGGAAGACTTCAAGAACAGAAACTTTTTTTCCATCTTCTTTCCTCTCTCTAGCACCTTTCCTACTACAATGGAAATTCAGTAAATATATATTCTTTTTCTTTTTATTTTTTTCTTTTCTATTATCTCTCTTACACACACACACACACACACACACACACACACACACACACACCTGAGATCACTGAGATTATGCAAGGAAGAAGATGACCCTCAAGAGGATGAGGCAATGGTTAGCAGTTTTTAAAGGGACAGAAGCCCTAGCAGAATCCAAGATACATCAAGCCCTAGCTCACCCTGTGGGGACAGCTAGCCTGTGGCACTTCAAAGCTTTCTTTCTTTGGTATCAAGACTACCTAAGTGAAGAGAAAAGCATGACAAGATTATTATTTGTGAGGGTGCTGAAGGGACTGTATGTGTAGCTACTCTTTTGATGAAAAACAGTTTCTCCCACTCAGAAAGCTATATAATGGATTGATATATTTGTTTGGTATTTGAAGGATTAATAAATATATAAAAGTGGATTAAAAACCCAGTAACCAATGGCATGTGTAAGACCTAAGGAAAGCAATCTATCTCCTTAATAACATAGAATATCAATTTCAAAAATAAATATTTAATAATATTTTAAAAACAAGTAAAATGTGTGGAACATATCTCTATACATATACATATACATATACATATACATATACATATACATATACATATACATATACATATACATATACATATATATACATATACATATACACATACATATACATATATATAGTATACACACACACACACACACACACACACATATATATATAGTATAGTCAACAATTAAGTAGAATTATCCCTGAAAGTCCATGATTGTTGAGTTTTGCTAGAACGTTATTGAGTATCAAGTAGAATTATTTAAGGGTCTGAGTAACTTGTAGAGAATTTTGCTAACACTGGGTTTTTACCTAATTATTAATCCATTTTTACCAAAGCAGAATAAATTAATTGTCTAACAATTTCTTTAAGATGTCTTTCATTGTGGTGGAAAGTGACTTCCTGTAATAGACTGGAAATAAGTGTTTCACTTCCATCATCATCATTTTATTCAAAATTCTGCCAATACTTTCTTTTTAAGTAAAATTTGATTGGGACACTTCCATTCTTCCCATGGCTATCTCCAGAATTTTCAATTATTCACAGGATGGTTGCTTAGTACACAACAGAGACTTTCTTCTCTTCCTCACTGATCATTTCTTTGCCTTTGTCCTATTTTGGCTCTGTCTTAGTTAGTGTTTCTATTGCTGTGCAGAGACACCAAGACCACAGCAGTTCTTTTAAAGCAAATCATTTAATTGGGGCCAGCTTACAGTTTCATAGGTTTAGTCCATTATCCTCATGGTGAGAGTCAGGCAGCATGCAGGCAGACATGGGGCTAGAGAAGGAGCTGAAGGTTTTTTACATCTTCATGTAGACTGGCAGCAGTAGACTGAAGCTTCAGCTTATCATTCCTCAGAGCCTGACCCCATAATGACATACTTCCTCACTCTCTATGGGCCAAGCGTTCACATACAGGAGTCTAATGGGAGCCATTCTTGTTCAAAACTATACAGTCTCCACCACTAAGTTCTTCTCTAGACTTTCTGCCCATAAAACTTTAGCATATGTATTAGATTCCTGACCTCTACATCCATGTATACATTAAATTAAATATACTTTGCAACCTAATAATTATTAGTCAAACTAAATAAGAAAGGCATCTGTTGTTATTCTTTTAACTACTCATTTCCTAGAAAGAAAATAAAACCTAATGGATACCAGTTTACTGAAAGTGTATGTATTGAGTAAATATGGTCCACCCTGAGGATAGACAACTTACTGTTTGAATCAATGTTCTGTTGCTGTGAAGAGACACCAAAACCATGCGACTCTTATAAAAGAAATAGGTTTGATTGGGACTTGCTTATAGTTTCAGAGGTTTAATCTACTATAACCATCACAGAGAGCATAGAGATCTTCAGGTCCACATTTTATTGGAAAAATAGTGAGAATTGTACATTGTTATCCTCTGGAAACAGGAAGAAAACAATACTAGGCATGGCCCATTCCAAGTATGATGCTACTTCTAACAGGGCCAGCTTCCTAATTCTTTTCATGTAGTGCCACTCCCTGGTGACTAAGCATTCAAATATGTGAGCCTATGAGGGCCATTCTTATCCAAAACAACACATTTTACTAATCTTTTGAAAACTACAAATAGACATAGAATTTCTCTGATTTTGATGTTTGGGATAATCTCTTTCATTTCATGAAGACTGGTAATTGAATGAATAAAAATGGAGGAGTGGCTGAAATGCACTATTTAGAAATTCAAGCTATTATGTTGCTGAAAGATTATCACCCTCAGAGTATAATTGTGGGTCCCAGAAACATCCTGACTTAAAATTCTTGTGCTACACTCTTTGGGCTGGTGCAAGTATTTAGACATTCACTTTCTCCTTTGGTAAGGGAAGGAACTGGACATTACAACGCTATTACTTGTCAGAAGCTGTTTTTACACATTCCCCAACAGTCTTTCCAGTGAAACCTCTGCGTCAAAGTTTGTGGCTTTGCTCCACAAACACGTAATTTAACACTAATTGTCTCCACATTATGGGAAATGAGAAAGTTGTCATGGAAAGGTCACCGAGGAGAATTTATTCAGCACAGAGCGGCCATTTCTGTCCTTTCCTCGAGCGCTGGCTGCCTCTGACAGAATCACTTGTCTGTACCTGAGAAGCCTGCAAAAAGTCGAGTAGATTTTTCTGACCTATTTAAAACCCACTTAAATTTCTGGCACCTTTTAGAAACATGAAGACTTAATTTGACATATGTAAATGAGATCCCTTTCACCTGCATAGCTGCTCTTGCATATCCGTTGGGTTCATAAATTTGCTTTTGAGCATGGCCTTTGTTTAGGAAGAATTTTACCTACAAGGGAAAAATCTGGTTTATCAAGGCCCTTACATTTTCCAAGTCCTGTAGCTGTGTCTGTTGCAAATTGATGTTTTCAAGAAGAAAAAGCAGTAAGTTAGCCAACTCTGGGCCCTATTTCGGAACTCAGAAACACATGTCCATTTTACAATATTAAAATAATACTAGAAGAAGAGATTATCCAATCCAAACAGGGTACAAATTATGCATATTTTAGCATTAATAGTATTTTCATCAGTGCATGTGATTTTTAGAATATAATAATTCTTAACTTCTTCATGCCATGTAATATAGTTAAAGCATTCCAATTAATGGATGGCCGAGACATGGCCACACAGATGAGGAAACAAAACCCAAAAGCATGAAAAAAGGCAACAGGCTTTAGGTTCAGATCTGTTATTGGAATTTGTATCTCTAGGGCATGTTGGTTTATGGACTCATCAGTTTTTCATGTTCTAATTCATATACACATTAAGGTCCTTCAAAGTCTACACTGTTGTTGTGAAATATATGCTTACAGTGCATAAGCTGCCTTTAGACAGACAAATGGATGGGAAGCATGGGCAGCATCACAGTGTTGTTCACCATCCCATCGTTACTCACAGTTGATTCTAGAAGCCTGAAGCAGCAAAGGACTCTGGAGAGACATAAGTGGAACATAACGTTAGCTACAACTTTGGTAGTGTAAGCAAAGGACTTGGCAATTGTTCCAAGATGGATACAGCAAGCCACCAAGCAGTGATAGCTAATTCCCCCAGTGACTACATGGTCTCACTTTTAACAGCAACTGCCCTATTGCCCTATAAGGTGGGACTCTGGCCTTCGCTCTAGCTTCTTACTTATATCTGGAATACAGTTTTACACAAGGGGGACAGTTATATTATTTGGCACTTTATTAGAAAACTTCCCTTGTAAGATTGTGGAAGGTTTTTCATTTCAAACTCTGCTTGGAAATGTCTTCTTTTTGAAAAATTTTACTCTCAGTTACTCATTGTCCATTATCTATCTATCTATCTTCCTTTCTTTCTTCCTTTCTTTCTTTCTTTCTTTCTTTCTTTCTTTCTTATTATTATTTATTTATTTATTTATTTATTTATTTTATTTTTACTATTCAGATTTTACTCCCCTTCTGGTCCACACTCCAACTGTTCTACATCCCATTCTTCTTCCCTGACCCCACTCTGAAGTCTCCACGAGGAAGTCCCTGCACCACCCACCGCACCAGACCTCTAAACTTTCTGGGGCCTCCAGTCTCTTGAGGGTTAGGTGCACCTTTTTTAACTGAACCTAAACATGGAAGTCCTCTGCTGTATATGTGTTGAGGGCCTCATCTCAACTGTTGTATGATGCCTGATTAGTTATCCAATGTCTGAGAGGTCTCAGGGTCCAGGTTAATTGAGACTGCTGGTTCTCCTACAGAGTTGCCCTCCTCCTCAGCTTCCTCCAGCTTTCCCCTAATTCACCCAGAGAGGTCGGCAGTTTCTGTTCATTGGTTGGGTGCACATATCTGCATTTGACTCTTTCAGCAGCTTGTTGTGTCTTTTGGAGGGTAATCATGATAGATTCCTTTTTATGAGCGCCCCATAACCTCAGTAATGGTGTCAGGTCTTTGGGCCTCCCCTTGAGCTGGATCCAACTTTCAGCCTGTCGCTGCATCTTCTTTTCCTTAGCTTCTTCTTTATTTCCATTCCTGCATTTCTTTAAGACAGGAAATATTATGGATCAGAGCTTTGACCCCATTTGCTATGATCAGAGCAACCCCATTCCCTCACTTGATGCCTTGTCTTTCTGCTGGAGGAGGTCTCAGCAAGTTCCCTCTGGCCACTGTAGGGCATTTCATCTAGGAACCCCTCTCCCCATTGAGTCCTGATAGTCTCTTGCCTCCCAGGTCTCTGGTACATTCTGGATGGTCCTCCCAACTTTCTTCCTCCCAAGGTCACCTGTTTCCATTCTTTCTGCTGGCCCTCATATCAGATCATGATCTGCTCTCCCCTCAATATCCCACCCAATATCAGATCATGATCTGCTCTCCCCTCTCCTCCATCCCCTTTTCCTTCCCTGTCCCTTTGTGGTTGTTTTCTTCTCCCTCCCAAGTGGGACTGAGGTGTCTTCACTTGAACCTTTAAGCTTGTTGACCTTTTTGATTTCTGTGTAACTGTATCTTGGACATTCTGTCTTTTTTTATTTTGGCTAATATCCAATTAGTAGTGAGAATAAACCATGCATTTCCTTTTGAGTCTGTGTTACCGCACTCAGGATGACATTTTCTAATTCCATCCATTTGCTTGAAAAACTCAGGATGTCCTCGTTCTTAATAGCTGAGTAGTACTCTATTGTGTAAATGACCACATTTTCTGTATCCATTCCTCTGTTGTAGAACCTCTGGGCTGTTTCCAGGTTCTGGCTATCACAAATAAGGTCAATATGAAGATAGTGGGACATATGTCCCTGTGACTTGGTAGGGCATCTTTTCGGTATATTTCCAAAACTGGTATTTCTGGGTTTTTGGCAGGTATATTTCTAATTTTCTGGGGAATCTCCAAATTGATTTCCAGAGTGGTGGTACCAGTTTGTGATCTTACTCAAAATGACCCTTAGACCCAGGACCTCAGATTTCCTGATCACTAAGGACTTTGAACATTAATTTAGGTGCTTCTCAGTCATTTCAGATTCATCTGTTGTGAATTCTCAGTTTATTTCTATACCCGTTTTTGATTGGGTTGTTTGATTTTTTTTTTATGGTTAGCTTCTTGAGTTCTTTATATATTTTGGATATTAGCCCTCTGTTAGATGTAGGGTTAGTGAAAATTTTTTTCCCAATCTGTAGATGGCTGGTTTTTCTTATTAACTATGTCCTTTACCTTACAGAAACTTTCCAGTTTCATGAGGTCCCTCTTTTTCAATGTCTTAGAGCATGAGCCATTGGTGTTCTATTTAGGAAATTTCCCCCTGTGCCAATGAGTTAAAGGTTCTTTCCCACTTTCTCTTCTATTAGATGCAGTGTATCTGGTTTTATGTTGAGGTTCTTGATCCATTCGGACTTGAACTTTGTGCAAGGTGATAAATAATGGGTCTGTTTTCTTTTTTCTACATACAGACAGCCTGTTAGACCCGCACCATTTATTGAAGATGCTTTCTTTTTTCCATTGTATATTTTTGACTTCTTTGTCAAAGATCAAGTGTGTGTAAGTGTGTGGTTTTATTCTGGGCGTTCAATTCTATTCAACTCATCAACCTGTCTCTTTACCGACACCATGCAGTTTTTATCACTATAGATCTGTAGTGGAGCTTAGGTCAGGGATGGCGATTCCTCCAGCCCGTTCTTTTTATTGTTAAGAATTAGTTTCACTCTTCTGTGTTTTTGCCTTCCAGATGAATTCAGAATTGCTCTTTCCATGTCTTTTGAAGAATCGGGGATTTTAATGGGATTGCATTGAATCAGTAGATTGCCTTTGGCAGGATGGCCATTTTACTATGTTAATTCTGCCAATTCACAAGCATGGAAGATCTCTCCATTTTCTGTGATCTTCCTCAATTTATTTCTTGATAGACTTGAAATTCTTATCACACAGAATTTTGTTTTTCAATGTGGTCTTTATGTTTTCTTGAACTTCTATTTTGTTATTATTTTTGTTATTGTTGCATAGTTTGTTTTTTCTTCATCCTTTTTTCTTCACCCTCTACTCCCTGCTTTACTTACTCTGGAGACAATGCATGGTCACAATGATTTAGGATGCTTACTCATTTAAAATACTGGGAGAGAAAAATGGCAGCTTTTACGAGTAAAACTCAGAGAAGGAGTTATATAGTACTTACACTTAATTAAGTACTTTGGGATTTTTCTTAAATATTTGAGTAATTATAAAAGTTGAGCAGTACACTTATAATTAACTTTTCAGTAAAGAAAGGTCAATGTCAATACTGTGTACATTATAACTAAAAACACGAAGATATTTAGAAGATCAATTAAAACAGAAGAGTCTGGAAATGTCTCCATGGCCAAGACTTTATAAAATAGGAGTATGAATGGAGGTAAGTTAAACATGCTGAATTTATGAGATTGGAGACTGTCCAGGAGTAACTTTTGTTTACTCTTGACTCAGTCAGTTTTCACCTTGAAACAAGTTTTGATAATCCAATGCTATGCTAGCCTAATTTTATTGTTTACAGAATGTAGAGCTACAGTGTCTGCTTATTTTTACATCCACTTAATGATAACTGTGATAAAATCTTTGCTCATTTAGTAATTGCCTTGAAATCTTTAAAAGCTATTTATTGTGAAGAAAACCAAAACAGGTTTAAAAATTATAAATTATTTATGTAACTGGAGAAAAATATGCTATCTGTTTGGTTAATTCATAATCAGAGTCTCCAACGTAGAGGGATTTCTTTACCTATAAAGTCTGTGGATTTCTTTAATATAGTACTGGCTCTAGCTTTGTGGACAGAAGGAAGTGTGGAAGTCATTGCAAAAGTGTTTGCCTAAACGGTTAATCATTTGAAGCAAAATTCTTTCATCTTGAGGTGATATGATAGGACTTTGCACTAGCAAGCAGTCAAAGGATGAGTCCTTTGGAATTTCAAGAGTACCAGAATGACTTTAAAAAGGAAACTGTTAGTATACAATTGAGAACACTTCAGCCCACACTTTAATATCAATATTTCATGGTGAGTCACCTTCCATCCACTCCTAAAGAGCTAAATTTTTCTCTGAAACTCTGAGAAGATTTCTCAGAGAATAAAACATTTTACTAGATGATGGAATCCAGCTTGGGTAGAAAAATGGCTGTAATTTCTTACCAGGTATACCTGCAAAACTATCACAACACAATAAAATGTAAGATCTGTTTAACTATAGCCTCAATTTGTAGGAGTAAGCTAGTGGAAAGAGAAACTTAAATATAACCAATGTGCTACAGTAAGATTCAGTAACCATGTGCTTCCTAATCTCTAAAATACAGCACCAGAAGCTTTACTAGATTTCATGAGTTTCTGAGAGCTACTTTCAGAATAGAAAAAGAATCACTCTATTTGGTTTTAAAGGTAGAAAACGGAAAGCAAGAATGTTTCTTTACAGTTTTTATACCACCTGAATGCACATGTAGGACATTGGTTTAAAAAAAAAACTTTATACAATTTAATAGTAATATTGCTAAAAGCTTCCCTCATTTTAATTTTGAAACTTAATGTGCTTTTTCATTTTTCTTTAACTCAAATGTTATATTTTGTTTATATGCATTACAGTGTGCGTGTGTGCGTGTGTGTGTGTGTGTGAGTGTACATGTGTGTGTGTATTTTTAGAATAAATATTTGGTCATATAATTACTGTTTCTGATATTTGTTCTGAATGGGGCTAATTATTATTCTGCTCTCTAGTCATTTCCAGCAAATGTTGCTGTAACAAATGTGATACACACACACACACACACACACACACACACACACACACACACAATCCTAGCTGGGTTCCATTTTCTAATCATTTTACATTTCAGGACTTTGTTGCTCAAGGCTGTCTGAGCCGTGCAGAGTTCACACAGGGCTGAAACATCAAGATCTTGCCAGTGACAGGTGATTACTGACTTAAAACCCTGATTTAACATAGCCAATTATTTGCACAATTTCATCTGAAGAGAGAAATAGTTTTGGTATGTGAGGCCAGCACCACAAGAAAACTGAACATAATAAGCAAGAAACACATGAGGAAATATGAGAAAAGTACAACTCGGTGAACAGTTTTAGTTCAAAGTTTTCAAATAATGACACAGACACAAATGAAACTGTTTCTAGAAGTCAGAAATACTGTTAATAGAAGTCTAATACTGCTGGGGAATGATCTACACATGACCAGAGAGACACTTGGTTCTGTTCTTTCAGCTTTATTATAGAGATAGAAATAAGCAGGTTCAAGGACACCAAGTCCATAAAGGATTATAATTTCCGTAGGTGACTTTCCTACAGTCTATCTCACTTCATTTGCTCTATAAATTCATCAAAGTTGTTCTGGTACTTTCTAATTAATGGTGCAATTTGTTCTTTTCTTTTATCCACATCATAGTAAAGTGTCCATTCCTTCCATCCAAGAGAAACTATTGAAGGTCTATTCTTCCTTGGTTCTCTGGCCAGCGGGTGGCCATGGTTATCCAAAGAGCTTCCTTCTGGCAATTATAGACACAGCAGGACTTTGCTTTGCTTAAAGGATGTGAATGTAACTGAGTTCTTTAAGATTCAGTTCATATTTTAAGTTTTCACAGAACAAAAGACCTGTAGAAAAATAGGAAAACTAAAATTAGAAAATACTTCACTGAAATGCTAACATTTTCCCTTAGAAGTAACTTTAAAATGCTTATTTTGTATGAATACTTTTATCAGTAGAACGAAATCAAGCAACCAATCCTCCTGTTATTTTAAAAAGTATATTGTAAAACTATTCATAATAAAACCACTTAATGCAGACAAAACTGTAGGTTCATTAGTTTCAAATGAATCTTTTGTAGTTTTTAATCACAGATATCTTAATTTTGAGAGTTTACATCAATAAACAAGTTAATCACAATACTCCACATTTTTGGCACATTATTATTTATCTATGCAAAATCTCACACTTGAATTTTATATTATTCACTACTTTATTGAGATTACTTATATTTTAGACATTTAACATGTTTAGTACATTTTGAGCATGCAGTAGTGTTGTACAATATGAGATTATCCTATATATTTGAATATTCATTTGTACAGGTGGAATATGAGCAAGTTTCCTTTTGTGTTCTATGATTCTGCTATATTATCTGTGTCTGCCTGATGTCACCACTTACTATTCATTGTTGGGAGATTCCATCCATTTTTGTTATCCATTTCCCCAGGATGCATAAACTTGATGCCTTTTATTTCATGTTTACATAAATATACCAAAAATATTGTAAGATGTCTAAGAATTTATCTGAAACATCATCCCAACAGTGTAATTCATAAGTTTTAAGACCATGAATAGTTGATTTAGCCAAAACTTCCGAGAATGGCTTTTCTGTTTTGCAATGTCAGGATATAAAGTCCCAACAGTTGCTAAGAGCTTTATCCTCTGCATTTTATAGCATGAGATTTATCCAATTTTTTTCTTTCTGTGGTTATTTTTCTTCTGTTATTTTACATTGCATTGCCATGGTCCCTTTGCTGTGATTTCTATATTATTCTTCATTGCCATTTCCTTGCTATTCCTAACACTGGTGATTTCCTATTGATGTGGTTCTTTGTTAGTGAGAACTGTAGATTAGTACCGAGAAAGAGAAGTTTTAAAAGTAGTAGTTTGCTGTACTAGCTACATGTGCTGTTGGAGTTATTGTATGGCAGGGACTATAACCTCTGAACAGATTATATAGAAATATTATCATTTTAATAGTGTACTAAAGTTTATACAGCTGCAATTGACAGAGTTTACCTAGAGCTCTAAATAATGATATCATTTTGTTTTTACATTTTTCCCCTTTATTATTAGTTAGTTTAGGATCATTATCTTTCAATAGAAATACAAAATGCCATATAGGCTTGGAGTGGCTTTTTCTATGAATTTTATCGAAAAGCACAAGAAGCCAGCTTTTCCTTTAATCACTTCAATGAATGTTGCCTGCCAGGCATCTCCATATACTATAGAATTTATATGATTGCCTTTGGAAATATGGTCCAATATTTTGAAAACTCATGAAACCATCTTATTAAAATATAAGTATTAATTAAAGGTTTTTGCCTGAATCAACTGTGAGTGTAATGTTTTCACAATGTCATGTTTTCCAATTCTGTAAGTCTTTCTTCATTTAGATTTTCATCATTCTACGTTGAAAAGTATTGTTTACATGTCCTATATTTATTTACTTTTATATTTACATTATATCCATAGAAACCTATTTTATCTAATACTATGTTACAAATAGTATTCATTTAATGCTAAATCCGTCTACAGTTTGGCCAGCAGGAGATGCATCAAACATGTTTCTATTTATTTCTGGCATGCCCTGTGATTTTAAAAATATTTTCTTACTTGTTATCATACCATGGAATTTTAGAGACATCTTTGCATTTATATCCTTAGTCCTAGAATCAGCCATTTATCCAAACAGCCCTGGCGGTTGACATAGGAACACAGAGTTCTTTTTATATTTGTTTGTTGTTTTTCCAGAAAGTTAGTTTGTTACATATAATCAGGGACAGAATATTCCAAATATTTGCATCCATTTCTTGTTCTGCTCTTGCCGTTCCTCCTTATGCTCTTTTTCTTCCTCAAAGAATTCATACAGATTTATTTAGTTCTTATCCAATTGCTAACAGCTTAATGAAGTATTTTCCTTATTTTGTTATGGATTTGAGTTGCCCTACATTTTGTAAAATCATCCATAGAATCTGCATGAGGACCAATGTGATGGTCCCATCTCCGAACAGACATTGCTGCTTTGTAAGAAGATGTCCTGCTGACTTAGCAGCTATCATTGCATTTTCAGTATTAACCAATTCCGATCTGGAACCATTTTTGTCTATTGCCCTTGAGATGGTATTGGGGCTTGCTTTTCTCTTAGTGGGTAGTAAATCTTTCCTGGTTTTTGTTAGTTTCGCACTTTTAAGTACATTTTGAGGAGGGAGAGTCCACTATGAGATTCTGTCTGCACATCTTGCTGCAGAGCCATGAAGTCTGCATTTCTGAGATCGAAGAGACACACTCTAGGCAAAGCAGCTTTTGTCCTTTTATCTTTTCCTGGTTTCGCTGTCATTTTTGTCTGTAGTTCTTTTTCTCCTATTACTTTTGCAGTGTTTTAGAGAAAACGACTTGAAATTGCATCCGGTATTTCTGTTAAACTGAAAGCTGTCTTCACTAATGCAATAAATTTATTCACAGAAATGTAAGCTTAAATCTGAACTCCTCCACATTTTTATTTCTCACAACAAATTTTCTCTGGAAAGAGGCCAGGTTTATAAATATCTGTTTGATGAAATTAAAACAATGCACAAACCAAGACAATCAATAGCTACTTTTGACATATGCATGTCTCTGAAAGTAAAATTCATGTCTTCAAACCTAAACTGTATATGGAAGTGTCAGCAGATCACCTGTCAGCAAAGAAGTAAGCTCTGAGAGTGGTGCAAGAAAATTACCGAAATTCCTGTTCTCACTGCCTAGTTCCTTTTACCACTTGGAGACATAAAAAGATCTGTCTATGAACACAGATAAGGTCTCCTCAGTCTACTGGCACATTGATCATTAAATGTCACTTTTATTTCCATATTTATGCTTTATGAGTTTATACCTTGGGCTGAGCCCAGAGCTCTTCTTTCTAACCATCCCTAGGCCTAGACTTCTAAGCTTCTAGCTTCCATAAAATCTAATATTCTATAAGCTATGGCCTAGAAGCCTTCAGCTTCTTCCATCTACTAACCTAGGGTTAGAATGTTTCAGCCCCTGAGGCTTATTGAGGAATAAACTCACCTTTTCTAGCTATTTCAGCCTGGCTGGTTGAATTCAGCTTTTCTGGATCAAACTACTCTCCAAGCTGACTGATTCAAATTGTCTTCTCTTGGCTTCTGACTGAATTGCTCTGCTTAGAAAATCTGTCTCTCAACTCCATGAACTGAACTGCACTGACTGCACAAACAAAAGAAAATGCACAGACTCAACTAGACTCACCTGTATTAAAGTGAACTGTACTGAACTCAGGTAGCCTCTTTCTTATATGTTCTTGTGAGAGTTGGGCATATCCTATCTCTGATTCATTCTGTCAAATCGTTTTTTGATTTGTCACTTTGCCCTCAATTGGACATAATTTTGTGGGATTAAAGGTCATCTATATTCTAGCCAGATGGATTACACGTGTAGGTTGTATCCATATTCTAACCAGATCACTCAGTCCTAGATCTTTGGATGTAATCCCTTGCCAGAATAGTCACATTGCTGGATTAAAATTCCTCAACATTCATCTAAGCATTATCAATTTTTGTACTATATTTTTTTTATTTAACAGTTATCCAACCAAAAGCTCTTCATTATAACAGCCAAGATTAACTAAATCAGATGTTGTAATTTTCATTTAAAATATATATTGGTCTTGTGTATTTTGCCAGCATGTATGTATGTTTGTCATGTGGGCTGTGTGATACTTTCAGAGTCTAGGAAGCCAGATAGCATCCACTAGAAATATAGTTAAAGATGATTATGAGCCATCATGTGGATTCTACAAATCTAATCCAGGCCCTCTGAAAAACCAGCAAGTTCCATTAACAGTTGAACCATCTTTCCAGTTCCCTCAATTTCCACTTACACAATAGCTTATAACAACAGCAGCACTGAAATATGTTGCCATTTGAACAGGTCCATTCACATATAATCCATAAATTTGTGACACCCAGTGCAATAGTTTTAGGTGAAATCACACAGCTCTGTATACAATTTTAGAATTTTTCATTTATCTCAAAAAAAAAAAAAAAACCTAACAAAAACACAAACAAAGCAGCAAAAAACAAAAACAAAAAAAATACCAAATCCAAAACTAATTATTCCTCCCATTACCTAGGTAGCCCTAGGAAATATCTTAATTTCTTTCTCTATAGTATTGTCTTTTGATATTTTCAAATAGGAGAATGTACACAGTATTTTGTAGTGGCTTTTCTCATTTATCATATTTTTTAAGGTTCTTGTTTGAGTATTAGCATGTGTGTATGGATTCCTTTTTTGATTTAAAATGTTCCATTTATTCCATCCACCATGTGGCTGTATTACAGTATGTCTGTCCATTCAATAATATTAGTATATTTTTCTAGGAGCACATGTACTCCTACGCAGTCCCGCCACATACATACACATAATTTAAAATAAGAAAAACAAACCTCTAAAAAGAAACAATAAGAAAAATGGATATTTTTCTTACCTACTGTATCCTGATTATGGCTTTCCCTTCCTTTATTCCCTCAAGTCCCTACATATCTTGTCTCCCATCTGGATGGTCTGGATGGACTCCCTGTCAGTTTTTCACTAGAAAAAAATAGGCTTCTAAGTGAATATATTTTATGAAATGAAAAATCAAAACCAAATACAACAGAACTGGACAAAACAAACACACAAAAGGAAAAGATGCCAAGAGAATGTATAAGAATCAGAGACCCACTAGTTCACACATCCAGAAATGTCATTTAATAAATACACAACTGGGAATCAAGATAAGCACACAAAGGACCTGGTAAAGGCCCATATAAACCCAGTGCATACGGCCTCGGTCTCTGAGTTCATCCGATCTTTGTGCATTTGATTACTTGTTTTCTTGATCTTCCCCATCTCCTCTGTCTCTTCCACTTTCTGCCTCCTCTTCTGGGGAAACACTGAGCCCTGAGGGGAGGGATTTGATGGACATATCTCCCCGAGGTCTGAGTGTTCCAAGTTTTCTCACTCTCTATAATGTGTGAATGTGGGTCTCTGAATTTGTTTCTATCTTTTACAGTAGAAAGCTTCTTGATGGTGGCTCAGCAAAGTGCTACCTTTCTTTCTTTTTTAAAATTGTAATATTTGATTTTTTTTTATCCTAAGTCCGTTGTCTATCTATTCTCAAGTTCTTGGTCACTCATATGGATTGGGTCTCATGGTATTGGCCTTTAGACAAATTGATTGGTTACTCCCACTCTGTGCACTAAACAAATGCATGCAGGACACCATTGTATTATCAAAGGCTTTGTGTCTTACTTTGCGTTTACATTTCTCTTTTGGTTGCAGGAAGAGGACCTTGTATTACCCCAAGATACTAGCACACAGGGGTGAAGACTCTAGGCACCAACTCAACTTCTCCACTTTTACTAAATTATGTAGGCATTATCTTCTACAATGGGGCCTTGCTCTCAGGTTGTGGAGAACAAGCTACAGCCTTAGCTACACATTGTTTGGGGATTCACATGAAACCCCTTTGTCCAACTACTCATTCACATGTAATCAAATCCCATTACTAGAGCTTAACTAGGTGACTATTTACTCTTCAAATGGGCTTTAGTTTTACCTCTCTCTCCTCATATTCTCTCCTTCATTCCTTATTCCTCATCCCCATTTGTTCTCCCTTCTCATGTACCCCCACCCTTTTGTAACTACCTATTTTATTTTCCTCTCCTAGGGAGATCTTCCTTTTCTCTTTAGTACATTACTCTATTTTGAGCTTCAGGTTCTATAGGTTATAGCTTGACTATCAGTAGCTTAACAGTTAGTATATTCACATATGAAAATTATATAACATATTTCTCTTTCTAGGTCTGGGTTGCCTCATTCAGGATGACTTTTTATAGTTCCATTCATTTTCCCATGAGTGCCCTGCTTCCATTGTTTTAAATATTGCATAATATTTCATCTTGCAAAAGTACCATATTTTAAAATCCATTTTTATTAACACACACCTATGTTGTTTTCAATTTCTATATACTAATAGGAATGCAACAGTAAATGTGGTTGTTTCTTAGTGGTTGGATAAAGCTTCCTTCATGTATATGCTCAAGTATGGTATAGAGGAATCTTGAAATAGACTGAATCCCTTCTTTATATCTGCATATAAGTTGGGATGAAAAACATGAGGCTAGAGTTATAGAACACATGAGAACTTTATTTCAAACAATATAAGAAAGGAATTGCCAAGTTATTTCCCTTTGCGCACTTAGACCTTGTGAAAAATCTGACAAGGTCACCTCATTTAGATTTAAGTTATTATAAAATATAAACACTCCATTTTCTACATCCTTTACACCAAATGTTATTGTTTCCTTGTGAAGTTGTTAGGACTTTATTTTTGGATAATTTTGATGGCATTGGAATATATATATATATATATATATGTGTGTGTGTGTGTGTGTGTATATTCATAATATTGTATATATTGAATGAATATACATATATATTCATTATATTGTATATATTGTGGCCCCACCTGTGCAATGTTACAGTTGCAGTCATAAACCACCATGTTCAACCTCTTTGTTTCTTTCTAAATTTTGGCATCAGTTCAGAGATGTAGTCTTATTTGGTCTTTACTTTCTTGAAAAATACTACTTGAGATTTTTATTTTGTTAAATGAACTAATTATTATGTGATATTCCATAACTTTGGAGATACTCAAAAATTGTTATATAACTAGAAAAAGATGTTTCTTATTCAAAATATTTTAATTCCAACTCATCTTGAAATGCATTGTTGGAATTATATTAGAGTTGCAAACATAAGTTTGATTTTCAATTAATTTTTGTAAGAATGGGAAAATAATATAAACTGTAGTCTTATTGTTTTTTTACTAGGCATAGGCTCCATTTAGGTCAATCATATTATTAAGTATCTTCTCAGCATAGGTTATTGACTTGGCAAACAGATGTATATATAAATTCTTCCAACTCCATATTTTTTTCTGAAGTGATGGTTTATGGTTACTCACTTGAAGGTCAGCTCATTTAAATGTTAATTGAGAACTGGTAAATAAAAAAAATTGAAAATGGAAAGATAGCTCAAAATTTTCCAACTTTCACACTGTAGTTTTTAAAAAACTCTTATATGCTGACTTTAAGTATGTTAGTTTAAAAAAGTATATTGTTCAGACATATTCTTGACATAGAATATTAGCAGCAACTCTCTATTTTTTAGGTACATATTTAATTCTAGGCACTCTTTCTCCTTTAGTCCAGCTAAAGTTATTCTGAGCTATGATCTTTGTTGAAAGGCAGGTCAATCTATTCTTGGCTCTTCCGTTTTGTGTAACAGCTGTGAGTCAGCACTGAGTTATGCTATTGAAAAAGAAATAGACTTTTCAGCTCTGTGCTAATATTTGATGTGAGGAATATAATTTAGTTTAAAATAATATTTGCAAATCTGAGAATGTGTGACTTTACATAGAATTCCACAATATTATATAATTTTTATAATATGAACACAATCATTTTTTGCTTTTAAATATGGTATTTTCTCTTAATGCAATGAAGTAGACAGAAGCTATAGAAATGATGATACACAACCACTTACTGGCATGTATACATGTAACGAAACTCCATTCCCTAAAATATATAGGCATATATGTTGATGTCCATAACATATTCGTTCTAGAGCAATGTCTATGGATCAAAGTTGTGGTATCTAAACTTAAGATTAGACTTTTATTTCTATTTTATAATATGACTTATTCAGTGCAAGCATAAGTGCAAAGTGTTATTGTTGGTTAAAACAAAAACTAAAAGACTGGTTGTCAGTACAACCAACATGAAAGATAAGCAATTATCAAATGATCGACATGTATCTTTCTAATCATCTCAGTGGATGCCACCTTATTTTCTGGATTTTTTGTTTCATTTCAATTTTCTTTGTTATTGTTGTTGCATTATCCTTATACATGTTCTAAATTTTTGTTATATATATATATATATATATACATGCATACATATATATTCATATACATACATATATATTCCAGATCATGCCCACTTCCAGCCCCTTCCATGGTCCATATCTTGCTAACTCTCAAATTCATGCCCACTTTTCCTTAAATTTTTACAGTTATAAATGTGTTTAAACATGCAACACATATAGGTGCCTCTGTGTGTGCATGCGCGCGCGCGTGTGTGTGTGTGTGTGTGTGTGTATGACTGGGTCTGTTTAATCAGTGTTTAATATTAATATTAAACTGCTTTAATATTAAGTTGATTGTTTGACATGGGTCGTCAATTAAAGGATTCATTCCTGGGGATGGGTAATTCTCTCTCAGAAGTCCATACTTGCTTACAACTCTTTGTCAAGGAGTGGATACCATGATATTTTCTCCATCTGCAAATACCTTATATGTATTCTGTACATAATCCATAGAAATGTGAACTATGTCAGCATCAGGAAAAGTAATTGCTTTGTCTCATGCTTGAATTTTGTTGGAATAGCAAGGAAAACATAGTAGTGGAAGATACTTTTGCTTCATTTCAGACATGCTATCAATGTTGCCTATCTGCTGAGAAAGCACTGTTTATGAACAGAATTTCAAAATTATGCTTTCCTACTATACATTGATTAAAATTTAATTATAGTAAATTTCATAAATGTTTTCTTTTTAATATAAATTTCTATTTTTCAGTCACTGTGTTTTATGTTGCCTTAGATTCATGAGTTAATCTTGAACAACCTTTAGAAGTTAGATCATGATGGTCCTTTTTATGAGGCTTACAATATCTTCAACGCCCTATGTGAATAATCCTATAAATATAAATGTAGCATTCGCAATGCAACTCTTTTAAGTAGTCTGACCAGTTGTTGCACATTTAAATCATCCACAACTAAAAGCATAATAATAATGTATTTTAATTAAGTTTAATGTTTGAACAAAAGTTCTTTTATTTTGATTGCTTTTTAAATGCAAATGAGTATTTGCTAATGATATACTCGAATACTTAGCAGCCTATAGGATGTTAATCTCCTATTACCTGATACATAATTTATGCACAAAAAGGGGTTCAGTGAGTAGCTCAGCATGTGTCAGCAAATACTAGACTCAACCGTTTGGGTATTCTTCTCTTTCTTATCCTGTTTTTATATTACACAGAATGGAGGTCATTGTATTCCTCCTAGGTTCTATAATGTCTTTCTTCATTTGTCTTTTCCACTCAAACTTTAGTTCAAAGTTTTGTTTAACAAGTTATAGGTATATTTTCTAAAACAAAATATTCCTTTATTTATATATATCTGAAACATATGATCATTTCCAAATGGTGTCCTCCTGCTGTGCTAACAATGTATCAGATACATAGACTATCATCCCATTGAGAATTCAAGACAAAGTAGAATTAGCCATAGGGACAAGGCCTGCTGGGACTAATGGGAAGAACAGCAGGCTTCCATTTATTATTCCTCTTATTACGGAAGCTGTGACTGTGTGGTAATCTGTGTAAGTCATTTGGGGTCTCAGTGGTATCTGCCTACAGGGTCACACTATGTTTTGAGAAAATATTTCAGAAGATACATAAAGTTAAAAGGTTTGAGGACTATTATTTTACCTTATTTTTTTCACAGCAAGGTAATTTTCCTTTGCAGCCAAGAAATGCAGCTGTGGAGGAAATTTATTAT
Source organism: Rattus rattus (assembly GCF_011064425.1). NCBI lineage: Eukaryota > Metazoa > Chordata > Mammalia > Rodentia > Muridae > Rattus > Rattus rattus. The sequence goes on from NC_046158.1 coordinate 59,325,819, forward strand.
TCTGTGATTCCTTTCACTGTTCTCTTTTATGTCTATATTAGTTACTTTGAGATTTAGCTCAGTAGTAGAGCACGATATAACCTCTCTCTCTCTCTCTCTCTCTCTCTCTCTCTCTCTCTCTCTCTCTCTCACACACACACACACACACACACACACACACACACACACAGAATATTGGGTGTTTTCCTCTTCTATTTTCATGTAACCACATTTTTCTAATATGTGTTTTATTCATTATTCTTTTCTCTTAGTGTCCTTTCCCCCAAAGACTATTGGGGTGATTATATATATATATATATATATATATATATATATATATATATATATAATCCTCAACCAATCACAAATTATTTAGAATATAATTTTGATATTCAAATACTCCTTGCTTAATGGAGCCACTGGCCTGCCAGACAATTGTAAAGAGGCTGCTTTACTTTTTCTTGAGAATAAAAATATCTTCACTGCATGGGTTTAACATATTTCAGGATACATTCATTTTGAAAATTTATATTCATTGCATTAACAATTTAATTTTTTTATGTTGAAAGTGACAAATCCTAACTTTCATCTATCAAACATGATACTTTAAATCTCTCAAATTTTTTAATATTTTGAAAACCATGAGTGCTAGTTTAAAAGATAACATTGCAATTAAATAAAATATAAACTAACATCTAAATTTTTCAAAATTCATTAAAGTTAAAATTAAATCATTTCAAATGTTGATCATTGTGGTTCCTATGTCATAGTCTCTTTTAAAGAAGATAATTAGAATATTTAATTGATCCACTTTGGTAACTACTAATCACTCATCTTCTACAATTGACTTGTCCCTTTGTCAACTAAAACTGGTTTGCTCTGCATAGTTAACCTTATCAGTCAGCTTCATGTCCTCTGCCTCTTAGAAATCAAGTACATTTTCATCATCTGCCTTAATCTAACCTCCTAACATACCATCTAAAACATTGGGTTGTTTGAAATCTATATCATTTCTTTCTCATTTGATTTTGTGTTCAAACCATGGGGAATAAGGGATTTTTTCTTCTTCCTCATAGCTTTCTTCATTGCTCTAAATGAAGTTTATTGTTCCTTTGTAAATCTAACATTCAATATTTCTATAATTTGTCTGACTTTCCACTATTTGTCCTTTAGTGTAGCACCTTGCTTGGTCAACATGCGTCTCACTTCTTTTTGACATTAGAGACCTGATATATGTATCTCACTTCTTTCTGAACTGAGAGTCCTGATGTGTTCATTAATATTCTTGGAGATACAAAAGACTGCTACCTGTCAGCAGTCTTCTTTAAATCTTCCAATTCACTCTTCCTATTGGCATGGTGGCTAATGAAAGTTACTACTTTATTATCTAAAATTTACATGCAAATTTTAATCTTTGTTTCTGTTGCTTGGATATAACCTATCTATACACTTGCTTTTTTTATTTATAATTTGTTTTTGCCTGGGATTCTTGAATCTATAGTTTGGTTTAAGGTTATTAATTCAACAAAATTATCATATATTATTAGTCCACATATTTTTTCTGTTCCATTCTCTCTGTCTTTCCCTTTTATATTGCACACAATTTCTAGTGCAATCTTCTGTGTATTAGTTTCCTTATTTGTTCCTTCTTTCCCTCCTTAGTGTTAGTTTGGTAAGAATCTACTTATATACATCTGTACAGTTAGTTATTACACTGTTAGGAATAATATGGTCTTTATAAAGATTTTTAATTCAGTTCATTTATGTTTGTTGTTTGGTTTTGATTATGGGTTTGTTTGGTTGGTTGGTTGGTTGGTTAGTTGGTTTGTCAGGATGGGGTTTCTCTTTGTAGCCCTGGCTGTCCTGGAACTTGCTCTGTAGACCAGGCTGACCTCAAACTCACAGAGAACTGCCTGCATATGCCTCCTGAGTGCTGGAATCAAAGGTGTGTGCCAACACAGTCCAGCCAATTCATTTTCTTTTTACTTGATTTTCTTATTATCTACTCCAATTATTCTTACAAAGTACCTTGCATTTTCTTTTAAATTAATATGTATATATTTTAAATTTCCTCCATGATATTACTAATATGTTTATAGTACTTATTTCTTATATGATGCAGGACTGTGTGCTTGCACTCATTACTCTTTCTCTCTGTCTCTGTCTCTGTCTCTGTCTCTCTCTCTCTCTCTCTCTCTCTCTCTCTCTGTGTGTATATATATATATATATATATATATCACTCTTTTCTTAAAATCTTGATATGTTATTCATATATACAATGTATATATTGAGCTATTCTTAGTATTTTCTGAAGCCGATTTTTGTTTATAGTGTTTTTGGTTTGGGATCCATTTGACCTTTTTATTCTCTCATTAATTCTTCTTTGGACTCATGTGACATCTGCAGCTAAAACTGAAGAACATAACACGTGGGAGCCCAATTGCCTGAGTGGAAAGTTCAGAATAGAGAGAAGTATTCCATCCTTGTATTAATATTAACTCTTGGTATTTTCCTATATCTATGCCTAATATTTACTAAATAATTGAGTGTTTTTCTTCATGCATGTTATCTTTGTTCCTTTCTTTCCCAGATACAAGCCCAAATTTTAACTATGAAGTTCTCAGTATATTTTAAAGCTCTTAGCCCCGTTGTCATACCTTCCCAACATAGGTTAGAAGGCACGGGTCTGAAAAACTTTCAGTCTCCTGGTTGGCAATAGATAGTTGGATTGAGCCATGAAAAATTCTGTTTAACATGAGAGGAAACTTTTATCACAGGAAAGTAAATTAATTATGAACAAGAATGTAATCTTTCTTGTACCTTTTCAGGATATTAACTTCCTGCTTGTAGATTCTTTATGAGAATAGGATTTATGAAAGAAAAGCTCAGAAAATCAAAAATACCTTAGTAGTAAGAGTTTCTGTCTCAAAGGGAATGCTAGCAGCAAACCATTGAACCGAGAATGGGGTCACCATTGGAGGAATTGGAGAAAGGATTGAAGGAGCTGCAGGGGCTTGAACCCCATAAGAACAATATCCACCAACCAGAGCTCCAGGGACTAAACCACTACCCAAATACTACATATGGACAGACCCATAGTTCCAGGTGCATATGTAGCAGAGGATAGCCTTGGACACCAATGGGAGGAGAAGCCCTTGGTCCTGCCCCAGTGTAGGGGAATGTCAGGGTGGGAAGGCAGGGAGGGAGGTGGTTGGGGAGAAGGAACCCTATTTGAGAAGAAGGGGAGGGGAATAGAATAGAGGGCTTATGGAAGGGAAACCGGGAAAGGGAATAACATTTGAAATGTAAATAAGAAAATAACCAATTTTAAAAAAAAGACTTTCTGTCTCATACAGTGATAGGTTATACTACCAGATTATGTTTGTTGTTTTTTTTTTTCAAATTAATATTGGAAAGCCCCAATTTGACTCTAGAGATTTCTGATCAAGGTAAAACTATTTGCAGCACCTCTCTGTTTCTCTTCTCAAAGTTTTAATTGATATCCAGTCCTGTGATTTGGTAATTCTGTTCTCTAGTAATTCGAAGGGAGAAAAAAAAAAGAATGTTATGAGTTTTGGTTAGATGATGGCTGTCAAGCTCTCCTTAAGTCAGAACAAAATCCAGAGTCCTTGTCAGCATTTTACACTTGACAGGATTGTTCAGGGTTTCTTGAGATCCGGGAAGAGCTATATAAACTCACGTGGCTAAAATAAGCCACTTAAACTGCATTGTCTCAGCTTCTATTCTCAGAGTAACTGAAGCTAAGTTCACAAATGAAACAATTTGCTAAGAAATGGTACTATCTTATCCTAGACTGCTGCTACAGCTGAGAAAGACACAAATAAGCACTAGATCATTACATGCTTTTCTTCTAACTTTCAGAGAAAATGACTACTGCTTGTAAATTTAGGAGAATTCTCAAGTGAAACAATTACCCTCAATTACTATCTCTCATATGCTAGAGTTGGGCTCTTTGGAATCTATTTATATAGAATTTTCTTTTGTGAAAATCTATGTATGATTGTTTTTACATATACATATATATATATATATATATAGAGAGAGAGAGAGAGAGAGAGAGAGATCATATATATGAGCTAGAAATTTAATACAACTCAGAAAGCATTGAGCTTTGGAAAATCTGATGTAATTGCTTCTCTTTACCTTGAAAGCTGAGATATATCTATCCTTACCACAGGGTGGTGGAGACTGGTGAATGATATTAATAACAGGGAGTTCCTAAAATATATTTCCAAACACAGAAAGTAAAGCTAATATCCTTTGGTCTTACCTAAATTGTAATAATGATAGGTTTAAACTAGTGGATCCAAGCTTTAATAGTAAATGATGTTTCAAAAGGGCAAACACCATTATGGGGGAATCATGTAGATGAAGAATATATTCAAGTGAGTTATATGATACTATATGTTTAAAGAGCATGCAAGGAAGGCCATAGTCCTTTGAAGTGAGAAAAATTATGAGGAAGAAAATATGTTATTTATCTAATAGTTGAAATTATCTGAGTAGTAATAAGAATGTAGTTGCTACTAGTTGATATTTCATGATGGGCTAGAGAGTTGGATCAGTGGTTAAGAGCATATGTTCCTCTTGCAGGGGACATGGGTTTGAATCCTAACACCCATGTGGCAGTTCACCAACATCTATCCTTCATTCTCAGGGTATCTGTTGCCACCTTTTTCTTACTTCTACATGTACAAGATACATAAACACTCATACACATACAATATGAAATGAATAAAATATTTTTAAAATTGAAAACCTCTTATGATGAGTTCATGAAGGATTTCCCACAAAGAAGAACCCTTGGAAAATGCTTTACTTGCCTACTATTTTGAATAGTGTCCTGTGGTGGCCCATTTCCCCAGTATAGGGGAATTCCAGCATGTTGAGTTGGGAATGGATGGGTGGGAGCGGGGGCATCATCATAGAATCAGGGGGAGGGGTGATGGGAAGGGGAACTGGGAAAGGGGATAACATTTGAAATGTAAATACATAAAATATCCAATAAAAATAAATAAATAAAATGTTAAAAAAATTGACCATCAGTGTTCATTAATTACTATTAGCCATAATCTCAACAGAGGACTTCTTAAAAACACAATACTCGATATCAACTTTTTCAAAGATCATTCTCTGCTTTTATCTGTAAGGAAGGTAGAGATGGAATCCTATTTTTGTGCCATCTTAATTTTTATTTGTTTAAAACTAATTTTGGTATATCCTGTTCCATGAATCTATGACTTTTGATAAAAATTTGGTATTTAGACTTGGTCTTTACCTGTCCCTCTCTGGTCTTCAAAAGCATCGTGTGATATATGACTTTCTTTTTTTAGATAGTAGAGTCTGGACTTTGACAGTACCCTGGCATTTATGGATGACAATAGTTAGCCCTCTTTCATCTTTAAATGGATATTCCTTTGCCATATAGAGAAACTATTTGAATCAAATAAAGAATAAAACAGAGCTGCTAGGACATGTTTCTGCTACAATATTTCCTACATCAAATGTATGACATTTTTCTCATAAGAATTAAACCTACAACTCTTTGGATTCCAACTATGTGCCATTCAATTTCATTTAATTATGTAAATAATTATCTGACTTAATTTCAGACTCTCTTGGCTAAACCTCTGTCTGCAAAACCATGCTTGTTTGAAGTTGCCAGTTTAATTTCATGATTTTTCCAAGCCCTGATCCACAGGTTTGATAATTTCCTAGAATGGCTTGAAGAAATCAAGAGAAAAGTATATTTATATTTATGGATTTTTGTAAAAATGTAATTCCAGGACAGCCATATAAGACAGATCACAGAACAGATTCAGAGGCGATGCCAAGGAATTCTGCATCCTTGTGGGCCTTTGATACCTACCACTCCCTGATATGTGCGTCATACAGAAGTGCTTTGAACTTGGCAAGCCATAAATAAGAACATCTATCACTGATAAAAGGCTCAAACTTTATCCACTCAAACCTGTCCAGGGATTCAGGAAGAGGGGTACAAGTTACACCTTGGATCACTGCTCATACTTTCCATATTGCAGTCTTTATCTTAAATCTATCTATGCATCATAAGTCATCACTATTTACTTGCCATATTAATGATAGTCTTATTACTCTGAAGATCCTAAGGATTTCTATAGTTACTTTATAGGAAGTAGAGGCAAAGAACACACACACACACACACACACACATGCACACACGCACACACAATTTGTTGTAGTTAAGGTAGTTTTGCAAAGATATATCGCATCAATTTCCTTCCTAAATGAATATTCTAGTTATATTAAAATAAAAGATAGAAGAGATATAAAGATAAAGAATAAAAAATCATTTTTTTCTAGAAGCATGGTAAAGAGGATCTCATAAAGTCAATGGGAATTTTGCAGAAATGTGCACAGGTAAATAAATGTTTCAGGTGAACATCTGGCTTAAGAACATTTGAAGGAGAATAAATGACAAACACAATGATGTTTGTAAAAATCAAGACGGAAAATAATAAAAACAACAAACAGGTAGAGAAACTACAAAAACATAAGAACAAAAAATACACATAAAACTCCACACCCACAAAACCACAAACAAATCTCATAACATATAGGAAACAATAAAAATAACAATAGCAGCAGCAGCAATAACAAAATCACAACCGAAAGTACACAGAAATGGTAATGAGTTTATTGATCAGCTGCTTCTGAGCATCTCTCAATAAAATAACAACAGATTTTCCACTGGAGAAGACTTATTTTTCCTTTGCCAGTGAGTATCTATGGAGATAGCCTTGTGACAAAGAGTAAGGATTCGTGTCCTCTTCCCTTTCTCCATAATGGGATTTTTATATGGCTTGAACATGCACAGGTCTTGTGGATGCTGTCAAAGGCTCTGTGAGCTCTTACGTGCTCCTGCCTTGATGTGTCTGGAAAACGCTGTTTTCTTGAAGTCGTCCATAACTTCATGCTCTTATAATCTTTCTATCTCCTCATTTGCATAAATCTCTGATCCCTGATAGGAGGATGTGATACATAGATTGTATTTAAGGTTGAGTGTCCCAAATACTCTCATTCTCCAGTTGTGGGTCTCTACGTTACTTATCATGTACTGCAGAAATAAGGTCCACTGATAGGTAATCAGTGATATTCAGATATACTACTATATTAGTAATATAATTGTAATGCTCCTTCTAGGGCCCATGACCTGTCTAGACTCAGGTTCCTAACTGCGCTAACAGAGCAAGGTAGAGATCACATTTCATAGATCAGTACTTAATTTAAATAAAATAAAAGTGGAAACTCCTATAATATTTTAACCACTATCTGATTGACAGGGATGACACAAATTTACATTTGTAAATATCTATAAAGCATAGAAATATCAGCTACTAAAACAAAATGATCCTTGGGAGGTAGTTTTGGGTTTAGTTTGCTAATATTCTGTGGAGACATTTTACTCTCGTGTTCATGAGGGATATTGGATTGCTATTTTACTTTCTTCCAGTGTGTTTGTCTAGCACTGAAATCAAAATAATAATAATCCTGGCTTCGAAAATCAAATATTCCTTCTCCTCCAGGCATTTTTAAGAAATTGTCAGATTGTTTATAGAATTTAGCAAAAATTATCAGTGCCTGCTCTTACCTTTAGCACAAGACTCTTAATCGGTGACTGTCAATTTAATCATTATTTGAACATTCTGTCTTTATTACTTCCTTAGCCATTTTAGATAGTTTATATTTGTTTGGAGTTTTTCAGTCCTCCTCTCTACTGGGATTCTTGGATTATTACCATTTATTTAATTTTTCACGTTACATTTTTATTTAATTATTTTTCAATTTTTGGATATTTCTTTATCTACATTTCAAATATTATCCCCCTTATTGGTTTCTCCTCCAGAAACCCTCTATCACATTCCCCAACCATAGCTCTAGGACAGTGCTCCTCACCCACCTACTTAATCCCTCCCACCTCTCCACCCTGGCACTTCCCTATACTGCGGCATCAAGCCTTCACAGGAACAAGGGCCTCTCCATCCATCGATACTCAATAAGGTCATTCTCTGCTACATATATGGCATATACTTTATGTACTATATGTACTATATGTACTATATGTACTATATGTACTTTAAGTACTATATGTACTTTACTACATATACACTTTGGTTGGTGATTAATCCCTGGGAGCTCTGGGGATTATGGCTGGTTGATATTATTGTTCTTCTTATGGGGTTGCAAACCCCCTCAGCTTCCTCAGACCTTTGCTAACTCCTCCACTGGGGATCCTGTTCTCAGTTCAATGGTTAACTGCGAGCATCTGCCTCTAAATTTGTTAGGCTCTGGAAAAGCCTCTCAGGAGACAGCTATATCACGCTCCTGTCAGCATGCACCTCTTGGCATCATCAGTAGTGATTGGGTTTTGGTGACTGCATGTGGGTTGGATGCCCATGTGTGTAAGTCTATGGGTGGCCTTTTCTTCGGACTCTACTCCACTCTTTTCTCCATATTTCTTCTGTGAGTATTTTGTTCCCCCTTCTAAGAAAGACTGAAGCATCCACATTTTGGTCTTTCTTCTTCTTGACTTCGTGTGGTCTGTAAATTGTATATTGGGTATTCTTAAGATAACTTTGGGTTAATATCTACTTATCAGTGAGTGCATATCATGGGTGTTCTTTTGTGATTGGGTTACCTCACTCAGGATGATTATTTTCTAGTTCCATTCATTTGACTATGAATTTTATGAAGTCATTGTTTTTAATAGCTGAGTAGTACCCCATTGTGTAAATGTATATTTTCTGTATCCATTCCTTTCTTAAAAAATATCTGGGTTCTTTCAAACTACTGGTTATTATAAATAAGGCTGCTATGAACATAGTGGAGCATGTGTCCTTGTTTATGTTGGAGCATCTTTTGGGTATATGCCCAGGAGTGATGTAGCTGAGTTCTCAGGTAGTATTATTTCCAGTTTTCTGAGGAACTGCCAGATTGATTTCCAGAGTGGTTGTACCAGCTTGCATTCCCACCAATAATGGAGGAGTGTTCCTATTTCTCCACATCCTCGCCACATGAGTACTTATTTTAGCCATTCTGACTGGTGAGAGGTGAAATCTCAGGGTTGTTTTGATTTGCACTTCCCTGATGTCTAAGGATGTTGAACATTTGTTTAGCTGCTTCTCAGCCACTTTATATTCCCCAGTTGAGAATTCTTTGTTTAGCTCTGTACCCCATTTTTAATAGGATTATTTGTTTCTCTAGAGTCTAACTTTTAGAGTTCTTTGTTAATATTGGATACTAGCCCTCTATCAGACATAGGATTGCTAAGGATCTTTTCCCAATCTGTGGGTTGCCATTTTGTCCTGATGACAATGTCCTTTGCATTGCAGAAAATTTACAATTTTATGAGGTCTCATTTCTCTATTGTTGCTCTTAGACCTGCTCTTAGACAGGTGTTCTGTTCAGGAAAATTTCCCCTGTGCCTACATGTTCAAGGCTCTTCTCCACCTTTTCTTCTATTAATTTCAGTGTATCTGGTTTCATGTGGAAGTCTTTGATCCACTTGTACTTGAGGTTTGTACAAAGAGATAAGAATGGGGTCAATTTGGTGGGAGAGAGAGCTGGACTCTCAGAAGTGCAGACAATCCTGAGAACTCAGGGGAGACAACTACTTCTGCCCACATTATCTCTTTGACCTCCTTTTGTTGTCTAATTGTTCTGGCAAGGACTTCCAGTAATGTACTGAACAGTTAGCAAGAGAGTAGACAGCCTTGTCTAGTCCCTGATTTTAGTAGAATTCCTTCAAGTTCGTTTCAATTTAATTTGATGTTGGTTACAGATTTGCTGTATATTGCTTTTACTATGTTTAGGTATGTGCCTTGAATTCCTAATATTTCCAAGACTTGTATTAAGAAGGGGTCTTGAATTTTGGCAAATGCTTACTCAGCATCTAATAAGATGTTTATGTGATTTTTTTCCTTGAGTTTGTTTATATAATGTTTTATGTTGATAGATATTCTTATATTGAACTGTCCCTGCATCCCTGGGATGAAGCCTACTTGATCATGATGGATGATTGTTTTGATGTGTTCTTGGATTTGGTTTGCAAGAATTATATTGAGTATTTTTGCATTAATATTGGTAAGGGAAATTGATCTGCAGTTCTCTTTCTTTCTTTGACAAGTAGTTGTCTCTTTTCTCGGGTCATTTCTGTGTCTCATAGCAATGACACCGTCTCTTCTATTTCTCAGTCTATTTATTTCAAGTTACAATTTCCTTTTTCTTTGTTTAAATAGAGGCATGACAATTTAAACAATGTATTTCCAAAACTCACAAAATTTTTGTTTAATATATCTTATAAATTCTTTTCTTTGTCACTATTTCTGTTTTATGTTTGTTTCTTTTATCTGTTGTTTATAGTGCTTTGTAGTGTTTATTTTATGATGTATTTTGCCTGTTTTCCTCATCTTCTCTAAAGATAGTATTGTATTTTAGTGATTCTTAATAAAATGTATAAATATGTATGTACCTGAATGCATGAGCTAAAAACAGCATGCAGGAGGTGAGAGGACAAGTTGCAGGAGCTCAGTCTCTGTGTCTTACCTTTCCTAGGGATTGAATTCAAATCAGCAAGCATTAATCCATTGAGCCATCTCACCAAACCCATTCTCAGTTTTGATATACACATTTATTTCTGAGTTTTCCTCTTAGACATGCTTTTGTTACATCCTATATCTTCTTGGTTTTTTCCTACTTCCATTGATTCAAGATCATTTCATTTCCCGTATTTTCACATATTCTGTATTTAAATTCACAGTTCATTCTGTCTATCAATGAACTCTGATGCATTTTTTATTGTGCTCAAATTGTTTTATTGTATATTTTGTTATTTATTTATATTTCAAATGTTATTCCCCTTCCCGGTTTCCTGTCCATAATCCCCTATCCCATCCTCCCTCCCCCTTCTTCTATGAGGATGTTCCCCAAGCCATCCACCCACCCTTTCCCACCTCCCAGGTTGACATTCCCCTACCCAATGAGACCTTGGCAGGACCAAGGGCTTCTCCTCCCATTGGTACCCAACAAGGCCATGCTCTGCTACATATGCAACTGGAGCCATCGGTCTGTCCATGTGTACTCTTTGGATGGTTGTTTAGACCCTGGGAGGTAGGGGTGTTTGATATTGTTCTTACTGTGTTACAAACCCCTTCATCTCCTTCAATCCTTTCTAAAAGTCTTCCAATGGGGAGTCCATTCTCAGTTCAATTTTTGGCTGCAAGGGTCCACCTCTGTACTTGTCATGCTCTGGAAGAGCCTCTCAGGAGACAGCTATATCAGAGTCCTGTTAGTATGTACTTCTTGGCTTCAGCAATATTGTCTGGGTTTGATGGCTATATGTATATGGGCTGGATCCCCATGTGGGGCAGGCTCTGATGGCCTTTACTTCAGTCTCTACTCCAAAGTTTGTCTCTGTATTTCCTCCTATAAATATATTTGTTCCCATTTCTAAGAGAGACTGAAGCATCTATACCTTGGTTGTCTTTCTTCTTGAGCTTCATGTGGTCTGTGGATTGTATTTTGGGTAATCCAAGCTTTTGGGCTAATATCCACTTATCAGTGAGTGCATACCATGTGTTTTTTTATGATTGGGTTACCTCACTCAGGATGATATTTCCTAGTTCATTCCATTTGCCTATGAATTTCATGAAGTCATTTCTTTTATTTGCCAACTAGTACTCCATTGTGTAAAAGTACCACATTTTCTGTATCCATTACTCCACCGAATGACATCTGGGTTCTTTCTAGCTTCTAACTATTATAAATAAGGCTGGCATGAACATAGTGGAGTATGTGTCTTTGTTATATGTTGGAGCATCTTTTGGTTATTTGCCCAGAAGGGTTATAGCTGGGTCCTCAGGTAATACTATGTCCAATTTTCTGAGGAAGTTTGAGACTGATTTCCAGAGTGATTGTACCAGCTTGCAATCCTACCAACAATGAAGGAGTGTTCCTCTTTCTCCACATCCTCGCCAACATCTGTTGTCACTTTTGTTTTTGATCTTAACCATTTTGACTGGTATGAGGTGGAATCTCAGGGTTGTTTTGATTTGCATTTCCCTGATGACTAAGGATGTTGACCACTTCTTTAGGCGCTTCTAGGCCATTCAATATTACTCAGTTGAGAAATCTTTGTTTAGCTCTGTACCCATTTTTTAGTAGAGTAATTTGATTCTTTTGAGTCAACTTCTTGAGTTTTTTTGTATATTTTAGATATTAGCCCTCTATCAGTTATAGGATTGATAAAGATCTTTTCCCAATCTGTTGATTGCAATTTTATCCTAATGACAGTATCCTTTGCCTTACAGAAGCTTTGCAATTTTAAGAAGTCTCATTTATAGATTCTTGATCTTAGAGCATAACCCACTGGTGTTCTGTTCAGGAATGTTCCCCTGTGCCCAAGTATTGGAGGCTCTTCCTCACTTTTTCTTCTATTAATTTGAGTGTATCTCATTTTGTTTCGAGGTTCTTAATCCACTTGGACTTGAATTTTGTACAGGATGACAAGAATGGATAGATTTGCATTCTTCTCCATGCTGACTGCCAGTTTAACCAGAAGTTGCTTTTTGTTTCTATTTTATAGTCAGCATCTTTGAAATTTCTAAGCTAGTCATTATCTTCCCAATATTATTGAATTCTCTCTCTCTCTCTCTCTCTCTCTCTCTCTCTCTCTCTCTCTCTCTCTCTCTGTGTGTGTGTGTGTGTGTGTGTGTGTGTGTATTTTCTAAAACTTACAACGTGTCAAATAGTTATGGATCATAGTAGTGTTTCTCATATTTCCTTGCTTTTTGGTCAATTTCTCAAAGATGTCTTTGTCTTTTGGGGGATGTGGTGCCTCCTCAGATTTTTAGATTTCTTTTTGCCTTGCACTATTGACAACAGGTTTAAATAAATGGAGAGTTAGCTCTATTGTTCTGATTGACCTGTCTGGGGACAGCCCATCTATTTTTAGATTCTTGGTCATGTTATTTCACATTGTCAGCCTTTCTTCTGTAATTCCCTATCTGTCAAGATCCCAAATGTGAAACAGACACAAAAGGATAAATACTGAATCTCTGGCAATCTGCCTAAAACTCTGGTTTGAAGAAACATAGTTAGCTTAGTGGTTAGGAATCTGATGCCTCAAGGGCAGACACATCATGGTTGGGAAGCTGATATCTCAAAGGCAGACACACCTCTAGGACAGGGACAATAACTGAGGCCACTATAGTGAGGCATGAGCCCACAGAGGCTGGCTGGACTTTAAAAATCATAGATACAAGTTTCAGGTTTAGGATTCTGGACATGATCTAAATCCTGGATTTCTTCACAATATCTAGCTTAGCATATGTGTATACCTGTGTATAAGTGGACCCCGAGTCATCTGGAACATACCTAGAGCCTTGCTATATTTGGAAGCATGGGATCTGCTTAAAACATAGGTACATATCTAGTGATATAGACAAGTCTTTATGGGTTTGCTAAGTTCAAGCTCTTTAGGAAACAATGAAGCAATCTGTTTGCATGGTATTGTTTTGAAGCCTGAATTCATGAAGGTTCTTTGCAAATGCAGTTTGGTAGGATAGAGCTATATTCTCTTGTAAGGAATGGAACTACAGAAATAACACTCGATAGATAGACAGAGGCTATGTAAAATCTTTCACAAGGCATTTCCATAACCTTTATAAAATGTTTGAAGAAAGGAGGAGACCTGAAACACAGGGCCACATTGGCCTCACATGGCATCAAGTAGAACTGAATCTCATATCTCTATACCCTGAACCTAAGTTTCAGTACTTGGGTGCCAGTATGGTGAAAGTAATTGCAAAATCCATCTTGGCCCTGCAGTGGTCCTGTTCTGTGATTTCATGCAGGCTTCTTTGGTAGGTACTAATTTTAACTCAAAGTGTATAGATTCTGTAACCTACCTGACATTAACCATTTCTTGGATTCCTTTTTTTTTCTTTTTTCCCCCATTTTTATTTAATTGGGTATTTCTTATATACATTTCAAATGTTATTCCCTTTCCTAGTTTCCTGTCCATCAGCTCCCTAACCCTTCCCCCTTCTCTTCTATATGGGTGTTTTCCTTCCCATCCACCCCCCATTACAATCTCCCCACAACAATCCCCTACACTGGGGGTCCAACCTTGGCAGGACCAAGGGCTTCCCCCTTCCACTGGTGCCCCAACAAGGCTATTCACTGCTACATATACAGTTGGAGCCCAGGATTATTCATGTATAGTCTTTGGTTAGTGGTTTAGTCCCTCGAAGCTCTAGTTGGTTGACATTGTTGTTCTTATGGGATTGCAAGCCCCTTCAGCTCTTTCAGTCCTTTCTCTGATTCCTCCATCAGCGGTTCTGTTCTTAGTTCAGTGGTTTGCTGAATTTCTTGGATTCTTAAATCTAGAAGGTTAGCTCTACACTGGGACACATTTGGAGAAAGAATTTTTGAGGCATGTCAAGAGTCTGAGTCTGCAATAATAAAACTAGAAACATGGCAGGCTGTAATAGGTAGTATTTAAATTTGGTACTACAATCTTTGGTAGTTCTGGATTTTAATTACATTTTCATGGCTTGTGTTTATATGAGTCATATCAATTTTTGTAATATGTCACAGAAAGTTAGCTTTATATAGGTATTTTCAAGTACAGATATATGCTCACATTGATGTTTCTATGGGTCACGCTGAAACAGCACACTTACCTTTTCCAAACACTTTCAATTCAAAAAGTTGTAATGTTGTTTCTTTACCACTGGATGAGTTTGTGCTGGACTTTGAACAAATAAAATATTTCCTATTAAAATGTGTGGGGTACATCACTGGGGTACGAAACAAAGCTAACAAACAAACAACAAAAGTCTTTGTTCTCAGGCTGCTCAATTTCATGCAGAAATGTTCATTGAGGATTCCCAATTACAATTCCCTTAAAATATAAATATTAATTAGCATTACATGTTTTAATAAGCTACAAAAGCATTATGTTAGAAATGAAATGTTCTGTCTTTAAGGTTGGACTTCATGTATTCCCATTATATACATAGTGAAGTTATTATCCTTGTGGCCATTGAATGACCACTAACTTCTCAATTGTAATTTGCTAAAATGTACTATATAGTTCAGCTATTACTGCTGCAAAACTGAAAAAAAAATCTCTTCTTGATGTTCTGAGGATCTAACTCATGATTATGTGCATAATGGGTAGGGCTATTCCATTTAAATAAATCCTCAGCACTGAAAATTTTCTTTCCTTTTTGATTGTGTTTCATGACCTTCATATTGCCCTACTAAAATTAAAGATTCAGCCTTCAATGTTTTAATTGATTATAAATTTTAATGTGTTTAAATCTATGAATTCTGTGGCTTTATTCTTCAATTTCTTCCATCACATCTGGTAGACATTTTAAAATTTGTGTTCAAGTTAAATATAAAAGGACTATGCCAAATCAAGTGTTCTCCCGGTTTTAGCATATATGAGTAGTTATGTCCTTTTCCAGTTATTCAGTTATATTCCATACCTTCTGCTGTGGGGAGCTGTGGTGAATACATTAAGGTTATTCATAATATGAGTCAATGCTTCTCTCTATATCATCCAAAAGAAAAATCAGAGGAGTCATTGAGAAAGCCTGCAACTTATGACTGATATTATTTATACACATACACATTTTTAAAATGCATGGCCAATAATAATGAATCTGTTGCACATATCTATGCCAAGTACATAGTAAGAAAATCATTCTATTTTGTTCATAATTTTGTTAACCTTAAAAACTGCATGATATTGATACAGAGACAGGCAGGTAGATAAATGGAATAGAATTAAAGACTCAGAAATGAACCCACACATCTATGGTCACTTGATCTTTGACAAAGGATCTAAAACAATCAAATGGAAAAAAGAGAGCATTTTCAACAAATGGTTGTTGTTCAGCATGTAGAAGAATGCAAATTGAACAATTCTTATCACCCTGTAAAAAGCTCAAGTCCAAGTGAATCCATTACCTCCACATAAAACCAGATACACTGAAACTAATAGAAAATAAAGTGGGGAAGAGCCTCAAACACATAGGCACAGGGGAAATTTTCCAGAACAGAACACCAATGGCTTATGCTCTAAGATCAACAATAGACAAATGGGACTTCATACAATTGCAAAGCTTCTGTAAGGCAAATGACAAAACAGCAAACAACAGATTGGGGAAAAATGTTTACCAACCATACATCATCTAATATATACAAAGAACTTAAGAAGTTAGACCTCAGAGGACTAAATAATCCTATAAAAAATGGGATGCAGAGCTAAACAAAAAATTTCCAACTGAGGAATATTAAGTGGCTGCAAAGCACCTAAAGAAATGCTCAACATCCTTAATCATTAGGGAGATGCAAATCAGAACAACCAGGAGATTCTAATTCACACCCGTCAGAATGTCTAAGATAAAAACAAAACAAAACAAAACAGAACAAAAAAAACCCCAAAACTCATATGATAGAAGATACTGACAAGGATAATGAGAAAGAGTAACATTCTTCTATTGTTGGTGGGATTGCAAGCTATGTACAACCACTCTGGAAATCAGTCTGGTGATTTCTCAGAAAATTAGACATAGTACTACTTGAGAACCCAGCTGTACCACTCCTGGGCATATACCCAAAAGACGCTCCAACATATAAGTAGGACACATGCTCCACTATGTACATAGGAGCCTTATTTATAACAGCCAGAAGATGGAAAGAAACCAGATGTCCTTCAACAGAGGAATGGATGCAGAAAATGTGGTACATTTACACAATGGAGTTCTACTCAGCTATTAAAAGCAATGACTTCATGAAATTCATAGGCAAATGGATGGAACTAGAAAATATAATCCTGAGTGAGGGAACCCAATCATAAAAGAACACATATGGTATGCACTTACTGATAAGTGGATATTAGCCCAAAAGTTCAGAATACCCAAGATACAGTTCACAGACCATCTGAGCTCAAGAAGGAGAAAGACCAAAGTGTGGATTCATAAGTCCTTCATAGAAGGGGGGAACAAAATATGACAGGAGTGAATACAGGGACAATGAATGGAGCAAAGACTGAAGGAGAGGCCACCCAGAGACTGACCCTCCTGGAGATCTATCTCACATCTAGTCACCAAATCCAGAATAAACGTCGTTGGGAGTAGAACTACATGACTTCGGGAAGAGGATTTGTCAAGAACTCTCTGCTGAAGAACGTTTGAGAATTAACTCAACAACTCAGAAAGATGAACCACTGTACTGTATCCTATGCGTTGACTTTAATGCTACCTCAGACACACATATTTAAATCACGAAATCATACTATTTATTTTTGTATCATTTAAATTACATACTTTGGAAAACATTGTTTTGATTATTCCCTATAAGTTCCACAAGAACTCTAGATTAGTAAGATTAATTTTCAGTCTTTAAAAACCTTTATACTACAGAAGTAACAAATAACATCACAGAGAACAGCTGACACACCTGCTGAAACACTGTCCCCAATCACCTAAGTTCATAAAGCCATGCATAAGAATTTTCTATGCTGTTAGCATACTTTATCTTTCCCTGTGACGTTAAAAATAAATTTATCTAACAATAAATAATATTTCATAAATTAATTGACCAAATGAGTGATCTATTCATTCATAGATCTTGACAAATGATTAGTTATTAAAAACCATGCCCTGAAAATCAGGAAAACTTTATTATATGTTCCATGAATAAATATTTTCATCACAATAAACAATAATATAAGGAAAATATTATCATTAAGTTATTACTAGAGTACATTTTAAATATAGCATATATAAAATGAGCACACACACACACACACACACACACACACACATATATATATATATATATATATATATATATATATATCCATGTTGTATGTGTGACATTGTGTATGTGTGGAGGCCAAAAATGGACAACAGATTTCTTGATAGATCTTTGACTTCATATACACCTTTACATTTTTGGACTTTTATTTTTATATGTCTGTGTGTCTTTCCTGCATGTATGTCCATACTTGGTGTCCATAGAGGCAAAGAGACATCAGATCAGCTGGAATGTAATTATAGAAAATATTGAGACACCATGTGGGTGCTAGAGATTGAACTCAGGTCCTCTGCAATAGTGGGCCGTGATTTTACTGCTGAGTAATTGCTACAGCTATAACACTTGTTTTGGCCAATGTCTCTCATAGACCTTATGCTAATACAATAGGTTGGTTTGGCTGAACAAACTTCAGGACTCTCTGTGTATCTACCACACCAATACTTGGCTTATAGTCATGCCTACAATCATTCTTTTCCCTCCATGTCTCAGTATCCAAGAATATGCTGTAGTAGCTTATGAGAAATGAATATGTGGCTATTTTCAAATTTGAATGAATATATAAGTAAGTTTGTAAGATAGAAAGGTAATGCAGTCTGCTATGAGGACTGAAGTTTTGTCCTCTGTGTGTGTGTATGTGTGTGTGTGTGTGTGTGAGAGAGAGAGAGAGGAGAGACAGAGAGAGAGAGAGAGAGAGAGAGAGAGAGAGAGATTTGGGGACATAGAGAAATTGGAGTGGGAGAAGAAGTATAAATGACATAAATGCAAAACCCTTGTATGAAATTCTAAAAACGTTTAGTTAAACAAAATATGCCAGCTATTTTACCACGTGTCTGACAACAAGTTCATGGTTCTTAATCAGCCATTCACACACCTGACTCTGTTCTCCGCCCTCTGGAAGGTAGAGTTGTAAATCAATCTTTGTTCACAAAAAGCATCATGGATATAAGGTGCTGCCCAGTTTCTTTTCTGTTTTTCTTTTATTTTTTTTTTAAATTTTAGATGAAGTTCTTAAACAATTTACAGAAAATTACCTTAAGTTCAAAAATTCATGTTTCTTTTTTAAATTTCAAATAAATTGATCATGGGATCAATTACATTCATAAAATGAATGAAGTTTAGATTAATAATATATTTATATAAATATATATGAAAAGAAAATATCCCATTTGCATATAAATTTGGCAGTGCATATCTCTTCTTATAGGTCACATTTCAGATGTTTTCTAACGAGGATTTTGTAGTAGCTAAGAATTAGAAATTTACAGGAGAATCAAACTGCTATTGAAAGCTGAATTTTAATGTTGCCAAAGATTGAATCTATATTCAGTTAATGCCTTTTTCTTTATGATTTACTTTCTTTGCTTGTACTTCTGCTGTTTTTTTATTTATATTGGCTTCATCTGTAAATGTTTTTTTAACTTATTTTTTTTAAATGCCAATTCCGTCTTATTTCAGTATAGCAAGCATACTTCTGGCAAAAACCTGAATGACTAAGATCTTTGTTCTTTTCATGTTAAGATCATACTACCTCAAATCTACCCTTGCCTGTGCAATAACACACCTCTCACCTCTCTGTTCTTTTGTGTTCCAAATTTTTTTATGTAATTTCCATCAAGCAAGCTCTGAAATCTGATGTCATTCACTTTGTCGTCGTCATCGTCGTCGTCATTGTCGTCGTCGTCGTTGTTGTCATCATCATCATCAATCCTTTTTACAGTCCCGTCATTATCCCAGTCAAGTTCTGCCCTCTGACAGTTCCTCATGTCATTTCTCTTTCCTTATCTCCAAGAGGATGTCCCCATGCCCCCAACACCCGTTCTCCCCCAGGTGGGACCTCAAGTCTTTCAAGGGTTAGGTGCATTTTCTCTCACTGTTTTGCTGATGTTTTATTTCTTATTTGTCCTGTTTCTACTTGTAATTCCTGTATTAAGGTTGACAGCTGCTGAGGAAAGGAGATTCAAAGGAAAGCTAATTGGATACTTCCTTAAAATTTTATGTTTCAGGACTATGCCGAGAAGGAGAACACTATTGCCAAAGCTCTGGAGGATCTGAAGGCTAATTTTTACTGTGAACTTTGTGACAAGCAGTATTATAAGCATCAGGAATTTGACAATCACATTAACTCATATGACCATGCTCATAAGCAGGTAAGAAAAAATAATTCAAAAATAAATGTTTTAAAGCAATTGTCATCAGCTGAATTATTAAGATCATATTAAAAGTTTTATTCTGTTTTCTTTGAATTTACAATTTTAAAGGTGTAATTCTGTGCTGATATGAAGTTTAAAATACAAAATTCAACATTGGAAAGAAATGTCTAATATTGAAAATCAAGTCACAAATAAAAGACTTCTTTTTTCACATTTGTTTTAAAAGCAATAATCTGATGCAATGATCTATGAAATGTATATATATATATATATATACATATGTAACATCTCAAACATTTTTGTTCAAAACTATAGTCATTTAATATAAGCTTTTACATATATGGTCTTGCATTGCATAAAATGTTACATGTACTAGAAATGAATATTTAGTAATTTTTTTAAAGAACGTAAATTTCTCCAGCAGGTACTTATACAAGCAAAGACATCTATGAGGTCAAGCAAGTGACATATTATTAAGTGATTGTCATTGTGTATTCCCTGTACAGGAAAAATCTAGACCAAAATCTTCTAGAGAACATTACTGTGTTCTTAACAAAAGCATTATAGATTTAAACTATCTGGAAAAATCATGGGGAAAAATGTCTTAGGATACTTGATTAAATATGTGAATGATATGTAGATGATTTAGTTTATTTACTTATATTTTATACTAATATAAATTATAAAAATAATTCTTAATGTTTGCTAAGTTCCATGAAGACAAATTTAAATTAGTGCTGAAGAAGTGAACATTGATTTTATTTCCTAATGTGTCTCATATTTACCATGATAACATTATTTGTTCTTCCTCTAAAAATGCAATGTCAGGTTTAGCATCAGCTTATACATATTTTCTTTGTCAAATATCACACACAAAAGTCATTCAAATTTAACCTTGGTAAAGACAAAAGGTATATGTTTGAGACCAGAACTCCCACCAACTGTCCATTAATATGGGTTAAAATAAGATCAATTATCCAACAGGAAAGGAAAGACTAGGGACAAATTATCTCATTAAGTGATTATAAAACAGTTATTTGCATTGTATTTTACTGTCAATGTTCCAGACTTTCATATTGACTAAATTATGCTCGGAAACGCTACAGTAGGATGAAAGTAGCCCTTCAATTAAACACATGACTAATTAATTCATGTTTAGCCTAAGGATCTGTCCTTGATTTATTTCTTCCCCTGTTGTGTGGTAGATCTCGGATTCCACCAGCAAACACAACAGTTTTGATAGAACAATCTCTCTTCTTATATCAGAATGAATCTACTTACATATCAACTGGTTAATTTGAATATTATGACTCACAAGCCAATAGTATGATTTCATGTTCTTATATTTTGGAATGTGTCCAGTAATGTTTTATTTTATTTACATATTTTTTGATGTGA
The DNA here is from genome assembly GCF_011064425.1 of Rattus rattus. NCBI lineage: Eukaryota > Metazoa > Chordata > Mammalia > Rodentia > Muridae > Rattus > Rattus rattus. The sequence continues at coordinate 59,347,242 of NC_046158.1, forward strand.
CAACACTTTGATTAGTCATTTATACTTAACATTTCAACATGTTATAATTTTCATTTTACAAAGGACAAGTTATTCCATATTCATGGATATATATATATTATTTTGAGACTACTCATTGTCTTTCTCTATTTTTGCAATATATGACAAAATCAATAATAATTTTGTCCAAAAGTGCAAACTCACTTATGTAAGCCTAAGAACTTTCCTGTTTCCTAGTCTCCTTGAATTTAGCCTACTAGTTATTCTTTTAAAAATTATAGATCTCACTTAATAAAAAAAAAAAAAAACAGAGAAAGAAACAAAACCCAAGTTGGGACACAAGATTCTCAGTCTATGACAACTAAAAAGTACTTGTAGCATTCAGATGTCTACCTTATCCTACAATTTCTGTTAATTGTCTTATAGAATGAAACATACAATATCAATATAGAAAAATACAATATGAAATGCAAAGGCAAGTTATATATATATATATATATCAGTCTTTAGTGACTATGAAGAACTCTTTCTTCTTTTTGTCTATATATCTTTTATTTAAAATAGTTTCTTTCCACAGAACTCACTCTCTCTCTCTCTCTCTCTCTCTCTCTCTCTCTCTCTCTCTCTCTCTCTCTCTCTCTCCCTCCCTCTCTCCACATAACCTAAGAGATATCAGAATAGATTTGGCTTGTCATTTAAAGACTCGGAGGTTCCCACTTGACCATAATAAATACTATTAAACCTTACACACAGATGGATCATCAAATGCCATAAATGCTGTCAAACAGCAGGGTCATAGTTTATTAATTCAAAGGTGAGCATTGATAGTTCTCTTTATGAGCAAAATCTTAGATAATGATAAGGTGTCTGGAAACATATAAATTTATGCTATCACTGTATTAGTTTGTTATGAGACAATGGCTTACCTATAACCCTGTCTTCATAGAGAGTGATTCTCATTTCTGAACAAAGATATAAGGCCAATAGATGTTTTAGGTGGTATAAGGAAAGGCACAGACTACAAGTGGAAGTCTTATACATTTTTTTCTTTAAGAACTTAAAGTTGGAATACTAAAGACAAAACTTAAAATATCCACTATCTGACAATATCTGAGCCTAATATTGAAAAATATAGATTTTCCCCCACGGTTAAGTCTGTTCAAGAACTAAGAAAGCTGGCTCGTGGAATTCAAAGTTAAATGCACAAGAGCAATGAATACAATGGGATATCAGACAGTTACAGTGTAGAGAACGTGGAAATAGTTATTTGAGGAGGTTCTGTGATGTGAGCTCTGTTCCTTTGGCATTCTTAAGTCTTTCTTCAGTTCATATAACACAGATAGTCTTAAAATCGTCCCAAAGCTCTTGTAATCTTTATTCATTCTTTGTTATTCTTTTCTCGTGTGCTTTCAAATAGCCTGGTTCTAAGCATGTTCTGATCAGTATAACATGCTATTATGCCTTCAATTACAGTTTGTTAATTTATTTCATTTTCGGCTCTAGAATTTATATTTTTTAAAATTACATTTATCACCTGAAATTTCTCTGTTAAAATTCTGAATATTTCAATCTATTTTCCCATTTCATTGAATTTATTTAAAATCATTATTTTAATTATGTTTCAAAATTATTTCATACACCTTGCTGTCCCATTGGCTGCTGCTACTGTGTCTTTCCTTCTTGATGCAGTCATTATTCCCTGAATATGCTTCCTTCTGTGTATTTTTTGAAATCTTATCAGCATTGAACTATTTGGTATCTATTCCTCTCTTTACAATTTGATTTTCTTTGTGCCTGCCCTTCCAAAAATTCCAAGCACCCTGCTTATTGTCTTTTAGCCTGAATCATATCCCTATTTGGGTACAGAATCATTTCTTAAGTCCAAATTTTCCACAACTGTGCTATTGATCTGTTGTTGGTAGTTCATTCTGTCAGGCAATGCAAAGTCAAATATGATTCCAATACACAATTGAATTACTATCTATGAGATTGGGAAGTACTTAGTAAGGGGAATCTATCCCCATAGCCTGCTTCCTGTGGTATTGTTATGTTGCATAATTATTCTTTACTTAATTATTGAAATATGGTCTGAAATACAGGATTTCATGATAACACTGGGAAGATAAATTATGTAAAGGTGTGCCCCAGACTCTTATATCATAACTGTAGCCACTTGGACCAAAAGGGATATCACTTCACTGGGCAAGAGTTTCTAGAGCCCACTGCAACACTGGATCAGACAAAGTTCCAGAGTATATTAGGAGGCATAATGGTGGGAAGAGTCAAGGCACAAGACTACTGCATGAATGCTAATGGAATGGGGAGGTTTTCCCCACCCTGTCCAAAAACAAATCATACTGGAAGCTCCATCCTTAACTGTGGTCCTTAGGGAGATTGTACTCACAGTCACTGAGATGTGTTAGTGTCAGGTTTCAGCCAATAGCATTGAGTGCCAAGATAATGCCCTGTACTTACCACCCTGATTTCCACCCTCACCAAGATTGAAAATCAATCTTGCTCCACATTCTACTGTCTAAATGGGAGATAGAGTTTGTGAAGAATTTTCTTTGATCAGTAAGACAGGTAGTAGATTATTCTATCCTTGAGACTCACAGACACAACTATCCAAACAGTGTCAGAGATGCACAGGTATCTTAAAGATGGGGGGGCAGAGTTTAAGTCCATCTCACCAGTTCATCCTTTGCCTGTTGGAAGAACTAGTCATTAGAATTCAATTGTAACCAATTGTCAATGGGTAGCTGTGATATCTGAGACAAAAGGAGAGTTGGTATACATGGCACGTATGTCAACAAAGCAGATCAGGGCCTGATTCATAGAGAGTTCACACAGAAGTCTAAAACAAAGAGACCTGCACTGTGTTGTAGTGATTGGTATGCTATGCTCCAGACCTATGCAAATCTGGCCGTGATCCAGCTTCAATCAGTTTGCAGCATACAGATGTCTGTCTGGTACCTAACAGTCTGTGGTCTGCATTCTGGTTTCCTGCTTGTTTCTGGGTCTTACTTTTGTGGGCTTCTCACAGCTATCCCGTGCAAAGCCCAACGCTGTCCCTGGAAACCCTGTCTTAGTGGATGGAGTCTCATTCTCTTCTCGACTGCCTGTGGTTATGGGAACATTTGTAGGGAGATTCCTTACTAATGGTTGCAAATCTTATCTGGCTGATAGCAGCACAAAGACTCATGGGATTCTATCGACAAAGAGAAAATTTGCCATTGGGGGGAAAAAAAAGACAGATGGATTATAAACCATTTTTTTTTGAGCTGCATTACTGTAATAGTCATTATTTTGTTAGTTTTTGTTTGTTTATATTGTGAACGGGAGACAGAGTTTCTCTACATAGCCCTGGCTTTTCACTATGTATACCAGACTGGTCTTGAACTCAGATAGGTCCATCAGCCTTGCCTCCATAGTTACTGGAATTAAAGGCTTGTGCCACTGTAACAGAATAGTAGCTACTATTTTTAGAACATAAGAATCAAGTTTGATATAAGAAATATTACAGTACTTTTAAGGACTGGTATATATTCCAATACCCTTGTCACTCTCATTGTGTACCAATGACTATGCTATAATTATTATATGCCCATATGAGGAATAATGGTATATGTATTGATTAAAAAGAAACACTTTAAGATATTGTTAAAGAAGACAAAAATCTAAAGGCAATAATCTGGTAAACTTAATGGTTTTTGAGAGTTATATATTGATCTAAATATATACCAAGATGTATCAAATTTTGAAAAATTCATATAATCTTAGTATATTTATATGTATTGATGAGGAAAGTACATATGAATAATAACATGAATGTGCAATAAATACATTGAGGTGCTTAGCCATGTGTGTACCTCACACTTATTCTGTTACCAATCGCTGATGTGGAGGGGTCTTCTCATGTTAGTCCTTTTAGGATTCTATTATTCAATACTAGTATTATTAATAATTTATTTATTCTTTAATAATTTTTTACAGTCCAGACTTTATCCCCTTCTTGTTCCACCCTCTGACTGTTCCACATCCCATGCCTCCTACCCTGTCTCCAAGAGAATGTCCCCCACTCCACCCCTCCAGACCTCGTTACTCCCTGGGGTCTCAACTCTCTTGAGGGTTAGGTGAAACTTCTCTGAATGAGTCAAGTCCAGGCAGTCTTCTGCTGTGTATGTGTTTGAGGTCTCATATTAGCTGGTGTATGCTGCCTGGTTGGTGGCTCAGTATCTGATAGATCTTGGGGGTCCAGGTTAGTTGAGACTGCTGGTCCTCCTAAAGGGTCACCTTCCCCCTCAACTTCCTCCAGCTTTTCCCTTATTCAACCCCAGGGGTCAGCAGCTTCTGTTCTTTGGTTGGAGGTAAATTTCTGCATCTGACTCTTTCAGCTGTTTACCGGATCTTTCAGAGGAAAGTCATGATAGGCCCTGTTTATGAGCACTCAATAGCCTCAGGAGTGGTGACAGGTCTTGGGGACACCCTTTAAGCTGGGTCACACTTTGGGCCTGTCCCTGGACCTTGTTTTCCTCAGGCTCTTCTCCACTTCCATCCCTGCAGTTCTTTCAGACAGGAACAATTATGGGGCAGAGCTTTGACTGCTGTATGGCAACCCCATCCCTCACTTGATGGCCTGCCTTTCTACTGGAGGTGGACTCTACAAGTTCCCTCTCCCCACTGTAGGGCATTTCATCTATCCCTCTCCCCCTTGGAGTCCTAAGAGTCTTTCACCTCCCACATCTTCAGTACATTCTAGAGGGTCGCCTCATCTCCTATCTCCTGAAGTTGCCTGTTGCCATTCATTCTGGCCCTCAGGGCTTCAGTTCTGTGTCCCCCACCTAATATTTGATCATGTTTTCCTCTTCGCCTCCCAGTCCCCCTTTCCTCCCTTCTTCCCTTGCCACCTCCTGTGATTGTTTTTTTCTGCCTCCCAAGTGTCCTCACTTGGGCCCTTTGAGTTGTTAACCTTCTTGAGTTCTGTGCGTTGTATCCTGGTTATTCTGTAATGTTTTTCACTAATATCCACGTTTTAGTATGTACATACCATGCATGTCCTTTTGGATCTGAGTTACCTCACTCAAGATGGTATTTTTAGTTCTGTTCATTTGCCTGTGGAACTCATGATGTCCTCGTTCTTAATAGCTGACTAGTATTTCATTGTGTAAATGTATCCATTCTATTATATGATATGGTCTAGAAACATATTCTTCTATATGCTATGGCCTGGAAGACTCAATTTCCTTGAACTGTTTAGATATAAATTTCAGGAATCCAATGTTATCCATAATCAACTATTATCACTATGAACTGTACTTGACCATTTATTTCACATTTTTAAGTGATTTCTCCTTATAAAATGTGAACACAATATTTTTCAGTAATGTACTATCCTTGTACATTTTATTCTCTGAGATGAAAAATAAAAGATCAAACACTCAGCATCAGGCTAACAGAAAAGATTTTCCTCTAAGCAATTTGACCTATTCATCTGCTGTCCAAGACCAGTCACACTGAGTCTGCCCACTCCTCTGGCTGCCTATTGGCAATTCAGAGTTATTTTCCCTGTAAGAAATTTGTCACATTGATGCAATGGAGAGATAGAACAGGGAATGATTGCTTTAGTGCCAGAGCCCCTCAAACATCTTGATTTTTTTCTAGCTTTAGTGGTGGCTGAAATAGCTCCCAAAAGGCAGTGAAGTGACCTTCACCTCAGCAAGTCAAGACACAGTCTTGCAGCTTGCTGCTTTGTTCTTCCCGAGAGGAAGTCAAGGTCAGGCCAGGTTATTGAGATGTATTATTCCTGCAGAGAATTCTACAGCCATGAGAGCGGAAGAGCTTTATTTACAAATTTTATTATTTCTAAGTGATTTAAACTGCTCTTCAATGACACTTGAGAAAGAAATTATTTCTCAATACCTGTGTGCCATCATATTAAATGAATGGGGACTTGAAAATAGCATGTATATATGGTAAAATTATTTCCAATACCTTCTGTGTGTGTACAATGTGATTCATTGTAATACTCTTTTATTTGTTTAAATATAATATCACCATTTTTCATTTTGTTTCACTTTTGATGTTATAATTAAGTACAACATTTCTCCATCTTCTTCCTTCCAAAGCCTCTCAAATATTTCTTTATCTATATACATATGTACACGTAATGAAACCTATTTAATTCACATAATGACACTTGTATGTATGTTTTCAGAAATTACTTTGGCACTGGACAACCAATTGGTGTGCTCCTCTCTAGGGAAATATGCAGATGATTCTTCTCTCTGCCTCTTATAGCACTGGAGTGCTGGGATTACACAAGTATAGCACAGCATTTGGAATTTTTTCAACTTATTCACTTTACATCCTGCTCTTTGCCCCCTACCTGTCAGCCCGTCCGACAACACTTCCTCTCCCCCCACCCCATCACTTTCTACCCTGAGCCAGTATCTCTGACCCAGGAGCTTCAAATCTACATAAAGCTCGGCACTTCCTCTGCCACTGAGGCCAGACCAGGCAGCCCAGCTAGAAGAACACATCTCACATACAAGCAACAGGTTTTGGGATAGGCCTCCATCCAGTTGTTCAGAATCCAAACCAAGCTCAGGTCATTAGGCTTCAAATAATTTTTACTCTCTTAGTCATCTAAATGATGCTTCTTCACAGTACTACACTAGCTTTGTTGGTATTATCTTTGAAAATACATGCTTTATTTTTATTATCGTTTGCTAATATTCATTAGCTAACAAATTTATTACCAATATCTACTTTGAAAAGTAATTTATGTACTTGATTTTTTGTCTTTCCTATGTGGAATTGCTTATATTTTTGTTTTGAGGAAACTGAGAAACTTTCTGGGAAATATCATTAATAAAATACAACTTATTAAGAAGAAAATTTATTCTGAATAATATAAATGTGTAATCTAACATTTCCATTATATGTGGTTTTGATACCAGTAAATTCTTTGGTATCAGAATTTTAATTGTTATTAGTTCCTTCCAAATGTGATTGTTCCATTATTTAAATAAGGATCATTTCAGTATATATTATGATACTTCTGATATTTATAAAAATTAATGTGTGTCTATATGCTCTGTTAGTGGTAAACATGATTTAGAACAAAGAAAATTAGTTGTTGTTTAAGATTAGAACTATCAGAGAAAGGTGACTCATCCTGCCACACACCTTTTATCCTAGTATACAAAGTAAACTCCAGCCCATCTGAGGTTAGGCAGAGAAACCCAGTCTTGAAGCCAAAGAAGAAACAAAACAAAACAAAACTTCTCTCTCTCTCTCCCTCCCTCTCTCCCTCTCTTCCTTTCTCCCTCCCTCTCTCCCTCTCTGTCTCTCCTTCTCTCTGTCTCTCCCTGTCTCCCTCTCTGTCTCTCTTTCTCTCTGTCTCTCTCTGTCTCTCTGTCTCTCTCTCTCTCTTTCTTGCTCCCCCCTCTCTCTTTCTCGCTCCCTCGCTCGCACACGCGGGCGCGCACGCGCGCGCGCACACACACACACACACACACACACACACACACACACTTACACTCACACTCACAAAACATATTTTCCCAGGTTCTCTATTTTGAAGCTTCCCAGATGATTGTAATATGGGACCAGGATTATGAATAATGTGGAGGCTGGCAGAGAGGATATTGCTTTCATTACTTCTAACGATACCTGTGTTCTTCCATGATCAAGAAGATAGAGGGAAACAGAAAAGCATTCTAATAGATCCAAAACAAGTTTTTTAAAGCTATACAAAGGGAATGAAAACCCAAGCATTGAAAATGGACAGATTAGCTTGTATGACATTTCTTCTACAGAAAAAACAAAAAAAAAAAAAAAAAAAAAAAAAAAAAAAAAAAAAAAGAAGAGAGGTATTGGGAGACCGTGGAGAAATTTGAGATCCTGAGAAAGCATTGTCTGGGTCTACTTTACCCTCTGCTGATCTGAAACTCTCTCGAGGCCAAATTAGATTCCAGAAAGACTGTATTGAAGGAATAAGATTTGTTAGTACACTAACCTAATATTTAAGCATTCCATATTAAAAATATTTAAGTTTTTATTTAAATATTCTATCCATTCAGCCTGAAATTTTCTCTTTACCCTCCAGTATGATTCAGCAGGAAGAAAATTTGAAAACTTGTGATCAGCACAAGTTAAAAAGAGACAGAGATAGATTCCCATGATCAATGACCATGGCAGAGGGCAAGAGTAGACTCACTACATTCTGTTAGTGTACTTGGGGTACTCTCTTAGGGAGAATTTTTTTTTTAATGAAAACTTTAAGAGTGGACTGAGAAGGAAAGGTGATAACAATTATTTAGAGTTTAAAGTAACATGTCTGGCCAGGCAAGCTATAAATCTAGGCAGCTTCCTGGAAGAGGGAGTTAGAGAAGAGGTAGAAAAGATGTGAATTAACTTCATAGACGAATAATGTAAAAGCTGAGAGTGTGCAAGAAAGCATGGCCAGGCATTGGGCAGGTTTCTGAAAGGAGGAAAAAGGAGAATTGGTAAACTACGGGGAAATTATATATTATGCTTTTCTGAGTAACTCATCACAGCTGCATGGTTCCAGCTTCATGAGTGGCTGCACAGAGAGCATAGCTCTGGGAGAGGAAGCACACTGTTTCAGTCAGACAATGATTACTATTCCTCCCATCTCCTCAGTAGCTCATATGCTGAATGGGCCTTCCTGAGTAGAGTTTTCTTACCCAGGTGACTGGCCAGCCAAATGGATTGTTAGGTCTCAGAGGGAAAATCCTGCTGTGTGTCTTTACTGTTGTTGCTTGTACATAACTGAATTCAGACTAGGCCACCTAGTATTGTGTAACTAAATTTTAAAAATAATATCTATAGAACTTTCAGGTTAATTTAATCAGTGTTACCTGATACACTGATTTCTGCTGAATGTTCTAAGCTATTATAAACATCTGAGATAAGGTGCCTATTATGATTATGTAGAATGAACATAACATAGAAAATAACTTTTGTTTCTGTTTTAAAATATACCTATCTTTAAGCTTGATTTTTAAGTACTCTTCTTTATGAACTAAAAATGATAGTGCATAAAATCATAATATATTGTTTAATTGACAATTAAAGTGAAAATTTTACTTGACTTATGAATATAAAAGATAGCCTATATTTTCATATACTTCAATATATACAACTATGTTACCATGTTGTGCAATATAAGTATGCTCTTTTATTTAAAGTGACATTATAGTCCAAGAATATGAAATGCTATTTTAATTTTTAACATAATTGATAATAGATGCATAATATATATTTATAAAGTTGTGCCATAAATCAATCATTCTTCATTTTCTGCTCATTCTATAGCTTATGGCTTTTGAAAATAATCATGTCCATGTCTCTTACAATCAAGTTTCTATTGCTCTCATTCTGCTACTAAAGATCTTACCCAGATTTTTGTTAGCAAATTTTCAAAGCCTCCTATTGTTAGAGGAAGTTAATCACAGCCATCCTGTGCCAATTCAATTTGATAAGCATTCATAAGCACTTACAATACAGTAGACACTTCTGATCCAGCACTTAAGAAAATGAACTCAATAGTTGGAAAATCAGTTTTAGAAAGAACACACACTGATTGCCAAGACTTTTATATTAGAATTAGAATGAGGTTTTTTATCCACAAAGAGAACCTTGAGTTAATGGAATCTAAAGAATGAGAGGCCTTGGGGAAAGATATTGTTCAGATCTGATATGCCATTAAGAGATTAGATGCTTTTAAAGCTGCCAGGAGAAAAGTCCAAGTGATACACACTCATGATAGTAATGGGAAGAGAAATGTGAAAAATAAAAAAAAAAAAATAAAAAAGACTTCCACAGTATCACTCAGCATAATGCCATTGATTAAATAATGACTAGAAGGAAATTACACCTTGAAGGCTGATAACATCCACTAGAATACCATCTCTGAAGTAAAATGTATTTGCTAACATTCTAATAGATCACACTGCACAGTGCATTTCAAGAATGCTAAATTGATTTAGGGAATGGGGATGCTGATTCTTTGAGGCTGTTACTGCTCTGTAAGGTACAAAGGCATACTTAGATTTTCAAAAAGCCACTGAAACAATTTTTGATAACAACAGCTCTCTTAAATTCAAATCAAGATTCCAGCATTTGGAAAGATTAACTGTGAATAATACAATAATAGTGAAATATGAAACTGTTATCAGATGCATTGTAGGAAACAAGTAGTGGTCTGCTTATAAAAGGGAAAACACTTGAAGTTGTTTTTACTAATGCTCTAAATAACTTTTTTTTATTTCTTACTGACTAGTTCTATTCTGAAAGATGCATTGGAAGTATGTCATAGAATGTAATACTACAGAAAACTTTAAATATTATTCAAGAATAAATAGAACTGAAAATAACTATGGAAGGACACATCTAGGAAGTAGCAATATATTTTAATCAACTATTAATAAAATTCTTCTCAACTTTGGCTTTTTATTTTTAAATTAAATTAGTTCAATTGTCACTACTCTTTAATTATGACATGAGGGGATAGAACATTTTAATTCCTTCTGTTCTTATTTAAGCAGCTACGTCTTTGCTAAAAGGATAACCTAACAACTGAGAATGTGGGTGGCCTTCCCCTGTTAGAATCACAGTCAAACTCTAGTAGTGATAGAGCATCAAGATTAAAACACAAGAAATGAAAATTTCCTCTCTAAATATTAAAAAAAAGAAGGAAGGAAGGACAGAAGGAAAGAAAGAAAGGAAGAAAGAAAGAAAGGAAGGAAGGAAGGAAGGAAGAAAGAAAGAAAGAAAGAAAGAAAGAAAGAAAGAAAGAAAGAAAGAAAGGAAGGAAGGAAGGAAGGAAGGAAGGAGATAGGTTCTCACAATTTGTAGAATTTTGCTGTCCATTCAGTTAATGGAGATTAAATAGAATTTTATTAAAGAAACAGGAAAGTGTGAAAGAAATTTATAGTGACACAAAAACATCAATGTAGGATTCTCATTTCATGTGAGAATTTGTATTTGTTGGGATACTCTAGAGAAATAAAACCTGTATCATACATGGTGGTGGTGGTGGTGGTGGTGGTGGTGGTGGGGTGGGGTGTGTGTGTGTGTGTGTGTGTGTGTGTGTGTGTGTGTGTGAAAAGGGTAGGGAGAGATGATACATGATAGATGAATAATAGACAGACACAAAGACAGTTGGACAGATAATAAGAGAGATCTTTTGCCCTTAACTCGTTAATTAGTAAATAATGTTAGAGCTTTGTTTTTCTTTTCTCAAGTAAAATAAACAATGGGTTCTATTATTGTCATATCATTTACATAGCCTTAGAGGCTTGCACCTGACTGCCAAGTTTGAACCATAAATACAGACAAAGACACAGGAAAATAAAATCTGGGGATAGTCTAGATTTGACTTCCTGATGGAGAACCACAGAACTTCATAATCTCATTGTGTTTATTATATGTACTTGAACAGAGAGGCAGGATTATTATATACAACTGATTAAGAACGAGGTCAGTATATATGGATAAAGAAGAATAAGGATCTATGGTGTACAGCTGAATCAATCTTGGTAAGACCAGTCTATGTATGAAAGCAATCTTCAGTCTGTCAACAGCCAGGGGAGGAGAGCTATGACAGACTGTTGAACTTCCAGCCAACCTGTGAAGCTCTTGTCTGTTGGACTTGAGAACTGAGGACCTGAAAGAATGGTGCAAACTATATTTTAATTCTGTCAACAATCAACTTCAATTTCAGTGTACATTTATATATGAAAATAAAAAAATAGCAATGATTCAAGGAAGATTGTTTTTCAGAAACACATGCAAATAAAGGTCATTAAACACATTAATATCAATAAAGAATATCTTTCCCAAACTTGCTCAGGACAGACTAATTTAAGAACATACTATGCATTATATTTGGGAAAGCACAAAAGCAAGGCAGAAAGATATACCCAGATTCAGGGTACACTGTTCAGACTGGGTTCTATAGCTATATTCCAACATGCAAGAAGAACAAACATGTCTTATAAATTGTCACATGAGACATGAAATCACATCCAAGAACAATCCAGGGAAGAAGGTACACCTGAAGTAAAAGACCCTGTGCCTTTCTTCCTGGAAACTATCAGTTTCCAAAGGCATTGTTCACCATGAGTCATACTTTTGACTGTGTTACAACAATGGACTTTAAAAAAAAAACATAAAAACAAAAAAACAAAAACAACAACAATAAAAATACCAATACTATTAATGCCAAACATGGGCCAAAACAGAAAGTTTTGTCATTTCTTTTCTGAACATGGACATGACTCGTAGAGAATGGAGAACAGACGATCTTGCAGTTTTTCATGAGTTTGCATCTGAGACAATCATGCTATGTCAAACAATATACTTTCACTCAGGAGTTCTTATCTTCAGGTTCTCGTCTGCTCCCACACATTGTCTGATCTTTGATCCACTGGAAAGATTCACAGCCTTAAGTATCCTCCTGAAATGTCTCAGGATGCAACAGTGGTCTGCTAAGAAATTGGAACTGCATCACATGCCCTCTGTTCACATTTTCTCTTCTGAAAATTGGACCTCTTGTTTAGTTGTCCTCATGAACAAGAAACCAGGAATGTCAGTGCTACCAACAGATTTTGTATAGGTCAAACCTGTGATCAAATGAACCTGTTCTGTAGTTTGCCAAGATTGTATTCTGGTTGTTCTGTTTGCTTCAAGTTGTTTCTTCTTTCTGAAATGTCTTTATTGTTTATTTCTCACCTCCTAACAATCTCTGCTCTAATGTTTTCACAGTAATAAATACTCTCATGGTGAAGATATCATAGGTTGATTCCTAACTAGTCATACCTTATACAATAATCTTGTTTAGCAATGGAATCTTTGACTTATTTCTGACTGTTCAAAGTCATGAAGCAGGTTCATAGATGTTACAATACATGAGATTTTAATAAATGAAGAGTCATCTCTGTTGATGCTAAAGATGTTAGCAAAAGCAATTTGTAAAAGGGTTCTATAAAGCCCTAGTTGCTTAAAATGGCTTTTAGTTTTCTAGAAAAAATCTAGACATTTTTTCTAGTCCTATAGAATTTGGATGGACGTGAATTATATCAATTAATTTGTAGAATTCTAAAAGAGAATTTTTTCCCAGCAATATATCCTGGTAAAAACAATTTGACTAAAGAAATGGCAGGCTTACTAAAATCTAATTAGTGTGAGCTATTTTAAGGTGTTGGATTTTGCTGAAATAAAAGTTTTAATATAAAAGTCTTTCCTAACCACTCTTCTGTCCCTATCCCTACAACCCTTTCTTTCACTCACATCAAGTCACATTTGAAGATCTACTATCAATATAAATAATATTTTCCTGTGATCCAACATCTGTCCTTGATCACAATAAAAATATAAAAAGAAAAGGCAATTTAAAATGTGCTTAAAATAATCCTTGGGAAATATAAAATAATATTTAGATAAATGTAAGTGAATGTATGCACCACAGCTACCTCAGGCTGACGTGAAATTTGGGTAGCAGGGCAAACAATACCTGTAAATTGAGAGTTACATCATAGTGTATGCAGTTCCTAAGAAATTTGGATTTCCCAATTGTATTTTGAATGGTAATGATTCTGGACAATCCACCTAATTTGCTTAGCTTCAGTTTTTTCTCAATTCCAGACATAACGCGAAAGCTTTGTAAACATAGACATTTACTGTAAAGGTCATCTAGATAAAGTTTCCTTAATGAATTTTAGGGAGAAATAGCAGAGATAAGTGGAGAAATACCAAAGATCCATGTGTTTGTGGAAATGATTCAACCTTTCCATTGAGTATCACAATATAGCATTACTGACTGCTAAATTAAAAACTTGGAAAAAAAAACTTGGAAAAATACTACTCAACAACAGATAAGGTACAAACTTGCATTTGTGACTGCAAATGTGCAGAAAATAATATGAACTTCATTGTAGCTGTTTGGAAACTATTACAACCTTTAAAAAATGAGTGCTTGATGAATTTAATTACAACATTTGTGCTTTCAGTAAATTAGCTGATGACAGACATGAGAATAAAGTATGCATAAAATGTTTATTCAAGTTTTGTTTGCAATTTGGAAAAAATGTTGCTAGTAAAACAGTATGAAAAAACCTTTAATCTTAGCAATTTAAAATGTTTTCTAATTGGTCTTAACTCAGGTCCTCTGTTACAGGAAGCATCTTTTTTCAATCTTTTTAACGAAATTTAAATTTACTAGTTCCAAGTTCTTTTATGAAATGTATGTTATTAATGTATGTTATTAATTATAGATGCATACATGTTTATGTGTATTTATCAAAGCTATTTATTATGCATATAAAATTTAATTGCTTAGAAAAAATTTTATTTAAAAAATTAAAAATTTCTGTTTCACTTCTTTGATTTTTTAGAACCTTGCATTTCACTTCTAAAAACTTGTAATGACCAAGACTATTGATTTACAATTGAGCAGAACACTATCATTGACCTATTACATTCTGATTTTATATTCAAAACAAGTTAATGTATCTTGTAATTTATAGTTCCCTTTCTCGGTCATAGGACATGATGCTGTCAAGTCTTCTTTGACAAAGTTGTATAGTTCCACATTAGTGACATAGTTCAGCTGACGTCTAAATACGTCAAGAATTCCTTCTGAAGAAATAGATTATTGCTAATGAGAAAATTCAAAATGTTTAAGCTATTTAAATAATACTAAAGAATATAACCCAAAATAAACAGTAGAAAGGGTTACGTGTGCACATCTACATACAATATGCATTAACAAAAATGTAAGACATCACTCAGACCTGCTTATCCTTGTGTATTCACAAGGTTGGTGAAGTTTCATGATGCTGTACCAATTAAATTGCAAGTTAAGTCTATGACCAATAAGAGTTTAGCATTAGTTAAACAGAGTCAATAATTTTATGAGATATGTATAGAAAATGCCCGATTTTAATAATATAAGCAACTCGCCTACAAATTGAATAAAGATTTATCAAGTAGGTCTTTCGTATACAAGGCGAGGTTATAAGATTAGAGTATAGGACAATGAAGATGCATATAGCACAGGTTGAAGTTTTATTCAATAGCATTCTAAAATAAGAGCTTTTCATGCTTTGAGTTAGAATTCTACTCTCAAAATACAATTCATCAGTATTTTAGCACATCATAAACTATTGACAAAATACTATTGCCACCATTTCTAAAACTACACATTATTTCAATAAGAAACCAGAGTTAAAATAACTGAAGATGGACCCCTTTGATATTCCTTCAGTTGCATCATACTTTTGGCTGCTTGTTTCTCTTCAAGTGTGTTAGCATTTTTTTTCTGGCCTTCACCATTGAAAATAATCCCCTTCACTACAGATTAAAACAACAATATTCAATGTAATAATTTCCCAAAATTAATACTTCATCTAAAGACCTTGATTTGAGAGAAGTTCCTGACTTCTCTCTCTCTCTCTCTCTCTCTCTCTCTCTCTCTCTCTCTCTCTCTCTCTCTCTCTCTCTCTCACACACACACACACACACATATATATATTTATATATATTTTAAATCCTTCCGTGGTACTCATTTGCCTTAGGTTTCATGACATCACATTCTAGTACGGACACACTCAAATAAAAGAGGTTTTATTTATAACCACAATCCATAAATGTATTGAATTTGTTTGAAACTGGGGGCTTCAAAAAGGGCTGTAATGCATCTTCTAAATTAAGAAAAGATACTTAGAAGACAATAATCAATAAGAAGAGAAGAAAGATTGCAATTTCAATATACCTAAGGCACAGATGCAATTCTCACAGTAATAAAATTTCATGGTTGGGCATTTTTATAAAAAGTAAAGTGGAAGAATATCTATTAGTTAGAAACAGGTTTTGATTGATGCTATGTTTCCCTTTGATGAAGTCGATGTATTGGAAAAACCCCTGCAACAATAGAACTTTAAAGTTACTCTCAACTGAGATACTATTAATTATTTCCATATTTCTTAATAGAGGCTCAAAGAACTGAAACAGAGAGAATTTGCTCGAAATGTAGCATCTAAATCCAGGAAGGATGAAAGAAAACAGGAAAAAGCACTCCAACGTCTTCACAAGCTGGCCGAGCTAAGAAAGGAAACTGTGTGGTGAGTGTATAATGAAATGTTAACTTCTTAAAATACACTCAGAAAATAGCTGCAGGAGTTAGCAATAAAGGGCACAAATCTATTTATTTCAGGACAGGGAAAAGGCATATGTTTTCATGGCCTTTGTTAGAAGTAAAGAGCAATCTGAATTTCATGCAAATACCTGTTTAATGCACATTTCACTAAAACTCCAAAATTGCCCTGTAATCTCAGCTCATAAAAGTCTATTTTGCATCAGTTGAGGCCTGTATCTAAGCCATCTTAATTGAAAGCTGTCCCATTGCTTCATGAAATTCAAACCATTTGACTGAAGATGAGAGTGAAGCCCTATCTTCTGACTCTTGGCAAAAAGCGTTTTTGAGAAAATCTTACTTTATTTTTTTAATGATAATTTGGAGAACATTTCTTTAAAATTACTTTTAAATTTGAAAAAAAAACGAGGTCAGAAAGATACTGCCACTTCTGAAGCAGTTCAAAATTAGTTTCTCTGTGAATAAACTATAGCTGGACTGTTAGAAGTTCACAGCTCTTAAACTTTGACCCGCTTCTCACAGTGAGCAGCTGTTAGATGTGAACAGAGTTATAATTCAGACCTCACAAGCCCAGCCAGGGCAAAGCTATTAAAAGAAAATCTCTTTGTAAAGTGCCCTTATTTCTCTCGACAAATGAAGTCTCTCTTGTTACTGTCTATAACAAAGATTTTGCGCTAAATTAATTTTCATATTGAGTATTGTCATGGAGTATTTTGACTTACAAAGAAATTTTTAAGAATTCTAAATTTAAATTTTAAAACAATATAAAGGATTTTTAAAATCCCCTGTGGAACTGTGTAAAGAAATAGCTGTTCAACTTTGGTAATTAGATCTGTTTACAGTGATGCAATCAGAGGCAGAGTTGATGTAAATCAAGGCTATATAGAATCTTGGGACCTAATTACTACACAATAAAATGTTCTGGAAGTAGAATTGCCATTCGGCTTCTGATATACTAAGAAAGATGTATTTATAACATATGAACAATCTCTAATACTTCATTAAACCTTTCAATAGACAATAGTTCTCATTGTACACACACAAACATGGACACAACTTCCCACTAATTTTGTACATAAAAATGCTAATATTATTTAGATGTAAGACAGGCAAGACAAATGTACGTTGCTTTAGTGATTCTAAAAATCAGCTATAATATATGGCCATTTGAATTTCTTTTTTTTTTATTAACTTGAGTATTTCTTATATACATTTCGAGTGTTATTCCCTTTCCCGGTTTCCGGGCAAACATCCCCCACCCCCAATCAAACCCTTACAATGGAATGAATTTGCTCTTAAGATAATCCTTAGTGTAAATGTAAAGTTTAAAGATTTCCTATAATATACACAGGTCAAATTCTTCTTTTAAAAAAGTCAGCATGCATGATAGATTGCTAAATGCAGTTAGAATATAATTCATGTTTTAGGGAAATAGTATCCCCTTATGTAGCACTATATTTTACGACATAGTTTACAACTTGAGAGTAATTCTAAAACACGGGCATCTTTTCTCTAGCTAACTTAGCTGACGTACAACTCTTGGGGAGAAAGCAGATTTGACAAAACTTGGCTGAGGTGAACCATTGAAAACATTTCAAGGCTTTCTAAAATCTTAATTAGTGTGATGTTTTTGTTTTTTATTTTGCCCTTTGAAATCTGTTTTATAATAGCGATGGTAAAAATGACTGCAAATCAAAAATAATTGTACTGGAGTGTGTTTTATATAAATCTCCGTGAAGAGGCCTGGGTACGAAACAGTCACTGAGTAGCAATGATTGGGAGCATAAGGAGCTCCTGTATGTTGTTCCTTACAGCTCTAGACAGCATTCCTTGACAATAAGTCTAGGGTACCCCAACAATAACAAGGAAAAAATAAATGTTGCTGAGGCACTGGGAAAGGTAACTTCACTCTATGAAATAACTTTATAACGCATTCAAATTTCAATCCTAGACTCATGATAGATGTTGGATTTAGAATCACATGGCTTCATCAATATTCAGGTATGGATGAAGGAGAAATTCTGAGGACTCGCTCATTTTTCTTGTTGAACTGGCTGCTACTGACAGACTTGGGAACCAGGATAATCATTGCCTTCTGCTGTGTGCCCACTACTGTCTCCAACAGCAGACAATGTACACTCCCAATCCAATGAGTGCACAAATTATCCTGGTTAAACTAAACAGGGCACCAAAAGAAAGCAAAGCACCAGGAACCCAGGAAAGGGACTTTTTAGAGACTGTGAGGTGCAGCAGTTTGATGTGGACAGGAAGGACATTTAAAAGGGAGTGGCATATAAAGTGATATAAAAGTTTCAATCATCAAAATTAACTAATATAAATTGGAAAACTTCCAAAAACATTTAAATATATATATCTAATAAATAAGTCATTGAGTAGTTTATTTTTATTCAACTTGTCTTCTAACTTATAGTTTTTCCACCCTTTATAGTGCTCCTGGAAGCGGCCCCATGTTCAAGTCAACGACTGTTACTGTGAAAGAAAATCTCAATGAAGTTTCCCGAAGAGAGAGTGTAGATCCAGTTAACAACCAGCAAGATGTGGTTCACAGTGACGAGAAGGGGAGAGATGGTTCTACAGCTTCTGCAGAAACAGAAACTGCGAGTAACTGCACAGCAAACAATTGCCAGACTGGGGATCAAATCCAGGCGATCCACAGACACCGAATTGGCTTCTCCTTTGCATTTCCAAAGAAAGCCTCGGTGAAGCTGGAATCCTCTTCAGCTGCAGCCTTCTCAGAATACAGTGATGAATCCTCTGTGGAGAAAGAATTCAGCAGGAAAACTAGATTTGTCCCCAGTCCTTGTCATCTTCAGCTATCATCACCAACATGTGAGCTTCTGAGTTCTGAGGACAAAGCTAACTCTTCTCCACCAGAGGCCATGTGTCTCGACAAAGCAGCTGCTCAAATGGAAGAGATGAAAATAACCTCTACTGAAAACAACACAGTGTTAACTTCTTCATTTTGCCAGCTTCAACTCCCTGCATGTTCTGATGAAGATACTTGCCAAAATTCGGCCCCATTTGAAGACCAAGCATCAATGGAAACTGTTATTGTGAATGAAGATGGACCTGTGAGTAAAAGCAACCCAGACATCATAGAAAAGAATCCCACTGCGCCTAATGACTGTACATCAGCCCAGATGAGCACAGAGGAAAACATCACGATTAATGATGTGGCCAAAATGGAAACTAGAAATAAAATCGGTCATGAGCCACTGACACCTACAAGCACTGCAGAAGAGAGCATAAGGTTCCAGAAAAGACCAGATTTAGGTAAAAGACCGTGTGATCCATTTGTACCTGTACTTAACAAACTTGGATCCACAGTGCTTCAGTGGCCATCGGAAATGCTAGCTTACACAACTACAGAGCCATCAATATCTTATAGCTGTAATCCACTCTGTTTTGACTTCAGGTCCACTAAATTAAACAACAATCAAGAGAAAAGTAAGCTAACCTTAAATGACCCTTTCTCTCAACAGAAGGAGGACTGCTGCAAGAGAGCTGATTGCAGTGAGGTTCCAACTGGAAGAGTGACAAGTGATGAATCCGGCAGGAGTAAAAATGATTCCCCTCAAGTTACTACACATTCCGCTGCCCACGTTGTATCTAATGGCTGTGATTTAGGACAAAACGAGGATGTGGCTCAGCGGTATAAACATATGTCCTGTACAAACAGAAAAACGTACAAATACAATTTTGCTAGAAGTCAAATTAAACGAAACACTTTAAATGAGAAATATAACAAAATCAGGTTGAAGGAAACCCGTGAGCACTGGTTCCATAAGAGTAGAAGAAAGAAGAAAAGAAGGAAGTTATGTCGGTATCATCGTGGGAAGTCAGCCAAAGAACCTGAAGGGTCCTGCAAGACAGAAACGGACAGACAGTGTGCTGATGAGGCTAGGAAGAATCCACTGGAACCAGTCCTGGAAAGGCAGTCAGGGAGTCCGGAACGATTGTCAGACTTACATCAGCTGGCAGATGAAAGTCCCAAGACAGCACCTACACATTTAGTCGAAAATGAAAACACAGATACAACATGGAACACTGAATCCAACGACAATGCTCTTGGTTCTCAAAACCATGGAGGAGAAAATGCTATAGTTGTAAATGAACAAGCAAATCCGCCAATGATACATTCTGGGAAACAAAATTTAACATATGTCAGAACTTACTGTTGTTGGAAAGCCAGAACACCAAGATGTCAAGAGGATGACGGGTGCTTCGTTTCTCAAAGTGATGTGAAAGACCCCACTCAGAATCAGCCTGTTAAAAGAGGTTATAGTTCTCTCACGCATGACACAGAAAGAATTTACCGGAAACGCAGACAGCATTCATGTTCTTACTCGTCAGATGAAAATTCAAATCAACAAAGTCATTTAGGAGAAGAATACTTGAGGCCATCAAATGCTTCGCTCACTTCCTCTCAGCCTAAGAAGAAACGAAGGAGAAAAAGAAGCAGACTTCACATTGGAGATAGAACTTCAAAAATAAAAGACAATTCAAATTATTCCACAATGTGTAGGTCTTCTTTGAGTCACCCAGATGGGTTCACAAAGGAAGATATAAAAGAGGACACAAAACCACAAGAAAATATAAGTATCAAGAAGAGCTCAGAACACACAGAGCAAACAGAAAACAAAGCGATGTTCCATCCTCCTAATCCACTTCCTTCTGAAGCCAGTGGCAAAGATGAGCATTCAGTAACGGAGCCTACTCCGTGTGGCTCATCCCAGGCTTCCAGTGATTTTGCTACACCCGTGAGTGTCACAAGGGACCCACCAAATGGCACGAATGAGAATACCTTGCTTGAACACAGTCAAAGAAGTCAGACTACCCACAGGAATGAGAAGCCAATTCCTCTCAAGGAACCTAATACTGAAAGAAACTTCCGACACCCACCGGCTAAGTCGTACATTTGCCGTTATGAACTGGCTGAGACCATTCCGCAGGGGAAGACAAGTGAGTCATCGACAGAGTGGCTATGTTATAATTCCGGAATCCTTAACACACAACCACCATTACAGTTCAAGGAAGCGCATGTCAGCGGCCATGCCTTTGTAACAACAGAGCAAATCCTGGCTCCATTGCCTTTACCAGAGCAAGCTTTATTGATTCCACTAGAAAATCATGATAAGTTAAAGCATCTGCCCTGTGAGGTCTACCAGCACATTATTCAGCCAACCATGCTAACCAACAAGGTCAAATTTACCTTTCCTCCAGCCCCCCTGCCTCCTCCCAGCACTCCGGTGCAGCCTTTGCCTTTGCAGCGGCCCTTCTGTTCTACCTCTGTAACCACTATCCATCACACTGTTTTACAGCACCATGCTGCAGCTGCGGCGGCAGCAGCTGCAGCTGCAGCTGCAGGAACCTTCAAAGTGCTTCAGCCACACCAACAGTTCCTTCCCCAAGTTCCTCCTCTCGCCAGAACATCTATACCTCAGATCTCCGTAGGAACTGTAGGACCTAGGCTTTGTCCAGGACGTCAGCCAGCTTTGGTTGCTTCTCCTCAGATGCCAATCATCCCTGCCTCTGTTCTTCACCCCAGCCACTTGACTTTTCCACCCTTACCCCATGCACTTTTTCCTTCATTGCTTTCACCGCATCCAACTGTCATTCCCCTCCAGCCCCTCTTCTAGTCACCACCATAAAGAAAAAAGAACATATGTATGAGTAGGTGTTTATCTACGTGCATAATTGGCTATTTAACTGACAGAATAAACCAGCCAACGCTGGCCTTATTTCAAACCATTTACTGTAAGTGTAATGATGCTAATAAATTATTAAAGTTTCTGATATATAATATTATTAAAGCACTGATTAGTTTGAGAATCAATACAATATATGCTGTATATTAAAATGATGTCTTAAGAGTATGTATAATGTACATAAAATATATTTATGGTACTGTAATTTATGTTGTAAAGTATGCTCCTTGTTTTTTCTAATCTTTGTGTATTTGCACCTTTAATGTTTAGACAAAGCTGATGGCCCTATTTGTTTTGTACCATGTTCCTTGAAACTGTAAATTCAGTGAACTATATCTCTTGCAATAAATTTTTGTTAATTATTTAAGTAAATCAAACTTTGGTGTTTAGATGCTCTTTCCTGATTTAGTAGTATTGGAAATTGTGTTCTATTTATGATTCTCTTCTGCAGAGTGGTATCAAACAATCACCAAGAACAAAGTATCTTCAGAGTTTTACTGCACATAAGTGCTGCCATCAATCACAGCAAATATAATAGTCAGTATAATTGTTGGTGTCTCCATTTCATGTAACATTGCTTATATTGAGTCTTACTGCCTTTCTTGGCAATGAATTGAAACAGTAACCAAGGAAATTTATATTTAAGCAACTTTAGAATTTGAAAGTGGAGTAGTCTAAAAATTATGCAGAATATGTATTATCCCCCACAAGAGTACTAATATAGAAATGTCAACTAATATAATTTTGCTCATAAATTTTTTAGATATTAGCATTCTTAAATTCATTTTATTCATATTAAGTCCTATAGGAAATATATATGAAAATATTGACATAAGTTAAGAAAGAATTTTAATTTTAATAATTCACTATTAAATGACAATTGGAGATCAACTGAAGAAGCATTGTCTGTGTCTTGATATACTCTTGAGAATTTAGATATGGGAAAAGCAAAAATCAATAGCTCTGTCTTCAATAATGCTTTCTCATAGTCACACACGTAACATCCTTCCCAATCAGGTAGCAATGTAGATATTTTCCTGATCTCTTTTCAGGTTTTAAGCAGTCTTTTGGATCTTAATTTATTTGAAATTAGTTAAGTATTATATTTTATCCAACTATTGATGAATAGTAAAAGATGCAAATATTTATTGGAAAATCTAGTAGGAGCACAGTTTCCCCAAGCAGTTCCCTAGTTGTGTCTACTCCAACGAATGCCAAGGTGATAAGAAGTCTTCATATGCATCATCATGGGTCATCTCACTATATGCAAATGTTAGGAGTCTTGTCATATCAGACAGCACAGTAGACTTCAACTTTAATGCAGCCCTGTTCTGAGAAAGTTTTATTCATATGAAATGGATGACCCTAAAAGACATAGCATATGGCATCTGTCATGTCACAAAAATCAATATTGAGTTTTATTTTAAATAAGAGCCAATGGGGAAAGTTAGGAAATTTATTTTCATTATTATTTACTATAATAACAATCTAGTTTCATATTCAGCTAAAAATGCTTGTAATAGGCTAAATGTGCCTATTTACAATTGACAAATAAGTAGGTAAGATAGGATGGATGTACCTTTATTTAAAATGTTTTAATATAATATGTTCTCAAAGTGGAAACATAATTTTGAACAGATGATTCTTTTCTCCAAGAAAAATATTTGAAAATATCTTTGAAGAAAAAGTAGATGAAAACATCTACTGAGAAATACAGATCCAGATTGGTTTCCATACTTCGGAACAAAAATTTTGCTTGTGCTGCCCCAAATCCAAACTGTCGGACTTTACAATGTATAATCTTATTTTGCATCACCCTATGCCTATCTTCCAGCTTGGCTATTTTTACAGCTTGTTTATATCTTGCAATTCTTTATTCCAAGAGCTTCTTCCTGCAGCTCATTTTATATGCAATTGTGTGTTTCCTCATCTGTCACCATGTTATCATTTCTATTTTCATTCCTGAACGATGTGGCTCTCCTACTGTTTAAGTTGTTAAGTCATGTGCCTAGTTAGACTTACTTAACCTTTAAATAAGACTGACTATGTAGTTTTTTGTTACTGAATGGCAGGAGTTTCTGGTATGTGGAAGAAAGTTCTTATGTAAGAAGAGTGGAAATTGAACTTGACATATAAATGGTTAGGTTGTCATGGATACAGATAGTTGAATAAAACTTGAGCTCTAGCTAAGTACTATCAAAGTCATCCTGATTATAACTTCATCTCTGTACTTAATACTGTACTATAAGGTACTATTTATATTATCTTCTCATCCACTATGTGTTAGAGATATGAATTTATAAGGGAACACTTGTTCATCTCTTCTAACAACACCCTACAATCAAGTGTCTCAGGTCAACTGGCTCAAGAGCCACAATGAGTGGAAAAATCATTGAATAGTCAAGAAAGAGTCATCAAGTAGTGGCTTCATCAGACTCCTGAAGCTTAAACTTTCAGTTACAGAGAATGGTTCATGTCAGTGGGGTGACCAACCATATTCTGAGAGCAGTATAGGACGCTTCCTGGTGTTTTTTTTTTTTTAAAAACAAACCATCCTAAAGCAGAAATTTTAATTTTTTCAGACTTGCATTATTATAAATGCTATCTATGATCTATTAGTTATACGCATTACATGTGTGGCTATCATGATGAATAACTTCAAATTCAGAGTGAAGCATGAGTATGGAATGCCACCACACTCAGCCAACAAAGATTTTAGAAGGATAGGGAGATGATGTCATAGTTAAAGCCCATGACACACAAAGGTGAGAACAGATTTTTGATCCTGAGATTCCAGGAAAAAGCTTAGTATGAATCTACTTGTATAATCCTAGTACCGTTGATAGGTTAACACCTGCAGATCACTGCACCTTGGCCAGCAAGCCTATCCAGAACCATGAGTTCTGCATTCCATGAGACATTCCAGCTGTCCCTAATGAATGAGGCAGAGAATGGCAGACCAGGACCCTGTCAGTTATTCCAGTCTTTTCATATGCATGTACCCATAAGCTTGTGGAAATACCACATGCATATACAGTATATACATTCATAACACATACAAACAAATAAATCAATAAAGGCTAAAATAAAAACTTACATACACTAATTAATGGAGAAAGTAAGAGGAAACACCTATAATTTCTGTAATTTCATATTTCATGCTTGCCAAACAAGTATTTTCTCCAAACTCCTCTATTGGTGATGGTCAATTTACAAGTTACACATGGACTATCTCAACTTGGCTATCTAACAAAATTTTAGCTCAAAACTCAAACCGATCATTTTTTCTTATAAGTACCACTGAAAGGTGGTTTTTGGTCCTATATTTATAAAGTCTGTGACTAACAAAATAGCAAAACATATTACTAAGATAAAAACCACAATGCATTACATTTTGCCCACATCAGAAATATTGAACTACTGAGTTCTTTTTCTTTAATGTCTTTTGAAATAGTATCCATTTTATTGAGATGCTATTTTATCTCAGCCTTGGTAATTGGTAAGTCAATCCTGTTTTACAGTCGTCTCCATTCAATCACGCTCCACCTTGGATAAGTCATCTTCATGTATAGCCCTTATGTTATATTTTCAATACTCAATCTCAACCTTACAGGCTACATTTTAAATTTATTTCAGATTCTGTTACTTTCAATATAAACATTAAAATCCTTTATCTGTCATGTGAAGAAAATCCTTCCGTGAAGTGCATGTCAGCATCCATACAATATAGCATTCTTTAAGGTCATGTTCAAACTAGGTTCATCCTAGTTGACACAGCTACAATCCTCCTGTAGCTTGTATGAACATGCTCAGTCAGGTTTCAGTGTTCTTTGTTTCTAATGTATCACCACATACCTAAGTGGACATGAGCCCATACTCAACAAGGCTGTCATTTGTGTTGAGAAATTTCCCTTCAGTTTATCTCTTTCTCACATAAACACCTTTCTGCACTCTATTTTCATGTAACACTCAGTACAACATTATTTTTAGAAATATTTCCCTCCGTTGCATATCTTGCCTCCTTTAGCCAATCATTTAGAACACAATCTCTGTAACAGTGAAGTATATAACACATAATGAACACACCATATCATCAATGATGAGGAATGAAGCCTGTATAAAACATACATCTGATTCTATACAGAATGTACTGTAGAATTCAAGGCTGCTTTACAGTTTTATTCCAGGCTCCTCCTAAATCAACTGTACTCAGAATATATATATATATATATATATATATATATATATATACACATATATATGTATATTTGTATATATGTATATATGTATGTATATATATGTATGTATATTCCAAGTATATATTTACATATATATACACTAGAATACATATATTCTAGTGAAATTATCTATCAGATAAAAGAAAATTATCTGTCAGCCAATGGTGAAAAAAGAAAGCATACCTATAGATTAAGCTTTCACCTCTTCCACAGAAGCCCAATCTCCCTGCATTGTCTCTAGTTCTGCATCTCTTTCTAGGAGTTTGGCAAACATTTAACTACTGTCCTTCAATTTTCTGTTAGACTTTGTAACTGGATAGTAGTATATTATGTTCCAGACACAAAACTAAGTTTTGCTGCTTACTAAAACACAAATGGAATTCATCTTATTAAAATGTGTATGGTTCATAATAAGGAAAGCACAATGCACATATTATATGTATGCATCCAAAGTCATCTCTGTCATATTAATCAGTTGAATAGATTGTAGTTGTACTAGTCTGTGCCTTTTGCTTCTTGCCTTTTGCTCTCCATCCTCATTCTTTCATGAATCTTTTTTTCTTTCTAAGATTTGTTTAGCTAAACCACAATCACTTGACTTCATAGGAAGAAGGTTCCCTCCAAGAAGTTTTTGAATCAGTTCATTAACTTTGCTCACAAATATAACGACATAGAGGCCTATGGTATGCTAATACTGAGAGTGGAGCCCCAAGGGCCTACTTTAAAGACAGAAATAGCCATATGTACATTTGCCTGCCAAGTACTAGAATCTCTCTCACCATTTTCAAGTCTCCTGGGCTGTGTGTATCTCTACAGTGAGGACTGAGTACAATCACGCAATGACACATCGTTTCTCATGATATCCAGGATTTTTCAACTACTTCAAACATGAGCTTTCAAATCTTAATCAACTTTCATTGCTATTGACAAAACATAAGTGTTCGCTTAAGCCTTTCCTTATCATTTTGTCTCTTAACCTCTTACTTTTAAATAATCTGATAATTTTATTAATCATATCTTCACATGGTTAGTGTGTGAATATACACAGATCTTCACAAACGTATCTATATTTTCTTTCTATAATTCTCACTTTAACTGAATCATTTTAACATGTTGTATAAATTGCTTCCTAAAACACTCCACTGTTCTTTAAATCTTCATTGTCTCATAGTCTTCAGAATACTATGCTTTATACTTAAAATTAAAAATTATTCACTGTATCTAAACCTATCAAAACATTGTTTCTTTTATCTTCCACATCAAACATTGTTTCTTTTATCTTCTACATATAATTAGCCATATTTATGTTTGTCTTGCTTGATATATTCTTTTATAATAGTTAAATTTTATTATTAATACTTTTCTTTTTTAATAATATTTTTATTCAATACTTTTTAAAAAAATTACTTAATTGTTTTTACACACCAAATTTAATCCCCATCCCAATCTACTATCTGACTGTTCCACATCCTTTACCTCCTACCCTCCCCAATACCGCCCAGTTTTCAAAAGGATGTTCCCATCACTCCAAGCTCCCACACCCCCCTACCAGGTCTCTCCACTCCCTTGGGCTTCCAGTCTTTTGAGGGTTAGGTGCATCTTCTCTGACTGAAGTCAGACCTGGCAGTCCATTGCTGTATATGTGTTGAGGGCCTCATATCAGCTGGTGTATGCTGCCTGATTGGTGGTCCAGTGTCTGAGAGATCTCGGGGTCAAGGTTGACTCAGACTGCTTTCCCCTAATTCAACCACAGGGGTCACCAGCTTCTGTCCATTAGTTGGGTTTAAATATTTGCATCTGACTCTTGCAACTGCTTGTTGGGTCTTTCAGAAGGAAGTCATGGTAGATTCAGTTTTGTGACCACTCGGGAGTCTTAAGTAATGGTATCAGGCTTTGGGGCCTCTTCTTGAACTGAATCCCACTTTGGGACTGTCACTGGACCTCCTTTTCCTCAAGCTCTTCTCCATTTTTGCCCAGCAGTTATTTCAGACAGAAACAATTCTGGGTCAGAGTTTTCGACTGTGGAATGGCAACCACTTGAAGCACTGTCTTTCTGCTGGAGGTGGGCTCTAAATGTTCCCTCTCCCCACTGTAGGGCATTTCATCTAAGGTACCGCCCTTTGAATCCTGAGAGTCTCTCACTTCCCCAGTACATTCTGGCGGGTCTTCCTAACCTCCTTCCTCTAGAGGTCTTCTGTTTCCATTCTTTCTGCTGACCCTTGGGGTTTTAGTCTTTTACCCCCACCCAATACCAGATCGCGTCCCCTCTTCTTCCCTCCTCCCACCCATTGTGGCTGCCTTCATATCCCTCCCAAGTGGTATTGCGTAGTCCTCACTTGGGTCCTTTGGTTTGTTAAGCTTTCTGGATCCTGTGGACTGTATCCTGGGTTTGTTTGGTTTTGGTTTTATTTGTTTGATTTTGTTTTGTTTTTGTTTTGGCTAATATCGAATATTAGTAAGTACATACTGTGTAAGTCATTTTGAGTCTGAGTTACCTCACTCTGGTTGATATTTTCTAGTTCCATCTATTTGCCTGCAAAACTCAGGATGTCCTTATTCTTACTTGCTGAGTAGTATTCCATTTGTACATGAACCACATTTTCTGTGTGCATTCTTCTGTTGAGGGACATCTGGGTTGTTTCTAGTTTCTTGCTATCACAAACAAGGGTTCTATGAACATATTAGAAGATGTGCCCCGGTAGCATGGTAAGACATCATTTGGGTATATTCCCAAGAGTGGTAAAAATGGATCTTCAGGTAGATCAATTTGCAATTTTCTGAGGAAATTCCAGGTTTCCAGAGTGGTTACATCAGTTTGCCATCCCATCAGCAATGGAGAAGTGTTCCTCTTTCTGCACATTCTTGCCAACATGTACATTCAGTTGAGGTTTTGATCTCAGTCATTCTGACTAGTGTAAGGTGAAATCGCAGGGTCATTTTGATTTGCATTTCCCTGATCACTAAGGACTTAGAAAATTCCTTTAGGTGCTTCTCAGCCATTGGAGAGGCCTCTGTTGTGAAGTCTCTGTTTAGTTCCATACCCCGTTTTTTGATTGGGTTGTTTGGTTTTTTGGAGGTTAACTTCTTGAGTGCTTTATATATTTTGGATACTAGCCCTCTATCGAATGTGGCGATAGTGAAGTTTTTTTCCCAATCTGTAGGTTGCTGATTTCTCCTATTGACTATGTCCTTTGCCATACAGAAGCTTTCCAGTCCCATGAGGTACCATTTATCAACTTTTGATCTTAGAGCATGAGCCATGAGGCTATACTTAATCTTATATCAAAATAATAAATTGAAAAGATAAGTTCCTAGAATGTATTCATGCATGAAGTATTGAGATTTCCTGACAAACCTCATGTTAATAGCCTTCTAGAAATCTGACTTTTTATTCTCTTCAACAGTTATTATTAAATTGCAACTATCCATATATTTACATGATGCTAAAAAGTCCAAGATACAGTAAATTAGGAGAAAAATCCATATGCTCATATACAACGCAAGTCATTTTCTCGTATTTTAGTGACAACATAATGTGTTAACTTATGATAGAAAAACTTCTGACTTCATAATTCTTTTTTCTTTTTTATTGGATAGTTCACTGCCATTTCAAATGTTATCCCCTTTCCCAGCTCTCCCTCTTCCAGTCTCCCTTTCCCTGATCCCCCTACCACCCACCCATGCCCACATCAACACCCTGGTATTCCCCTAACTGAGGAAACGAGCCTTCACAGGACCAAGGGCTTATTCTCCTATTGATGCTGGACAATGCTATTCTCTGCCACATATGTGGTTGAGCCATGGGTCCCTCCATGTATACTTTTTGGTTGGTGATTTTGTTCCCAGGAGCTTTGCGGGGTCTGGTTCTTTGATATTGTTATTCTTCCCATGGGTTTGCAAACCCTTCAGCTCCTTCAGTTTTTTCTCTAATGCCTTCATAGCAGTCCCCATGCTCAAACTTACGGTTAGCTGCAAGCATCTTAATCTGCATCATTAAGGTTCTGGCAGAGCCTCTCAGGAGACATCCATATGAGTCTCCTGTCAGCAAGCATTTCTTGAAATCAGCAATAGAGACTGGGTTTGGTGGCTGTGTATGGGATAGATTCCCAGGTGGGGCAGACTCTAAATGGCCTTTCCTTCAGTCTTTACTCCACTCTTTGTCTCTGTATTTCCTCCTATATTTTGTTCTCCTTTCTAAGAAGGACTGATGTATCCACATTTTGGTCTTCCTTCTTCTTGAGCTTCATATGGTCTGTGAATTGTATCTTGGGTAATCTGAGCTTTTGGGTTATTATCCACTTATCAGTAAGTGCATGCCCCATATGTTCATTTGTGACTAGGTTACTTAATTCACAATGATATTTTCTAGTTTCATCCATTTGCCTAAGAATTTCATAAAGTCGTTGTTTTTAATAGCTGAGCTACTTCATTGTGTAAATGTACCACATTTTCTGTATCTTTTCCTCTGTTGAAAGATATCTGGCTTCTTTTCAGCTTCTGAGAATTATAAATAAGGCTGCTATGAACATAGTAGAACATGTGTCCTTTTTATATGTTTGAGCATTTTTTGCATATATGCCAAGGAGTGGTATAGTTGGATTCTCAAGTAGTACAGTGTTCAAATTTCTGAGGAACATCCAGATTTATTTCCAGAGTGGTTGTACCAGCTTATGATCCCACCTACAGTGGAGGAGTGTTCCTCTTTCTCCCCATGTTTGCCATTGTCAATGGCTTAGTTTTTTAACTTAGCCTTTCTGACTTGTGTGAGCTAGAATCTGAGGGTTGTTTTGATTTGCACTTCCCTGATGACTAAAGATGTTGAACATTTCTTTAGGTACTTCTTGGTCATTTGATATTCCTCAGTTGAGAATTATTTGTTTAATTCTGTACCCCATTTTAAATATAGTTATTTGGTTCTCTGGAGTCTTACTTCTTGAATTTTTGTATATGTTACATATTAGCCCTCTATTGGATGGAGGATTGTTAAAGATCCTTCCCCAGTCTGTTGATTGCTGTTTTGTCCTATTGACAGTGTCCTTTGCCTTACAGAAGCTTTGAAAATTTAAGAGGTCTCGTTTGTCTATTCTTAGTCTTAGAGCATAAGTCATTGATATTCTGTTCAGGAAATTTTTCCCTTGTGCCTATGTGTTCCAGTTTCTTCTCCACTTTCTCTTCTTTTAATTTCAATGTATCTGGTTTTATGTGTAGGTCCTTGATCCCCTTGTATTTGAGCTTTATAAAAGGAGATAATTCTAAAGACTCCTTATTTGCTCTATATTTCCAAGAGAACATTACTACATCTTACATTCTTCCCTACCTTTTCCCAGTGTTTTTTGTTTTGTTTTGTTTTGTTTATAGTCTGCAGATTAAATTCCCTTTCTTAGTTTTTTCCATGACCCATTTAGTTATTTTAATAGCTACCCCTTCTATCTAGATTTATGCTTAGTAAATGTCCTAAGTCTGTTTGTTCTTGTGAAATTCTATTTATGTATCTAAGTTAATTACATAATGTCTAAGTGCTATGGACAGACATCAAATGTCATCAATTTTTAAACATATTTCTGATCTGAATTATTAAGAGTTATAACATCTTTAATATAAGGAGAGTGAATTCCCCCCAAAAAGCCTGCTCTCATAGTCTTAATTTTTCTACATATTAAATTCTCTACATATTTTAAACAAGTATGATTCAAATTAATGCTCTGAGATTCAACTAATCTTCTTATTTTATTCAACTTATCTTTTATTCCAACGGTTTTACAAGTGGCTATTACTTTGACTTAAGTGAGTTGGCAGGAAATCAATCTTCACATTACAATGATAAGCCTAAAACCGATTATAGGTCTTATTAAATGGTTTCTCATGCCAAGAACAGGTGAAACAGAAAAGGCTAGAAATATTAGCATGTACTACACACATACACACACATACACACTTAGGCAAACTATTTTCTAGGTAATGTGGGAAAAGAGTATTTGCAATATATTTTAGATATCATTAAATATAATAAACCTTTGGCATCTAAGCATATTTTTATGTGTTTGCCAATTGCAATGTTATTTTCACTGCTGTCCTTTCATTTGTTAAACTGATATTTATTTGCAAATTTAAAATTCAGAATGTTTGCCCAGTTTTATATGATTGAATGTTATTCTTCCATATAACCTTTGCTTTAATACATCAACATAGATTATACTATCCTGAAATGCATTTGCTTGTGGATATATGTATCCACAAGATCATTTAAGTCCTACTTTGAAAGTGCTTTCCCTTGCTGAGTATGGCTACACACACACACACACACACACACACACACACACACACACACACCCACACCACTATATATATATATATATATATATATATATATATATATATATATGTATATGTATATAGTAAGCCATGGCTTAATGTCAAAAAGTGGATTGTGCAATGTCAGTTGTTGCTATAAGGCACTTTACAAAATTGAATTTATTTCTCTCTTGTCTACATGTTGTCATGTTTGCTAGTCACTTCCTGCACTTCCTGCATGTCATGCTAGCAAGGCAATAGTTTCTATACAGGCACCACAAACCAGTTGTGTGGAATAGACCACATTGTTGCAATGCTACACTGCCATATACTGTATAATAGAAGGGGGAAAGGATATGGCTTGCTTAGTAATGGGCTGGTCCATTAAAGACTGATTAAGAGATTATCACTGGTGAAGTCAGAGACAGGGCCATGTCTTCTTTAGCTACTACAAGGGGAAAAGGTTTCTACGCTTACCCAGGTTCACTTTCCCTCAAGAGGATGGAATTCCTATCGAGTTGCCTTTGAATTGTTTTCCTCTTTTAATAGATAGTAATTTTCTACTACCACATCAGGAAGTAATACATATCCTCAGATCCAAATCTCTCACTGTGACTAGCTTTATAGGAATAGGCCTGGCCACCATCACTCCTATTTCTCTAGGAGACAATGAAACTGAAAATATGTTGTAAAAGGTGCATAATTTTTTTCTTCATACACCAATTTTGTGAAACACACACACACACACACACAAACTCACACACACACAAACACACACAAACACAGGAGGCTGTTTGGAAATAAGAAACATTGCTCCATTATCAGTATGCTACAATGTCCTCAAGTCCATTATAGTATAAGAGAGTTTTAAAAATCTCTAACTCCTTAGAAACCCTAAAGACATTTTCTCATTCTACATCACACACATTTCTTTGAGTCATCCAAAGAAAAGAAGACAAATAAATTTTCTCAAGAAAATACCATGAGAATTAATCTTTCGAAACTGAATAAGTGCCTAGCCAGGGCTATTTGCCCACAGCTTCTATTTTAAAGGCCATTTTTATGAGTTCATTAAGCTGTGCAGACTTTGGCTCTGGCTAATTTTGGTGTATGATGCCTTCATTTATTTGCAATTTTTAGAAATATTTATTAAAATAAAAACAAATAAAGGAGAAAGGTCATAGTAATTCAAAATTTCTACTATGAGGCAAAAAAAATTGATTATAAGGACTACAAAAAGAGCTTTACATTTTAATAATAGTAGCCCAAAATGCTGATATTCATGAAACACAAATACACACACATATGTATGTCTGTGTGTGTGTATGTGTGTGTGTGTGTGTGTGCGTGTGAGTAAATATAGTTGTTTATATTAATTCGGTGAGTGACCAAAATCCCTTACAAACTAATTAATAGGTACAGGTAAGTTTGATTTGCTTTGCCTTAAGAGCCTATGAAGTAGATTTTATTATTCATTAATATTACACAATTAAAGTTATGAGAGAACATTTCACTAAACATAGTTTTGAATTTTCATATGAATAGTCTTTATTTTTCACTTGAAGTTATTTAACTGTAAGAAAATAGTGTTACATAGAAAATTTTATTTACTGCTATATGAAAAATTGTTGTCAACATTCAAAAAACCCAAAACGTATTATTTGAATGATGTAGGCCATAGCAACAAAGAAAAACGCCCTTTTATTGTCCTAATATTTTTCACCTTACAATTCACACTGAACATGAATTACAATGTGTTTATTATATTTAATTTGATTTGAGAAGAGAATGTTTCTGATCTCCTGTTTCCTGTATATCAGTTGAGATACACTGATGACAATGGGATTCACATCACTAAACAAGCCAGCGAGGGGCCTTCTTTGAAGTTTGTTTCAAATATTCAAACGAGGATTGTAATAACACCTACCAAGAGATCTGCCGCAAGGATGCGTTGCAGCTCTCATAACGTCCAAGCATTTAGCATCATGAGGTTGGCAATTGTTTTTCTTCATTTTCTGGCTGGCTTTGACAGCACACCCAGAAGAGAATTTGAGGCAGAAATGTGAGGAGATTATTTAAAAAGCTCTCTCCGAATGAACTAAGAACCAATCACTCCACCAGTGTAGCAGCCAGGAAAGTGTTCAGCCTCTTCACTCTGAAGAAAACTCAGTAGCAGAAAGCCAAGGAACATTATTTGAACCAAAATGGTAGGGTAAACCGGACACTATTGCTGATGCTAAGAAACTCTTGTTGACAGGAGCCTGGTATGACTGTCCTTTGAGAGTCTGTGCCAGAGCCTGACCAAAACAGATGCGGATACTCACAGCCAACCATGTGACACAGCACGGGAACCCCAATGGGAGAGTTAGGGGAAAGATCGAAAGAGCAGAAGCAGATTGTAACCCCATAGGAAGAACACGATATCAACTAACCTGACTTCCCAGAGCTCCCAGTGACTAAACCACCAACCAAAGTGTACACATGGAGGGACCAATGGCTCCAGCTGCATGTGTAGCAGAGACTGGCCTTGTCTGGCATTTATGGGAGGGGAGGTTTTTGTTCCTGTAGAGGCTTGATGCCCCAGTCTAGGGGGATGCTAGGGCAGTGAGGCAGGAGAAGTTGAGGGGTGAGGGGTGAGTGAGTGAGGGGTGAGTGGGTGAGGGGTGAATGGGTGAGTGGTTGAGTGGGTGAGTGGTTGAGTGGGTGAGTGGTTGAGTGGGTGAGTGGGTGAGTGGTTGAGTGGGTGAGTGGGTGAGTGGGTGAGTGGGTGAATGGATCAGCGGGTGAGTGGGTCAGTGGGTGAGTGGGTAGGTGGATGGGTGAGCACCCTCATAGAGGCAGGGAGAAGGGGATAAGATGGGGTGTTTGTGAAGGGGAAACCAGGAATGGGGATAATATTTGAAATAAATAAATAATGAAATAACAGATAAAAATTTAAAACAAGAAATGAAAGAAATAAAATCCGAATAAGCCAGTGACTGAGCGCACTCAGGAAGCCCACAAATAAAACTTTGCTGGTTTTATTGCTTGAGGCTCTTTGCTGTCATGCTCTGCTTTGTAGGAGTCCTGTAGCTTTCTTATATTCAAATGGGCTTTGTTTAATTTTCCTTTCTACTTGGAAACATTTCCAGTAATTACTGTATTTTAGAAAGGGATCCAAAGAAACATCTTTGTAAATTTAGAAAATCATGAGGCTGCTCACATGTCTGCATTCTGTGTATATATACGATAGCATTATTTTGTTTTGAATTACTTTTAACCATGTATGTAATGAACAGTCTTGGGTGAGTGTGATAGTTTCTGCATTTACAGCAAAGTGTAGGAATGTTTACTGTCCATTATGAAGAAGATAAAAAGCTCCCATGTTAAGGTTAGCACGTGTCTTTCCTAGGGCAATGATAGAGTTGTCAGGTTCCGGGTGGGCCTTTTTTATGTTCTCTTGCCAAAGTCAGAGCTCAGATAAACAATTATAACTGCTGTTCACCACTGAATCAATGAAACCATGGTAAGCTAAGTTGGTAATTTTCAAGCAGAATAAAGACTCTCATGTTTCACTCCATATTGCTGTGTACATTTCTTCATGTCACTTTTTTCTTTACCTTTTACTGTGTCTCTTTCTCCAGTGGGTCTCATCTTTTTCCTTCAGAAATAACAAAGGAAAAATAGTTCTACCTTAGGATACATTTCCAAAACTCAACACAAATATGGAAAAAAGTGATGAGGTGGGTATAGCATTTGTCTGAATATTATTCAAAGGTTTGTTGCCATGGGGAACCATGATTCCAGTGGTAAGAAGCAAAGATAGATATTTGTACTATTGACATACTTGTTAGAAACGCCGCCAAACACAAAAAGATGGACACACATAAGATATAAACCATGAAAACATGATGCTATGAATAATTAAATCCTCATGTAAATTTTAATTCTTGCAATTAATTGATCCATAAATATTAGGTTTTCATCTTAGCTGAGTACCGCGCGCGCGCACACACACACACACACACACACACACACACACACAGAGTATAATTAAATTGGGGATATTTTAGAGTACGAATGTTCACATTCTATCTGCAATAATAAGGTGTACGAAATTTCACTTCCACCTAAACCTGTGGTTTTAAGAATTTAGTTCACTCTCTGCATAGAGCTGAAACCAAACATTACTGATAAAATAGAAACTGTTTTCCCATGTGTAACATTGATTGCAAATCAGATCTCTCTAGTATTATCTGAATGGCCATGTTCTATAACCATCAACAAAAATTTTCTGTCTTTGAAGAATTGCCACTTAATTTAAATTAACTCAGTTTTTATAAAGAGAACCTATATTTAGAGTAGAATATAGTATATAATTAAAACCTCTTCCTGATCTCCTTTGGTTTAGAATAATGTAAGATTTTGGGTCATTTATATGCCATTTATTTGTTCATAGTAGTAACACATGAATTGTATTGATTTTTGAAATTTATAAATGAGATGTTTATAATTTAACAAGTGTTTGATTTGTGTGAAATATAAAAGTTTTTTTTTCAAAAATATAGTATGTTTTCTTTTACCTGTAGAAATTTCTTATTTTGACAGCTAGTCTGGACATAAAACTGTACTGTGAATGAGTAGAGAATATAAGCATAATGATTTAGAAAAAGAAATGTGTAGAAGAAAGCAATCTAGTGTTTACTGCTTCCAGCTCCAGTCTCACGATGCTCCTAGAAAAGTGTAACAGATTTAATAATAGTGTTCTGACTTTGCTATAAATCTCTGGCACATCCAACTGAGACAGTGCAAGAAATAATATGATTGAGAATCAGGTATACCTGTGTGGCAAAAGAAAGCCCATCACTTCTCTAGAGCCAGAAAAATGATTAAAATGAAGACCACTATAGATACAGTAACTCTACAAAGTTACCAAGGAAGAGACAGACATATATTCATTATTGAATTAGTTTAGAAACAAAGTATAAAAAGGAGACCTTGTGTCACATGAGGATAAAATTATGGATAAGAATCATTACAGATTCCTTCTGAGAGGGTTACTCTTCTGTTTGACACATCTTAATGGAAAGAAACTTTCCTTAATAGCTTAGTCTTTATAATGAGGATATAGACATGCTGTACTACATGAGCAAAGGTTATGTGACGGTCATTAATCTTATTAGCTATTAGCGTAGTTTGCTTTTTTGCCTTGATATAAAAGTTTATAATAAATGAGACATTTATATTAAGCCTCTAATTTTAACCAATGAATAGACTAACATCCATAGATTAAATAGGTTTTCCAAGAATGCTAAATAAGTAGTCAAGTGTGTGTGTGTGTGTGTGTGTGTGTGTATTTCAGTGTGTGCATTAATAGTGTAATGCTATTCATCATTGAAAAATGCAAACACTCAAAGCATAAAATATATCAAGAAACTCACACGAATGTTTTGAAACTAGCATGAAAAGTTACATAGTAGACTCTTTCAGGAATATGACACACAAACAAAAGCAAAATTGTAGATAATGGGAAAACCTGTAGTTTTCATTAGTTTTTAGGAACAGGGAGTAAAAGATACATATCTGCACAGTTTTCAAATAATGATACTGCTATATAGACAATGTATTGGTGTTTATGTGGAGTTGTTATAATTAATTAAATTATAATATTAACTTGATAATAAAGCCAGGAGTGTTTTCACACACAGTCAAAGTCCTAGAAAGCACAATAGGAGGACCCTCTGTTACAAGGGAAAGGGGATTTAGAAGAAATCAAATCTGCCAATACCTTGATCTCAGACTTCCATCTTCTTGGTAGTATGTTTCCTAAACCATTCA
The DNA here is from genome assembly GCF_011064425.1 of Rattus rattus. NCBI lineage: Eukaryota > Metazoa > Chordata > Mammalia > Rodentia > Muridae > Rattus > Rattus rattus. The sequence continues at coordinate 59,385,479 of NC_046158.1, forward strand.
TCCTATGACATTTTATTATGACAGTATGAGATGTTTTCAAATCCTATGCATTTATTTCTACTATATAGCAATTCAGGTGACATTGGTATATTATCCTCTAACCCTCCCATTTTGACATCATCACTCTTAAGCTTTGGAGTCATTTTGCTACTACTGTAGTAGGATTTTCTACATAAACAAAAGAACCTTCTGGTCATTGTGCATGTGTCTTTAAAGATGTTTATTGGATTCTGCTGACAATTTTATTGCTTATTTTTCTTGGTCATGAAATAATGATCAAATGCCTTTGCCATTATATACTGACTCATAACAGGTTCAACATGCAGGGTTACACAGTAAAAGACCATGTGCCAAAACCAAGCAAACGAAACTCTTTTCTACTTTTATACTGATTGTTACAGTCATAGCACACAGTAACTAAAGCTGAGTAGCATAGTTCAGTCTCCTTGCCACCTCTGTTCTTGTCTTCACTGAAGGTTTCTACTTAAAAACAGTATATTTCAATCACACCCCACTGACATTTTTCTGAATCGCAGACATAAGTCTGTAAACGAGTGTTTCATTTGGTTGTGAGTCATGAAAGCATAACAAATAATGAACAGAACGAACATCTCAGAAAAGTTATAACATAAAAGTTTGGGAAAAAAATCTTATGGTGAAGCTTTTAAGAGTTTTCTTCTGTTTTGTGTTTTTCTTTTAAACTAAATGCCAGTTTGTAGCAATCAAGCTTCTTTAGTTGATAGTGAGCAAACGGAATACACAATTTAGCTGGAATCAAAAGGTCTTCATTACTCATATGGTTGGATGTCCCCCATACATTATTCCCTCAGGCTTTGCTTGACCTAGGGGGTGGGTAATTGCTGATAATGGATTCTTCTCTGCTATTCCAACGAAGTAGCAAAAGAGACCTGATGTTTGTTAAATGAGCAAGTATTAAATTATTAATTTGTTAACTTTATGCTTCAAAACCTGTCTGGTAATATCTTAAGTCAGAGAGCTCAACATTAAGTGCTTCTTTCCTTAAAGAAGCATTATAACATTTATGGCTGTAGAAAATATAAGTATCAGGCTTAAGAAAAGGGCATGAATTCCTCATTTTAATGTACTTTTTATTTTGATTCTCTTGGTGCTCCTCTTACTGTCATATATAAAGAAATCATGCTGCTGCCACTTTGGCAGTTTCCATGCCAAAGTTATCAGCTCTTAGATGAAATGACAACCTTGGCTGTGGGCCAGGGAATAGCAGTGTGCACTTGATACCTTACGTGTGGTATCCAGGCAGCATGGGAGTTATGGAAGCTCTGTTTTGAACTCATCTTCCAACCTTGACCTGTCTGAAGCCAAGTTTGGAAGTTAGAAAATTGAAGCTCCAAGCATTTGACAATTCTAGAATTTTTTTTCCCACTTGACTTTCACAAATGAGTATATGCATCGATTTCTCTGAACCACTAAAAAACAACGTGTTTTTCCAACTGTACCTTGAAATACATAATGTTCCCTCATGGACTGCTAAAACCATCTTACTTTTTTATTGAAAAATGCATTGTTTTCTCATATATTATATCGTGATTATTGTTTTCCCTTCCTTTATGCTTCCCAGTTCGTCCCTGCATCCTGACACTCCAGATGCACTCCTTTTCTGTCTCTCATTAGAAAAGAGCAGTCTTCTAACAGATAACAGGGAAACACAACAACGTAAAATATAAGTTAAAACAACAAGCATCGTATCAGGGCTGGATCAACCAACCCAATAGAAAGATAAGAGCCCAAAGAACAGGTGAACAAGTTAGAGACTCATTCAGATACTCAGGGATCATGTAGAAATATTAATAGAGAAAGCTATAATATATATAATATAATATATAATACAGCATATAATATACAATATACAATGTATAATATATATCTACACAGAGGACCTTGTGCAGATCTGAGCTGGCCCTGTGTTTGCTGTTTTGTTCTCTGTGAATTCATATGAGCTTGCTCAATTGATTGTTCTCATTATGTCATCCAAATCCTCTGAATTTTTCCAGCTCTTTCAAAAGATTCCCTGTGTTCTGAGGGAGGGATTTAATGGGCACATCACATCCAATTTAGAGCTCTGGGTTCCAAGGACTCTCTTTTCCTCTGAGTTATGTCTGTGTGAGGGTCATACTCTGGTAGGAAGAAGCTTCTCTGATGATGACTGATTAAGACACTTATCTATGAGTAGAACTGGATATCATTGGGCGTTATTTTATTGATACTTCTTTCTTTGGACAAGCAGTGATTGGTTTTGTCCTACGTTCCTGTTCTATTTACTCTCTGGTTCTTGGTCATCCAAGCAGTGTTGGGTATAGGTTCCGTTGCCTGTAGTGGGCCTTAGGTCAGCTCAGACATCTGTTGATTCTCCCACCAGGTTTGGGTCACCGTACCTCATCATATTTTCCAGTCAGAACATACTATGAGTTAAAGGTTTTGTGGTTTGGTTTAAGTCTTAACTATAGCAGCTGAAAGAATTTTTCAGCTATCGAGACAGGTGCAGGTTTTCTTCCGTACTTCTCCAGAGGTCTGACACCCAGACTTGGAATGAATGCCCTTCAAGATCTGACACCAGATCTGATCTTTGGCTGCTCTATGACAACATTTCACCATTAGACGTCCATAGATGCTTTGAAGATTCACTCTTGTTACACTAATAATTTTCATATTAAACTATGACTATTCAAATTACTTTTTTATTGGTATCTTCTTGATAGAATATATTAGAGCAGTGGAGAAAACTTCCAAAGGGTGATTAAGTCCCAAAAAATACAATTTAACTAGTGACATGATTCACTGATTTGAAAAGGACCATTGTATTAAAACTTTAGATTATGTAAACATGAACTATACACTTTTCAAATATTATTTAAATAATATATCAATAAATTAATTTTACAGTAAATAATAATTTTGCATTCCCAATGCTAGATTTTTATTTTTTTCTCCCCTTTCTAATGGTATGCTAAGAGTGCTTCATTTTACCCAATTAAATGCAGAATGGGATAAAATAAGTAGTAAGTAATAAGGTGGAGAGGTAAGAAAGGAAGAGAAGCAGAGGGGAGGGAGGAGAGGAGAAAGACAAACACACAAGGAGATGAAGGAAAATGGAGAAGGAGGGGAGAGAGAAGACAAGAACACAATCACAACTGTTAGTTTTTTGTGAGAATGAACTTTGTTGGGAAATGTTTTAAACGATTCTTTTAAAACAAGCCTTAAAAGAAAAGTCGTGACTTTTTATGAGTTTTTAAAATTTGTAATAATTCCCTTTCATTTTTTGCTAACTTTCTATTTCATTTTAAAACCATCTCTACCATAGGTATTTGAAAACCATGTCATTATTTTATTTGGTAACCTAATAATTGGATATCTGTTGGGCTTTTCTAAAACCTAGAAAATAATTGTGACCTTCTAAAATGCTATGTGATGAGCTTATTGTCAAAGTAATAAAAAGTTATGGAAGAGAAAATGATTTATACTCTGATTTTAATTAAAAATTTCAGTAAAATAGCATATAAACACGCTATTTCTACATGTGCTATAGCAGAATGTGTACATCGTGAGTCTGCTCATGAGATGCTCACAGACTCAAAAGGCAATAGCCAAATACTGTGGATCTGTTTCCTTCCAAACCTGTAGCATAACCAATGTGCATCTTTTTGTAAGAAATTCTCAAAGCCACCCCTTATGTTAATATCAGAAAATGATATCTTAACTTCTTTCCCAACACATACTATTTCTTTGGAAAATATAGTCAATAATTTTACCACCTACTGTGAGGACAAATACATTCATTCAATGGCAGGAGAGAATAGATTAATGTTTTTCTAGGGTCTGGAGTCCTGTTGATGGAATCAGAGAAAGAACTGGAAGAGCTTGAAGGAGCTCGAGACCCCATATGTACAGCAATGCCAACCAACCAGAGTTTCCAGGGACTAAGCCACTACCCAAAGACTATACATGGACTGACCCTGGACTCTGACCTCGTAGGTTGCAATGAATATCCTAGTAAGAGCACCAGTGGAAGGGGAAGCCCTGGGTCCTGCTAAGACTGAACCCCTAGTGAACTAGACTGTTGGGGAGAGGGCAGCAATGGGGGGAGGGGGGGGGGGGGAACACCCATAAGGAAGGGGGGGAGGGGGGGGGATGTTTGCCCGGAAACCGGGAAAGGGAAAAACATTCGAAAAATAATAAAAGAAAAACTCAAGTTAATAAAAAAAAAAAAAAAAAAAAAAATTAAAAAAAAAAAAAAGAAAAGAATATTACTCCACACTATTAGGAATACATATAAAATAACATATGAAAATGGTGCATTTTTAAAAAAAAAAAAAAAAAAAAGTAACAATGGTAATTTAAATAATAACTTAATGTGTTATAATCATTTCCCTTCTGTCATCTTTAACATAAGAAACAGAAAATATGTATAAATGGCATCATTGTCTTAAAGTTTACTTGGAAGATAATTTAATGTAGGACTTAGGGAAAGGACTGAAGTAACTGAGGGGTTGCAACCCCATAGGAAGAACAACAATATCAACCAACCAGAGCTCCCAGGGACTAAACCACCAACCAAAGAGTACACATGAAGCAACCCATGACTCCAACCACATATGTAGCAGAGGATGGGCCTTGTGGGGACATCAATGGGAGGAGAGGTCCTGTGAAGGCTCAATGCTCCAGTGTAGGTGAATGTTAAGGTGAGTGAGGGAGCACCCTCCGGGAGGCAGGGGTTGGAGTGATGAGATGGGAGTTTTCTGGAGGGGAAACTGGGTAAGGGGATAATATTTGAAATGTAAATAAAAAACTATTCAATGAAAGAAAAGAAAAAGTAAACAAAACAAAATAAAACAAACAGAAAACAAATAAATGCATACATATGGGAATTGTTCCATTTTCTTCATATGTAACTGGAAATGCTATATCATATATTTTATTTAATACACTTAAATTTACTAAAACATCTATTATATACATATATTGCTCAGCTTTCTAAAAATATTTTAAGTGGTAAGATATGTGTTAATAGTCACAAACCAAGTAAACTTACCCCACATATCCCTCCCCACACACACCCCGCACACAAACCCACAGAAAACAAACAAATGAAAAAACAAAATCCCAAAGAAATCAGAAGAACTTTTGAACTGGAGTTACATTTACCAAAGAGAGCAAACCAATTCTTTCTTGAAGACTTGATTGACATGTAAAATACCCTTCTTCCTGAAGGACCACGAATGACAGGACTCTAATGAGTTAGGATCATCTGATATGTTTCAAATTCCGCCACAAATTATCAGTGCTTCCTATGAACTGATTCCTCCTAAAGGGCAAAGTGTTCTTCTGTTAGCCCATCTCACATTGTATAAGAGAAGAAAAAGCCAGTTTGTTTATATCCAATCTAAATACCACATACCTCCTTAAATCCCACTTAAGTTTCCTCCTGTTTTAGTTTGGAATTTCAATGGTACAGTGTTTACCTTTGCACAAACAAAAGAAATTCTGAGTATTTGTATCATTTCTCTCCTTACATTTTACTAATTATGATTGGTATTATAACTTTGAGTTATCGCTGATGATATCTCAAGATATTAATTGTTTCATTAATGAAATTGCGAATTTTTTATAAAATAATTTTTGTAATTTTTTTAATAAAAAGTAGGTGTTGGCATTTTGTGAGCTGATGGCACTCTGTCATGAGCTCTCCGATATGATTGTATTTATTATCCCACGTATCTGAGTCATTTCTGTGTCTTGTGATCTGAGACTGGGTTATTTATAAATGATGGATACCTAATATTCTCAAGGCAAGCCTAGAGAAACCATAGCTGTATCTCCTGACCTTTTGTATAGGGCCTTTATATGGCATTATCACTGTATCTATGTGTATGTAGTGACACATAGCTAATATGGATTTTATGAAGCAGTCTCACTCTCTGATAACCATTGAACTCTTCCTATAAGTCTTCTAATCATTTTAGTCTATTTAATCACCTCTTACAGTTTTGATCGGGTTATACCTCACAGAAAGACCTAAGCTACATCACTCTTGTGTTTATTATGGGTTGGTTTGGGTTTGGGGTTTTTCTTTGGTTGCTTGTTTGGGTTTTATTTTGTTGTTGTTGTTGTTTTTGCTTTTGTCAGCCCAACAAGTGGGAATCAACACATAGGAAGAGGGAGTCTCAGTTTGACCTGTGGTCATGTTTGTGGGGCTATTTTATTGATAATTGGTTGATATGGGGCAGGGCAGTGTACTGTGGGGAACACCATCACTGGGCAGGAAGTACTGGGTTTTATAGGACATGTAATTCAAATAAAATCATGTTGCATCAAGTTGTTTTTTTATTATAATCTATATATTATCAATAGAAAGAAATCTAGAACAGGAGGCATAAAACATTCAAATCATTACACTGCAATTGGTAATATTTAGGTCATCAGTGTGATGTGCACCTTCATTTACATTTGTATGACCCAAATAATGGAGTCATAAAATGTGAAAGAGAATGGATCAAAAATGTCTCTGTGGTAAAACACAGCTCTTCCATTTTATTATTTGCCTCTGATTTCATTAGCTTGATAATCTATTCTGTTGTTTGTCATATGATCCTGTGTTGAGTGTGACAAAGGCATCATGATAGAGATGATATTGTAATCCATTTTGGGTGACTCTGACTGCATTCAGAGAGGAACTCATTCCAATCATGGGTAAATTGACAACTAGCTTTGCCAATTCCCTTAGAAAATTCTAATGAGAAATTTCTCTGGGTCGGTTATCCAAAGCCAAGTCACTATGCAGAATGTAGGAAGCCTTTCTTTCCTTTTTATGTAGGAGGCTCAGTAATGTGGGATAATGGTTTCATAGCCTGACTGTAGCTCTCCTTTTATACCAATGGTATATCAGTGTGAACAGAGTTCTCAGTTTCACTGAGAGCTACTCTAATGTTGTTTGTAGTGTAGAATGTCTACTCCAAATAGCTATCTCACTGCAACCTACATTTCAACAATTATTTTTGTATGCCATTGTGAGAAGGTTTTGGTCTGTTAGAGTTTAATTAACAAGGTCCATAGAAGTGAAAAGAAGTGCATAAACTTTGAGACTTTATCTTTACTGTATGATGTTATTCTTCATCTCAATTCATTTTCGTCCTATCAAATACTTTCAAAGGAAAGGCTGAACTACCTTTGAAGTCATCATGACTATTGCCTGTGTCCCATATTTCTTATCAAATTCTAAGGTCACCCATCTTTCTATAGTTTCTACCCTTCTCCTGATCTGTTCAATCCATATAGACACTGTTCTTACAAGATCCCTACTGCAAACCTCCCATTTCAATAAAGAGATTGAAGACACTTTCAAAAATATTTTTAAATAACCACGCTATTCTCTAAACATGAATTCTTACAATTTAAACTGAAATTTGAAGTAGAAAATAAACCAAAGGAATAACAGCTAAGATTAAAAAACCTACAAGGAAATATCCTTGCAGATGCAACTGTGGGAGCCAATGCCCCAGAGGTAGGTGGCAGAGAGTCTTGCTAGTGGTGCAAACACAATGACAAGCTTAGTGTCCCTCTACTCTCTGCTCTTTATGTGGCTCCTTATAGAGTTAAATATATGTTGGTGTTTTTTTTCCTCATAAAATTAAATATATGTTTATTTCAAAATTTCATTTGTAATGGAAAGCAGATTTTCTGTGTACTATACCTATCCACACGTGGCTCTCCCTTTATGACCATTATCTGTGGAACCTTAGAATGGAGAGTCCAGAGAGTGAAGGACAAAGCGAAGATCTTTTTTTTCCTATCAAGCTACCATCAAGTAATAATTCAAGGCTACTCCCCATTCCATCCCTTTCTATTAAGTTACAGGTAGGGTTCAGAGTACTACTCCAAACCTACAATGTGGTGCATTGGCATTTAAGGAAAACAGGAAATTTTAAAAGTCATGCTGGGGAATGGAGAGACAGTGCTGTGAATTGACATATTGATCTTAGATGACTTCATTTTTGTTTCGAGCAACCATGCCCACCACATGGCAAGCTTAGTGTCCCTCTACTTTCTGTCCTTTATTTGTCTCCTTATGAAATTAAATATAGGTTGGTAGGTCTTTTGACTCATAAAATTGGTTATCTGTTTATTTCAAAATCCATATCACAACCTCCTCTAACTCCAGCTCAAGGTGATCCAGATCCTTCTCTGTCATCTACAGAGTCACAAACATGAGACACATCAAACATACATGCATCCACACATGTGCACAGGCACACATGGACATAGACACATGCATGCACATGCATGAATATGTGCAGACAAAACACATACAAATAGTTAAGAATGTTAATCTAAGCCCAATATAATGTAAAAAAAAAAAAAAACACGTAAGTTTGAGAGTGGAGTTGAGAGGCTTAAGTATTCAGAGTCATCCTCAAGAAGAGATTCATGAGACCTTGACAAAAGTAAGCTTATAAGTAATTGAATAATAAATTTATTCATTAATTGGTTTAAAAGGATCATTTATTTTTTTGTTATTTCCTCATAACCTCTTTTCCAAGAACCTCGTTAGTTCTTCTTTTCGGTAAAGGCAGACCTGCTGAAACAAGTTCTTTTTAACCTCCTTTACAGGGAGACACACTAGTTTTCTAAGTAAATACTTTTATAAGGTGATGAGCAGCTAATATTTTAGTATTTTCTTTTAATCTTTTGTTCCATATGAGATAAATATTAATGTCTCGTAGTTGGGTCTCATTTCAGCAGAGGATTTTCTTACCTTTGAAATAAGTCTAACTGTTATCTTATGGAATTTACTTTGAAGAAATATGCAAATTTTATTAATAAATATCATAATATTGGATAGCTGAAATAAGAAGGAAAAGAATACTTAATGTTTCAAAAGTATAATTTTTCTGTTTATCTAAGTAATTATAAAAGGAAAATCATTTGAATTCAAATAAATTTTATTGTACCATTGATGGATTTAAAATTTTGATTGCAAAATGTTTGCTGGTGGCCCCATGAGTAGAATAAGTGTATTCATAGTAGTAATTAATATTGATAAGAAATAGAAAAGAACCCAAGTATATAATATATAGCTGGTTAGTTGGGGTTCATTTTCAGCCATACTTTTTATGAGTGATGGCTCATTTTGAAGAAAATATTATCACAATTAATATCCAATTTCTCCTAACTTTTGGAATACTAAGTCATGTCTTAAACATAATCCTTTCAGATGCCAAAGATTATTAGAAGTTGTCTTCGTAACTATGACATCATACTTCTCAAATGTGTCTATATTCATGCACATACACACACACACAAACACTCACACATACACACACAAACACAAACACACAAACACAAACACACAAACACAAACACACAAACACATGTGCGCACTGCATGTGTGTAAGATCCCACAAATATCATTATTTAATTAAAAATTAATTCAGATTATAACTACATATTCCTCTTCTGTGTATGGAAAATTAATTCAGGTTACAACTACACATTCCTCTCTTGTGTAAGGTTATTCTATTACAGAACCTACAAATGAATGATTGTAATTCATTTATATTTTTAATTTATTAATAAAACTTATCTATCTTATCTCTTTAATATTAAGTGTACATACAATAGTCTGTCTTTATTCCCCACACCTCTCCAGTTTTCTAATATCTAAATGATTTTTCAAACAGTCTTTGTATTTTTATTTGCAGACAGATTTGAAGTTATTGAGTTCTAATTTTTTCATCCATTTATATCACTTATTTGCTGTATATTGTTGGAGCTATTTATTTTATTTTATGTGCATGAGAGTATTGATTGTATGTATGTACTTTTTCTTGCATATGTATCTTGTGCTTGCTTAGGAGACAAGAGGGTGTCTGATGCCCTAGAACTGGAGTCACAGAAGGTTTTGAGCTGCTATATGGCTGCTAGGATTTGAGTCAGGGTTGTTTGCAAGAACAGTAAGCATTCTTAAATGAGCTATCTCTCCAAGCCTCACTTAACTCCTACACCAAAGCCATCTTTTTAGTTTAATTTTCTTTCATACTTCATCAGTTTCTTAAACTTTGCAATCCTGTTGCTCTTACTATTTAAGTTTAAACATTTCATTTAGGTTTTTTGATTGATGATAAACAGAAAAGAATTAAAAACAATCCAAAGTCTATACTTCTCATTTAAAATTGAACTTTAATGTTTTGATTCATTGGTTCACCAGCAATTATTTTATAATTCTTTATATAATGTAACTATTTTTATTATTCTGTTTGTGACATAGTTGTGTGCATGTCTACATATGCGCACACCGGAGGTTAATTTCAAGTGTCATCATTAGTCACTCTACATCGTATGCTTTGGGACATGTCTCTCACTGAACCTAGATTTCACTTATTAACCTAAGATTGCTAACTAGTGCTTTAGAGGTCTTCCTGTATCTGCCTTGCAAAGCCCGAGGGTTACAGACACATGTTGTACCATATATTCAGTGTTTTTGCATGCCTGCTGGAGATCCACACTCAGGACGATAGAGCTGACCTTTAACAATTGATCCATCTCCCCATTTCTATTCTGTAAATATAAACCTTATATCAAGGGTTTTTTGTTGTTGCTTACCATTTTGATGAGAATGTTTTCAACTATATTGTGTAGGATACAAGTCATTAAATAGTAAATGAGATATTAAATTCAAGATATTTTACAATCAATTCCTAAAAGTATAAAACATCCCTAAGCCAAATTTGTTAAAACTGCATGTCAAGGTTGGGTATATGAAATTCACTGACCCTTATAATTAGAAATCTTCATGGTAGTAATGTAAATAGAAGACATAAGAGGATATGTATTTTGAGCTTTGATCATTCTTCCATCAACATTTTTTAAAACTTATTGTACATGTGAAGGATTGACGTGTTTTATGGTTGAAATGTTAGCCTTTCAACTTTTCTCCCATTTTTTGAGATATGCTTCACCAGAAAGGCACAAAGTACTAGTTCTGTGAATTTCAGTAGTATTTAACTTTCTTTTATTGTGCATAAAAGCAGTGATAATGGAGTTTAAGTTGTTCTTCCCCTCCTTTTATGTGTACAACTTCTCAAGTGCACCATTACTGGGTAACCACTTAATGCTGGAGGATGGGAATCCCTGACACTATGTGACTCCTCATTAACATGCACAGCTGGAGCCTGAAATAGAAGGCACCATAGGGACTAATTACCTGAAAAGATTTAAATAGCAAATACCTGCTGGAATCTTTTCCTTTCCCCAGAAAGCAAAGCTCTGTTAACCCATGTATAAAGGTTCTTGTATATCTAAGACTATTATTTATTTGAAATTTAAAATTTAAATCCCTATTGTAGCACTGCTGTTTGACAACCTCCGTCCAGGCCACTTGTCTCATTCACAGTGTCTTATCCTGTGGTATTATGAGCTTAACCTGGCTGGTGTGTTTGATGTGGCAGATCTCTGGGATGTGTGTCAGTAGAGAGTTCAGAAGAGTACATGCATTTTCATCACTGCTGTTGTGAGACAAAGGGAGGGTATCTGAATGTATTTAACTGGGAGATAATTAAACATTTGTCAGCCATGTTTGATCAGGGTCTCTGGGCTCTAGAGGAGCTATTAATTTCCCAAATATATAATCCAATGTTTTTAAATCCATTTAAAAGTAAATGTATGTGTATATTTTTTAAAATCATCTAATCCACTTGTATTAATACATCCAATTCATGGTATAAAAATATCACATGTTATGCTTAAATCTTTACCTTCTTGGAGTCTTCTATTTTTTAATTATACAAAATTAGGTACATTGTCAAAATGATTTCAATGTAACAGTTAATCCCAAGGGAAAGTGACTTGCTTACCTGAGAAGGAGAAGGCAGATGGGATGTTGGTCACATATGGCAGTACTCATGAACAGAAACAAATACGCCATTAGAAGAAAGTATAAACAATTGTGATAAATGGAAAAAAAAATACCATGTTCACTATCTCAACTTTGCCATATTCAATGTAAAAATGTTAACCTTTGATTTCTTCCTTTATCTCCATAGTAATTATAATAACACTTTTTTTTTAATTTTATAATCTAACATAGTAATACTATATAGAGGGTTTTGAAACTCGTTTGCTGAGGTTAAGACATTTAAGCTTGGGTCCCTCCACTTAGTGTTTTCCCAACTTTACTTCTCCTAAGCCCACCTCGTACTAAAACATGCTCCAATAAATCATGATCTCTCTAGGTGACAAATAGTAATCTTAAATATAGATGTTACATTGTAAAGAAAAGCAAAGTTTACAAACCACCGAAATCTAGTGACATTAATAAAAATAGGAGATGAAAACAAACTAAACAGCTTGAATGTAAGAAGACCATGAAAAGTCAACACTTTTTATCATGGCTAAAAGCTAGAAATGGCACTTTGACATTCTCATTTTGATTGAGGTCACAGATACCAAAAGTTTCCTAGACAAAATGTAGATCTACCATATGACCCAGCTATACCAGTCCTTCATACATCCAAAGGGCTCAATACTCTGCTACAGAAATACTTGTTTAGCCTATGGCTTTATTCACAATAGCTAGAAAATGGAAAAAACCTATAGAGAAAATCTCTCGTGCAGTTCACTGTGTGAAAGCCTTTCCTGTCAATAACAAGGTTACATCCAGTGACTGAGACTGGATATGAAGATAGGACATCAGCAGAGAGAGAAAGGGGGTATTTTGGGAGATAATCAGGCATGAGAGTTTAGCCCAAGACACAGAAGCAGGTAGTCATATGAGACAGAGGACCAGGAAACCAGCCACATGGCATGACTGAATAAATGGGTAATTAAGTTATGAGTTGGCCAGAGACCAAGCAAAGCTTTTGGCCTAGGTATTTATTCATTAAATATTAAAACTCAGGTTCATTATTTCTGGGAGCCAAATGGATGGATAGAAACATGAGAAAACAGAAGGCTGTAGCTACACTAACCTACATTTTGAACTGATAAATTGATGAGAAAAAAAAGTGACACATTCACAGTAGAGTCCTACACAACTGTAAATAAAATGAAATCATGAAATTTGCTGAAAACGGATGGAACTAGAAAATATTATACTCAGTAAAGTAACAAGATTCAGATTCCTCATTTGAGGATATTTTTTCCTAAGCTTCAGATGTGAGCACACGACTTAGGTATTCTTAAAATTCTTAGGTATGTAAAATGCACCATGACAGAGAGAGGATCTGACACCTTAAAAATATTGCCATTTAAGCAACAGCTTCACAATGGCAACTTCAATTGAATTCACATTCTGGATGGGCAAAATCTCATAAAGCTTTGGTCCTACATGAAGACCTACAGATGACAAAGCAATTCTGAGAGGAAGAAACATGATTTTCCTATTAGATAGTCCAATTACAACTGGTGAATCTTAAAAAAAATACACATATCAGCAACATTAAATGTACTCAACATGTGAGCATGTGTGGTGGTGGGGAGTGGAGAGGAGCAAGAGCGAGAGCGAGAGCGAGAGCGAGAGCGAGAGCGAGAGCGAGAGAGAGAGAGAGAGAGAGAGAGAGAGAGAGAGAGAGAGAGAGAGAGAGAGAGTTTTGAACAATTAAAGAAAATCTCATGAACTTTCAGGGGATTTGGTGAATACAAAGAAATTGTCAGTAGAAAGGATTAGAAGTAATGTAAGTATAGTACTCATTTATAAAATCCTCAGAATTAAAACAAACTTAAAATTAAAAATTAAAAAGTTGGTGGTTTAGTCCCTGGGCACACTGGGGGTACTGGTTGCTTGATACTATTGTTCTTCCTATGGGTTCTAAACCCCTTCATCTCCTCCAGTCTTTCCTCTAACTCCTCCATTGGGGACACTGTGCTCAGTCCAGTGGTTGGCTGCGAGCCAAAGAATACACAAGGAGGGATGCATGGCTCTAGCATCATATGTAGCAGACAATGGCCTTGTCGGACATCAATGGGAAAAGAGGTCCTTGGTCCTGGGAAGGAAGGCTCGATGCCCCTGTAAGGAAATGTCAGGGCAGGGAGGCAGGAGTTGGTGGGAGGTTAGGGGAACACCCTCACAGAAGCAGGAGGAGGGGGAATGACATGGGGGGTTCCAGAGGGGAAAACGGGAAAGGGGATAACATATGAAAGGTAAATAAATAAAATACCCAGTAAAAGTATTTAAAAATTTAAAAAAGCTAAAAAATAAAATCAGTAAGTTCAACCGGATATTTAGGCGATTTGAATGCTGTACACATTTATATTCATGTCATTTTATACAATAATTAGTGATGTACTTTGAAGAATATATCATTTTATTCATGTGCATCATAAATTATATTTTGCTGTTTTCTATGATTTGAAGTTAAACCTGGGTGGTGGTACCTAGAGGAAAATATATGGAACTCAGGATGGTTTTATTGTTTATTTTGTTCATTGCTGAAACAAAACACAAAAAACAAATAACTCCAAGGTGAGAATGGATTTCACTCCCAGTCTCATAAATTTCGGTTCTGGATTCTTGAATTCTGCACATGATAAGCTGCATAGCATGTAAGTACAACTTCCGGAGGAGGCCATTGCCATTGTATACACAAAGCAGAAAGTGTAAGAACATGGCTGAGCTCAGGTATAGTCTTCAGAGGGTCACCTTCCTTGACATTGTCTGTCAGGTAAGCACTCACCACATGACATTTCAAGAACTTTGTAAACTATTGACTCCATCTGGGGACCAAGTGTCCAAAATTTGAATTTATGAAAGGCATTTTACAGTTGAACACAGCAGTTCTTTCCTGGCCTCTAAAGATTCAAACCTATTTCATAAAACAAAATCCATCTTGTGTGTCTTCTAAACAATTAAAACCTAATTAAATTTAAGTTCAGAGTCTGTTGAGAATCAGGACAAACTCTTAGCTGTAAAACAGAACTTTACATATATCCATAATATGATGGCACAAAGGCAGGACTCTCATCTCAGGTAGAACCAAAACGAAAATAATAAAATGTTTAAATTAAAATAAGTCAGGTAAACATTTACTCCCATAGTCCTGACTATGGCTTTAGGGTACGTGGGTTTATAATGTGAGCTTCTTGCTGGATCTATAAGTATTATTTATATTTCATTCCTTTGTGCTTTGAATTATGAAGCTAATTTGTGCTTTTCTTCTTTTCTTAGATTTGGAATCTCTTCTTAGAACTGGATGCATTTTCTTCTTAGGGTTTTTGGTTTAAAGATTGCTTTCTTATGACTTTAAGACATCTGCTAATCATTTTCCTGGAAGACTTGTTAGGGTAGAGATGCATGGGGCCAGAAAGTCATGTGATAAGGGGAGTTAGTCCACAGAAGAATGAGGGCAAGAGATGTCCAAATCTAGAAAACCTCACCCTGAGATCTGCAGGAGTAAAATTGTTTTCCTCCCTGCTCTGGGCCTTCATGTCCCAGCTCACATAGACTTGGGATTCCCTACCTCTGCCACCCTTGAAGTAGTCATGTAGTCTCGTGATGACAAAACTACTGGTTATCTTCCTCTCGCCTTATAAGGACGTGGTCCAGCAAGCACCTGGAATTCTTCCTAATGAACATGAAGCATTCTCAGTGTCTCTGCACCAACTATCACTGTAAACTTGCTGAAAACCTTGCAAGGCTTATATGGCCTTTAGTCATGCACATTAAAAGAGAGCTATTTTACCAAAAACTGTCTCAAGGAAGGCTGTTTCTCACTGGCATCAATCATCATCTGTAGAACTCACCTACCTGGGAATCTTCCTTGAGTCCGACCAGATATACAGCAGTGCCTGGATACCCAAGGCCAGAAGCTAACCCAAGCTAGCAAAGGTGATGGGGTTTAGGCAGGTACAAATGAAAAGGTGGGATGATATATTATATTGGAAAGTATTTATTTGTCCATTAACTCCAATTGTCAATAAATAGATCCCAATAGATAAAATACTAGGACAAACAACCAAGTAAAAGCCAGGTAATTTGTTGACAACCTGGGACTCGCATCTACATCAGATTGCATTTGTAACTGCTCTAAACAACAAATATAAGTTACTCCCCTTGAATGCGCTGTACTAGTATGCTAAAATTATCAAAGAATTAATAAAGTCATAAAAACTGAAACAAAGCAAATATCTACAAATGAATTAAATACTGTGTTCCAGCATACACAGCCATATACTGGAACATATCTAGATGTCTCCATTCATTTCTTAGTGCATGCATTTTATGGCAAACTGTACCCTCTATATGAACTTCCACAAGAATCTTTTCCTTATCATTTTATTCCTTTGCCCATTTAGGCATGTGTGTAACTAAAATCAGATATTTCATGGGAAAAAAACATGTGGAGTAAGCAAAGGCTTGTGTAATCTAATTCTGTCAGTCAGAACATGGAACTTCCTAAATGACACCACACAACAAACAAACTACTTCTCTTAGTTGCTGGAAAGTAACCCCAAACAACTCCAGACCCTGAGGATTCTCCCTCATGCAGTCTTCTGTCATTTTTGACACCTCTTTTTCCTGTTCACCACAACCACTTGCTTTGAATAAGGTATTCATTCTACTTTGTAATCACTATACAACTGATATATTCTTGAATGCAACGCAGACAACATATACACATCTGTTCCAGGTCTTCAAACCTACAAAAAATTTAACAGAGTTCAATTATGTAAACATTTAAATACTAGGTAGATTAATACCCCTGCAAATAATGTTGTCATTAAAATTTCTAAATGAGTTATTTGTGGTGTAAATTAAATAGCAAATTACATAACAATAGTATGTTATGTACTTGATACAATATACTGAATTCTATATACTAGTGTATATGAATGTGTATATTTGGAAAGACTGAAAGACAGAGACAGAGAAAAAGAGACAGAGACAAAGAGAGAGGTTATGAAGTTGGGAGCATAGACAGAGGAATCCTGGAGGAGTAAAGGAATACCAGTGAAAATAATAAAATTATAATTGTAAAATTTTCAAAGAATTAATAAAAACATAAAATCTTAAATATAAAAGCAAATAAATATCTACCAATAAAATGGTTAAAAACTAAAAAGAAATCATTACTCTTTCTACCAATTTATGCTCTGAAAATATTTGGTTTCTTGTCTACTGTAGAAAAACAAGGTTTGGGTGGGGGTTTTTTGGTGCCTCTGCACAATTTATAACACTAACATTCTGCTTTGTACAATTTAGCACATAAATATAGATTTTTTTCTTGAAATGTTAGCTCTTTTATTTTTATATTCTTTTGTTTTTATTTTATTTATTGTTCTTTGTATATAAAAAGAAAAAAGAAGAGTGGCAGAAATAATTCTTTCTAGCAGTTTAATAGTTCCTGTAGTGCCTAGTGACTTTCTGTCCAATGATTGTTAATAAAAACAGAAAAATGAGACATGGAAAAATTTTACATAAATCTCATAAACAGCACAAAATATTCTTAACGACTTTAGTTGAATAAAGATACACAAGTGCTTAAAATCCTGAGGGGGCCTTATATATATATTTTTTTCAAGCAACTGAGAACTAGATTATTATTATATACAAGTGTGAAGCTTAAATTGAGAAAAATAACTTATGAAAATGCATGATTTTCTTTCAAGATACATTAATTACTTTGGTGTTTTCCAGGATTATTATGGTCAAACATGTATGGACATGATTTTAATATATTTAAAGGCATGTATGCATTTTAATCTATGTAGATCTCTCTCTCTCTCTCTCTCTCTCTCTCTCTCTCTCTCACACACACACACACACACACAATCCATTCCCTCCATTTCTCCCTTCTTTCTCTTTCTCCTTCACTTACACATAAACACACTCACATATGCAAGCACACTTGTGCACATAAACATACCTTCATAAATACATATACACACTCTATTATACATGGCATAAGCAATATTATATCTGTACTACAAAATAATTCTTATTTTGATAATTTTGGTTAATAACCTATTCACATAATTTAATATCCATGCTATTTAAATGATTGTATAATTGAACTATACTGGCTTTCATTACAACTTAAATAATGAAAAAATAATTAATTCACTTTTTGCTTTTGCTTGTAGTGATCATTTGCCCCATAGAGGAATTTTAGTCCAGCAACATGGCTGCTCTGGTAAGGAATCACATCCAAGAATTTTTTAGATCTATATGGTCTGGATGGAATGCAGGCATATTATAAAGTATGATCTGGCTGGAATACAGATATGTCCTTAGTACATACCTTTAATCCCAAACAATGAAAGCAAGATTAGATTACAGAAGAAAGCAGCCATGTTTGAAAGTGACATCTAATTGAAGGAAGGACAAAGTGACAAATCAGAGAAAGATTTGCTAGAATGAGTCAGAGAAAAGATATGCCTAACCGTCAGGAGAATAGCACAAGAAAAAGAGGTGACTTAAGAGCAGAGCATGGAAAGCATGTGTGCTGGGACAGTTTCACAGAGACAGGTTTCAGGAGAAGACAGAACAAGAGAGAGGATGAGAAGGAACCGAAGATTGAACAAATGACAAGAGTTAGTTTGAGAACAAGCAGGGCAATTCAGTCAGAAGCTGAGAGGATCCAATTTGAATCAGTTACCTTGGAAAAGAGTTTTGAGTGTTTGTTTTGAAAACAAGTCTCTATATTTTGCTCTGGATAAACTAGAAATCATTATGTAAACCAGGATGGCCTAGAACTCATAGAGATCTGCCAGCTTTTGGTTCCAGAGGGCTTCAATTAAAGGCATTTGCCACAATGCCTTTATGTCTCTCATAATGAACAATTTTGATATGAGTTCAGGTGATGATAGTCCCAGTAAGACTGTGCATTAATCTGTGCTGTCTTAGTGCGGACTAAAGACTCTTAGAAATCTGAGCAGTGGCAGTGATATGAGTATTCTAGCTGGTTTTAGTTAGGTTTACATAGAAATAGGTATAAAAAGGTAAAGCAGAAGGCTTTTTAAAGACATTCAATATATCTAGAGAAACATGATATTTCAGGTTTGGACTAAAAAGGTATGGCTGCTAAAACTTATAGCACTGTTAAATGCAACCAAATGTGTGTGTGTGTGTGTGTGTGTGACAAAATAATTAACAAATAATGTCAATGGGGATAGAATGGGGGACACAAAAGGAAGAGAAGGATAGAAACGAGTGATGTAGAAGCAGTGCTCACATATAAAGTTCTCTAAAAGTTAATGTAATAAAAAGCATAAAAAAGATGAGGCAAATAAAGCATCACTTTCTCAAGCGTGTAAATATATAAATTATCTGAAAGATTTTGCCCTAAGAAGAGATATTGTGTCGTAACATATTAACAAGGGCATTAAGTGAGGGATCAGGTTGCTATTACAGTCAAACTCTGACCCATAATTGCTCCTGTATGGAAGAACTACAGAGATGGAAATGGAGAAGAGCTTGAGGAAAAGAAGGTCCAGGAACAGGCCCAACATGGGATCCAACTCAAGGGGAGGCCCCAAGGCCTAACACCATTACTGAGGCTATGGGGAACTCACAAAAAGGCTTTTGGGACAGCCCTCTGTAGGGGCATAATAACGTCGCCACCACTAGATGGCGCTGAGCACTAACAGTGGAAGATGGCAAGCTAGCCTTTACCGCAAGATAAGCCCGGCTCCCTATGGGAGATTATCTGTGTCTTGCATGTGCTAGAGTGCCTTCATGCCAGGTCTTTGCCCATTTCCGGGGCGTACCTGATGAGGTCATGAATAAGCAACCAATCAGGTGTGGGTGCGTACACGGGGGATAAATAGAGTGCGCCTGGCGGCGCAAGCGGGGCTTCCACCATGAGAGAGGAATAGACAGGAATAAAAGTCACTCATAGTAAGAATTTCTATGTCTCGCGTGCTTCTTGCCGGCGGGAAGTCGTGCGTGGGACATCTGGTGCCAAGAAACCCTGGATAAAAACATCGCCGGTGCCACGGGAAGCCTCCATTTCGTGGGAGAAATTCAGAAGCTATGAGTGGGGTAAGACCCTGAGAGACCATGGCTAGCCTTGATCTGCTCCAACTCTTACCACTGCCGGACGCGGCAGGTGCCGCTGGGGTTGCTCTGGCAACCCTCGGGCTTTTTCTATTGACCTTTGAGTTTCTAGCTACCACCAAACGGCTTCAGAGGTCGCGTGGGAACTGCTCAGTTAAAACAACAAAGCGGAGAGCGTTGGGGGAAGGAAAAAGATGGTCAGAAACAGGGGTAGTGAAAAGTTGCAGCGAGAAAAGGAAGCTGATCGATCTCAAGTAGCAGTCCCCTCAATTGGAGGTGAAATATTGGGAAAAAGAATGCCCCGTAGAGAAGGGAGGAGGTAAAAGGAACACAGTATGTTGGCAGAAAAACTTTGTCTTGGTGCTTATAAAAGGTGTACTTAAGCTCCGGCGCCGGCTCTCGGGAAGCCGCGGCGTCCGTGCGCTGACTCGACAGCTTTACAGAGTCATGCTGATCAAATTTGATCGAGGCAGACCGCCTGAAAATTTATTCAGGAGAATCAAACAAAAGGACATCTCAGTGCCCGTGCACAGCCTGATGGAGTTTATGTAATTGGGTTGTGAGTAAAAATATTCAGGGCTGTGTTTCACTTCCATACCATTGGCAAATGTCGGTTGTGCCGCTCAGATAATATATCTTAGTATCTTACAGGAATTGGGTTTCAACACGTTGGTGGACTAGTCCAGGAATTGAGACAATCCATCGCCCATATCAACTCCACCCGAGTGGATAGTCACCGTGGACACCATCTGGTTTTTTCCCTCTTTGTCTATTGTTTGTCTCTGGTGCACCAGGATGTCTCCATGTCTGTCAGTTTATGTCTGTGATTTTTGTTTCTCGTTGTTTAAATGTTTTACGTTTCATGTTCAAAAGAAAAAATGGTAAAAACCTTATCTGCCGGTCGTGCACACCTTGACTTGGTTTTAACTCGTTTCAAAAGGGAACAAATGAATAGAAAAACAGTTTCAATCAGGTCTTTAAAGCCCTGTGCCTAGAGCCAGGTGTCTAGATTAGCTGGAGGAGCTGCTTAGAAGCTGGCTAAGCGTCTACACGGGCTGATCTTAAAGGTGCTAACAGCTTCTCAGCTTTTTTGGTACAAGAGTTGATAGCTGTTTCTCTTAGAAAAATCCCTGACTGGTTAATTGACTCAACAGGTGACAAGGTGCATCTCTTAAAATCATAGCTAAAAAGGTAAAAATGGTGTTTGGTATATATATTAAGATATGTGTAGCCACTTCAATTTTGTTTCTCATTGGTTTTAAATGTATAAATATGCTCTGCTTGCCTTGGTTGTGGACTATTGGCTTTCAAGTTATTGAACATGGTTAAAAAAGGTATAATATTGGTAACAGAAAGTTGGCTTAAAACTGTAATTTAGATGAAGTAATTCTAGATACATGTGACATTGGGCCACCCTAGTGAGACAGGTCTAAATTGAGGTAATGTTTTTATGGAATTCTTATGCTAGAAACCAGGCTTCTAAAAGAATTTAGGACATTGTCTCGAAAGGTATTGGAGACCACGCCATTGTGCGTTCTAATGTAGAATTGATAGTCAAACTTTACAACATAATAGATAGACTTGTGGTGCCTTGGAGACTAGATTGTTGGGGGTTGAGTTTTGCTTTCCATAGGTGTGGCTTGCCCTGAAGTTATCTGTATTCTAATGCTAATTTCCACTGCCCGGAGAACAGCTGCCTAGTCACATACTAAGAGCTCAGGTGACCTTGTGGTGGTGGTCTGCTGTTACAAGGAGAATTTAAGATTGTGATTAAGGATTGCCAGTGTTACATTGACTAACTCAAATTTATTTATAATTGAGGAAAAATCAAACAGGTAGAGATTGTATTGGATAGAGATTGTTACAAGATTTATAAAGGATTGATGAGGTTTTAGAACTTATGAGAACATTACAGCTTGTTTGCTTACTCCAACTGCCATTTCAAGATAGATTTAGAGGATTGTTTTTATGCAGTTTGTTTACATCCTGGCGATTGTGAGTTTTTATTTTGTGAGCTTGCTTATAATTTTAGAGAGCCCATAGAGTGATATCATTAAAAGTGGCTAACAGCCTTATATTATATAATTTTGTTGCTTCTTCAATGTAAGAAGTTAGAACATTAAATCTTTCAATATATATATGGAAATTTTTACTACAAACATTTGCTCTCAGAATGAGCTTTAATATTTGGGGAGTAGCTGTTACACTACTCCAAAAAAGAATATTTGAAGCTAATGTTAAGCTTCTAAGGATGTTAATTGGCTAAGTACCTCACCTTACCAGAGGACTTAGGTCTTTGTTATGCACATTGGAGATAAAGCTTCAGCTGTTTTAGTACAGAGTTGTGGACTGGAGTCATAGAAGTATTTTAAAAAGAAACCTGGTAAAACATACCTTAGTCCAAACAACAATTTAATTGGTTATTACAAAATACTGATATTTGGCCTATTACTTATACAAATTTCAGGCAAAATTGATAATTTTACTCTTTACATGCTTTTGTACTTCCTACATATTTGTGCGTACTACCCATAGAAAATGCGCTTAGAGTATTTTTCATCTAATGAAAAGGCTACAGGTATGATTAGATCACTTGCTTATTCTCTTGAGTTTCTGCTGCTTCAGCACAGATTATTAATTTCCATGCTTTAGCCGCTGTTTTTAAAATGTTAAAAATCAAGCTTTCACTTCATATACTGATAGCCAATGTGTGACTTGTGGTTTACAATTGATTAAAAGGTTTTATCTTTTTAGATACTACTAGCCCTCAAATTTTACAATTACTTAATGCTTTATTGGAGACAGGTTTTCTACTTGAAATCAGTGAGTGATTCCAGTGTAAATTGTCTGACAACTCACTGTCCTTTCAGTGCTCTGGCTCAGAGAACTAAACAAAACCATAGACCCAGCTCTTTGAAAATGATAATGGAGTTGATAACACACCCTCACGAAAAGAGGAAGACTCCATTTGCTTACTTTCAACGCCCAGCCTCACCCTGCCAACTCAGATTTCTAAATAAGGCTAAATCTGGACCTTGTTTACAGGATTTGACATTTCTAATTAATGCTTATGTTTAGGTAAATAAAGTTTGTGAGGTGCTGGAGAGATGGCTTAGTGGTTAAGAGCACTAAATACTGTTCCTTTATAGGACATTTAAGAACTCAAACTGGATTGCCTAGACTCCTTAACTAGGGAGGACAGATACCAGACAGATTAGGCCTTACATAAGAAAAATTAGTAAAAAAAAATCTCATTCTTTATATATCCAAAACAATAATGCTAGAAACAATAATTTGGTATACAAGTCAAATTATAAATACAAGTGCTCAGTGTCCTCAATTTAATCCTCGAGGACTTATCTTAATAAACAATATTTTAACAATTTTAATAAATAAATAGGGGGAGATATCCCTGAATGCTAATAATACTCCTTTTATTTCAATTTTAAAATTTGGATGCCAAAGTTTATGGCACCCTACAACTAGGCATACTTCTGCCTAGGTGAGAGAGATCCACATATTGACATGATCCTGTCCAGATATTTTATATGGGGAAGAGGGAATGTTTGTGTTTTTTCTACAGGATGCTACAAGAGTGTGCCAGCTGCCTGGGTGGTTGCTGAGACTTGCTGATCCTGGTTACATGAAGATTCAGCTCTCGTGGTTCGGGTCCCTAGAGTCATTCCTCTGCCCTGAAAGGAAGGCGGAAGATCCCCCCTTCACCTTTTGTCATCACAGAAATCTTGCCGTTGCTGCAGTCAGTGTTACCGCTGCGTGTGTTCCCGTCCCACTGTGGCCTACGCTCAGACTCTGTACACTGCTGCTTACTGATTCCAGCTGTTACCCCTGTCCCTTCATTTCCCTGGTGACTCTTGCTGCCTTAACTGGTAACTGGTGTTGCCATTTTACAGACTGTAGCTTCACAGAAAGCCACCTGTGTAAAGCTACAATGACTGGAGAACTCTGTCCTGGTCATACAGATCTCAGAAATTGGTTCCATTGTCTGCTGGTTGTTCCAGAGAAAAATGACTGATCCTGAACTGTCCTGGAAAAGACCTTGACACTTTCGCTGCTATTGTAGCAGCCATTACTGCTGCAGACATTGTGTCTGCAGTGTCTGAATTATCCTCCCCTATTGTTAGACAAGTACAATGGGTGAACTTTCTGGAGTAGTTACTAACAATTGGGAATTCTAAATTTCATTATAGGAGTGGCTTGACCATGGCCCTTGGTGGCAACAGCTGAGGAGGACCAAATGAGGTGCCCACTACTTATCGGGAGTGGCTCTGTTTGATGCAGCCCTATGCTGTGGATCAGTATTCATACCATGGTTGGTTTGCAAACTCAGATCTCAACAATAATGTGACAAGGCCGTTATTCACTCAAGCACTTATGGCCATTGTACAAAGGGCCTCCACTGAATTTGGTTATCTTGCTCAGGACTTACTCTGTATCTGAGTTCCTGCTCCTGCACCCCAAGGACCTGTG
Organism: Rattus rattus; assembly: GCF_011064425.1. NCBI lineage: Eukaryota > Metazoa > Chordata > Mammalia > Rodentia > Muridae > Rattus > Rattus rattus. The sequence continues at coordinate 59,409,990 of NC_046158.1, forward strand.
GGTCCATTGCACTGGGAGGAGAGGGTCTCTCTCTGTATTCTGAGTTCTCTGCTCTTGCACCCCATAGATCTGTGGATCATTGCACTGGGATTGAGAGAGACTCAGTGATTTCCTTTGATCAGCCCCTGCACATCGCTGAGGTTTCCTCACTGCACGCGATGGGGTGATCATGACTGCTATAAAATTTATAAATAAAAAGGGTGAGATGTAGAGGGCCGCAATAACATTCGCCACCACTAGATGGCGCTGGCTTCCACTGCGCCCCACGTGGAAGGCCAGGTCAGTCAAGATGGCGCTAGCCTTTACCGCACAAGCCGGCTCCCTATGGGGAGATTATCTGTGTGCGCATGTGCTAGAGTGCCTTCATGCCAGGTCTTTGCCCATTTCCGGGGCGTACCTGATGAGGTCATGAATAAGCAACCAATCAGGTGTGGGTGCGTGCACGGGGGGATAAATAGGCGCGCCTGGCGGCGCAAGCGGGGCTTCCACCATGAGAGAGGAATAGACAGGAATAAAAGTCACTCATAGTAAGAATTTCTATGTCTCGCGTGCTTCTTGCCGGCGGGAAGTCGTGCGTGGGACAGCCCTCCAAAAGATACAACAAAGCAGCTGAAAGAGTCCATACAGATAATTTTACCCAACCAATGAACAGAAGCTGTTGACCCTTCTGGTTGAATTAGGGAAAAGTTGGAGGAACCTGAGGAGAGGACAAGCAGTTTCAATTAACCCAAGATCTCTGATAGTGGATCACCAGCAAAGCAGCATACACCAGTTGAAATGAGGCCCTGGACATATTTATAGCAGAGGACTCCCAGGTCTGGGTTCAGTCAGAGAAGATGCACCTAACCTTTAAGAGACTGAAGACTCCAAGATGTTTAGAGGTCTGGTGGGGTGTGTGGGGTATTAAAATCCTAGTCGAGACTGATGGGGGGTGGAGTTGGGGTGGATGGAAGAACACATGGAATATGGAACAGTTAGAGGGTGGACCGGGAGGAGAATAAAATCTGGAATGTAAAAATATAGAAAAAAAAAAGAAAAATGTTCTAAAGGTTGAAATGTTGAAATTTTCATTCCAAGCTGACGTTATTGAAAGATGATAGATCAGGAGGTCTCTAGCTTTTCATACAGAGCTGGTGATTACGAATTTGTTAGGTGCTGATTGGATGAACTAAGTATTGGTGGAAATGCTCGTGAAGGACTTATCTTGCCCTGTCCCTGTTCCTTTAATTTTCCTTTCTTCTCAGATGCCATTTATTGTGTTGTTTCTTTGAGAAATGCTCTTGGTGCCATCTGATTGCCTCACCACTGGTAAAATTGAGACCGCCATTGACTCAAGTCTCTGAAAGGATCAGGCAAACTTATGGATTATTCAGTTGCTTTCCTCAGGTGCCTTGTCGCAGAACAGAACTGCCATAGAAATACTCCTCGACCTCATTTAACCCTAGAGGTTTGGGCAACATTACAAAATGATTCCCATTTGATTGTAGATCATTTGCCTGATTGCCCCCTGCTATCTAACTCTGTGGTTACTTTGTAGTTACCTTTACTGAGTCCGTGTGACCTCTAGTCTGACTGCATTCCATACCCTTTTAGGGAATTAAATTCAATTTTTAAAATGGTTGACAAATTATTGACACATTAATAGGAGGTGTCATTAATACGTGAAAAATACAGTTTCAAATGCCTATTATTTTACTTAAATTAGTTTTAGACTTTTCAGTGATATATTCATTTGTTCCACAATTTTTCATTCTGATTCTGAGCAATAGTTTTCTTGAAGTATGTGATGATTTTTGGGTGGCTTTGCATACTGGGGAGAGCTACATCAGTTAATACCATAATGAAATATCTCGGTGCCGTTGAAAAGGTGCATATTAATGTATATATAATACTAATGAAATCATTTGTTAAGGATTTACTTTAGTATAGCATGAGTAGCGTGATAGACCACAATCACTAACAAAGAGAGACACCTTTACTTTATATGTAGTTCTTTATTTTTCTTGTTATAAGACTAAGAATACAGTGTTATTTTCTAGATCATGTCATCCACTTCAGTGCAGATTTGAATTTAAGGCATGCAGATCTGGAGTGTACAATATTCACCAGTATGCAGTATTTCTTTGTTAATATGCAATTGTGAATGATTCAAAAGAAATGAAGATGTAATATTTCCTATATACTACCAATGCTTTACACAGAATGCACTGCTAATCACATACTAATTATGTGAGTACCTGCAGTGAAGGCAATTGAATCCAATTATATTATTTGGATGCAGTGATAAAATAACATACTGGGCACACTTCAGCAATAAAACAATTATTTTCATAATATTCATATATTTGTTTTCTGATGAATTTTCTCTTCCTGACAGATAGATAATTACCTTTCTCTAAATCTGTATCTATACCTGTGCCTAGCCTTTTACTGGGAAAATGTCAGAAGAGATATCAAGGAAGACAGGATCAGTTTTTTTGTATTTCTTCTCATATGCTGCTAGCTCTGTTCATCAGCTTTCTATTTCCTTTTAAATATTTTAATCACCAACACATAAAGTTTATCAAAAATTACATTTATGTTGGAGTCTGTTTTTCAACATATGCATTTTGAGATATATGCAATTCAATTCATCCCAGACAGAAAAGAAAATAAGTAATATTATCAGACAAGATGAAATCCCTCATGTCAAGGTTAGACAAGGAACACAACAGGAGAAAGACTCTCTAGAGCAGGCAAAGGAGTGAGAGATGCACCCACTTCCACTGTTAGGAGTCTCACAAGAATACCAAGCTAACAGCTATGACATGCAGAAGACCTTATATGGATGCTTGCAGGCCCTGTGTTTTCCCCTTCAGTCTCTGTGAGCCCATATGAGTCTTGCTTAGTTGATTCAGTGGACCATGTCCCCCTAATTTCTTCAGTCCCTCTGACTTCTAGCATCTTTGGTCCTCATTTTCCATGGGGCTCCTCAATCTCCGAGGGGAGGGACTTGATGTAGACCTCTACATTAGACTCTCTCTTCACATGTCTAGCTGTGGATCTCTACATACACAATCTCATTTGCTTCTGGAGAAACCTCTCGTATGACTACTGGAAAGACACACACACACACATACATACAGAGAGAGAGAGAGACAGAGAGAGAGAGAGAGAGAGAGAGAGAGACAGAGAGAGAGAGAGAGAGAGAGAGAGAGAGAGAGAGAGAGAGAGAGAGACAGAGAGAGAGAGAGAGAGAGAGAGAGAGAGAGAGAGAGAGAGAGAGAGAGAGAGAGAGAGAGACTAGTCATGTTTGGTTTTACCCTGTGTCTCTGGGCTATTCAATCTCCAGTTCCTGGCCATCTCCAGTGTACGACCTGGGTTCCTTTCCTGTGGGCCTCAAGTTAAAGCAATCATTGTTTGGTCACCCCTACATGTTCTGTGCCATACCCCAGCACATCTTTCTGGCAGGAAAGATTGTAGATAAAGTTTTTGTGGCTGAGTTTGATGTCTAGGTTTGTCTTTCCATGTCCTACACAATACCAAAGAGATGAGAATGTATGGGTGAAGGTTCAACGCCCAGACAGGCTTAACCTTTCTAGATTTGATAAGTTTAGTGAAAGTTGTCCTTGGCCATGGAGCCCTACCTTTATTTTTCGGAGAGCAACCTCCCTCCTAGAAACATCCTTTGTTGTTTAAGGATGTCCATTGGACTTCCTCAGCCAACAACTCAATTGAGTGTAATAATCTCACCAATGGATAACTGAGTTTGCTACAAATGATGACCAGTTCAGAATCCATGTTCTCCATTACTAGGGTTACCCTTATAGATTCCAGGAACTTTCCACTGAAATAGGCACCCACACAACCCCTCAAATGTCCCCTAGCATTCCAGCTGTTTCTCCCCACACTCTCTCCCTCTGTCTCTCCCCCTTTTCATTATAAAAAGTGCTATTGAATCCTATACTGTAGTTCTCCCTATGTTCTTTAAAATCTATAGATAAAAAATAGAAGACATTTTAAAGATAATTTTGTTAAAAGGGCATGATCTCTGTAAAATGGCAAAACTTTTAAATGAACATATAAATTCACATACAGTAACTCATTTGCTAAATGGAATAAATGGACTTTAATACCATCAAAATTCTTTTTTTTTTTAACATTTATTTATTATGTATACATCATACAGCTTTCTGCCTGCATGTATGCTTGCAGGCCAGAAGAGGGCACCAGACCTGATTATAGATGGTTGTGAGCCACCACGTGGTTGCTGGGAATTGAACTCAGGACCTCTGGAAGAGCAGACAGTGCTCTTAACCTCTGAGCCATCTCTCCAGCCTCACCATCAAAATTCTTAACTGTTATCATGAACATTCAATATCGGAAAATTTCCAAAATATATATTATTCAGTACTATATGCTGAGAAGTTTCTAAGTGGGTAATTTATACCCTTCCATTCACGTCTTAAGGTAGTGGAGATGTGCCCCAGAACCACTTCTTGTATGCTATGTGGAATGGTTTTCAGCTTTGTGAGTAAAATACAGAAGTGACACTGGAGACCATAGCTTCTGTGGACCCTGACTATGGGCTACTTTATCTGTTCTGGTTTTTGCAGCATATGCGGATGTTTTCAGTTGTCCCTTTTGCCTAGCAATGAGCTCAGACTCTTTGTGAAAATTTTCCGAGAACTCTCTTGATTCACAGTAAAGCTTACAGTTATTTTACTATTGTGCATTTGATTTTGCAGCCATATTTATATCAGATGGCTGCTGGCAATTTCAACTAAACATCTGTGGAGCTCCTTTACAGCTGTGCTTAGATGTACTCTAGTGAGAAGCTGGTAAGTTTTGCAAGTCTCCACTTACTTCTGGTGACCATTTTCTGTTGGCCCTCGTCTCTCAACAAGATTGAAAGACAATTCCTCTTCTCCACCTCCTGCAGCCTCAGCTAGTGTTAATTCTCCATCCTCACAGCCTACCTTCCTTCACCACCTGTCTTAGCCCTTTGACTGTAGATCACATTGTGTTGAGAAGGCATCAGAAAACTCCTTTAACAGATAGTAGTGTTGCCCTGAAGATTTTCCAGTGAAAACAGGCAGAGTGGAAATGGAGTTAGACTAAGCTCCACAGATGAGGAAGAGACTCGAGGGGGTTGGGGTATTATATTGGGAGGGAAAGTAAATAAATAAAAAAAAAAGGAAACAGAGTTAAAAAAAACTTTGTTCTTACTAATATCAATCAGTTTAATAACACATATTTCAGGGGAAACTCTAAAATGTTTCCAATGTAATTTCTTTAGTTTGGCCTGTCGTAAGAATCAGTTATACAGTTCTAATACTAGTTCAGTAACTGTGGTTAAGCATGGCTATCTACTCTTTCTTTCTTGTGCATGTGATCACGACTTTATGAAAATATGGCAGTTAAACACTGTTTTTATTGCACATGCTAACATTTAAATCATCATATAGTAAGTTGCTTCTAGTTCTTTTCAAAACCTTAAATTGACAAACAGAAAAACATGAAAAGATATATTGATTAATGAGGGAAATCAAAGGCCTTTAAACATTATCAAAACTTAATAATCCCATAATATGTATGAACATAGAAAATAAAAGAAAATATTAAAACGGTAAAATATTTTAATGCAGATAGAATTGTTTATGCATAGACATAGTTATAAGCACTTATGAAGTATTTATGAAGAGTTAATTGTGTACTGGTCTATATTTTGGTGTTTATATGGAAAATCTTCTCTAATTTTAATAATAATGTGTGGTGTGATGGTTTGTATATACTCTCAACTCGGAAAGTGGCAGGATTAGAAGGTATGGCCTGCTGGAGTAGGTGTGTCACTGTGAGTGTGGGTTATATAACTCTTCTTCTAGTTTCCTGGAAGTCAGTATTCTGCTAGTAGCCTTCAGATGAAGATACAACTCTCAACTCCTCCTGTACCATGCCTGCCAGGATGCTGGCATGTTCCCGCCTTGAGGATAATGGTCTGAATCTCTCAAGCCGTAAGCAGCCCCAATTAAATGTTGTTATTATAAGTGTTGCCTTGGTAATGGTCTCTGTTCACAGCAATAAAACCCTAACTAAGACAGGTGGCCATTATTTTTCCCAGTTTAGGGAAAATAAGACTGAGCAATGAAAATAATTATATTATAATTACAAGGAAAAACTGACAACACATATCAATGGAATATATTACTGACATATTTCCCTTAAGCTCATCAGGAAACAATTAAACATTTATGGAAAGTTCCATAACAGTGAAAAAGTCTCCAACTACTATAGATTAATTGTTTCTTTCTGATTATAAAATAAGCATTTTATTCACAAGGTAAACTATTCTACTTTTTTTTTAACTTTTATTGGATTTTTTTATTTACATTTCAAATGTTATTCCATTCGCGGTTTCCTGGACATAAGCCTCCTATCCCACTCCCCTTCCCTTCTTCTATAAGGGTGTTCCCCTCCACATTCACACCCCCTCGCCACCACTCCCGACATTCCACTACACTGGAGGAGTCCAACCTTGGCAGGACCCAGGGCTTCTCCTTCCAATGGGGCCGAACAAGGCCATACTCTGTTACATATAGAGCTAGAGCCCTGGGTCAGTCCATGTATAGTCTTTGGGTAGTGGTTAGTCCCTGGGAACTCTAGTTGGTTGGCATTGTTGCTCTTATAGGGTTGCAAGCCTCTTCGGCTCTTTCAATCCTTTCTCTAATTCCTCCAACGGTAATTGCATTCTCAGTTCAATGGTTTTCTGCAAGCATTCGCCTTTGTATTTGAAATGCTCTGAGCGTGCCTCTCAGGATATATCTGTATCTGGCTCCTGTCAGTATGCACTCTTAACTTCATCAATCCTACCTAGTTTTGGTGGCTGTGCATATATGGGTCACATGTGGTGCAGGCACTGAATAGCCGCTCCTTCAGTCTCTGCTCCAAATTTTGCCTCCATATCTCCTCCTATGAATATTTTTGTTTCCACTTTTAAGAAAGAGTAAAACATCCATACTTTGGTTGTTCTTCTTCTTGAGCTTCATGTGGTCTGTGGATTGTATCTGGGGTAATTAGACTTTGGGCTAATATCCACTTGTTGGTGAGTGCATACCATCTGTGTTTTTCTATGTTTGGGTTACCTGATTCTGGATGATATTTTCTAGTTCCATCCATTTGCCTATGAATTTCATGAAGTCATTGTTTTTGATAGCTGATTAGTACTCCATTGTGTAGATGTACCACTTTTTCTGTATCGATCCTCTGTTAAAGGGCATAGGGTTTCTTTCCAGCTTCTGGCTATTGTAAATAAGGCTGCTATGAACATAGTGGAGCATGTGTCTTTATTGTATGTTGGAGCATCTTTTGGGTATGTGCCCAGGAGAGGTATAGCTGGGTCCTCAGTTAGTTCGATGTCCAATTTTCTGAGGTACCTCCAGACTGATTTCCAGAGTGGTTGTACCAGTTTGTAATCCCACCAACAATGGAGGAGTGTTTCTCTTACTCTACATCCTCACCAGCATTTGTCACCATCTAAGTTTTTGATCATAGCCATTCTGACTGGTGTGAGGTGGAAACTCTGGGTTGCATTTTCCTGATGACTAAGGAAGTTGAACATTTCTTTAGGTACTTCTCAGCCATTCAATATTCTTCAGCTGAGAATTCTTTGTTTAGCTTTGTATCCCATATTTTAATAGGGTTATTTGGCTCTCTGGAGTCTAAGTTTTTCAATTCTTTGTATATTTTGGATATTACCCCTCTTTCAGATATAAGATTGGTAAAGATTTTTTCCCAATCTGTTGGTTGCTGTTTTGTCCTAAAAACAGTGTCCTTTGCCTTACAGAAGTATTGCAGTTTTATGAAGTCCCATTTGCTGATTCTTGATCTTAAAGCATAAGCCATTGGTGTTCTGTTCACGAAAATTTTCCCCATGCTCATGTGATGGAGATTCTTCCACACTTTTTCTTTTAATAGTTTGAGTATATCTGGTTTGATATGGAGGTCCTTGATCCACTTGGATTTAGCTCTGTACAAGATGATAAGAATGGATCAATTTGCATTCTTCTACATGCTGACCTCCAGTTGAACCATCACCATTTGTTGAAAATGCTATCTTTTTTCCATTGGATTCTTTTAGTTCCTTTGTTAAAGATCAAGTAACCATAGATTCATTTCTCGGTCTTCAATTCTATTCCACTGATCTACCTGCCTGTCTCTGTACCAATATCATACATTATTTTATCATATTGCTCTGTAATACTGCTTGAGGTCAGGGATGGTGATTCCCCTAGAAGTTCTTTTATTGTTGAGGACAGTTTTCACTATCCTTTGTTTTTTGTTATTCCAAATTAATTTACAAATTGCTCTTTCTAAATCTATAAAAAATTGAGTTGAAATTTTGATGGGGATTGCATTAAATCTGTAGATTATTTTTGGCAAAATGGCCATTTTTACTATATTAATCCTGCCAATCCATGAGAATGGAAGATCTTTCCATCTTCTCAAATCTTTAATTTCTTTCTTCAGAGACTGAAAGTTCTTGTCATACAGATCTTTCACTTGATCATTTAATGTCACACTGAGGTATTTTATGTTGTGTGGGGCTATTGTGAAGGGTGTCATTTTCCTAATTTCTTTCTTAGCTTATTTATCCTTTGAGTAGAGGAAGGCAACTGATTTGTTTGAGTTAATTTTATGCCCAGGCACTTTGCTGAAGTTGTTTATCAGGCTTAGGAGTTCTCTGGTGGAACTTTTGGGTTATTTAAGTATATTATCATATCATTTACACATAGTGATATTTTGACTTCTTCCTTTCCAATTTGTATCCTTTTGACCTCCTTTTGTTGTCTGACTGCTCTGGCTAGAATTTTGAGTACCATTTTGAAAGTAGGGGCAGGGTGAGCAGCATTGTCTAGTCCCTGATTTTAGTGGGATTGCTTCAAGTTTCTCTCCATTTAATTTAGTGTTAGCTACTGGTTTGCTGTATATTGCTTTTACTATGTTTGGATATGGGCCTTGAATCCCTGATCTTTCCAGGACTTTTATCATGAAGTGGTGTTGAATTTTGCAAATGCTTCCTCAGCATCTAGTGAAATGATCGTGTGGTTACTTTCTTTGTGTTTATTTATTTAAGTTGATGAATTTCCGTATATTGAACCGTCCCTGCAATCATGGGATGAAGCCTACTTGATCATGATGGATGATCATTTTGCTTTATTCTTGAATTTGGCTGGTGAGAATTATATTGAATATTTTTGTGTTAATATTCATAAAGGAAATTGGTCGGAAGTTCTCCTTCTTTGTTGGATCTTTGTATTGTTTATATATAAGAATAACTGTGGCTTCATAGAAGAAATTGAGAAATGTTCCTGTTTCTGTTTTGTGGAATAGTTTGGACAGTATTGGTATGAGGTCTTCTATGAAGGTCTGATAAAATTCTGAACTAAAGCCATCTGATCCTGGGCTTTTTTTGATTGGGAGTCTTTTAGTAACTTCTATTTCTTTAGAAGTTATGGGGTTGTATAGATTGTTTATCTGATGCTGATTTAACTTTGGTGCCTGGTATTTGTATAGAAAATTTTTCAGTTTTGTTGAATATAGGCTTTTGTAGTAGGATCTGATGATTTTTCGAATTTCCTCAGATTCTGTTGTTATGTCTCCCTTCTCATTTCTGATTTTGTTAATTTGGATACACTTGCTGTGCAATCTGGTTAGTCTTGCTAAGGGTTTGTCTATCTTGTTGATTTTCCCTATTATCCTTAGGTTTGATCTTCTCATTGTGTTTTGGATTTTCTGGATTTTGGGGATTAGGAGCTTTTGTGTTTTACATTATCTTTGATGGTTTTGTTGATGTTTTCTACAGTATCTTCTGCCCCTGAGAGTCTCTCTTCTATCTCTTGTATCCTGTTGGTGATGCTTGCATCTATGACTCTTGATCTCTTCCCTAGGTTTTCTATCTCCAGGGTTGTCTCGCTTTGTGCTTTCCTTATTGTTTCTATTTCCATTTTAAAATCCTGCATGGTTTTGCTCAATTCCTTCATGTGTTTTGTTGTGTTTTCCTGTAACTCTTTATGTGAGTTTTGTGTTTTCTTTTTTTTTTCTTTTCTTTTCTTTTTTTTTTTTTTTTTTTTTTGGAGTTGGGGTCTTAACCCGGGGCCTTTTTCTTGCTAGGCAAGCGCTCTACCACTGAGCTAAATCCCTAACCCTTGTGTTTTCTTTTTTAAGGGCTTCTACTTGTTTACTTGTGTTGTACTGTATTTCTTTAAGGGAGTTATTTACGACCTTCTTAAAATGTGATTTTAAATCCAAATCTTGCTTTTCCAGTGTGTTTGGATATCCAGCATTTGCTTTGATGGGAGAACTGGGCTCTGATGATGACAAGTAGTGTTGTTGTAAAATTATAAAAAATAGTGTCCTTTCTCCCACAGGTCTGGCATCACAGTGTCCCAAAATATCTGATAGATATCTTAATCTCAGTAAGCAGAACCTCTCACCTGCCTTGCTCCATCCCATACAACACTGCTGATGGCCTCTCTCTGAGCCTCGTAGCAATCTCTTTATCCATCTATGCCACCTACTCTCTTAGACTTAAATCGCCACATGAAAGAACACACAACACAATAACATCTGATCCAATTGATAAGATATAATTACCCACCTAAACATACAAAACCTTATATACATCCATCCCTTAAGAATATTCATAATAACCTGTAAATACAGAGAGTGGAATCTTAAAGTCAGCCTCCATGTTCTTTCTGTGACTTCCTCCTCTTTCTGTTACAGTCTCTTGCTCTTACCTCAAACCTTTCTCCCACCCATCCTTTCTTCTTGTCCAATGACAGGCCTGGTTCTATCTTGTACCTGCCTTAACCTGTGTAATGATATCATCCCACAAAGTTGTCTTGGTTTCTGTTGCTTGCCTTTCGCCATCAGGTCATCTCTGGTGTCAGCTTTGCTTGCTGTCTCTGAGAGTGGCTTTACCCTCCTGTAGGCCTATGTGTCAGCAGTCCTGTAGACCCGCTTTCTTTCGGTTGGAACTGGGAACAGAGAGCTGCTCTTGGGTTTATGTGACCTGAAGCCTACCAGGTGGGTTGCTTAGTGCAGAAGTGTTAGTCTTACCTCTGCTTTCAGGTGTGCAGGTACTCCTGGCAACTGGCTTTCTTCTCTTTGAGCAGGCAGACACCTGAAGGCTCCTGCCACTGACTGCTCCTAGGTTCCTGTACCCAGATGGCACAAATGATACTAGGCAATTTCCTCTTGGGTCAGGAATGTGGGCAGAAAGTAGTTGTCTCCCCTGAGTTCTCAGGAGTGTCCACACTTCTGAGGGTTCAACTCTCTCCCCAACAGGATTTGGGTACAGGGAGCTGTGGGACTGGTTTAGTTCAGGTCTTGGCACAGGTAGAAACTCACTCCTCTACTTAAATATTTCTTTTGTATTCCATGATTGTTAGAAAGGAGACAGTAAAACAATATTGAGAAAAGAATGGGATGGAGCAATATAATTTGGTCTGCCCACATTTGAAATGTTTCCTTCATCTATATAGAATCTGATCTGTTTTAGCTATAGAATATTATATAGGTTGACATTCTCTATTTCGATGTTACCTACTTTAGTCTTCTTTAATCTGATATAGTTTGTCATAGCAATTAGTACTATTAAAAAGACCAGGTGTAGTTTCTCCTTGCTCCTATCCTTTCAGTACTCCATTCCTACCTCTCTGTTTACCTTCAGAAAAGAGAAGATTTTCAAGGTTATTAGCCAAATATAATATAGCAACATATATGTATATATAGGCACAGATATATATGTATATATACACAAATATATATGTATATATATATATGTTATGTATATGTGTATGTTGCATGTGTGTATACATAAGGAAAGTATTCAGTTTTAATAATCAATGGAATTTCATCATATACTACAGCATAAATTATAGTAGAGAACATTATGTACAATAAGACTTAGAAATATAAGTATTGACTGATGTCATTCAAATGTTGATTATTTTCTGCTATCATTAAGAGTGAAATGGTGGTTAGCTGAGGTTGAGGGTGGTAGAAAGGAGAGGAGAGACATGACATTAATCATCAATGTTTTTATAATTTGTCATTAGATACGATATGAAATTCTTTGGTGCTGTTGTAAAGTATGTAACTATGGACAACTATGTAGAACACAACTTAAACTATTTCAATTGTGTGTTAAATAAGCAGAAATGCTTTAGATAATATGTTTTTCTTTGCTAAACACTATACAATATATGTGTGAAAAATCATTTCAGCCTATAAATAAATCTCATTTAGTTTAATAAAAAGCTTGAAATAAAATAATTACCAAATTTTGTTCAGAATAAGACCATAATTCTATTAGATCTGTTTGCACATGGTTAAAAAAGCTAAAACTAATGAAAGTGTGTTTGCTATGTCCTTTAAAGTCATTATCTGTTATTATTCCAATTAATAGGATCATGTGACCATTTCCTTCCTTTTCTATATTACTTTTTATATTTCTCCATGTCTCTTAACATTTGGGTTTCTATTTCTTCACATTATTATACTTTCAAATTTTTTATTAACTTTCTTGTCCTTGTAAATTGATTTTCTTAAATCATTGTACTACAAGATTCTGTTTGACCTTTATTCTTCAAATGATATCTACTTAGAGTTTTGAAGCTAATTTTTTATTTTTCTCCCAGTATTTTGTTCTATAACAAGGAGTAGAAAATAGGTTGCTTTGATATTCAAATGTGACTCAAAAAATGAAAATCAGATTACATACAAACTCTGACAAGAACAATTGAATAGACGAGTAGCAGGGATTTTAATTTACAAAGTTGGGCTTGCTTTAATGAATATGAAAATTTAAAAATGTTTAAGAGTTAATGGCTAAAAGTGTCTTTTCTTGTATGAAGACATATTTCAAATATATAACAAGAAGTTACTTGTACTTAAGGAAAGTAAAATGAAAACTGAACTTTTGCTGAGTATCAACATATTGTCTTCTTCTATAATGATAGAGTTTTATATTGAATAAAACAAATGCAGTGTTGCACCCTTTTAAATAAAATTCACCTGAATTTTTTTCACTTTCTAGTAAACAACTTTGTTCAGTGAATGTTGGTAGAATGATTCTTTGGGAGTTAAATATGAGAAATTATTGAAATGCTTTATGATTATCTTTCTTCTTATGTGGATCTCCTTTTGCTTGAAATTGCTTATGAATTTGCAAAGAAATATGAGTGGTGGTTCAGTATAAGAGCTATAATTATGGTAGACACTGATGTCTGATCAGAATAGATAATTCCTGTATATTATGGCTGCTAAGCCATCACCATCTACTCCAAGTCCACATTTCTACTACTTTGGTATAACACTAAGATTTATGGAAATTACTTATTTTTTTAAAATCATGCATTTAAAAATTTTGTAAACTTTATTATTAAAGCCTCATAAATGTATAAGACTCTACTTAACAAAATTAATCAAAAATTCAATCATGCTTATACAATGCTGTGAACTTCTGTATAGTTGGCTCCTGTCACCAAGCATTTCTTGGCATCAGTAACAGTGACTGGGTTTGGTGGCGCTATATGGGATGGATCCCCAGCTGGAGCAGTCTCTGTATGATCTTTTCTTCAGTTCCTGCTCTACTCTTTGTTCAAGTATTTCCTCCCTTGAGTATTTTGTTCTCCCTTCTTTCTTTCTTTTTTTAAATGGGAAACTTTATATCGTGTATATTTCACAACTTAAAGGAAAGGGTACAAATATATATACCATAGCATAGATAAAATTTAAATAACGTTATCTAATTTTTTTCATACAGAAGACTCTTATGAATCCATTCAGAGGAAAAATTTCAAAACCTCACTACATATACCTATTTCAAAGAAGCCACTGAACTTTACAGTTTGAATTGAATATGACACATGAATTATACTTCAATAAACTGTTGGAACTTCATTGGTTTGACTCCTAAGGAGAAGAGGCATCCCATATATTATTGACCCACATACCAATGACATGCTCAGAAAGAACAAAGTTAATAAAGACTTGAATTGGGATGGTTGGTTGAAAGATGAGAAAAGTCTGTGCCTGATCACATGGGTTCCCAGTCAAAAGCAAAGGCAATATAAAACACAAGAATGAAGTCAACCGAAGACCGTTATTCTAGTCTTCCATTAAACCACCTATGCAGATTGGTCCTTTCATCTCTGCCCCAAACAGCATCAGCTCCATACACACCTGAATTGGAAGACAGACTCAAATAATGGAAGACTTTGTGGAGAATGCTATTCAAGAGTTCTCTGATTCTCCCATCTTGGGTAAAAGTAGAACAAGAAGATTGTATACATGCGCAGACTCTCCAAAGTTGAGGCTTTCAGAGGGAAAGAAGACTGATACAGCAAAGGTTCGCTCCACGATCAATCCAAAGTGCCTTCTAGAAAAGTGAATTCATCCACAGCTTCTATTGCATTATCCAAATCTCTCCTCTGGGGAGTTTTCCTCTTTCCTTGTTGAGCACAGCAGTAGGCATCTTTTGCAATAGTTTCCACAAACAGCTCCAAAACTCGCGCCAGGATAAAGATGGCTTCCTGACCTGCCAGCATTACATCAGAGTCTGCCTTTAGCAAGTCCTTTACTGTCCCAGAGGCAGCCTCCAGAGGTAACACCCCCAATACCCGCTCCAAGCACCAATGCTAGGCAGTGTGCACTCATTAGGGATTGGAACTGCAAAGCTGCTGCTGCCCCTTCGGGAGCCTTCTCCTCTTTGGGCATCCCACTCCCTGCAGCTGCCACTGCCACCATCGCCTCACTAAACATGCTGCATTCAATCTCTGAACATGCACACATGATTCTGGCCCCTTTCCCTCTGTTCTCCCTTCTAAGAAGGACTGAAGCACCCACATTTTGGACTTCCTTCTTCTTGAGCATCATATGATCTGTGATTATTTTTCTCAGGTAATCCAAGCTTTTGGGCTAATATACACTTATCAGTGAGTGCATACTATGTGTGTTCTTTTGTGACTGGATTACCTCACTCAGGATGAGGTTTTTCTAGTTCTGTTTGTGGAAACTATTGCAAAAGATGCCTACTGCTGTACTCCATTTGTCTAAGAGTTTCACGTAGTCATTGTTTCTAATAGCTGTATAGTACTTCATTGTGTAAATGTACCACATTTTCTGTATCCATTCCTCTGTAGAAGGATATCTGGGTTCTTTCCAGCTTGTGGCTATTATAAATAAGGCTGCTGTGAACATAGTGGAGCATGTGTCTTTGTTGTATATTGCAGCATCATTTGAGTATATGCTTGGGAGTAGTGTAGCTGGGTCCTCATGTAGTACTATGTCCAATTTTCTAAGGAACCTTGAGACTGATTTCCAGAGTGGTTGTACCAGCTTGGAAACCAACCAATAATGGAGGAGTGTTCCTCTTTCTCCAAATCCTAGCCAGTTGTCACCTGAGTTTTTGATCTTAGCCATTCTGACTAGTATGAGGTGGAATCTCAGGGTTGTTTTTATTTGCATTTCCCTCATAACTAAGAATGTTGAACATTTATTTAGGTGCTTCTCGGCCATTCAATATTCCTCAGTTGAGAATTCTTTGTTTAGCTTAGTACATTTTTAATAGGATTATTCGATTCTCTGGAGTCTAACTTCTTGAGCTCTCAGTATATATTAAATATTAGCCCTCTATAAGATGTAAGAATGGTAAAGATCTTTTCTCAATCTGTTGGTTGCCTCTTTGTCATACTGACAGTTTCCTTTGACTTACAGAAGCTTTGCAACTTTATGAGGTCCCATTTGTTGATTCTTTATCTTACAGCATAAGCCATTGGTATTCTCTTTAGGAAATTTTCCAATATTCCTATGTGTTCTAGGCTCTTCCATACTTTCTCTTCTATTATTTTCAGTATATCTGGATTTATGTTGAGGTCTTTGATCCACTTGGATTTGAGCTTTGTATAAGGAGATAATAACTGGTCAATTTGCATTCCTCTACATGCTGACCTCCAGTGAACTGGCACCATTTGTTGAAAGTGCTGGGACTTTTTGCCCCCATTGGATAGTTTTAACTCCTTTGTAAAAGATCAAGTGACCATAGGTGTGTGGATTCATTTCTGGGTCTTCAATTCTATTCCACTGATCTGCCTGCCTGTCTGTGTACCAGTACCACACAGTTTTTATCACTATTGCTTGATGTCAAGGATGGTGATTCCTCCAGAAGTTCTCATGTTGTTGAGAATAGTTTTCACTATCCTGGGCTTTTTTGCTTTTCCAAATGAATTTGCAAATTGCTCTTTCTAATTCCATGAAGAATTGAGTTGGAATTTTGATGAGGATTGCACTGAATCTGTAGATTGCTTTTGCAAGATGACCACTTTTACTATATTAATCCTGCTAATCCATGAGCCTAGGAGATCTTTCCATCTTCTGAGATCTTTAATTTCTTTCTTCAGAGACTTGAAGTTCTTGTCATATAGATCTTTTACTTGCTTGGATAGAGTCACATCAAGGTATTTTATATTATTTGTGGTTATTGTGAAGGGTATCATTTCCCTAATTTCTTTCTCAGCCTTTTTATTCTTTGAGTAGAGGAAGGCTACTCAGTTGTTGAGTTAATTTTATATCCAGCCACTTTGTTGAAGTTATTCATCAAGTGTAGGAATTCTGGTGTTTTCTGGTGGAAATTTTGGGGTCACATTAATATACTATCATATCATCTGCAAATAGTCATATTTTGAATTCTTCCTTCTCGATTTGTATCTCTTTGACCTCCTTTTTTGTCCAATTGTTCAAAACAGGACTTCAAGTACTACTTTTAATAGGGAGAGAGAGAGAGAGAGAGAGAGAGAGAGAGAGAGAGAGAGAGAGAGAGAGAGAGAGAGAGAGAGAGAGAGAGAGAGAGAGAGAGAGAAGCTTATCTAGCCCCTGATTTCAGGGGGATTGCTCCAAGTTTCTCTCCATTTAGTTTGATGTTGGCTACAGGTTTGTTGTATATGGCTCTTACTATATTTAGGTATGGGCCTTGAATTCCTGATATTTCCAAGACTATTATTATGAAGAAGTGTTGAATTTTGTCAAATGCTTTCACAGCATCAAATGACATGATAATGTGCTTTTTTCCCATTGAGTTTGTTCATATACTGTATTGTGTTGATGGATTTCCTTATATCGAACCGTCCTTGTATATCCCTGGGATGAAGCTTACTTGATCATGGTGAATGATTGTTTTGATGTGTTCTTGAATTTGGCTTGTGAGAATTTTATTGAGTATTTTTGCATTGATATTCATGGATATTCCTTGTGTGTGACTTGACCCACAAGTAGTACATAATAACCTGCCTAGTTATCCTTGTTCAAATTCTGCCCCAATTGTTTGAATTCAAGGATATTCACAAGGAAATTGGTCTGAAATTCTCTTTCTTTATAGAGTCTTTGTGTGGTTCAGATATAAGTGTAATTGACTTCAAAGAATGAATTGGGTAGTGTTCCTTCTGTTTCTATTTTGTGAAATAGTTTGAAGAGTACTGGAATTGGGTCTTCTTTGAAGGTCTGAAAGAATTCTGCACTAAACCCATCTGATCCTGGGATTTTGTTGGTTGGTAGACTTTTAATGTCTGCTTCTATTTCTTTAGGTGTTATGGGATGGTTTATCTGATCCTGATTTAACTATGGTGCCCGGTGTCTCTCTAAAATATTGTTTATTTTTTAAATATTTTCCAGTTGTTGAGCACAGGCTTTTGTAGTAGGATCTGGTAATTGTTTGAATTTCCTCACTTTTTGTTGTTATTTCTCCCTTTTCTTTTCTCATTGTGTTAATTTGGATATTGTCTTTGTGCCCTCTGTTTAGTTTAGCTAAGGGTTTATCTATTTTGTTGATTTTCTCAAAGTGTGAGGTTCAAATTGAACCTTTTCCAGGACTCCTTGAATGGGACTCTCATAGGTAGTGAAGGATTCAAAACTAATACGAGCTTTATTTTTCCAATATGTTGTGTTGTCCGGCTTTGGAGGGGAGACAACCTTGAGCAGATTCTAACACGGGATTATATACTTTTCAAACATTCAGAGCAGAATTCAAACAATTGGGGCAGAATTTGAACAAGGGTAACTAGGCAGGTTATTATGTACTACTTGTGGGTTAAGGCAACCTTCAAACAGACTCAGTGTTCCATTTGGGACTTTCTAAGGGGGAGATGGTTGGGAGTCACAGGTGACTTTGAGAGTTTGGCTTGCAGCTGTTCTAGGAACTAAACTAGCTAGTTATTTTTTTCTTCTTGGAAGGGAGTGGTCCTTGTGCTTGGAGGTTTGTGGTTGAATTTTTCCACTACCCTTAGATTGACCCAACTCTGGCTCTTTCAAAAGAACCAGCTTCTGGTTTTGTTGATTCTTTCTATACTTCTTTGTGTTTCTACTTGGTTGGTTCCAGCTCTGAGTTTGATTAGTTCCTGCCGCGACTCCTCTTGGATATATTTGCTTCTTTTTTTTTCCCTAGAGCTTTCAGGTGTGCTGTCAGCTGTTAGTGTATGTTGTCTCCAGTTTCTATTTTGGAGGCACTCAGAGCTATGACTTTTTCTCTTAGCACTGCTTTCATTGTATCCCATATATTTGGTTATGTTGTGCTTTCATTTTCATTAAATTCTAAAGTCTTTAATTTCTTTCTTTATTTCATTCTTGATCAAGTTATCATTGAGTAGAGTGTTTTTCAGCTTCCATGTGCATGTGGACTTTCTGTTGTTTTTGTTGTTATTGAAGACCAGCCTCAGTCCACAGTGATCTGATAGGATGCATGGTATTATTTCAATATTCTTGTATCTGTTGAAGCCTATTTTGTGACTGATTATAAAGTCAATTTTGTAGAAAGTACCATGAGGTGCTGAGAAGATTATATATATTTTTGTTTTAGGGTGAAATGTTCTATAGATATAGGCTAAATACATTTGGTTCATAATTTCTCTACTTTCACTCTGTTTTTGTTACACTCTTTCACTCTGTTTAGTTTCTGTTTCCATGATCTGTCCATTGATGAGAGTCAGGTATTGAAACTGCCCACTATTATTGTGTGAGGTATAATATGTCCTTTGATCTTTAATAAAGTTTCTTTTATGAACATACATGACCTTGCATTTGGAGCATAGATGTTTAGAATTGAGAGTTCATCTTGGTAGATTTTTTTCCATGAATATGAAGTGTCCTTCCTTAGCTTTTCTGATGACTTTTGGTTGAAAGTCAATTTTATTTGATATTAGAATGGCTACTTCTGCTTGTTTCTTGGGACCATTCGCTTGGAATTTTTTTCCAGTCTTTTACTTTTAGGTAGTGTCTGTCTTTGTCACTGAGGTGTGTTTCCTGTGTGTAGCAAAATGCTGGGTCCTGTTTATGTATCCAGTCTGTTTGTCTATGAATTTTTATGAGGGAATGAGTACATTGATGTTAGAGATACTAAGGATTAGTGATTGTTGTTCCCTGTTATTTTTGTTGTTCAAGGTGGAATTATGTTTGTGTGGGTATCTTCTTTTGGATTTGTTGCAAGAAGATTACTTTCTTGCTTTTTCTAGGGTGTAGTTTCTCTCCTTGTGTTTCCGTTTTTTATCCTTTGAAGGGCTGTATTGTGGAATGATAGTGTGTAAATTTGGTTTTGTCATTGAATATCCTGGTTTCTCCATCTGTGGTAATGTAGAGTTTTGCTGCATATAGTATCCTGGGCTGCTATTTGTTTGTTTGTTTGTTTGTTTTTTTGTGGGGGGGTGTGTCTGTATAACATCTGTCCAGGATTTTCTAGCTTTCATAGTCTCTGTTGAGAAAGCTGATATAATTTTGATGGGTCTGCTTCTATATGTTACTTGACTTTTTCCCCTTACTGCTTTTAATATTCTTTCTTTGTTTTGTGTATTTGGTGTTTTGACTATTATGTGACAGGAGGAATTTATTTTCTGGGCCAATCTGTTATGAATTCTGTAGGCTTCTTGTAAATTCATAGGAATCTCTTTTTTGTTAAGGAAGATTTCTTCTATAATTTTGTTGAAGATATTTACTGGCCCTTTAAGTTTGGAATCTTTGTTTTCTTCTATACTTATTATCTGTTGGTTTGGTCTTCTCATTGTGTCCTGAATTTCCTGTATGTTATGGGTTAGGAGCTTTTTGCTTTTGCATTTCCTTTGATTATTGTGTCAATGTTTTCTATGATATCTTCTGCCCCTGAGTATCTCTCTTCATTTTCTTATAGTCTGTTGGTGATGCTTGCATCTATGGTTCCTGATCTATTTCATTGGTTTTCTATCTCCAGGGTTGTCTCCCATTGTGATTTCATTATTGTTTCTATTTCCATTTTTAGATCCTCCATAGTTTTGTTCAATTCCTTCACCTTTGAGTGTGTGTGTGTGTGTGTGTGTGTGTGTGTGTGTGTTTTCCTGTAATTCTTTAAAGGATTTTTGTATTTCCTCTTTAAGTGCTTCTACTCATTTTTCCTGTGTTCTCCTGCATTTCTTTAAGTGAGTTATGTCCTTATGTCCTTCTAAAAGTCCTCTATTATCATCATGATATGTGATTTTAAATCCAAAATTTACTTTTTGGGTGTGTTAGGATATCCAGTATTTGCTGTTATGGGAGAACTGGGTTCTGATGTTACCAAGTAGTCTTGGTTTCTTTTACTTAGGTTCTTGCTCTTGCTTCTTGTCATCTGGTTATCTTTGATGTTAGTTGGTCTTGCTGTAGCTTGTCCTACCTGTGGCCCGATGAGCCTATGATCTTAGGAGTGAGAGTGCTCCAGGCAGACCATCTCTCTTTGGGCAAGTTTAAGCCTTAGCCTGTGGTGTCTGGGCACAGATGAAGACCAGAAAGGTCCTGTCACAGGCTGACCTGTGTGTTCCAGGTGGGTCTCTCCTTGGACAGTTAGTGGAGCAAAAGACCGGTCCCATCTGTGGATTTAAGAGTGAGAGCCCTCCTGGCACACCAACTCTTTCTTTGCAGGTTTTGAGTCCAAAGAAGTGTGGGATGGCCTTGGCTCTACTTCCATTTTTTCTTTAAACACTTGTCATATAAGTCTTTCGCTTGCTTGCTTATTGTTACCCCAAAATATTGTGACCAGTTTGAAGGGTACAACATATAAATAAATTTTTAAAAAACTGCATGATCATCTTATTAGTTGCAGAAAAATCCTTGACAAAATCCAACATCCCTTCATGATGTCATAGGGAGGATACAACAGACACACCTGAAAATAATATAGGCAATTTACTGTAAGCCTATATAGGAACAGAAAACTAAGTGAAAAGAAATTCAAAGGTGTTTCATTATAATTAGGAACAAAACAAGGCTGTGCTCTCCATTTTTATTCAATATAATACTTGAAGTTCTAAGTATCTCCATATTTATTAAATATAATACTTGATGTTCTACTATAGCAATAAAGTAACTAAAGAAGATATAGGGATACAAATTGGAAAGGAAGAAGTCAAAGTATCATTATTTTCAGATTATGTGTTAATATAGATAAGTGACCCAAAAACCTCTATCAGGAAACTCCTACAGTTGATAAACTCATTAAGTGATGTGGCTTGACATAAGGTTAACTCAAGAAATCAGGAAGTAGTCATTCCATATACAAATGCCAAATGAATGATAAAGAAATCAGGGTAAGAATACCCTACAAAATAGTTCATCTTCTTATATTAACCTTTCTTATTGAATTCTTCTCTTCAATTTGTACTGTACCCACATGTACAGTTTTATTTACACACATAAACACATACATGTACACATGCATAAAGGCATGCACACACAGATACACACAGGGAGAGAGAGAGAGGGGGGAAGAGAGAGAGAGAGAGAGAGAGAGAGAGAGAGAGAGAGAGAGAGAGAGAGAAAGAGAGGAGAGGAATTATTCCATGATTTATAAAACAAACAACAACAAAAAACATGGCTGAAATAAATGCTTCCTAGAGAAACTGGTATATTACTAGTGGATTCTTTTGTTGGTTGTTTTTCTTTACCTAGATGATTTTACCCTTACTCTTGATTGTGCCAGTCAAATCTGCTTGATTTAACCTAATGTCATTGATTATTATTGATAGTTACTTTAATTGTCAAACCTACTTCCTCATGAAAAAAGTAGCATGAAACAAAATTGGGTAATCTAAAATCCAAGATGTTGTTGAACTACCTATCAGACTGCTTGGATAGTATTTTGTAATTCCCTAAACTCGGTTTAAATTGTATTTTGTATTTATCAATAATCTCTAACAACACAGAGGAATACTATTTACTTTTAATTAGAAAAGCTTGTGCATATTACAAAATTAAATCTGCTCTTGAAATAAGATAGCTGTTGTGTTATATGCAATGAGATCGCACCCTGTAAAGGAGAAATTATACTGTGTGCCTGAATTCCATGTCTGTAATCATTGGCTGTGAAACACCACACCAGAGCCATTCTGGAATCTAGATTCATTCAAAGTTAGCTCGAATAATATAGTCTGAAACAGGTCTTCGGAAGCTTATGTGTAAAGCACTTATGTGTCATTCTATTACAAAGTCTTGGTCCAGGAGGCTTGTTGGCATCCATTTTATGGGTAGAATGCACAGTAACATTAATTTTAAAGATATCAAACAAAATATTACAATGTATAAAAATAGTAATCATTAATGTATTTCAAACTGATGTGATAGCAAAATAGCTCAAAAAGTAACCACAGAGTTTCTTCCAGGGAGTAGGGATAATTCTAACCAGTTTTATTCATGAAGTATGGAATTTACATTCTAAAATTTCTCACAGTCATAATATCAATATGATCATATTGACCTTGTACCTGCTTAATTATCCTCTCTACTCAATACCCTGATGATATGTGATAATTTGTCATCCTAGATGGTAAAGGTCTCACACACATTAATGTGTATATGGTTAAAGGCTCAAAGGAAAAGATATAAAGTTTCTTGGCATATATTAAATTCTCTTTTGAAGTGGAGACTTAAGGAAGAGTCAGTTGTGTTGGATGGTGTTTTGCTGGAGTAAACACGTGAAGGAATGTTTTGTTAAAGTGGATACAGTTATGAAAGGCGAAGGCAAACTTTTGAGGAAACATTTTGCTGAGCAGATATAAGAGAGAGGATGTTTTGTTAAATCAAACATATGAAAGGATACATGATAATGGATTCTTCACTAACAACAGGCAAGAATTGGTCTACCTTACATTGTTTAGTTGAGTTACATTTGTCAGGACTTCGGGGACTCAGGCTTATTGGACGTACATGCTAAGGATGTACATGGATTGACTGAATTCACATAGTAAAAATGGTCATCCTATCAAAGGCAATCTACAGAGTCAATGCAATCTTTACCAACATCCTAACACAATTCTTCAAAGACAGGGAAAAAGCAATTTTCAAATTCACCTGTAAACACAAAAACAAAACAAAACAACAACAGCAGCAGCAACAACAACAACCCAAAAACAGAATAGAGAAAACAATTCTTAACAAAAGAGAACAAGTGGTAGAATCCCTACCCCTGACTTCAAGCTCTACTAGAGAGTAATAGTGATGAAAACTGCATAGTATTGGTACAGAAATAGGTAGGTTGATCAGTAGAATAGAATTAAACAACACACTTATGCACACTTGATCTTTGACAAAGAAGCCAAAAATGTACCATGGAACAAAGAAAGCATCTTCAATAAATGGTGCTGGTCTAACTGGCTGTCTGTATGGAGAAAAATAAAAATAGACTCATATTTGTTACCTCACAAAAAGCTCAAGTCCAAGTGGATCAAGGACCTCAACATAAAACCAAATACAATTAATCTGATAAGAGAAAGTGGGAAAGAGCACTGAACTCATTGGCACATGGGTAAAGTTCCTAACAACTCCAATGGCTCACATGCTAAGATCAAGAACTGATAAAAATGGGCCTCATGAAACTGGAAAGCTTCTGTAAGGTGGAGAACATAGTCAATAAGATAAATTGGCAACCTACAGATTGGGAAAAATCTTCACTAACTCCACATCTGATAGATGGCTAATATCCAAATATATAAAGAACTCAAGAAGCTAACCAACAAAATACCAAAAAAAAAATCAAAAATTAAAATGGGGTATAAAAATAAACTCAGAATCTTGAATGGCTGTAAAGCGCCTAAATAATTGTGCAAAATCCTTAGTGGTCAAAAAATAATGCAAATCAAAATGACCCTAAGATTTCACCTTATACTAATCAGAGTGGCTAAAATCAAAACCTTGAATGACAACACATGTTGGTGAGAATGAGGAGAAAGAGGAACACTCCTCCATTGCTGGTGGGATTGCAAACTGGTACAACCACTCTGGTAATCAATTTGGAGGTTTCTCAGAATATTGGAAATAGATCTACCTAAAGACCCAGTAATACCACTCTTGGGAACATACCCAAAAGATGGCCCATCATGTCACAGAGCACATATTCCACTATGTTCATAGAGGCCTTATTCGTGATAGCCAGAAGCTGGAAACAACCCAGATGTCCCATAACAGAAGAATGTATACAGAAAATGTGGTTCATTTACACAATGGAATACTACTCAGATATTAAGAATGACAACATCCTGAGTTTTGCAGGCAAATAGATGGAACTAGAAAATATCATCCTTAGTGAGGTAATTCAGACCCAAAAGGACATGCATGGTATGTACTAACTAATAAGTGGATATTGGTCCCAAACAAGTACAGAATACTTGCAGTGCACAGAACTCAAAAAGGTTACCAAACTGAAGGGCCCATGTGGGACTGAGGCATTGCTTCCCACTTGGCAAAGGAGAAGAAAGCAACCACAAGTGTGGTGGGAGGAAGGGACCTGGGATGGAATGGGAATGGGAGTGGGGATAGAGAGGGAACATGATCTGGTATCTGGTAGGCAAAGAGGTCTAAACCCCTGAAGGCTAACAGAAAGAATGGAAATAGGGGACCTCAGGAGGTAAGAGATTGGGAGGACCCTCCAGAATGTACCAGAGATCTGGAAGGCAAGACACCCTCAGGACACAAAGGGGGGCACCCTAGATAAAAGGCTGTACAGTGGGGAGAGGGAACTTGTAGAGCCCATCTCCTGCAGAAAAACAGGGGATGATGGGAGGGATGGGGTGGCTATCCCACAGTTAAACTCTGTCCCACAATTGTTCCTATCTGAAAAACCTGCAGGGATAGAAATGGGGAAGAGCCTGAGGAAAAGAAGTTCAAGAGACAGGCTCAATGGGGATCCAACTCAAGAGGACGCCCCAAGGCCTAACACTAGTATTGAGGTTATAGATTGCTCACAATAAGGGACCCATCATGATTGCCCTCTAAAAGACCCAACAAGCTGCTTATAGAGTCAGATGCAGATATCCGAACCCAATTAGTGAACAGAAGATGCAGACCAATGTGGGTCAATTAGGGAAAAGCTGGAGGAAGATGAGGAGGAGGGCGACCCTGTAAGAGGACCAACTGTCTCAATTAACCTAGATCCCTGAGATCCCTCAGACAATGAATCACCAACAAGGCAGCATACACCAGCTGTTATTAGGCCCCCAATACATATACAGCAGAGAAATTCCGAGTCTGGGTTCAGTTAGAGAAGATGCACCTAACCTTCAAGAGACTGGGGGCCCCAGGGAGTTTAGAGGTCTGGTGGGGTGGGTGCTGTGGGTACATCCTCATGGTGACAGGGGGTCAGGGAAGAAGTATGGGATGTGGAACAGTCAGAGGGTGGACCAGAAGGAGAATAAAATCTGGAGTGTAAAAATGAATAGATAAATAAATAAGTTTAAAAAAATTAAAGTTACATCCTTTCATTTTATCAAATACATTATCTTACCTCAAATAATAAAGTACCAAGATACAAGGAATCATCCTTGTCACTATCATTAACTATGAATCGATTAATTTTAAGACATGATAATCCACCTTAATTATAGTTCTGCTCAATATTTGAATGATCGACTGCATTCAAATATATATTTTTATTCTGTGATTTTACTATAAAAGGACCTCATTGGTTCTGTCTGTTCAGCATTTTATCCCTGCTTTTCACTATTACATTCCTATTCCTCAAGGCAATTATGTAATACTCTAGGTTATGCTTAAAAAGGGCATTATTTTGGGTTTCTGGCTGTGTCCAGAACTGTTCTGATCCCATCCCAAAACTCCCTGCTCCCAAATCTTGTGGGAGAGAGAGCTGAACACCCAGACTTGAGACCGCAGGACAGACTGCCACTTCTGCCCACCTTCACCCACATCACTGGCCCAAAAGGAAACTGCATAGTGCCTCTGGACACAGGAAAATATGAGCACTCAGCTGCAGGAGCCCGCAGTCCAGGTCTGTGCCCAGAACTGAATTGAACTGGTCAAATAGCTCCTGGCACTCAAATCCCATGCTGGGGAGAGCTAGAGCCTCACAAGTGCAGACACTCCTGAGAAACCAGAGGAGACTACTTTCTGCCCACATTCCTGACCTCAAGAGAAAAATTCCTAGTGCCACCTGTGCCCCCTGTGCACAGGGACATAGGAACAGTAGAGGCAGGACACTGCCGGATGCTGCCATCACCAAGAGCTGAATGTCACCCACCAGGAGCGACTACACGCCTAAGAGCAAAACACTCTGTTCCCATAATTGGCTGAAAGAAAACAGGAAAACAGATCAATAGGAGTGCTGAAACACAGTCCTATGGGAGGATAAAACCACCTTCAGAAACAGCAAAACAAGCTAACACCAAGACAACTTGATGGTGAGAAAGAAGCACAGGAAACCAAGCAATAGAAACCAAGACTGCTTGGCATCATCAGAGCCCAGTTCTCCCTCGAAAGCAAACACTGGATATCCAAACACACTGGAAAAAGCAAGATTTAGATTTAAAATCACATTTTATGATGATGGAGGACTTTAAGAAGGTAATAAATAACTCCCTTAAGGAAATACAGGACAACACAAATAAATAAGTAGAAGCCCTTAAAGAAGAAACACAAAAATCCCTTAAAGAATTACAGGAAAACACAACCAAACAGGAGAAGGAATTGAACAAAATCATCCAGGAGCTAAAAATGGAAATAGAAACAATAAAGAAAGCACAAAGGGAGAAAGAAAACCTAGGGAAGAGATCAGGAGTCATAGATGCGAGCATCATCAACAGAATACAAGAGATAAAAGAGAGAATCTCAGGAGCAGAAGATATCATAGAAAACCTGGACACAACCATCAAAAGATAATGTAAAAGAGAAAAAGCTCCTGTATGTTCAAAACATACAGGAAATCCAGGACAAAATGAGAAGATCAAACCTAAGGATAATACGTACAGAAGAGAGTGAAGACTCCCAACTTTGAGGGCCGGTAAATACTTTCAACAAAATCATAGAAGAAAACTTCCCTAACCTAAAGAAAGAGATGCCCATAAACACAAGAAGCCTACAGAATTCCAAATAGATTGGACTGGAAAAGAAATTCTTCCCATCACATAATAGTCAAAACAACAAATGCACAAAACAAAGAAAGAATATTAAAAGCAGTAAGGGAAAAAGGTCAAGTAACATATAAAGGCAGACCTATCAGAATTACATCAGATTTATCACCAGAGACTATGAAAGCCAGAAGATTTTGGACATGGTACATTCTCCAAAATTGATCGTATAATTGTGCACAAAACAGGCCTCAACAGATACAGGAAGATAGAAACATCCTGTCAGATGACAACAGACATAACTGGTCTTCAATAGTAACAATAAGGAAAGAAAACCCACATATACATGGGAGGTGAGCAACGCTCTCTTCAATGATATCTTGGTCAAGGAAGAAATAAAGAAAGAAATTTAAGACTTTTTAGACTTTAATGAAAATGAAGGTACAACATACCCAAAGTTATGGGACACAATGAAAGACAAGCTAGGAGGATAACTCTGAGTGCCTTCAAAAAGAAACAAGAGAGAGCATACATGAGCAGCTTGACAGTACACTTGAAAGCTCTTGAACAAAAGAAACAAATACACCGAAGAAGAGTAGAAGGCAGGAAATAATCAAACTCAGGGCTGAAATCAACCAAGTAGAAACAAAAGGACTATACAAAGAATAGAAAAAACCAAGAGCTGGTTTTTTGAGAAAATCAACAAGATAGATAAACCCTTAGCCAGACTAATGAGAGGACACAGAGTGTGTCCAAATTAACAAAATCAAAAATGAAAAGGAGACATAACAACAGAATCTGAGGAAAATAAAAAAAAAATCATCAGATCCTACTACAAAAGCCAATATTCAACAAAACTTGAAAATCTAGTGGAATTGGACAATTTTCTAGAAATATACCAGGTATCAAAGTAAAATCAGGAAGGGATAAAGCATCTAAACAACCCCTTAACTCCTAAAGAAATAGAAACAGTCATTAAAAGTCTCCCAACAAAAAAAGAGCCCAGGACCAAGTGGGTTTAGTGCAGAATTCTATCAGACCCTCTTAGAAGACCTCATACCAATACTGTACAAACTATTTGACAAATAAAATCAGAGGGAGCACTACCAAATTCCTTCTATCAAGCCACAATTACTCTTATAACTAAACCACACAAAGACCCCGTGATGAAAGAGAACTTCAGACCAATTTCCCTATGAATATTGACACAAAAATACTCAATAAAATTCTTGCAAACTGAATCCAAGAACATACCAAACCAATCATCCATCATGATCAAGTAGGCTTCATCCCAGGTATGCAGGGATGGTTCAATATAAGGAAATCCATCCAAGTAAAGCACTATATAAAAAAACTCAAAGATAAAAATCACATGATCATTTCATTAGATGCTTAGAAAACATTAGACAAAATTCAACACCGCTTCATGATGAAAGTCCTGAAAAGAACATGAATTCAAGGCCCATACCTAAACATAATAAAAGCTATATACAGCAAACCAGTAGCTAACATCAAGTTAAATGGAGAGAAACTTGAAGCAATCTCACTAAAATCAAGGACTAGACAAGGCTGCCCACTCTCTCCCGGCTTTTTCAATATAGTTCTCAAAGTCCTAGCCAGAGTAGTCAAACAACAAAATGAGGTCAAAATGATACAAATTGGAAAGGAAGAAGTCAAAATATCACTATTTGCAGATGATATGATAGTATTCTTTAGTGACCTCAAAACTTCCACCAGAAAACTACTAAGACTGATAAACAACTTCAGCAAAGTGATTGGGTATAAAATTAACTCAAACCAATCAGTAACCTTCTGCTACTCAAAGGATAAACAGGCTGAGAAAGAAAATAGGGAAATGACACCCTTCATAACATTCCCAAATAATATAAAATACCTCCGTGTGTCTTTAACCAAGCAAGTGAAATATCTGTATGACAAGAACATCAAGACCCCAAGGAAAGAAATTGAAGAAAATCTCAGATGGAAAGACCTCCCATGCTCATGGATTGGCAGAATTAATATAGTAAAAATGGCCATTTTACCAAAAGCAATCTACAGATTCAATCCAATCCCCATCAAAATGCCAATTCAATTCTTCATAGAGTTAGAAAGAGCAAATTGCAAATTCATTTGGCATAACAAAAAACCCAGGATAGCTAAAACTATTCTCAACAATAAAAGAACTTCTGGGGGAATCACCATCCCTGACTTCAAGCAGTATTACAGAGCAATTGTGGTAAAAAGTGTATGGTATTGGTACGGAGACAGGCAAATAGATCAGGCTAAAAGCATCCAATGGAAAAGAGATAGCATTTTCAACAAATGGTGCTGGTTCAACTGTAGGTCAGCATGTTAAATAATGCAAATCTTTCCATTCTTATTGCCCTGTAGAAAGCTTAAGTTCAAGAGGATCAAGGACATCCACATCAAACCAGATACACTCAAACTAATAGAAGAAAAAGTGGGGAAGAATCTCTATCACATGAGCCCTGGGGAAAACTTCCTGAACAGAACACCAATGGCTTATGCTCTAAGATCAAGAATCGACAAATGGGACCTCATAAAACTGTAAAGCTTTTGTAAGGCAAAGGACACTGTCATTAGGACAAAATGACAACCAACATATTGGGAAAAGATCTTTACTAATCCTACATCTGATACAAAGCTAATATCCAAAATATACAAAGAACTCAAGAAGTTAGACTCCAGAGAGACAAATAACCCTATCAAAAAATGGGTACACAAAGAATTCACAGCTGAAGAAGCACCTAAAGAAATGTTCAACATCCTTAGTCATCAAGGAAATGTAAATCAAAACACCTCTGAGATTCCACCTCACACCAGCCTGAATGGCTAACATTAAAAGACTCAGGCAAAAGTAGATGCTGGCAGGGATGTGGAGAAAGAGGAACACTCCTCCATTGTTGGTGGGATTGCAGACTGGTACAACCACTCTGGAAATCAGTCTGGAGGTTCCTCAGAAAATTGGACATTGAACTACCTGAGGACCCAGCTATACCTCTCCTGGGTATATATCCAGAAGATGCTCCAACATACAACAAAGACACGTGCTCCACTATGTTCATAGCAGCCCTATTCATAATAGCCACAAGCTGGAAAGAACCCAGATGTCCTTCAACAGAGGAATGGATTAACAAAATGTGGTACATCTACTCAGCTATTAAACCAATGACTTCGTGAAATTCATATGCAAATGGAATGAACTAGAAAATATCATCCTGAGTGAGGTAACCTAATCTCAGAGAAACACACTTGGTATGTACTCATTGATAAGTGGATATTAGCCCCAAAGCTCAAATGATGCAATCCACAGACCACAGGAAACTCAAGAAAAAGGATGACCAAAACGCGGATGTTCCCACTCCTTCTTAAAAGGGGAAAAATATCCATAGGAGGGGATATGGAAGCAAAGTTTAGAGCAGTAACTGAAAGAATGGTCATTTAGAGCCTGCCCCACATGTGGCCCATGTGGCCCATATATATACAGCCACCCAAACAAGATAAAATGGATGAATCTAAGAAGTGCATGCTCACAGGATCCGGATATAGATCTCCTTGAGAGACCCAGCCAGAACATGTGAAATACAGAGGCGAATGCTAGCAGCAAACTACTGAACTGAAAACGGGACTTCTCTTGGAGGAATTAGAGAAAGGATCAAAAGAGCTGAAGGGGCTTGCAACCCCATAAGAACAACAGTGCCAACCATTCAGAGCTTCCAGGGACTGAACCACTACCTAAAGACTATACATGAACTGAGCCATGACTCCAACTGCATATGCAGCAAAGGATGGCCTTGCTGAGCACCAATAGATGGAGATGCCCTTGGTTCTACCAAGGTCGGACCAAATATAGGGACTTGTCAGGGAGTGGTGGGTAAGAGGGATGGATGGGGAAGGGAACACCGTTATAGAACGGGAGGGGTAGGGACTCAGGGGTTATGAACAGGAAACCGGGTAAGGGAATAACAATTGAAATGTAAATAAAAAATACAGAATTTAAAAAAAATGGAAATAAAATAAATAAAAAAATAAAGATAGAAAGTCTGAATGAACAAAGGAAAAAAGACATTATTTTATGATGTAGACTATGAATAGTGTGTGCTTTTGATAAAGTGGAAACATTTACATTGTATTCTATTGTCTTCTTATCATTTCACTTTCATAGTTTCTATGTATATGAAAATTACTTACCTTGTATTGTTTATTTTAGTGTATTAACAATCTTTTAATAACTATTTAATATGACTCTGAGAGACAATGACAAACTGAGCAGAAACAAAATGACAGATATTTGTTTTACCAACTCGTTAATAAATATAACATTTTCTATGAAGTATTTTGATAAACTAAAATGTAGTTATTTATTTTTTAAATAATTTAAGACAAATTTCAGATTTGATGCTAGTCACTCATAATTCCTCCCTATATTATCTTTCAAATATTTTGTATATGTTACAGAGAATGGAGCAAAATGAAAAAGAATAGTTTATAATGGACTCAATCCAAGCTTATGTGATAATTCTAGACCTCTGAAAAGTCCAACAGTGTTCTATCTTCTATCTTCAAGACTAACCCATATCGAATTTGGTAGCTTACATTGTTTGAATGGACTAAAATAAAAGGAATACAATAGACTAATTTATATATTAGTCATTTATAATAAGAACATTTGAGCTTTTATCAAAGTAATACCAAGCATACTAAACTTGAGTCTTTTAAAATGATATGAGAAAATAACATTCACTAGATAACTTATTAGCAACATTTTTTCCCAGTGTGGATTAAACAAAGTTTAAGATCAAAAACCTAGTAACATTCTTCATTTTTGTGTAACACTTTATTATAGTTTCCTTTACCATCCATAATTCTACTAACAATCTATCAAGAACTACTTATATTCTCTCTAATAGTGAATGTGTTCCTCAGCTTTTCTACAAAAATTCAACCTGAATACCCTAGAATAGCCGGCAGATAGGAACACAGACTTCTAGCATGTACCTCATAACTCTCCTACCCTGACACTAATCAAAATCCATTCCAGGATATTCACATTAAGAACCTCCCTAATCCCTTCTCTATTGTAGTTTTGGGGTTTTTAGTTGATTTTTGTTTTGTTTGTGTGTGTGCTTGTTTGTCTTATTTCATTTCACTTTTATTACAATTTATATAAGACTGAGTAGTTCATAAAGACAAAAACTTAATTTTTAGAGTTCTGGAATCCACATTTCTCAAGGATTTACAATTGGGTTCAAAAACAATACTTTTTGTCTGTGTCCTCATATTTGGAGGGGTAAGACAGTTGTCTCTCAGACTCAGTTTACTATGTGTATCCAAGTAGCTTCTAGAACTGAGAAGCCAGAACCAAATGCCTCCCTTTGTGCACAGGTTGAAGGTTGAGCAATAAGAAGACACTCCATGTATATGTACTGTTCTTTTAAGAAATTCAACTCACTCTTAAACATGGCTAAACATGATACTTAGATAATATTGAGACTTCTGTACCACTCCTACTTTAGGATAGCAGATTAGCTCCTCCCCCTTTTTTTGCTACAATAAAATACTAAAAAAAAAAAAAAAAAAAAAAGCTTTAGGAATGAAGTTTGGGCATGAAGTTTCAAAGGGATAGTATCTACCATGACCAGGAAGGAATGATGTCAGGCAAGGCAAGAAAGAACAGAAGAAAGAAAGAGCAGGAAGCTGGCTGACCTCATTTCATCCACACAAGAAGCAAGGAAAGAATAGAAGGAAAGTGGAAAGAAATTCCACCACTTTAAAACGTGCCCACATTCTCAGTTCAATGGTTGGCTGCTAGCATTCACCTCTGTATTTGTCATGCTCTGGCAGAGCCGCTAAGGGGATGGCTATATCAGGCTGCTCTCAGCATGTACTTCTTGGTGTGGTCCTCATTGGAGGAGTTAGAGAAAAAAATTGAAGGAGCTGAAGGGGCTTGCAACCCCATAAGAATAACAATACAAACCAACCAGAGCTCCCAGGGACTAAACCATCATCCAAAGACTACACGTGGACAGACCCATGACTCCAGCTGCATATGTAGCAGAGGATGGCCTTCATGGGCACCAGTGGGAGGAGAAGCCCTTGGTCCTGCCAAGGCTGGACTCCCCAGTGTAGGGGAATGTCAGGGCAAGGAGGCAAGAAGGGGTGAGTAGTTGGGTGTGGGAACACCTTCATACAAGAATGGAGGTGGGATAGGGGGTTTATGGATGGGGAACTGGAAAAGGGGATAACGTTTGAAATGTAAATAAAAAATATCCCATTAAAATAATAAACCTGCCCAGAATTCATTACTTCTTCAAGCAATGCCCCACATTGTAAACAATCCTTAGCTTTTCTCAGAAAAGAACAACAGCTAGAGATCAATTTCAAACACATGGGTCTATTGTAAGATATTTCATATTATAACCTCAACAGAGGTGAAAATCTTGCATTGATCTTCACTATGAATCAGTTACAGCAGAGGCAATTTATGAGAAGTAGAAACAGATGAATGAAGGAAATTAATTAACCCCCGAAGTCCTTTCTTCTATTTATTTAATTGCATGTAGGCTACATCTCATTTTAACTTGTATGCTTCAGGATTAAAAAGGCTTTGGCTTAAAAATACATGCAGTTCTATAATTTATAGCACTCATATAACATATGAAAATATTAACTAAATGGTATAAACAATCGCCTAGAAAACGAGTATTTTAATACAGCAGAATATTTTGTTGATAATTTTTCACATGCTGTAACATGTTTTCATCAAGGCCATGTCCATTCCCTCCTAATCTGTGTCTTCCCTATTTTCCTCTTATTATTTTTGTTCCAAAATCATGTGCTCCATCTAGTCTAGTGTACATTTAAATTATCAGCTGCTGGGAAGAAGGTCTCTAAAATGTGTATGTTGATAAATCAACCATATTCCAGTGTAAAGCCACACATCCAAGTATGTCTTCAGGCTTAAAAATTTCACACTCTACTTTAATATGGATTCTCAAATGTTTCAACCCCCTTCTAACCCACTGTCCAAAGGTAGGGGAGAAAAGATGGTGAATAGGACAAGGAGATGTGGACCTCTTTAGAAGTAGTTCTTTGGGAGTATTCCAATCTGTTTGTCAGGATACCAGCAGTCCAGTTTGGTAGTATCAAGATACCAGCAGTTCACTCCAACATGTCATCAAACACAAGTCAGCAATGAAGACATGATCCAGCAGAAACCACCAGGCCTCGACCAAATCTGTAGGAGACAGTAGGAGTGTCTGGAACCAGCCAGAAAGCCAGGAATTCTCTGTGTGCTTCTCTCAATGAACTGAAGATCAGTGAAGACATGAGAACAATGAAGAGTTGCAGAGACAGCTACGCGAGTGCCCCATCACTGTATGGTGAGTGCTATTTATACTCTCTCTAAACAACACATGGCCTTTAACCTGTCTTGCCTCAGCAAAACATCATGTGATTCTGCTTCACATGACACCACCAGAAATTTCTGTTTCAAATATCTGAGCCACACATAGGCCTTGAATGGGGTAAAGATAAAGGACTGGGTGGTTAGTGAAGGGGGGCAGAACTGGGAAGAATTGTGATCAAAGGTACTAATTTATCAAAGAATTAAAGATGAGCATATATAATAAAATTACTTCTATAAGTAATATATATTTACACCTTATTTCTGTTATATATAAAATCATTCTGCTCTTTTCATTTAGACAATTAACTAATGTTATTCAGTTTAAACTATGGATAGGCCATTACTATTTTGCCCTACATGTAGGCATAAAGTTTAAATTTATTGTCACTTGCATATGTTGCTCTGTGCGAATGTGATTAAAATTTATGCCAGTAAATTTTTGTACTTTTAAAATTCACTTTAGAAATGTCATCCCAATGGACTTATGCAGCTGTTTCTACAAATGACTCTCAGATGATTCAGCATTCTGGGACAATTGTTTTCACATAGCTATATTAAGTAATAGCATAGAACTGAATAATCGAAATCATCTCATCTCGTGCTCTAATACTTTTCAAAAACCCTCGCCTTTCACTGAGCATCTGTTGTTTGACATCTTGAGAGGATTTAAGAAGCCTGCTGTCTGATTCAAACTGCTGTATGAATTTGCTCAAGGAAGAGGTGATTCGTATGGGAAAAAAGCATGTTAGTAAGTACTACAAGTCCAAAAACAGCCCCCAAATCATATCATCCAACAAAAGTGTTACAGCTGCAGTGAATTCATATCTGTTCACTTATTAGTAAACTCCTAAAACTTAAATTTGTGGTCATTTTGTTTTCTTCTTGGTTGATTTCATGCCAGGCAGATTGTTCTGTGTTGAACAGGGTAGTCTATATTTAAACTGTCATTTTTCTCTTGTCATTGCCCTTTTTAACATAAAAAATCTTCAGCTACAGTTACATAATTTTTGAAAATAGTATGGTAAAAATCATTCTTACCTAGCAGCTTGGGAATTTGTTTATCCAGAATAATGTCCCAATCCATAAACCATTAACAAGAAGTGGATTATAACAAAATAATTCAGTAAGTATTTCTCATTATCATTACATTACCATATACTCTAAACTGCCTTAAATTGTACAAAGACAGCCTCATGATAAAGTCAGGAAAATAATAAGGGAGGTGCTGCACTCAGGAAATGGCTCAGTGGATAAAGGCACTTACCTCAAGGCCTGATCCTGAATCTGATATCCAAGACTCACATTGCGGAAGGAGAGAAACAATACTTGAATTCTGTCCTCTAATTTTCACACATACACATGAGCATGCATGACCACACACAGACACACACACAGATACACACACACACACACACACACACACACACACACGCATGCACGCACACACACCTATATACCCAGTAAATAATAAATACTGTAAAACAATTCACAAAGTTCTTAAGTGAGAGAATTTCTGACCCTGCAGCTGCAGAGCAGAAAACTGGACTAAAATATGACTATGATAATAATGAAAGAAAAAAGAAAACAAATTCACATTCCATATTTTCTCTCTGTAAAAGGGTAAACAAACACGGGGAAGGAGGGTGGTACCTGAAGCAAAGACACCTCAGTGGACAATAGTTGCCATGGAGAGTTCTGAACCCCAGTCCCCTCAGAAATGAGCATCTGCATCGCCTAACAACGTGTGCAACACAGAACAGCAACTGACCTTGAGATGGCGTATACCTAGAAGAGCTGGCACAGGGAGCGGATTCCTCAAGCTAGTGGTGTTCTTAGGACAAAAGGACCATCCTAGTCTTCATCTTAGTCTATAAATTCTCTGACATAAAACAAATTTTTTCAGAGAATGTTATTGTATTACATTGTGTTGTATTGTATTATAGTATTCTTCTTATTGCTTCAACTAATACTAAAAAATGAAAAAATAAGAAGGGTCTGTTATAATTTACACATCAAAAAAAACAAAAAACAAAAAACAAAAAAACAAAACCAGAGACCACCACAGTAGAGAATGCATGGCAGCTTTAACAGAAAGCTCATCAGTTTTTGCAATCAAGAAACAGAGAGAAATCAATGTCAATGTTCTTTGATGTAACCTTTTGTTCATTCAAGCTTTTGGCCCATAGGGTGCCACTGCCCACATTCAACATATGTCTTTTCTCCTCAGGGAATCACTTCTGAAAACCTAAAATATTATTTTCTTTATTTAAAATTTAATGTATTGTTATTATTTATTATTTTTAATATTATTATTAATTTATATAATCACTTTACATCTTCCTCACTGCCCTCCTTCTGGCCATCACCTGGCTCAGTCCTTCCCCCATATTCCCAAACCTTTGCCTCTGAAAGGGTCGGAGGGCTCTGGGTATACCCTAACTCTGGCACATCAAGTCTCTGTGAGGCTAGGTGAATTCTCTCTCACTGAGATTAGACAAGGCATCCCAGCTAGAAGAACATATCTCATGTACAGGCTACAGCTCTTGAGATAGCCCTCCCTCCAGTTGCTCCAGACTCACATGAAGACCATGATGCACATCTACCTATGAGGGGAGGTCTATGTCCCCCTATGTATGATCTTTGGTTGGTGGTTCAGTCTCAGAGAGATCCTAGGTCCCAGCGTGGTTGATACTATTGGTCTTCTTGTGGAACTCCTATCCCCTCAGGGACCACAATCCTTCCTCATATAATTCCGTAAGTATCACCAAATCCATTCCACAGCATCTGAGTCAACTGCTGGGTGGAGCCTATCAGAGGTCAGGCATGCTAAACTCTTGTCTGTGAGCATAACAGAGTATCATTAATAGTGTCAAGGATGGGTGCTTGCTCATGGGATGTCTCTAATTGGTCCAGTTACTGGTGTCAGTTCCCTCAGTTTCTGCTCCATCTTCTGCACCTGCATTTTTGTACACAAAATATATTTTGTGTTGAAATATTAGTGTCCCTCTTGCTCCACTGGGATTTCTGCCTGGCTATAGGAGGTTTACTCTTCAGATTCCACATCCTCAATGCTCTCAGTCACAGTTAAGGGCACCTCCATTGATTCTTGGGCACCTCCCTTATCCCCAGGTCTCTGTATCTTCCTGGAGATGCTCCCTACCTTGCAACCCCCTTTAGTTACATACTTCTGCACATTTTCATGGGCACCTTGCCATTCCCCCTGTCCCTTCCCATATGTGATACTGAACCACCAACCCCAATTCCATTCCATATCTCCTCTCCCATCTGGTTTTCTCCTTCCATTTGCCTCATGATTTCATTCCCTATTCTAGGCAAGATTCAAACATCCTCATTTGTGCCTTCTTCCTTCATGTTGAATTACATTGGGTCTTTGGAATTTAGCATAGGTATTCTCTACTTTATGGCTAATGTTCTGCTATAAGTGAATATATACCATGCATGTCATTTTGCATGTAGGTTACCTCACTCAGGATTATATCCTCAAGATCCATTTATTTGCCTGCAAAATTCATGATGCCTTTGTTTTTAATAGCTGGATATGTTTTTTATTCATTCTTCATTTGAGGGAGATCTAAGTTGTTTCCAGTTTCTGATATTACAAATAAAGCTGCTATGAAGATTGTTGAGCAAGTATCTTTGATGGATGATAGAGCATCTTTTGCAAATATGCCCAGGAGTAGTATAGCTTGTCCTTGAGGTAGAATTATTTCCATGTTTCAGAGAAACAGCCAAAGTGGTTGTATAAGTTTGCATTCCTACCAGCAATGGAGGACAGTTCCTCTTGTTCCACATCCTAGCCAGCATGTGCTGACACATGACCTTAGCTATTCTGACAAGTGTATGCTTGAATCTAAGAGTCGTTTTGATTTCAATTTCCCTGAAACAAGGACTTTGAAATTTCTTTAAGTTCATTTCTTAGACATTGGAGCTTTGTTGAGAATTCCCTGTTCAGTTCTGTGCCCCATTTTTCCTTTTTTTATTGGATACTTTATGCATTTACATTTCAAATATTATCCCCTTTCTTCCTTTCCCCTCTGGAACTGTTTCCCATTGCCCTTCCCCATACTTCTATGAGGATGCTGCTCCCGACCCACACACTCCCACCTCACCATTCTAGCATTCCCCTACACTGGGGTGGGCCGTCCGTCCCAGGACCAAGGGCCTCTCCTCTTACTGATGCCAGACAATGCCATCCTCTGCAACATATGCGGCTGGAGCTAAGGGTTCCTCCTTGTATACACTTTGGTTGGTGGTTTAGTCCCTGAGAGCTCTGAGGAGTTAGGTTGGTTGATATTGTTCTTCCTATGAGGTTGCAAACTCCTTCAGCATCTTCAGTCCTTTCTGTAACTTTTCCATTGGAGTCCCAGTGCACAGTGCAATATTTGACTATGAGCCTCCAACTCTGTATTTGTCAGGCTCTGGCAAAGCCTCTCAGGAGACATCTATGACAGGCTTCTCTCAGCAAGCACTCCTTAGCAACCATAGTAGTGTTTGGGCTTGGTGTTTGGTGGGGCAGTCTCTCCACACTTTGTCCTTGTAGTTCCTTCAAACAGGGGCCCTTCTGAGTTAAGAATTTGGAGATGATTCAGTGGTCCCATCTCCCAAATAGGGCCTTGACTAAGCTCTGGATACGGTCTCAACAGTTTCTCCCTCCCCTTTGTTGGGCATTTCAACTAATCTCATCCGTGTTGGGTCCTGGGAGCCTCTTGCTTTCCTGGCTCCTAGACTTGCTGGTGGCTACAACCAGTTACTCCTACATTGCTACACAAATCTATTTCAACTCCTGACCCTCTATGTACCATCCCTGTCTCCTCACATACCTGATCCTGCTCCCTCTTTCCTCCTCTCTTTCCTCCTTTCCATCCAAGTCCCCCCTACCCTCTACCTCCTATGAGTATTTTGTTCCTCCTTCTAAGATGGACTGATGCATGCACATTTTGGTCTTCCTTCTTGAGCTTCATATGGTCTGTGAATTGTATCTTGGGGCTAATAGCCACTTATCAGTGAGTGCATACCATGTGTGTTCTTCTGTGACTGAGTTACCTCACTTAGGATGATATTTTCTAGTTCTATCCATTTGCCTAAGAATTTCATGAAGTCATTGTTTTTAATAGCTGAGTAGTACCCCACTTTTAATTAGGTTGTTTGGTTTGTTGTTTAACTTATTGGGTTCTTTATAAATTTTGGATATTAGCCCGCTGAAAGATATAGGGTTGGTGATGATCCTCATGCAATCTGTAGGATGCCATTTTGTCCTTTCAATGGTATCTTTGCCTTATAGAGGCTTTACAGTTTCATGAGTTTACCTTTGTTATTTAGAAATTGTTGATCTTAGAGCCTGAACCGTTGCAGTTCTGTTCAAGGACTTGTCTCTTGGTGCCAATGAGTTTAAGGATATTTCCCATTTTCTCTTCTATGAGATTTAATGTATCTAGTTTATGTTGAGGTCCTTCATACAAGTGGACTTGAGTTTTGTTCAAGGTGATAAATATGTATCTTATTTCATTGATCTACATGTATACCCCTAGTTAGACCAGCACCATTTGTTGAAGATTCTTTTTTTCTATTTTTTGATTTTGACCTCTTTATCAAAATGCCTGTGTGCATAGCTGTGTGGGTTTATTTCTGGGTCTTTGATTCAATTCTATTGATCAGTGTATCTGTTTCTTTAACAATACCATGCAGTTTTGTTATCACTATTGCTCTGTGGTACAGCTTGAGTTCAGCAATGATGATTCCTCCTGAAGTTCTCTTATTGTTCAGGATTGTTTTGACTGTCCTGTATTTTTCGTTGTTGTTTGTTTGTTTTTATCTTTCCATATGATGTTGAGAATTGCTCTTTGAAAGTCTACAAAAAATTGTGTGGATTTTGATGGGCATTGTATTGAATCTGTAGAATACTTTGGGTCAGATGGCCATTTTCAATGTTTAATCCTACCTATCCATGAGTATGGGAGATCTTTCCATATTCTGATATGTTCTTTAATTTTCTTCTTCACAGTTAGAGGTACATCAATATATTTTATGGTGTTGTTTCCCTAATTTTTTTCTCAGCAAATTTACCATTTTATAAAAGATTGCTACTAATTTCTTTGAGTTAATTATGCATCCAGCCACTTTGTTGAAGTTGTTTATAAGATGTAGGAATTCTCTGGTAGAATTGTTGGGTTTCCTTATGTATACTATCTTATCATCTGCAAATTGTGATATTTTTACGTCTCCATTCCAGTTTGTATCCTCTTGATTTCCTTTACCTATCTTATTGCTCTGGCTAGAACTTCAAGTATTATATAGAATAGATAAGAAAACGGTAAGCAACTTTGTCTTGTCCCCGATTTTAGTGGAAATTCAGTAAGTTTCTCTCCACTTAAGTTGATTTTGGCTATTGGCTTGAAGTATTTTATTGTGATTATGTTTAGGTGTGTGCCTTGTATCACTGATCTAATACTTTTAACATGAAGCCATGTTGAATTTTGTCACAGAATTTTTCAGCACCCGATGAGATGATCATATGATTTTTTTCCTTCAGTTTGTTTATATATGACTTATGTTGAAGGATTTTCATATATTGAAACATCTCTGCATTCCTTGGATGAAGCCTACTTGATCTTGATGGATGATGAATTTTTATGTGTTCCTGGATTCAGTTTGGGAATATTTTATTAAGTATTTTTACATCAATGTTCTCAAGAGGAATCCGTCTTTCTTGTGTCTGTATGTGGTTTAGCTATCCGGGTGACTGCGTCTTTATAGAATGAATTTGGCTGTGTTTCTTCTCTTTCTAGGTTGTGGAATATTTGAGGGATATTGTTATTAGCTCTTCTTTGAAATTCTGGTAGAATTCTGTACTACAATTCTGGGCCTAGGCTTTTTTTGGTTGGGAGATTTTAAATGGGTGCTTCTATTTCTTTAGGAGTTATAGGGCTGTTTTATAGTTTATGTGATCTTGAATTAACATTGGTAAGTTACTTCTGTCTAGAAAATTGTCTATATCATTAAGATCTCCAATTTTGTAGAGAAACTGCTTTTGAAGTAAGATCTAAGGATTCTTTGAAATTCCTCAGTGTCTGTTGTCATGGCTCCCATTTCATTTCTAATTTTGTTTATTTGAACACTGTCTCTTTTGGTTAGTTTGGCTAAGGGTTTGCCTATCTCGTTAATTTTCTCAAAGAACCAGCTCAATGGTTTTGTTGATTCTTTGTATTGTTTGTTTCTGTATGATTTCAGCTCTGATTTTGAGTATTTTCTGCCTTCTACCTTCTACTCATCTTTGTTTTGCTTTCTCTTCCTCCTCCTCCTCCTCCACCTCTTCCTCTTCCT
Organism: Rattus rattus; assembly: GCF_011064425.1. NCBI lineage: Eukaryota > Metazoa > Chordata > Mammalia > Rodentia > Muridae > Rattus > Rattus rattus. Next base: position 59,452,143 of record NC_046158.1, read on the forward strand.
CCTTCTCTTCCTCCTCTCCCTCCTCCTCATTCTCATTCTTATTATTATTCTTCATCTTTTCCTAGATTTCAGGTATGTTTTTAAACTGCTTGTATGAGAATGAACTTTCCTCTTAGCACTGCTTTCATTGTGTCCTATAAATTAGTGTAAGTTGTGCCTCAATTTTCATTGAATTCTAGAAAGTCTTTAATTACTTTTTTATTACTTCTTCAACCCATAGATCATTGAGTAGAGAGCTGTACAATTTCCATGAATGCGTAGGTATTCTGGTGTTTCTCTAGTTGCTGAGGTTCACCTTTAATCTGTGGTGGTCTGAAAAGATACAAGGTGTTATTTGAATTTTCTTGCTTCTGTTGAGGCTTGTTTTGTGACCAACTATATGGTCAGTTTTGGACAAGAATCTATGAGATTCTGAGAAGAAAGAATATTCTTTTGCATTTGGGTAAAATACACTATAAATGGCTATCAGGTCCATTTCATTCACAATCTCTGTTAGTTTAGTTATTTCTCTGTTTAGTTTTTGTCTGAATTAGTCAATTAGTGAGACTGGGGTGCTGAAGTTTCCTACTACTAATGTGTAGAATTTGATGTGCAATTTAAGCTTCAACAATTTTTCCCTTAAAAACATGGCTGCCCTTGTGTTTGGGCCATAAATGTTTAGAATTTAGATATCTTGGCAGATTTTTCCTTTGATGAGTATAGTGTCCTTCCTTCTTCCCTCTGATGAATTTTGCTTGAAAGCTTATCTTATTATACATTAAAATGACTACTCAAACATACATACTTCTTGGGTCTATTTGCTTGGAAAATTTTTTTCCATCACTTTCCTCTGAAGTACTCTGAGGTAATGTCTCAATATTATTGCTGAGGCAAGTTTCTTCTATGCAGCAGAATGATGGATCCCATTTTCCCATCCCATCTGTTAGCATATGTATTTTTTGGGGGGAAGTTGAATCCATTGATATTAAGAGATATTAATGACCAGCGATTGTCAATTCCTGTTGTTTTTATTTTGGTGGTGGTGGTGGTGGTGGTGGTGGTGGTGGTGGTGGTGGTGGTGGTGTGTGTGTGTGTGTGTGTGTGTGTGTGTGTGTGTGTGCGTGCGTGCGTGTGTGTGTGTATTAGCACTTCCCTTGTTTTCGCTGGTGTGAAATTACTTATTTCCTGTATTTTCTTAGGTGTAGTTAATCTCCTTGGGTTGGAGATTTCTTTCTTGTATTTTCTGTAAGGCTGGTTTGTGAATAGATATTGTTTGACTGTGGATTTGTCTTGGAATATCTTGTTTTCTCCATTTATGTTGATTGAGAGTTTTGCTTGTTATAGTAGTCTAGGTTGGAATCTGTGGTTATTTAGAGGTTGCAAGTCCAGGCCCATCTATCCCTTAGCGTGTCTGTTGATAAGACAGTTGTAATTGTGATAAATCTGCATTTGTGTTATCTGCCTTTTTTCTTGCTGCTGTTACTATTCGTTCTTTGTTCTGATCCTTTCTGTTTGGATTACTAAGTAAAAGGAGGATTTTCTTTTCTGGTCCAGTCTATTGGTGTCCTATAATCTTCTTTTTTTACAGTTGCCTCTCTCTCTCTCTCTCTCTCTCTCTCTCTCTCTCTCTCTCTCTCTCTCCTCTCTCCCTCTCCTCTCCCTCTCCCTCTCCTCTCCCTCTCCTCTCCCCCTCCTCTCCCTCTCCCTCTCCTCTCTCTCCTCTCTCTCTCTCTCTCTCTCTGATGGGGGTTGGGAAAGTTTTCTTCATGGTTTTGTTGAAAATGTTTTGTGATTCTTGGAGCTGGGACTCTTTACCTTCTATTCCTATCATTCTTAGGTTAGATGTTTTAATGGTGTCTTAGATTTCCTGGATGTTTTGTGTCATGCATTTTCAAGATTCTCTTTCACTGATGTATCAATTTCTTCTATTTCATCTTCTACACCTGAGCTTCTCTCCTCCACCACCTGTATTCTGCTGATAATGCTTGCATCTGTTGTTCTCTTCCCTAAGTCTTCTATCCCTAAGATTCCCTCAGGTTGAGTTTTTTTTTAATTGTTTCTATTTTTACTTTCATGTTTTGCACAGTTTTATTTATTTTCTTCACCTGTTTGTTTTTTCCTCTATATATTTAGGGGATTTGTTTGTTTCCTCTTAAAGAGCTTAACCTGTTCGATTGTGTTTTTCTATATTTCTATAAGGGATTCATTCTTTTGTATTTATAAAAAGATAAAGACAGGGGGAATGTGTTTTGGCATATGTGTGGTGAGGTATGGGGGCAGGGTGCATCTGTGGGCCCATGCTGAGGTACCAGCCACAGGACAGGTATAGTATAGAGTTTATTTTGTGCATGGGGAGGGGAGTTGAGGGGGAGTAGAGACAGAGAACAGCAGAAAGGGGGGGAGGGAGGGAGAGAGGAAGGGGAGGGGAGGGGAGGGAATGGGAGAAAGGAGGAGGGGAGGGGAGAGAAGAGAAGTGAAGTAGAGGCTGGCCATGAACATGTGGAGAGAATGGGAAGAGAGCAGGAGCAAGAGAGGGTGGAGGGGGTAAGCAACCCTTTTATAGTGAATTAGGCATACCTGGCTGTTGCCAGGTAACTGTGGGGCAGAGTGTACCTGTCTGTTGCCAGGTAACTCTCTCTCGCAAAGCTTAGACAAAAACACTAGCACATTCAATTCCTGTTTAAAGGCCTCTATTATAAAATTAGATTTAAGGTCATTTATTTGTGCTTTGGTTGTGTTAGGATATCCAGGGCTTGCTGTTACAAGGTAGCAGTGCCTTGAAGGCTTCTTATTGACCTGGCTTTTGTTGATTGTGTTCTTTTGAGGTCTTAGCCATGCCTTTGGTCCCTGGATGTGTTTCTGTTATAGAGATACTGGCGTGGGGGTGGAGGGTGTTAATCTTATTTGCTGGTGTGGCAGGCTGCTGGTTGGTATTCTTGGGTTGCATGGTTCCGGACCTGCGGATTCAATGAGTGTGGGCAGAGGGGTTGTGGGAGAATGGAGATCTGCCTAGTCTAGCAGACTGCTCACAGAAGGCTTGGACTGCCCACGGGACTCATTGAGCAGGGTAGATGGGTGGGGAAAGGAAAACTTACCTGTGTGCTTCAGGATCCACAGGTCTGATGGTGTGTGGAGAATGGCGATTCCCTCTGGGATAGCAGGCTGCTTCGGAACTAAAACTATTACTTTCATGAAGATTTTAAACCTAGTGAAGTTGACAGCCTATAAACCATCACTGACACCAACTATCACAATGGAAAAACCACTAAGACAGAGTCAATTTCCCATTAGAGCACAAGATGTGATAATTTAGAGAACTCAGTTATATGCTATTACTTAGTATAAACCATGGTCATGTATAGACAGCATGAGGATTCTCCCAGTTCTGCATCTGTGTCTTTTTAACTCATCAATTCATGTCTATCAGATCATCTCCCAATTGCCAGGGACTACATTTTGGTACTTTTATCAGAGTTATATTGTTTAGTGCTCAAACATTCTGCATGTGTGCATATGGCTTACTTATCGACAGAGCCTGTGCTATTTACTAAAGAGCCTTTAGACATTTGCACTGTGTTCTGAGTCCATCATTAAGTCTATCTCCATTGTACCAACTTTGAGGCAGGGTAAAAGCTTTAATGATGAAGTCAGCAAGTGTAAACTCCACAGTGTGGGCATTTCTGAAACCTTGGCTGACTTGAACATGGGAGCAAAGTCAAAGTTCTTGTTTCCAGGCAGAAGGGTTCACCTTCAGGTACACCCCAGGTTTGCATGTCAAACCCCAAAGTGTTGAAACAAAATCCATCAAATTATCCTAGATAATCTTTATTTAACAACCCCCCCGCCAAGACCCTTTAATTTAAATCTATGTCTGACCCGTTCACTGAGTACAGTAAACTGGTCAATTTGAAGCATCAAAATGCTGATCCTATAGGGGTTTCTCTGTGGGAAATGGGCCGTTCTGTTCATATGTGTCCTGGTCTTAGAACCGGATAGTTAGCTGTTCTACTCCAAGTAATCCTCAAGCAAAAATGGCTAAGGGATGATAAACATGAAAAGAAAAAACAAAAGCTAAGCAAGACTATTTTCTTACATATCACGTTTATATATTTTATGATCATTTCAGTTCATTACATGCTGTTATATTTACTTGTGTATTCCAATATATAAAGTTATATATTTGGAATGAAACTAAAATGTGAAAGAGTTCATGGAGAAGAATAATTTGAATTTTCAAATTTACAGAAATTTGTTCTTTCCATTAATAAGTTTCTGTCAGAAACTCAGATATAACTGATATTATATTTAATCTTTAACAATTCTAATCTCTAATAAAGAATTCATATCAAAGTCTTAAGTATACTTTTATAAAATCATTTTAGAGTTACTCAAGAGTTCCTTGTATTATAAAGACATTTTACTTCTTTAAACTTGTAGTCTAATTTAGCATTCCTGAAAATTACTCTCAGACTCAATCTACTAGTTTAGAAAGATGTAATTTATTATTATGTGTAAGGTGAAGATTATAGAAAATTCAAGACACCTTTTTAATTATACTCTCATTACTATCTGCTAAAATAACACCAAGCCAATATGAATACAGGTTAGAATATTAAAATGGATTATATTCAAGATTATTAGAACATTTGCAGTAAAATGTGGCAATTTCTTTGCATTTACCCTATATAATTATGGGTTGTATAATGGACTTTTTCTGAGTAGAGAGTGAAATTTATTTCCAGGAGAAACTTAATTTGCTCAAAAGATTAATCTCTTTCAAAGTTTAGAATAAAAGGCATGCAATGAAGTTGGAGAAAATATACCATAAACCATAAATGCAGAATTCTCAAAAATTTTTAAAGTGACTGCATAGCCTCTAGAGCCCCATGTCACTTTTTCCATATGTAGGGACTTTTATTATAGCATCTGCTCTGTGAACTTAATATCCTGCATATGAAAATAATTCCATAGAATACTGTGTCTGAGACACTTAACAATGGTGTGAAATTGCTTCCTCTTTCTTTTTACAGTGTCCTGGACAAGAGATAGAGACAGGACAGAAATCTGTGAAGTACTCATTGCACACTTGTCAGATTCATTGTGCTTAGAAACTAGTGGAACTCAAAACACAGCAGAGCATCTAATTACAGTGACACCTTGATGTCTCTCAAACCTAGAAACTAAGAAATTTATAGTGGAATATCTTTGTTGGGTGCTTCTTTTTATAAAAAAAAGTTAACAGAAAGTGTAGATTTCTCTATAGGTGTCTGAAATAATTTCCACCTGGCTGGTGTTTCCATATGTCAAGCAATTTCCAAGTAGATAAACAGTACACTGATATATTATTATTCTGCATAGCCAACCGACATCTAGCATAACCAGCAGAGTGCTATACCAAGTACAGAAAAAGAAACTATTGCATTGCCCTTTTCAATGCACATTTCAAGTGATTTGCTTTAGTCTATGTAGTTACACTTTTTTCAGTAACTAAAGCATCACTATGCCTTATGTGGTAACTGATTTACCCAATTAAAAACAAATGAATTAGGCATTTTGAAATCCTTGATATTTACTAACATATTCTAAGATATGTCTATGTTTATAATTTTATGTTGTTATGATTGCATGTGTCCTGTTGTTAGAACTAATTTGTCACACAAATATTTAGAAGCAGAGACCCTTTCATGATTGAAAGAAAACTAAAGAATGCTACATTGTAACTTATTCTTGTTTTTTATTCGATGTTTTGCTTGGTAAATATCTGTAGGAAGAATAGGAATGGCAAAAATGATGATAATACAATTAAAAAAATTGACAGGTATGAATATAAGTTCCCTTAGAAATATAATAGTGAATACCATATATTCAAAGTAAGGGACAGTAAGATGTACGCTTAATACATCCCTTTACTTATGTTTCTTCATTCAATGAAATTGTTACAATTGACAGGAAGAATCAGGGATGGGGGCTGGAAATTCATCATGGTGGCAGTTTATGGCTAATTTATAGACATAGCCAGAATGAACTGATACATAAGAGTTCACCTGTGTCCTACTCCTCTACACTAACATCTAACATCTGCCTACCAGCAGAGCCTTTAGGGGAAAAACAAATTGATTTCCTTAACACCAGTTACTTCCCAGGAAATCTTCCCGGACTGGAGTCATAAGAAAGTGGAGAAGTGAGGAGGAGGCACTAAGAAGAATAGCATAAATAACACTAGTGAAACGACAATGAGCATCTATACCTACTTCCTAAAGCCTCATTATTCTGCCTTAAAATCATGCATTGTTTTGGAACTGTTCCTTCTCTATTTCTACCTTACTATGATGATGTTGTATAAGCACAGTCCTTTAGGTAATTTTTCCTAGAACTCTAACAGATATGTGCCATTCAGTGTTTTTGTCCTGTTGACCTGTTACTTGTGATGTTACTTGTAGGCTTTTATCATCATGCTAAGTGGACAGAATGATGTTTCCCCACCATAGCAACAATGATAGTTAAATTCTTAATGCTGCAGGTCACATCAGAAAGTTGAGCTTCTGTTTCTTTTCCTTTTCTGCTTCACTGTTCTGTGGTTTGTTTTCCCATTTTCTCTATGCTTTTTTGATTTTTTGCCACCCAGAATCTATCATACAAATAGAGTCAAGTATTTTGAACTATGAAATAAAGTGTTGTGATAAACCCTATGAAAACAGTGTATTCTTCTACGTAATAGATGAGTATAATCTGTATATGTGGTATCCTCATACATAAGTCAAACAACATCAGAATAAAAATATCAAGAAACAATTGTTCCTGAATTAACAAAGGTACTTTTGTCAATATTCCCTAAATAAAAATATTTATATAACATTCATATTAAACTTTTTATTATGAGAATTCTATATGTGATTTGTCATACAGAGAAGTATGTTAAATACAAACACTTTGTCATTTCCATTGATCTGAGTGTTTTCAAATGGATTTTTGGAAATCCTGGTGCAAGGGATATGGGAGGAGAATATTCTAGAAACAATATCATACTGATGACTGTAGCAAAAGTTTGTAAAGGTAATGAATTGTTATGTTAATAATCAATCATTCTTCAAATAGAAATAGACACAATTAGTGAAACACTGTTAGGGAAAAAAAGGACTTCACTTCATCACCCTCTAGACACAAGGACTAATTGACAGAGACACAGGCACAGGGAGAAATAGGTTTAGTAAAGCATCTACACTTAATCAGTGAAGCCTAGACATTGGCTTCTAAGTGATATACTCTTTGATTCTAGCTGTGCATAAAAGAAAGTACAGAGGTGATGGGAATCTGTAAGACAAAAGAAATGTAAGATCTAAACCAACCTATGGACAGGGACTATGTAAGTGAGGATAGCTGTGACCGTGCCCAAATGTACTGAAAACGCTAGGAGATTTATTGTTGTTGCTGTTGTTGTTGTTGTTGTTGTTGTTGTTGTTGTTGTTGTTTAGGTCTTATGTGTGTGCACTGCAGATTGTGTTGTGTTTCAATATCAAAATTTAGACAAATCGGTGTACAGGCATTACTTGATTCTGTTTAGAATAAAGAACTTACACAAGCAAGCAAACCAATAAGACCACTCTAACCTGAAAAAAAAACAAATCACTTCTTTCCCTGCAACGATTATGTGAGGAATCCTTTGCAGAGAGTAAAGGGAGAACCTCTGTTAGAATCAAGGTATTGTCTAGAGTCTCTGCTGCCTGTTCTTGGTGTCTCTTCTCACCTTTCCTACCTAAGAGGCTTATCTCCCTTTTTGCAGTCTCTGCATCTGCTCCTTGGGATAACTTCTGTTTTTGCAATTTTCAGTGGATTCTCTACAGGTTGATTCGGAAGGCAACACGAGAAAGGTTACCAGCAACAAAGACATGACTATGTACAGGTTTTTCCAGTTCAACGGTGTAGTTCTTTGTAGTGTGTATCACTTTGAAGTGCTTGATTCTTGGCATTCTGACATGAAACACATGGTTGACACACTTTTGAATACACAGTTGCACTGGTGCAAACTAAATTAATATAAAATGTGCCCTGTGAGGTTAACCTTTCCATCTACAACTATAGTTTAGGTATAAAATCCTGTTTTCTTCATTGGGATTATTATATCTCTTTGAAGAAAATGGTAACACATGAGGAAGTGTAGGAATTCTGAGTCACCATGTTAGTAAATGAGAAGAAAATAGACAAAATTAAAAAAAAAAACATGTCAGTAACCTATACAGTAGAACTATAAAATCTTATGAAAGAGGAGAGGGGCAACTCAGTGGTTCAGCACTTGTGTAAGGGATACCACTCCTTAAATTTGGAAACAAAACCAAGCAAACAAAAAATAAAAACATAAAAAAAGATCACTTTAATTAATACTGATGAGGCAACAATAGGGAACTTAAATCATGGTGGGAATATAGAAGGTGCTCGGTGATAATATTCTAAATATTATGTAGATGGATTATAGTCTCAAGAGAATCCCAAAGAGCATACTAACATATTTATAAAAATTCAATGATTCTGGCTGCATATTTCAGCAGAGTGAATTTGTTCAAAGAGCAGGTCATTGGTGGTTAAATCTGATATGCCCCAGAGCATAGGATGAGAGTCACTGAAGCTGGTAAAGGACATGAACTTTGTTATCATTTCTACTCTGTGTACAATTGAATTATTCTATTAAAACACTTGTTAAATTGAAGAAGAAAAACATTTTCTTTATATCACCTACACATTGAAAAAGTAGTCCAGAGTGTGTGGCTAGGTCAACCTTTTTCAGTAGCTGAACATACAAATGATGAATGCAAGAAAAGAACAAGGTCAGAAGCATTCTTCATTAGAACATGTTCTCACTTCAATGTAGATCTGAATGACTTAATATGTGTATGACTTGATGGGTGGCCAGCTGGCACATCAGGTAATCCTTGCCATCAACATGAAGACCTCAGGACCCAGGTGGTAGAAGGAGAGACCTACCTCACTCTTACAATGTTTCCTCTAACTTCATATGTATGCCATAGCATATGTACATAAGTATACAGAAATAAACACACACACACACACACACACACACACACACACACACTCATCACTTTAAAATATGGGAATTGGGCACTTTAACCCAAAATCTTTTCATGATCAAACAGCATGTTTGAACTGTAATGACAGAAACTGAAACAAATAATTTCTTAGACATTAAGAGATATTCCTGAAATTTTCAGTATATAAAATAATACTCTATTTTTATTATATTAGTAATTTTCATATGGTCTCTACTCATATATTAATGCATTGATACAAGTAACATGAGAAATACACCATGATATTTTTATAAATGTTTTATATTTATTGGAAAAATAATGTCTTCACTTCTGGCTTGATAATCGACGCTTGTAACAGCAAAGATCTTGCCATAACACTGCTGATACAACTCAAGATACTGTTATATTCAGTTAGCTAAAGTTCCTCTTGAAAATTTGGGTGGCATTTATTCAAGTAAAAAAATAGGTTTTTAATTAATGTCACTGTAGTTCTACTTATTGTTTAAAATTTTTTTATTATGTGATCAGTTTTAAAATTGTGTTGACTGAATATGTGTGAGGGAAAGGAAAAGCACATCTCATGTTGTACTTGTACTGTCTTCTATGAAAGGAGTTTGTTTTAATTATTGTTTCTAGACCTTCATTCAAAATTTAAATTTAAAGTACTACATGCGCCTGGTATGTAATACATGTACCTGTATCTCAGGCATGTAGAAAACTGAAGCTGTAAGATCTGGAGTTTCAGATAAGGCAGGACTATCATACAAGTTCGGTGTCAGCCATATATACATGTTTGTGTGTGTGTGTGTGTGTGTGTTATATTAGGTACTTAGCCATCAATAAGAAAACAGGATTACATACAATCTGAAAGTCTCTAATCTAGGGGTTGGGGGTTTAGCTCAGAGGTAGAGTGCTTGCCTAGGAAGCACAAGGCCCTGGGTTCGGTCCCCAGCTCCAAAAAAAGAACCAAAAAAAAAAAAAAAAGTCTCTAATCTAAAAGTAAATCATTAAACAAACATGTGTTCAGATTTTTATGCATATATTCTCAAATGTGCTAATAAACATACAATACTGAAATTATTATGTGAATATGAGTAAAGTAGAAAATTGAATATGAGTAGAATACCATGTATATTTTGTAAATCAGTGTAATCATGTAATTAGAAAGTCCCCTTTAAAATTGTTATACCCTAAAAACCAAGGATAGCAAAAACTATACTCAACAATTAAAGAACTTCTGGGGGAATCACCATCCCTGACTTCAATCAGTACTACAGACTAATAGCCATAAAAACTGTACGGTATAGGTACAGAGACAGGCAGATAGATAAGTGAAGTAGAATTGAAGACCCAGAAATGAACCCGCACACCTATGGTCACTTGATCTTTGCCAAAGGAGCTAAAACCATCCAACGGAAGACAGATAGCATTTTCAACAAATGGTGATGGTTGAACTGGAGGTCAGCATGTAGAAGAATGCAGATCGGTCCATTCTTTTCACCCTGTACAAAGCTTAAGTCCAAGTGGGTCAAGGACCTCCACATCAAACCAGATACACTCAAACTAATAGAAGAAAAAGTGGGGAAAAGTTTCGAACACATGGGCACTAGGGAAAATTTCCTGAACAAAATACCAGTGGTTCATGCTCTAAGATCAAGAATCGACAAATGGGACCTCATAACACTGCAAAGCATCTGTAAGGCAAAACACACTGTCATTAGGACAAAACAGCAACCAACAGATTGGGAAAAGATTTTTACCAATCTTACATCTGATTGAGGGCTAATATCCAAAATATACAAAGAACTCAAGAAGTTAGACTCCAGAGAGTCAAATAACCCTATTAAAAAAATGAGATACAGAGCTAAATAAAACATTCTCAGCTGAGGATTATCAAACGGTAAAAAAAGCAACCAAAGAAATGTTTAACATCCTTAGTCATCAGGGAAATGCAAATCAAAACAACCCTGAGATTCCACCTCACTCCAGTCAGAATGGCTAAAATAAAAAACTCATGTGACAGCAGATGCTGGTGAGGATGTGGAGAAAGAGGAACACTCCTCCATTGTTGGTGGGATTGCAGACTGGTACAACCACTCTGGAAATCAGTCTGGAAGTTCCTCAGAAAATTGGACATTCCACTACCTGAGGACCCAGCTACATCTCTCCTGGACATATACCCAAAAGATGCTCCAACATAAAACAAAGACACATGCTCTACTATGTTCATAGCAGCCTTATTTATAACAGCCAGAAGTTGGAAAGAACCCAGATGCCCTTCAACAGAGGAATGGATTAAAAAATATGGTACATCTACACATTGTAGCACTAATCAACTTTCAAAAACAATGACTTCATGAAATTCATAGGGAAATGGAATGAACTAGAAAATATCATCCTGAGTGGGATAACTCAATAACAGAAAAACACACTTGGTATGAACTGATTGATAAGTGGATATTAGCCCAAAAGCTCGAATTACCCAGGATGCAATCCACAGACCACAGTAAGCTCAAGAAGGATGACCAAAATGCAGATGCTCCCACTCCTTCTTAAAATGGGAAAAAAAATATCCATAAGAGGGGATATGGAAGCAATGTTTAGAGCAGTGATTCAAGGAATGGGTATTCAGAGCCTGCACCACATGTGGCCCATATATATACAGCCACCAAAACTAGATAAGATTGATGAGGGTAAAAAATGCACGCTGAAAGGGAGCGGATATACATCTCTCCTGGGAGACACATCCAGAGCATGTCCAATACAGGGGTCAATGCTAGCAGCAAATCAGTAATTAGAGGAAGTATTGAAAGAGTTGAAGGAACTTGCAACCGCATCAAACAACACTGCCAACTAACCAGAGCTTCCAGGTACTAAACCACTACCAAAAAACTATACATGGACTGACCCAGGGCTCCAACTGCATATGTAACAGTGAATAGCCTTGTTGGGGCACCAGTGAAAGGGGAAGCCCTTGGTCCTGCCAAGGTTGGACCCCCAATGCAGGGGAATATGGGAGGTCAGTAAGAGGGATGTATGGGGGGAATACCTGTATTGGAGAGGGCGAAGGGAGGGGATGAGGGCTTATGAGCAGGAAACTCGGAAGGGGAAATGTAAGAAAGAAATATATCTAATAAAAAAATTTTAAAAAGTTGTTATACCTAAGATTTGATGACTCAGGGCAGTGATTTCTGGACTGTAATGTGTATCATTAGCAGACCAAATTAGAACATTGAATCCACTACCAGAAATTCTTGCAGAAAAATTCTGCTTTGAGGATCAAATAACTTGCATTTCTCAAGAGTTCGCAAGAGGTGCAAAGTTTACAAGTCCAGAAATCACTTGAGTCCTGGTGGGGTGGGATAAAGAAGCTAATATTTCAGTTCAAAATTAATGTATATTTGCCTTGTCTTTGGTAGTATAATAAATGTTCCATATTTATGCACCTACCAAGGATCAAGATTCATTTTCATTTCATGTTTACTACTACAAGCATATTTATAATTATTTTGCCGGAGCTGGAGGAGTGCCTCAGCAGTTAAGAGCACTGGTTGTTCTTCCAGGGGTACTGAGTTCAATTCTAGTACCTACATGGTGGCTCACAACCATCTATAACTGTACTGTAGTCCCATGAAATCTGATGATCTCTTCTGGTGTGCAAATATACATGTAGACAAAACACTTGCCTTTCCTTATCAATCAATCTATCTATCTATCTATCTATCTATCTATCTATCTATCTATCTATCTATCTATCTATCTATCTACATATCTATCTATCTATTTATTAATCTACATCTAAAGCCATAAGACAATTAATCTCAGTAACAGGAGGAAGAGGCTGGAGGATTTCTGAGTTTGAGGCCAGTGTGGTCACTATAGTAAATTCCAGGTCATCTGGAGGTACACAGAAAAACTCTGTCTAAAACCAAACCAAACAAACAAACAAAAAACCCTAGGCAAAAATAAAAGAAGATGTTTTAGTACTACAGTGAGTTGAACAGGTTTATCCCTCATAGACTCTTGTGTTTGGATCTTGGCCCATAAGGAATAGCACTATTAGGTTGTGTGGCTTAGTTCAAATAGGTGTGACCTTGTTGCAGTAGGTGTGTCATTGTGGGAGTGAGCTTTGAAGTCTCTTAGTTCTCAACATCCACTCTGTGTGGGACAGTCCCCTTCTGCAGACTTGGGGAGGCAGTCTCTTTCTGCTGCCTTGGATCATGATTTAGAACTCTTGGCTCCTACAGTGCCATGTCAACCTGAACACTGCCATACTTTCTGCCAGGATGATAATGGACTACACATCTGAAAATATAAATTGACCCCAATTAAATATTTTTCTTTAGAAGACTTGCTGTGATCATAGTGTTTATTCAAGGCAATAAAACCCAAATTAAGACAAATGTTGCTACTAGGAATAGAATATTGTGGTGATAAGCCTGTTCATGCTTTCATTTGGATGAATGTAGATTTTGGAACTTTGGAAAGTAATGGAATGCTTTAAGTGTGGCTTAATGGGCTATTCTATTAGGAACATCGAAGAGTTGTGCTTTGGATGATTTGGACAGTAATGGCTTGGTGCAAGTGCTTTCAGAGTAGATTACTTTTAGTATGTTAGCTAGAAATAATTTTTGAGACAATTTGGTGAAGAATGTGGCTTTGTTTTACCCTTGTTCGAAGAGTGTGCCCAATGCTAAAGTGAATATATTTAGATTAATTGCATTAGGCAATATAGAAAAACACAGAAAAGAGAAAGTTAGTGAAGATGTAATAGAACAAGGATGCCATGTTTCAGTCCTAGTAAGAAGCAGAACTTGGCATCTTTGGCTACATAGCTCTGGGTTTAGAGTCAAGGATAGAAGGTGTTACTAGGTTAATTGATGCTGTTTGCTGGAGCTACGAAATTAGCAATGATTAGAAGAAACCAGTATTACTGGGGTGAAATCTTCTGGGAAGTGTTTTTCTGAGAGCACAAAGATGCTGTTGTCCAGAGATAGACATTGTGCTGGCAACTCAACATGGTAATGTGTTAGTCACCCAAGCAGACTAGATTTGAAGTCATAAAGGGGTTATGGAGAGCAGTTGAGGCTGTAAGCACTGTGAGACCATTGATGAAGGGCAGCCTCAATTGCAGTTAAAGTCCCTGGACTGAAGGAGTCGTGCAAAGGAGTTGAAGCTTGGCCCCATGAAAAGAGCGAATAAGAGGATATTGGAGAAAATGCAGCCTAGTTGCAGTGGAGTATCCCAGGGTATTAGAGATGCTGGTACTATGGGATGACCACCAATAACAGCAGCAGAGGTGATGTGTAATCAGCTAGAACCTAGAGTGACACAGAAAGAAGAGCTGTAGGAGTGACCTAAGACTTTGGAGGAGTCCCTAAGATCATGTGTAGATCCAAGACTTTAGGTCAAGTAATTATAAAATTGAAGTTGCATTGGAGACCTCAAGATGTTAGAGATGCCAGAGCCATGGGATAGTTGCTAAAAAATGTTACTAATAGGGAGTCTAATCGGCCAAGGGAAAGAATGTTGTTTAAGTCAACAAAGTTGAAAGGAGTTGGACATCAGACATGGAAATGCAGAGTTTGACAGGCTACTCTTGGTCTTATTTTGTTGAGTATTATATCACTCTGATGGTTTGGAATGGTAAAGTACATCCTGTGATGTTGTAAGTATGTGATCTGCTCTTTTGATTTTGAATTTATAGGGGATTACGGTTAAGAGATTGCATGAATCTCAGAAGAGACTTTGAACTTTGAATGTTTAAACATTTTGAGACTGTGACAGACATTGGATTAAACGCATTCTACATTATGTTATGGCTACTAGTTTATGGAAGCCAGGAAGTGGAATGGATGGCTTGAATAGGTTTGTTCCCCATAGACACATTTGTTTGAATGCTTGGCCCACAGAAAATGCCATTATTAAAAATGTGGTCTTATTCAAATAGGTATGGCCTTGTTGGAGTATGTATGTCACTGTGGGTGTGGGCTTTGAGGTCTTCTAGTATTCAAGCTCCACGTAGGGTGGAAAAGTCCCTTACTTCTGCTGCCTGAGGATCATGGCTCCTCCATGCACCATGTCTGCCTTCACACTGCCTTGCATCTTGCCATGATGATAATGTACTGTACCTCTGAAACTGTAAGTCAGCTCCAATGAATTATTTTCCTTTAGAAGAGTTGCTTTGGTCATGGTGTCTCTTCACAACAATAACACCCTAATTAAGACAGTTACCAAATCATTCTTGATGTCATATATTCTTTTCTACCAACTGCAGGGTGTCCTTTCTCTACAGTGTTTACAGATGCTGCCAAGTGAAAAATATATTAAAATATATTTATCCACTGAAAATTCTTAATACTTGTTTTAAATATGCTGATCTGATACCATGGAGTAAGCCAGAATGCACAGACAATTTATTGACTATGTTATAAATTTAGTAGATGGCATGAATGTGGGTATGAAGAACTATACCATCATATATAGGGATCTGAGAATGAAATTTTGGGCTATGAATTTTGAATTTATCTCTGATTATCTATGCCTAGTTTATATGAATGTATCAAATTAATGGCAATAAAAAGATGAAGTTTTCCATAAAAAATGAGTAATGGAAAAATGTCATAATGAAACTTATATTTTACCAACTCAAATTTTAAAAAGTATTTTAAGAATTTATTATAAAAATCTTGTTAGTACATATAATTTGTTCATAAAAACAAATGATTGTGTTAATAAAACTTCGCCTTTTCCCCTCTTCCTCCCCTCTCCCAGCCAGATCCCTCTTCCTCCTGTGACAGATTTATTCTCCCTCCCAAGTGGGATTGAAATATCCTCACTTGGGCCTTCTGCTTGTGAACCTTCTATAGTTCTGTGGATTATATCATGGGTATTCTGTACTTTTGGTTAATATGCACTTATTAGTGAGTATATAAAATGTATATCCTTTTGGATCAGAGTTCCTCACTCAGGATATTTTCTAGTTCCATCCATTTGCCTGCAAAACTTGTGATGTGCTTATTCTTAATAGCTGAATAGTATTTCACTGTGCAAATGAACCACATATTCTGTATACATTCTGTTGTGGAACATCTGGGTTGTTTCCAGCTTCTGGCTATCACAAATAAGGTTGCTATGAACATAGTGGACCACATGCCCCTCTGGTATGGTAGGGTATCTTTTGGGTATACCCAAGAACAATATATCTGGGTCTTCAGGTAGATCTATTTCCAATTTTCTGAGGAACCTCCAGATTGATTTCCAGTGTGGTTGTACCAGTTTGCAATCCTACCAGCATTGGTAGACTGTCCCTCTTTCTCCACATGCTAGCCACCATGTGCTGCCACCTGATGTTTTGATCTTAGCCATTCTGAGTGATGTAAGGTGGAATCTCAGGATTGTTTTGATTTGCATTTCCCTGATCACTAAGGACTTTGACAATTCCTTTTAGTGCTTCTAGGCCATTTGTGATTCCTCTGTTGTGAATTGTCTGTTTAGTTCTATATCCTAGTTTTTGATTCAGTTGTTTGCTTTTTTGGAGGTTAGCTCCTCGAATTCTTTATATATTTTGGATAAAAGCCCTCTACCAGAGATGTGGGATTAGTGAGTTTTTTTCCCATTCTGTAGGTTGCTGATTTGTCCTATTAACTATGTCCTTTGCCTTTCATGAGGTCCCATTTTTCAATTATTAATCTTAGAGCCTGAGACATCAGAGTTCTGTTTAGGAAATTTGGAAACAGGAGTGAAGCCCTGAGGCCCAAAAGAATGAATGGAAATATGCATCCTCAGGAGGTGGGAGAAGGAGGAACTCTCTAGAAAGTACCATAGACCTGGGAAGTGAGAGACTCTCGGGACTCAAAAGGAGGGAGTTTAGATGAAATGCTTAACATTAAGGAGAAGGAGCTTGTAGAATCCACCTGCAGTAGATAGACACAGCATCAAGTGGAGGGATGGGATTGCCATGCCACAGTCAAATATTGATGCAGAAGTTTTCTTGTCTAAAAGACCTGCAGGGACAAAAATGGAGAAGAAACTGAGGGAAAGAAGTTTCAGTGACCAGCCCAACTTGAAATCCATCTCAAGGGGAGGCTTCAAGGCCTGACACTATTACAGACACTATGATGTGCTTATGGATAGGAGCCTCGCCAGGCTGCCAGACTGTCCTCTGTGAGGCCCAACAATCAGCTGACCAAGACAGAAGCAGATACTTATACCTAACCAATAGACTGAAGTCAAGGCCTCCTGTGGTTGAATTAGGGAAAGATTAGAAGAAACTGAGGAGGAGGGCAACCCCATAGAAAGACCATCAACCTTGACTAACATGGACCCCAGAGATCTCTCAGACACTGAACCAACAACCAGACAACATCCACCAGCTGGTATGAGGCTCCTAACACATACACAGCAGACGACTGCTTGGTCTGGCCTCAGTGAGAAAAGACGCACCTAACCCTTGAGAGAGTAGAGTTGTCAGGGAATGGGGAGGCCTGGCAGGATATGCTAGGGTGGGGAGCTGGGGTGAAGGTGTGGGGATATGCCCTTGGAGATGGGGTAGGAGGAATGGAATGAAGGAGGGGTAAGAGGGCAGACGAGGAGGGAGATTAGGCCTCAACTGTAAAAAAAAGATTAAAGAAAATATTAGAAAAAGAAAACAATAAGACAAATTTAAAATAATTTTTAAAAATATATTGGATACTTTTTTATATGGGTCATATAAGAGATACTAACTTTTTAATGATTTATTTATGTATCTGTATATCTGTGTTCATATGTGTAATTGTATATACATACGTTGAATAGATCTAGATCTAGATCTAGATCTAGACATAGAGATAGAGATAGAGATAGAGATAGAGATAGAGATATTGTATCCAGCTGCCAGTAGAAGCAAGCATTCTTAAGTACTGAGCATTTTTTCTACCTCAGAAAAATAGTGTTTAATATATGAGGATTTTTCATCTTCACAAAAAGCTGTGTGATGAATTCTGTTTATAAGACCAAAATGGAGAAGATCTATAAGTAAATTTTTTTATGAAAACACACAAAACTTTGACGGAAGTTAAGTTACCTTGAAAGTACAGCTTAATAATTAATACATTTAATAAAGAAAGAAATTGAGACTATAAATGCTCAGGAAAAAAAAACTTTCAAAGTCGATTATGAGTTAATGTAATCCTGGTCCAACTGCCTGAGTAGACCATAAAAGGAATATCTTTTCCGTTCTTACCTAAGTGACTGTGTCCTAGATATTGTGAAGAGCACATGCTATGTCTTAGGCTGCACAGTCCTTTGTATATATGCCCAAGCATGGTTAAATCGTATGGTAGAGCTATTCTTCAATTATTGAGGGACCTACACAATGATTGAGATAGTGGCTGTACCTAGTGGCTATACCAGTTTGCACTGCTACAAGCAGTAAAAAGGGCTCTTCCTTCTTCATGCCTATATCAGTATTCTTAGTCATGGGGGGGGGTCTTTTTAATTTAAATGTAATGAGATCTCCTTTATCACGTTTGCTTGTTTGTTTTAATATTTACACTTTTCCTGTCCAGTCCATCCTTCCCTATGCCAATGAGTTCAAGGGTACTCTCTACTTCCTTCTCTATAATATTCAGATGTCAGGATTGTGTTAGGGTACCTGAGTCATTTAGAGTTAAGTTTTGTTCAGTGTAAGAGATAGGAACTAGCTTTATTCTTGTATGTGTAGCTATCCAGTTTGGCCTGTATAATTTATGGAAGGTATTATCTGTTCTCTAATATGAGTGGTTTGCACCTTGGTTAAAAATAAGGTTTGCAGGCTATAGGTGGGTGTTCGATCCTACTGCAATGGTCACCGAATCTGTTTTCAAACAGTGCAGTGGTTGCTTTATAACTGTGACTTTGTAGTATAATATGAAATCTGTGATGATGAATCTCTAGGAATTCTTTTATTACCTAGGTTTTTGTGTCTCACCTGGACATTTTGTATTTTCATATGAACTTAAGCTATTTTGATTTCTGAAATGAAATGCATTGAAATTTTGATAAGAATTATTTTGATTCTGTAAATGTATTTTTGTAGGGTGGTCATTTTCTTAATATTAATCCCACCAATTCATGAGAATGAAAGGCATTTCCAACTTCTAGTATATTTTCAATTTTTAAAGTATTTTCGAGCTTCCACTGTAGATGTTTTTCACTTCTTACTCCTTTGGCTACATGCATTATATGATAGTTTATAGTTTGGGATTATATTATAAATACAATTATTTTCCTGATTTTTTCTTGGCATGTTTATCATGTATGTATAAGAATGCTACTGATTTTTGTTGGCTAGTTTTATATCCTGTTAAATTGTTGCCTGTGTTTCACAGCTATAGATTTCTGGTGGAGTCTTCAATGCATATTACATACTTCCTTTCACATCTGCATCTTCTTTATCTCATTCGCTTTTATTATCATCTCAGCTAAGACTTCTCATACTTTATTGAACAGGATGGGAGAGGGGGTATTCTTGTCTTGTTTCTGGTTTTAGTAGAATGACTTTTGAGTCTTTCTCTATTTAGCAAGATAGTGCCTGAGGGCATGGTATATCTTCCCTTTACTATGTCTTGTCTTTAGTTAGCCTTGATGTTAATCTCTTTGCTATACTATTTAGAGTGTTGTTATATTGTTTTTCAAAAGGCCTTCAGGCATATGTAAGTTTATCAATTTAAATCTCTAGAATTTTGATTATGCTACTTAGTATTGTAAACTTTTTCAGGGCTTGATTATCTCCCAAACATTTTGGTACATTGCATTTTCATTTTCATACAATTCTATGAATTTCTTAAAACTTTTACATTTAAACTTAACCTTTTCTTTTTGTTCCATTCTTGACCTAATTATCATTAGGGATGCTTACTTATCATTAATTTTATATTGTCTGTAATTTCTATTACTGTTGACCTCCAACTTTATTCTACTGTGGTCAGATAGAATACAGAATATGATTAAATTTTCTCGTGTGTGTTTAACTCTGCTGTGTGTTATAATATGTGGTAGATTAATTTATCATGACACCAAGAAATGTATGGAACTCTATTGTAAACATATACTACATTGAAAATGATTGTACAATGTTTAACATATTTATGTAAAAGCCATACAAACAATGTCAAATAAGAAAAAACCTGCAACTTTAATCATTTTTAATGATTTAAAGTCGATCCTAAATATATAAGGAAAGGAATGCTTGAAAATAATGTAAGGCAAGCTTAAAATAGTTGATACTTTTATTCTTCTTTTGTTTTAGACAGGGTTTTGTTATGTAATCCTTGAAATCAAGTCAGTCTTCCTACCTCAACTTCACATGCCTTGGAATAACAGACCTCTGCTGCTACGATTCCATTAACAATGGATATTGGGAAAGAAGAGAGATCTTATGTGGTTAGTATGGCTTGGTAGAAGCACAGTATCCCTACTTTCTAATTGTTTAAACGTAAAATAATAGGCAGCTCCTGTGACAGGATATAAATATTATTATTATCATTATTATTATTAAAATAATAGGCAGACCCTATGACAGGATATAAATATTATCTTGTCTGTTTCAAACCCATACATTATTGTTGTGCTTTCTCTCTTCTGACAGTTTCACTCCATATGAAATACTCAAATTCTTATACACAAATTTATGTACATAGCACTATAAAACTTCTGTAAATAAATTGAAATGCTTCTTTGTTCATTTTGCTCTTGTCAACTTTCCTCATAAACTTTCTCAGGTTCCCTACCTGTGAAGATGGTAAGAGAAATTTTATATGAATCTCCCCAAGTCTGTTCTTCTGTAGTCAGAAATCCTTTTACTGTGAATTCCCCAGACACATTCTCCTACACTTTTTTTCTCATTTCTGTGTATCTGTCGTTTTTATGGCACTGGTATTTGTTATGTTGATCCCTGACCATGTTCCAGCACAGAATTTTTAAAGCAGTTTTTATTGGCATGCAGGCAAACAGAAAGGAATTCCCTTGGGCAATTCTCTCTATTCGCTTACAGCACAAGAAAAATAAAAACTTCCCACTTTTTAATAAATACTTTTATTAGAACATGTGGAAGAGGATTAGATTGTTTCCTTAACTCCAAAGGGCAGAATTAGGGCCAGTGGTTATAAGTTCCAGCAAAACATTCTCTGTTCATTATGAGAAAAACTTTTACAATATTATAACCGAAGATTATAATTGGTTTTCATCCAAAGACCTGAAGTTTCCATTAATAAAAAAGAGATGGAAAGACGGGCCACTTTTTCCCTATAGATTCTATCTTCCTGAAGGTACACTCCAGGAATGGGGAATTCACCTTTTCATTGTCTAGACTCGAGAATGTCTAATTTAACATATTTCTGAATACAAAATTTACTTTACAAATATATAATGGCATGTTAAATAATGATGCAATATTTAATTTGTAGACTTATCAGGGGATGTAACCTTACAAATAATAAGGGACTGAGTATTACTATATACTATTTTGGATTAACTACACAAAAATCATACCTGGAAATAATTTACTCTTTCTAGAGTTGTTTTAGCAATTTACAGCCTCATCATTTCCTCACAATTAATCAGTGATCTCTTTCATAATAACTACCATGGTGCTCATTAACTGAGTAAGCCTTAACACCTTATAAATGAGGATGGGTTTGTTTGTACTCCACAACTGACATATTTAATATTGCTTGATATGCTTTCCTTGCTTGTCAGGCATTTAGATAAATTGCTAAGTGATTGAATGAATTAAAAAATTAGCAGGAAACTGACTGCTGAATAAGTAGGAACACAAGGCTGACATATAATTCCATATCAATTGTTAGCTGGACATTACTAGTATTATGTTGATTTGAAGTATATGCATAATATATGTAATATTATGGTTATCTATCTATCTATCTATATACTATTTTGATAGAATGGTTCCTTTACAACTATCTGTAATTTAGAATTCATGTTATTATTATTCATGACTTTGTTAATCATGATCACTTCAATAGTAATAACCAAGGCAATCAACGATTTTCCTCAAGCAAGGGCATTCACATATTTGTCACAACCATGAAATCCCAGTGAGTCACAGTACAATAAATCTATTATATATAAAATTGAATGCTGAAATCACATGGTCAGAAAAAATTTAGGAATGTTTCTTAACATTGGTTTGGTTTCTAAAATTTCATCTATTTGAATATTTATTTACTGCTTTTTTTATTTAAAATCTTTCCAGGTTTAATTAAAAATCAAAAGAAAAGAAGAAAACATGCTAAGCCTATGAGAGCAGATATGTCCAAAGAATGAGTCATGCTTTGTTGGTTTTGCAATGGATATTAACATAGATGCCTTTAGAAGAAATTTTGTATCTAGAGCAAATAATATATGTGCATGTATACCTGCATAGGAAGAATAAATGAGAATATATTTGAAAGAGTTCATAATTTTAAATTCTGCTCATTCTAAAACCAATAATTTGACTTATGATTTGCATGCAAGAATACAAGAATCTTAGTGAAAAACATTAATGTATAAATGTGGTTCAGAGATGAGAATAACAAATATATGAACTAAATTAACTGACTTAAATTTCCTAAGATTTTGTACTCTGAATTTTAATCATTTCATTTTACTAATCATGAAAAGAAATCAGACTTCTTATGTTTTGAGAATTTTTCATGTTTATCAAAAAGCATACCATGAAGCCCTTGTTTCTTGCCTTGTACCTTGCAACAGCAATCCATCTTAACTTCATGTGTCTTAATCTTTCTTTCTTCATTTATTTTTTGATATTCCTATCAGTCAAGTTACTTTTGCCCATATATGACATAAGATCACTATTTGGAGCATTCTCCCTCTCCATTTTAGAGTGAAAGCATTAAAATATCAGTAATAAGTGTCTATTTTAGTAAGCGTTGACAGTAGTAGGTTTTCATATGTTTTTCTTAAAAAAAACCTTTTTATTGGATTTTTAAAATTTACATTTTAACTGTTATTCCCTTTCCCGTTTTCCTGGACATAAGCATAAGCCTTCATCTCATTCCCTCCCCTTCTTTTGTAAGGGTGTTCCCCTCCCCAACCACTCCCTCTTCCCATATGTCTTCTAAACAAGCCTTTAGTGTTAGTTGTTCCTCCAAGATATTCTCCTTACCCTACCATCCCATTCTCTATCACATTAAACCTTGTTATTCTCGTTTACTCATTATCCCTTTTATTATTGGTTATTTTATTTATTTACTATTCACATGTTGTCCCTTTCCCAGTTTCTTCTCCACAAAACCCCTATTTCCTCCTCTCTGTTTCTATGAGGGCACAGCCCCACTCACCCAACCCCTCCCACCTCAGCAACCTAGCATTCCCAAATTCTGGGCCAACAATCCTCTACAGAACCAAGGGGGCTACCCTCTCATTGATGTGATATATGACCATCCTCTGCAGCATATGCAGCTGGAGCCCTGCATCCCTCCACGTGTACTCTTGGGTTGGTGGTTTAGTCCCTGGAAGCTTTGGAGAGTCTGGTTGGTTGATATTGTTGTTCTTCCTATGGGGTTGCAAACTCCTTCAGCTCCTTCAGTCCTTCCCCTAACTCCTCTATTGGGGTCCCAGTACTCAGTCAGATGGTTGACTGCAAGCATCTGCATCTCTATTTATCAGGCTCTAGCAGAGCCTCTCAGAAGACAGCCATACCAGGCTCCTGTCAGCAAGAACATCTTGGTATCCGCAAGAATGTCTGGGTTTGGCATCTGCAGATGGGATGGATCCCTAGGTGGGGCAGTCTCTAATGGTCTTTCTTTCAGACTCTGCTCCATTCTTTGTCCTTGCATTTCCTTTTGACAGGAGGAATTCTGGATTATCATTTTTGAGGTGGGTAGGTTCTTGAGTTCTTTATATATTTCAGTATTAGTCTTCTATTAAATGTGCATGCTGCTGGTTTGTCTGAATTACAGTGTCCTTTGCCATGTGTAACCTTTTTAGTTTCTTGAGATCACTGCTATTAATTTTTTAATTGTTCTATCAATGTTCCTTTCAAACAGTTATCTCCTATACCAATGGGTTCAAAGTAATGCCCCACTTTCTCTTCTACCAGTTTCAGTGTTTCTGATTTTAGATCGAGGTCATGATCCATTTAGAGTTGAATTTTTTGCGGGATGATAACTATATTTGGATTCTTTTACATTTGGAATTATAGTCTGAACAGCACCACCATTTTTTTTGAAAAAAGCTCTCCTTTTTTTCCACTCTGTTTCAGACCTCTTTATCAAATTTCAGCTGCCTGTAGATATATAGATCTCAGATTTCAATTGATTTTATTGAACAATGCTTCTGTTTTTATACAAAAGCCATTATGTTTTTTAAAGTTATTATTATTGTCGCTCTCCATTGCATCTTGAAATTGGGACAGTGATACCTCCAGCTGTTCTTTTATTCATGGGGATTATTAAGTTTTCCTGGATTTTATTAATGTATTTCCATATGAAACTTAATCTTGTCCTTTTAAGATCTATAAAGAATTGCGTTAGTCAGGCAGGTGGTAGTGGAACAAACCTTTAATCCCAGCACATGGGAAGTTGAAGAAGATTTTTTTTTGTAGGTTCAAGCCTAACCTGGTCTACAAACTTAACTTCCAGTATTAAACAGGAAACCTATACATCATAAAAATGTGTTGAAATTTTGATGCGAATTGTACTAACTATGTAGCTCGCTTTTGGTAGGATATCAATTTTACTATTTTTAATCCTACCAATTCATGATCACGGCATAACATTTCATTTTCTGGTATCTTTTAAAGTCTCTTTCTTCAAAATCTTGAAGTTTTTATCATACAAATCTTTCACTTGCTTGGAGAAAGATAGCCCGAGGTATATGACATTATGTAAGCCTTCTGTGAAAGCTATTCCCTGCATGAGTTTCTTCTGAGTCTGCTATTTGTATATGGGAGGGCTACTGACATAATTTTTTCCTTTTGATTAGTATATAGTTTCCTTCCTTATCTGTTCTGATTAGGGTTTTTTTTTTTTTTTTTTAGGTTAGGTATTAAAATGGCTACAACAGCCAGCTTCTTTGCTCTATTTGCTTGAAATATGCATTTCTAAACTTTTACACTAAGGAAATATTGGCCCTTGAAGTTAATGTGTGTTTCTGCATGAAGCATAAAGATGGATCCTGTTTTCACATCCATTCTATTAGTCTGTGTCTTTTTTCTAAGGAATTGGGACATTTGACATTGAAAGATATCAATGACCAATGAATGCTGATTCCTGTTATTTTGATGTCGATTTGTTGGTATTGGTGGTGGCGGCAGTGCATATGCCTTTCAATTCTTTTGACTTTGCTAGTGTGGGGTTATTTATTCCTTATGTTTTCTTGGATGCAGTTAATCTCCTTTGGTTGGAGTTTACCTTCTTGCACCTCTGTAGTACTGGGTTTATAGATAGATACTGTTTGAATTTAATTTTATCATGAAAATGACATACTTATTTTTCTACCTGAGGTAATTTAGAGTTTTGCTGGATATTGCTGTCTGCAATGACATTTGTGATCTCTTAGAATCTACCCAGGCCCTTCCAGGTTTTAGAGTCTCCATTGAGATGTCAGGTATAATCCTAACAGATTTGTGTTTATATATTACTTGCTCTTTCTTCCTTGCAGTTTTGAATACTCTTTCTATCCAGATTTATTGTTTTGGTTACTATACACTGAGATAGTATTTTTTCTAGTTCTGTCAATTTGGTGTTTGGTACGTTTCTTTTAAAAAAATATTTATTTTTACATTCTTTATTTTATTCCCCTCTGGTCTACTCTCTGACAGTTCCACATCACATACCTCCTCCCTGCCCCCTGGCCTGCACACTCCGTGGTCTCCACAAGGATGTCCCACCCCACCCACCCCACCAGACTTCTAAACTTCCTGGGGCCTCCAGTCTCTTGAATTAGGGAAAAGCTGGAGGAAGTTGTGGAGGAGGGCAACCCTGTAGGCGTACAGCAGCTTCAATTAACCTGGACCCCTGAGACATCTCAGACACTGGGTCACCAACCAGGCAGCATACACCTGCTGAGATGAGGCCTCTAACACATACAAAGCAGATGATTCCAGGGTTAGGGTTCAGTCAGAGAAGATGCACTAAATCTTCAAGAGACTGGAGGCCCCAGGAAGTTTAGCAGTATGTTGGGATGGGTGTGGTGTGGATATCATTGTGGAGACATGGGGTGGGGGTTTGTATGTAGAACTGTTGGTGGGTGGACCAGGAGAGGAATAAAATCTAGAGTGTAAAAATAAATAAATAAATAAATAAATAAATAAATAAATAAATAAATATTTAAAAACCTACATGGACTATGTATGAAAACAACTATTCGAACTATATAAACTGAAATGCCTCATAAAGCTATTTCAGAAAACTATAAAGATTAAAATAACAAGCACAAATATCTAGAAAAGGTAAAATATTAATTTAATGTTTCATAGGCACATACATGATAACATCTCATAAAGACAAATGAAGGTGACCAAAGTCTATAGCAAACTCACTGTAAGTGAAAGGGAGTCAAAACACTAGGAACGAAAATCTTAACATCATAAGAAGAAACTTTAATGAAAAACTAAAAGTATGAATTGGAAAGTAAGAAAATTCAATCCAAAAGCATTCAGATACATGGAAGAAGATTCATTATATTTCATTTAATTTTGATTATAGTAACTTAGTAGACAAAGTACTGGACAAAAGTTTACAGGAAGGTGTAGCAAATGTAAACAGAAGTATAAACAGATGCAGTGAAGTGTGTAGATTTCTGAAACTAATATCCATGTCAGTACAGTCACGGTTCACACAGTTCTTCATATCTGTCAGAGCTCTGTGAAGTCAGATAAGAATCTAAGACTTACTGATGAATCAGCTCATAGAAGAGAAACTGTCCAAGTCTTGCATAAACCAAGAGTATTGAATTCATTGTCACCAAAGTTTCCTGTCCTTTGCTTTCTGCCTAATGAGGAGAGAACATAATTTTAGACAAGAACATACAAAAGAGCCATTCGATTTTTTTCCCCTACCACATTTTTCCATTTAAGGTTTTACTAAGAGGAAAATAAATTCCACTACTATCACTACAATCATTTTCAGGCAGTAATTAAAAATGGCAGCTACACAATTATGATACCAATAATAGGGGCACTGGAGTAGCAGGACTTAGACATAAAACACCTTGTCGCAGAAGAGCCTATGGGTTTTCCCAGCAACAAGAGATTTTGTAGGTGGCATGGTTATTTAACAGCTAATCAGGCAGACTGGTTTACACAGGATAATGGGACACACATATTCCAAATGACCTAGACAAGAAGAGCAAACAAGAGTCCTAACTGCCATTCTCTTGAGTGCTTCTGAGCCTTCTATATGTTTGATAAAGTGATATCCTCTCTAAGTCCACCACATAAATGGTCAAAACACATAGTACACATTGTGCTATTATTAGCATGGCTACATGACTGGCCTCTCCAATTGCTTCTCTGCATCCTGAAGATGAAGCTTGGAATTGAGGGTAATGCTTAAAAATGGAAAGTTTTAACTAGACTGTGACTAATTTGTACATCACAAATTGATTCATTAATCACCAGATGGGACTAAATTTAACTGAAAGCAGTTATCTGTCATTAGAAAGAGGGAAGACTTGGTCAGAAATTAGAAGTCTGCTCTAAAAATAAAGAATAGCCTGTCTTTTAAATCAGAAATAGTGATTGAACACATTAGACCTCTTTGAGACAAGTGTGGAATAGAGTTTTTAATAGAAAGCAAGAGGGAAAGGAGGTGTAGCAGAATAAATATTTAACTCAGGAGAGAATTAATCATGATTAAGTGCTGCTGGGAATGAACTAACAGACAAAATATCTTGAATATTCAAGAGGAATAAGAAATCCTTGTTGATATACAGTTTGGGAGAAGCCATTAGAACAACTTACAAGAAACAGGCATGAAATAATTGCCCTTAGATGAGGCAGTGGGGATGGTCTATACTGAAGAAGCTTTGTGGGGTCAGCAGGCAAATTTGAGAGAATATGTATTGGAAATAGATACTATATCCTGATATTCAGGAAACAGAAGTCATGCATCCCAACATTAGATAATGAAGGTATTTTTTTTCTTTCTTGAAATGTTTCCTAGGAAAAAACTTGTGGTTTATTCTCATTAGAATATCTTCCAGTCTATAGGAAAGTTTCAGAAACTGAATAGGAAAATATGCAATTTTCAGGAAATATTTTCTAACTACATTAATATTTTACTGTAGATCACATATAAAATTGTATACACAGATATATGAAATCTCTGCCAGCACAAATAAACCAATGTTACCCTCTTTCTTTTCTTGATTAACGCAATATGTTTTTGAGAAATTAGTGTATATAAATTTCTATGTTAATAAATGGGCATTTCAAAGTGTGTATTATATGCTAACAAAACACTTAAAATCATTACTAATTACATAGCTGGAAACAGTAATATTTAGTATTTACAATATTTTCGAGTGCTTTTATATTTCAAATAACCTTTATCATGAGGTTTCAAACCACTGGGGCTAACTGCATCTATTAGTCATTAATTGTACTAAAGTTTTATTAGAACAAATTACTTCATCTATGTAATTTCCTTGACTGAATGTTCCATGTGCTACAAAAGATTAGATATTGCCTGGCCTAAACTAAAAAAAAAAAAAAAAAAAAAAAAAAAAAAAAGAAAGAAAAAAAAACAATTGAAGTTAGAAAGAAAAAAAATTTCACAAGAAAAGTAACTTCAGAGAGGGCCAAGACCAGAGAGGAAAAGGCCTAGCACCATCTGGGCCCCCTGTGCATAGGGTCCCAAGTGAAGTTGGGGCAGGCCCTTCTGGTTGCTGACCTAACAGAGAGCTGAAACCGAGCACTGAGGAGCCACTTCAGGCCCAAGACCAGAAATAAGACCGACTTTTCTGCTCCAAGTACTGTCTGGTGAACTCAGGAAACACAAAGGCAAAATTCCTTTGGGACCGGACACTTCCAGTTTCTACCTGCCACCCGAACCTCGCTGATCCTGGCCCACATCTCCCTGCTCCCAAACCCCGTGAGAGAGAGAGCTGATTGCCAAGGTGTGGGCACTCCTGAGACTGCAGGGCAGAAGAGACTGCCACTTCTGCTCACCTATGCCTACATCTCTGGCCCAAGAGGAAAATGAATAGAGCCCCTGGGAACAGGAAGATAGGGGTGGTCAAGCTGCAGGAGCCCTGCAGTCCAAACTGTACCCAGATCTGAAAGGACCCAGTCAAACAGCTCCCTTCCAAATCTTGTGGGAGGGAGAGCTCTACCATCAGAGGGGCAGACACACCTGGGAAACAAGAGGAGAGTACTCTCTGCCCACATTTCTGAGTTAAAAGGAAAACAACTAGGGCCATCAGGCCCCATGTGCACAGGGACCCAAAAGTAGGAGCAGGTCCTTCTGGTTGCTGCCCTCATGGAGACTGAAACCAAACCCAGCACTGAGAAGCAACTTCAGGCACGAGACCAGAGTTAAGACCAAATTTTCTGCTCTAAGTGACATGCCTGGTGGACTCAGGACACACGCCCACAGGAACAGCTGAAAGCCAGTAGACAGGAACGACTACACGCCTGAAAGCAGAACACTCTGTTTCCATAACTGGCTGAAAGAAAACAGTAAAACAGGTCTACAGCACTCCTGACACACAGGCCTATAGGAGGGTCAAGCCACTGCCAGAAACAGCAGAACAAGATAACACAAGAGACAACCTGATGGCAGGAGGCAGGCACAGGAACCCAAGCAAAAGAAACCAAGACTACATGGCATCATCGGAGCCCAGTTCTCCCACCAAAGCAAACACTGAATATCCAAACACACCAGAAAAGCAAGATCTAGTTTCAAAATCACATTTGATCATGATGATGGAGGATTTTAAGAAGGACAAAAAAGAACTCCCTTAGAGAACTGCGGGAAAAAAACAAGTAAACAAGTAGAAGCCCTTAGAGAGGAAACACAAAAATCCCTGAAGAAAACACAATCAAACAAGTGAAGGAATTGAAAATGGAAATAGAAACAATAAAGGACAAAAGGAGACAACCCTGGACATAGAAAACCAAAGGAAGATACAAGGAGCCCTAGATGCAGGCATCACCAACAGAATATAAGAGATAGAAGAGAGAATCTCAGGAGCAGGAGATTCCATAGAAATCATTGACACAGCTGTCAAATGCAATGTAAAATGGAAGAAACTAGTGGCCCAAAACATACAGGAAATCCAGGACACAATGAGAAGATGAAACATAAGGATAATAGGTATAGAAGAGAGTGTAGACTCCCAACTCAAAGGATCAGTAAATATCTTCAATAAAGTCATAGAAGAAAACTTCCCTAACCTAAAGAAAGAGGTGCCCATAAACATACAAAAAGCCTACAGAACTCCAAATAGATTGGCCAGAAAAGAAACTCCTCCCGTCACATGATAGTCAAAACACCAAATGCACAAAACAAAGAAAGAATATTAAAAGCAGTAAGGGAAAAAGGTTAAGTAAATATAAAGTCAGACCTATCAGAATCACACATTTCTCACCAGAGACTATGAAAGCCAGAAGAACCTGGACAGATGTCATACAGACCCTAAGATAACACAAATGCCAGCCCACTCTCAATTAACATAGACAGAGAAACCAAGATATTCCATGACAAAACCAAATTTACACAATATCTTTCTCGAAATTCAGCACTACAAAGGATAATAAACGATAAAGCCCAACACAAGGAGGCAAGCTACACCCTAGAAAAAGCAAGAAACTAATCATTTTGCAACAAAACAAGGAGAAGACAAGCACAAAAACATAATCTCACCTCCAAATACGAAGATAATAGGAAACAACAATCACTATTCCTTAATCTCCTGCATCATCAATGGACTCAATTCCCCAATAAAAATCACAGATTAACAAACTGGATATGAAATGAGCACCCAGCATTTTGCAGCGTATAGGAAACACATCTCAGAGAAAAATACAGACACTACTTCAGAGTAAAAGCCTTGAAAATAAATTTCCAAGCAAATGGTCTGAAGAAGCAAGGTGGAATAGCCATTCAAATATTGAATAAAATCGATTTTCAACCAAAAGTCATCAAAAAAAAAAAACAGAGAAAAGACACTTCATATTCATCAAAGAAAAAAAATCCACCAGGATAATCTCTCAATCCTAAATATCTATGCTCCAAATACAAGGGCACCTACATACATAAAAGAAATCTTACTAAAGCTCTAAGCACACATTGCACCTCACACAATAATAGTAAGAGATTTCAACAACCCACTCTCATTAATGGACAGATCATGGAAACAGAAATTAAACAGAGACATATACAGACTAAGAGAAGTTATGAACCAAATGGACTTAACAGATATATATACAACATTCTATACTAAAACAAAAGGATATACCATCTTCTCACCACCTTATGGTGCTTTCTCCAAAACTGACCATATAATTGGTCATAAAACAGGCCTCAATAATTCCATGCGTCCTATCAGATCATCACAGAAAAAGGCTGGGCTTCAATAACAATAAGGAAAGAATGCCCACATATATATGAAAGTTGAACAATGCTCTACTCAATGATAACCTGGTCAAGGAAGAAATAAAGAAAGAAATTAAAGACTTCTTACAATTTAATGAAAAAGAAGGTACAACATACCCAAACTTATGGGACACAATGAAAGCTGTGCTAAGAGAAAAAACTCATAGCTCTGAGTGCCTGCAGAAAGAAACAGGAGAGAGCATATATCAGCAGCTTGACAGCCCTCCTAAAAGCTCTAGAACAAAAAGAAACGAATACACCCAGGAAGAGTAGAAGGCAGGAAATAATCAAACTCAGAGCTGAAATCAACCAAGTAGTAACAAAAAGGACTATAGAAAGAATCAACAGAACCAAAAGCTGATTCTTTGAGAAAATCAACAAGACAGATAAATCCTTAGCTAGACTAACCAGAGGACACAGAGAGTGTGTCCAAATTAATAAAATCAGAAATGAAAAGGGAGACATAACAACAGAATCAGAGGAAATTAAAAAAATCATCAGCTCCTACTACAAAAGCCTATAGTCAACAAAACTTGAAATTCTGGAGGAAATGGACAATTTACTAGACAGATACCATGTACCGAAGTTAAATCAGGAACAGATAAACCATTTGAACAACCCCATAACTCCTAAAGAAACAGAAGCAGTCATTAAAGGTCTCCCAACCAAATGGAGCCCAGGTCCAGATGGATTTAGTGCAGAATTTTATCAGACCTTCATAGAAGACCTTATATCAATACTATCCAAACTATTCCACAAAATTGAAACAGACAAAGCACTAAGGAATTCCTCCTATGAAGCCAAAATTAGTCTTATACCTAAACCATACAAAGACCCAACAAAGAAAGAGAACTTCAGACCAATTTCCCTTATGAATATCGACGAACATACTCAATGAAATTCTGGCAAACCCGAATCCAAGAGCACATCAAAACAATCATCCACCATGATCAAGTAGGCTTCATCCCAGGCATGCAGGGATGGTTTAATATATGGAAAACCATCAATGGATCCATTATATAAACAAACTGAAAGATAAATGCCACATGATCATTTCCTTAGATGCTGAGAAAGCATTTGACAAAATTCAACACACCCTTCATGATAAAAGTCCTGGAAAGACAGGGATTCAAAGCCCATACCTAAACATAGTAAAAGCCATATACAGCAAACCAGTAGGTAACATTAAAATAAATGGAGAGAAACTTGAAGCAATTCCACTAAAATCAGGGACTAGACAAGGTTGCCTACTCTCTTCCTACTTATTCAATATAGTTCTCAAAATCCTAGCCAAAGCAGTGAGACAACAAAAGGTGATCAAAGGAATACAGATTGGAAAGGAAGAAGTCAAAACATCACTGTTTGCAGGTGATATGATAGTATATTTATGTGATCCCAAAAGTTCCATGAGAGAATTACTAAACCTGATAAACACCTTCAGCAAAGTGGTTGTGTATAAAATTAACTCAAAAAATCTGTAGCCTTCCTCTACACAAAAGAGAAACAAGTCGAGAAAGAAATTAGTGAAATGACACCCTTCATAATAGTCCCAGATAATATAAAATACCTCAGTGTGACTTTAACCAAGCAAGTGAAAGATCTGTATATTAAGAACTTCAAGAACAAAATTGAAGAAGATCTCAGAAGATTGAAAGATCTCCCATGCTCATGGATTGGCAGGATTAATATAGTAAAAATGGCCATTTTATCAAAAGCAATTTACAGATTCAATGCAATCCCCATCAAAATTCCAATCCAATTCTTAATAGAGTTAGACAGAACAATTTGCAAATCCATCTGGAATAACAAAAAACCCAGGATAGCTAAAACTATCCTCAACAATAAAAGGACTTCTGGGGGAATCACTATCCCTGAACTCAAGCAGTATTACAAAGCAATAGTGATAAAAACTGTATGGTATTGGTAAAGAGACAGACAGATTGACCAGTGGAATAGAATTGAAGACCCACAAATGAATCCACACACCTATGGGCACTTGATTTTTGACAAAGGAGCCAAAACCGTCCAATGGAAAAAAGATAGCATTTCAGCAAATGGTGCTGGTTCAACTGGAGGTCAGTGTGTAGGAGAATGCAGATCAATCCATTCTTATCACCCTGTACAAATCTTAAGTCCAAGTGGATCAAGGAGCTCCACATCAAACCAGATACACTCAAGCTAATAGAAGAAAAGGTGGGGAAGAATCTCGAACCCATGAGCATCAGATAAAATTTTCTGAACCAAACACTAATGGCTTATGCTCTAAGATCAAGAATCGACAAATGGTATCTCAATAAACTACAAAGCTTTTGTAAGTCAAAGGACACTGTTGTTAGGACAAAATGTCAGCCAACAGATTGGGAAAAGCTCTTTACCAGTCCTACAACTGATAGCGGGCTAATATCCAAAATATGCAAGAACTCACACAAGTTAGACTGCAGGAAGACAAATAAAAGACTGAACCCCCAGTGAATGTGATTGTTGGGGAAAGGGCAGTAATGGGGGGAGGATGGGGAGGGGAACACCGATATAGAATGGGAGGGGGAGGGGTTAGGGTGATTTTGGCATTGAAACCAGGAAATGGAATATCATTTGAAATGTAAATAAGAAATACCCAACTTAATAAAGATGGAAAAAAAAAGAAAAAAAGAAAATAAAAGTAACTTCAAATTTCCATTTAATATGTTCACTCACAATGTTCATTTTACTAAATCGGGGAACTAAGCAATTGTTTCTCTTTTACTTTTCTTCATATTTAATGCCTGATCTGTATCAAAAATCTAATATCTACTTTAACTCCTTGAAGGTTTCTGTCTTGTATTTTACTCTTTTGGCATTACAACTATAGCAATTAGACTAGCAGATATCTGATTAAAATTCTAGCCAATGACTATTGGAATCTCATAAGCTAATTGATAAGATCCTCAAAGTACACATAAAATAGGAATATTTTTACCTAGATGAGGGGTCTTTTGTTCTATTCTTGGGATTACTACACATAAGGTCACAGTTGTGGGAACATTGACCAACTGAGCATATTATTCATTGATCCGCACACAAATTGGTCCTTTTCACATTGATTGACATTTGCTTTTCCCAGAGAAGTTTGTAAGTCAAGAGAAGAAAGATATTAGCAGATTGTATTAAGACAGTGGTACTTTTTGTGTATGATAAAAGAGCTAAGACACCATATTTAGCAGCTAATAAACACATGCATAGTGCCTATGCTAGTTAACAGCCATTGAGAGTTTAATTGCCTAAACAATGGGGAATTGGTCTAAAGATTTTATTTAAATCTCTAAATTATGTTGTCAGGAGTCACATTCTGACAGGAAGATGCTGATTACACATTGGTGGTAATCAATCTTTTTTGTGTTCTTGATGAAATTTTGAATAGAAGAATTTGAGTGGCATAGTTGAAGAAATTAAAAGAACCAAATGCAACATAAAAGAAGCAAGCATTAATTACAGTAAAATTAACTAGAAAATGTAAAAATATATTTTTCTGTCAAACCATGTAAATTAATGTACTATTATGTTCTTGCTTGCCCTTCAACATTTATGTCTCTGTTTGCATTAAGCCATTGAATTACTCAACATTTTTTTGGTTTTGTTTTGTTTTGTATAAAATGGAGTTTAATTCTGGCCAAATAATTTTGAACTGTTTTTTCTTCTTGAATAGCATAAAGATCAGAGGACAGTACTCCTGTGGGAGCACTTCCCTAAGACTTACAGTTCATTATCAGTCTGGGACTTTGTGTGCTAAATGCTATGTGTACCTTCAGCTGGTGACAATTAAACAAAACTTCCAAATTACCAAATTGAACATTTACTTGAAATGGATCAGTATCTTTGACAATGACATCATCTCTTATAATGATGTTTGTAACTCATATGAAAAAAATGTTGGATTACAGAGAAAGCCATTTGGATTCAAATAAAGACCCCAGATTGAGAGTCATTGCAAACAGTATCATAATCCTCTTCCTTGTATTCAATATGGTTGTAAACCAGGATGCTATCTATAGGGCTTTCTGTCTTTGGGGAAATGATAAAAGCCATAGTTTAGACATTTAGAAAGCATAGTCAAATACCTGGTTTATTTAGTCAGCAACATATCACTCCAAGAGCTATCAACCATTTCCTAATAAAATGATTAATCTGAGAAAGAAATGCATATTGAGATTTTTTTTCTTGAATAAGGAGAAAACCACCATAGCTTCTCCTCAAAAATCCTAAAGCCATTTGACCTTTTCTCTATCACAATTTCTTGTATACTCAATCTGGAATTAGGGTGAATGGTAGTGCAATTAGGAAGATCTCTCTAAATAAAGGGATTGAAAATAAATTGTATATCTGCCCAGCACCGAGCCCCAGCCTTGGTTTTTAATGATTGCTTCACTTTGTTGACTTTTGAGTTATGAAAACAAAGCAAAACAAAATTGTTAGAAGATTAGTCCAACATATCAGAAAAACACATCCAGCGGAAGTTGACTCATTTCATTGTACTTTTATTGAAAAGAAATTACTTTTATTAATAAAAATAGCAAAGCAATCTTTATCGTTTGCTCATAGGAAGATTGAGGATATTAGCGAGACACATGAAATGAGAAATCAGTCCCCCTCCCTAGCAGGATAGCGTCTCATAAGAATGCATCTTTTAATTTAAACAAAAGTCCTTGGTCTATGGCTCAGGTATTCCAATTGTAAGTGGTTCCTAAGGTTTAGATTATGATTAATCTTGATTTTATGTACTTTATGTGAACTTTTGCTCACACTATGAAAATATACAGTCACAATGGTTCAAAACTGAACTAAAATTTCAAAATCCATTGAGCTTATACCATTTAGATAGTTTTTACTGACCGCTGTGTATCAGAAAACCAACAAATTAAAGGTTTCACCATAGGGGATCATATTAACTATATATGGTTATATATGTGATAATAATAATTAAAGAAAAGGAGACCAGGAATTTTAGAGGATATTGGAGGGGGCATAAGAGGATCTAAAAAAAGAAGTAAATAGAATGAAGAGAAATTGTATATTCATATTTTTTTATTAACTTGAGTATTTCTTATATACATTTAAAGTGTTATTCCCTTTCCGGTTTCAGGCAAACATCCCCTCCCCTCCCTTCCTTATGGGTGTTCCCCTCCCAACCCTCCCCCATTGCCGCCCCCCCCCAACAGTCTAGTTCACTGGGGGTTCAGTCTTAGCAGGACCCAGGACTTTAATGGAATTAAAAATATTGCCTCATAATTACTAGAATATGTTTTTATGGCTATGCTTTTGATAACCTTAATTATAATTTAGGGTTCCTACTCACTAATAGTCCTCTGTTCTCTTCCAACCCTATTGTAGACAACAAAAGACATGCATACATAAATACATACATACATGCATACATACATGCATACATACATACATAAGCAACATAATACATATTTTACATTAAGTTTTTAAACTAAAATATGTAATCAGATTGGGGCTGGAGAGAGCATAGCAGGTAAAAACATCTACCTTAATACCAGAAATCAATCCCTTAAACCCATATGATGGAAGGAAAGAACTGATTCCTAAAAGTTTTTGTCTGACATTCACAGGGACATCCTCCTAGCATGTGCCTACATGCAGATTGGGGAAGCCAGGGAAGAATAATGGGAAAAAGGGAGGAGGAAAGGAGGAAGGAAGAGAAACAAAATAGAAATGTATTAAAATTTCATACTTTGGTAATTTGAAGGGTGGAAATTGACTGAACCACTGTAAGTGGTTGCTGCTCTTACAAAGGATCAGAGCTCAATTTCTAATAACCAGATTATATGACTCACAACTACCTGTAAGTTCAGTTTACAAAGGCCCAACACATTCTTCTTCTGTTTCTCATGTGCACATACTCACACCCATACATACATAATTGGGAAAAAAAAGATTGGAAACGGAAGGAAGTAATGAAATGCTATTTTAATTAAAATAAGTAACAATAAAACTTAAATCTTAACATTCTTGCAAATACATCTTAGCACAGATACATTTATTTCTATCTTTTGGGAGATTTTTTGTTTGTTTGCTTTTAGCAGATATATGTTGTTTCTTTGAAGATAACAAAAACAACAGTATTTGATATGTGAAAGTTAATTTCAGGAAAAAGATAAGTGAACAAGATTGTACCTACACAATTTCACACATTAAAAGTTAGAGCTATTTTTGTTATGAAATGTCTTAAAAATCCTTATGTTCTAGAACATTGCACAATAGGAGCACACATTTAAAAAAATAGCACTAAAGTTCATGCTCTCAAAATTGTTTAACTTCTTAGATTGCTCAAATGAAGATAATAGACCACATAAAATAATGATACAATGAGTGGGGCAACAAAGACCCAGCAACACATGCATGGTATGTACCCACTTATCAGTATATAACAGCCTTAAGGTACAGAACGGCCATGCTACATTTCACAGACACAAAGAAGGCTAAGGAACAGGAGGACTCAAGGGAGGATGCCTGAATCTCACTGAGAATGAGAACTATATAAAAGAGGCATCAGAGATGGATGGAGAGGGGTAACTTAGTGGAAGAAAGGGAGGGGAGGGGAAGGAACAGAAGGGATCATTGTGGGAAGGACAGAGGGGAGGACAGAGGGAGAGAATTATGAGAACTAAACTTAGCAATCGGAGCGCATCTCTGGGATAAGCTAGACACCTAAGACAATGGAGACTTCTAGGAATTTATGAGTGTGACCCGAGCTTAGATTTCTAGCAATAGAGGATATGGAACCTACAATAGTGACCTCCTGTAACCAGGCAGGACTTCCCATAAAGTGATGGGACATAAATCCAACCATAAAACTTTTGGCCCACCATTTTTTTCTGCTTACAAGATGTACAAGGAAGAAGAGGGAACAGAGATTGAGAGAATAGCCAACCAATGCCTGGTCCAACTTGAGACCCATGTCATAACAGAGAGCCTATTCCTGACGCTATTAATGATATCCTGCAAACAGGAGCCTATCAAACCGTCATCTCAGAGGCTTCATCTAGCATCTGATGCAAACAGACACAGAGAGCCACAGTTAAACATTAAGCAGAGTTCAGGGTATCGTGAGGTACAGGAAAGATTGAAGGAGCCAGACAGACCAAGGACACAACAACAAAATCTATGGTATCAACTAACTGGAGTCCACTAGGTCATAGAGCCTGAACTATCAACCAAAGAGCATGAAAGGGCTGGACCTAGACCCTTACACATATGTAATAGATATGAATCTTGACCTTTATGTGGTACCCCTAACATCAGGAGCAGGGGCTATTACTGACTCTGTCTCCTACCTTTGGATCCTTTCCCTAAAACTAAACTTCCTTACCTAGGCTCAATAGAAGATACATTTAGTTCATTGCAACTTAGTATGCCAAGGTGGATTAATATTCATGGGAGGCCTTTCTTTCTCTGAGCAGAAAGGTGTGGGGGGGTAGAAGAAGAGAGGAGAGGAGGAGGAAATGTGAGGTGGAAAGGGAAACTATGACCAAGATGTAAAGTAAATTAATTAATTTAAAAAAGTCTTAAGTGTGGGACTGGAAGGAGAGGAGAGAGGAGAGCTGTGACAAGATGTAAAGCAATTTTTTTTAAAAAAAATAAATTATTGGAAAAAAGAAGCCCTAATTAACAATAAATAATTTTTAAAAAAAATGCTTTCATAAAGTTTAATGGGCATAGCTAAAACAGAAGGGATAATTAGAGAGAAGTGGCGCTATGTAGTTAATGAGATAAAAATAAACAGACAACAGCACCACCTAAAAACTAATACAGGACAAAATTAACTCATGCTAAGGACTCAGAGTCTGTGACCCTCATCGTTAGTTTTGTGCTACACTGGGGTCTCCTCTGACATGGCAGCATGGCAGCATTCGGCACCTGGTTTCTCATGGCATAAAATGCTAACATGTTAGCATGGCAGCCAGCATGACTCCTGTTGGGATGACATTTTCTGATGTAAAACCTATGACAAATTTACTCTCACCTTACACCATTGAAATAGACACTAGTATTTCTAAGAATCAGTGGAAGTCAAGAGGAATGAGCCATTGTTATGTGTAGCCGACAACATATTATTACTGTTTGTGACACAAAAATTCAATTTCTGTAGCAGTTTAAAAGAAAACTTGAAATAGACTATATTATCATGTTTTCAATGCTTTTAAGAACATTTTTGTTTTCTAAAATATATAAAATCCTCAAGCAAATTTTAATTTTTTTTCCCTCCTTAAATCCAGTAACTGCCACTCCTTTAACATCGGAAGATAATTAATCTCTAAAAGAAGATCAGAATCAGGCTCCATGTTCTGGGAAGTAATCTCATATTTATGATTTTTATGATTCTCTTAGAAATGCACTATACTCCTCGAATCTCTCAATTTTTCATTTTCTGGATGACTTTTCACAGCAAAAATGCCATTTCAATATGTAAATTTAAACCTTTAATTTCAGAAAGTATTCCAAAAATTATGTCCTTACTTTTTTTCATTCCAAGAAGTATAATTAATGCATATTTAGCTTCCCAAGGTCTTTTTTCTTAACTGTTTTTCCTTTTCTGAAATTTTAAACAGTTTCAAAACACAGAGATGCACATTAAATATTATCTAGATTCTTGTTGGGAGGTAAGATTTAAAATCACACTGTATATTTTAGGATGTAAACATTTTGGAAGGTATGTTTCGTAACCTCTACTGTGCTTCAAGTTTTTATTTCACCCTGACTAATATATTGAGTAACAACATATACGCATTTTTTTCCTATGTATGTTCCCTCCAAGAGAAGCAATTCGTGACTTTGCTTATCTTCCTATTATGTCACAATTCCTTATTGGCTTGAAGCATGTGATTATCTTCAAGAGAGGCAATTTGCTTCCACTGACAGGTATTCCCCAGACGCAATGCCCTCTCCCTCAAAGGAGATATAAAAGAAAGGTCAGAGCCCAGAGAACATTTCAGTTGTAAAGCAAATTTGTAAACTTGTAGTCTCCTCCGCTGTGGCAAAGTCATTAAGCCTCCTCCACGTAACCTCTTCACCTCACTTCAACTCCCTATAGAAAGACATCCTCAAACTACAAGGGAAATGGTAAAGCCATTCCCCTTCAGATAATAGGTGAAGCCCCTGTGGCTGGTAAGAAAACACAAAACAAGCAGACAAACAAAACCAAAAGAATTTCATATCCTGTGTGATGCACAGGAGACAGTCCTGACCTAGACAATTAGTACGGTCTTCTGCATCAGGATGCTCAGGTCACTAAGAATGCCTCAAGCTCGAGGCCTAGGGGTCACCTCAGCATCCATAGATAGGCAGAGTCAATACAGACACAAAGCTGGTTAGAATTGAGGGGTAAGTTACAGCTGTATACACAGGGAAAAGGGGCTGGGCAGAAAACTTCAGGAGTATTAACAAAAGGAGACGCCACAGGCAACAATGGAGCAGGCATTGAGGGAAACCCACAGGCAGCTCGATTTCTTTTATAAGCCCCAGGAAGCAGGAGAGATACAGGGGGTGTTAGTAGCCATCAAAATAGAAGAAAATATCTGTGAATAAATCTTACCAAAAAATATGAAAGTCTTCTATAGAAAAAACTTAAGATACTATAGAAATAAACTGACGAAGAAATTGCAAGTTGGAAAGACCTCCAGTGCTCATGAGCCAAAACTTTAATATTGTTAATATGGCTGTCTAACCAAAAGCAATCTAGAGATTTTATTCAACCCTAATAAAAAAATTCCATTTCCAGTTTTTACAAACATACAAAAGATAATCTTAAAGTTTACACAGAGCCATAAAACCTAAGCCAAACCAGAGCAATGTAAAACAAAAACCATAATGCTGGAGGCATCACCATGACTGATTTCAAATTAAGTTCCATAATACAAAACACAACGTTCTGAGGAAACAGGGAGAAACAGACCTAGAGGTCAGTGGAATAGACTAGAGATGCAAATTTAAATCAACGCCACTCTAGTTACCTGATTTTGAGTCCATATGTCAAAAATATGCATAGCAAACTAATGGTATATACAGAAAACCAGTACTAGAAGAACAGAATACCAACATATAGAAAAATGAGACAAGATGCTTGCTTATATTCCATATGAAACTCAATTTCAGATGCATCAAAGACCTCAACACAAGACCCGATGCTCAAAAACTGATTAACAAGAAAATAGAGGGCACACATCAACAGACAGGCACAAATAAGTGTCTTCTGGATAGAATTCTGATAGCACAAGCAAAAGGATAAAGAACTGAGAACTGGGAATCTCTGGAAATTACAAACTTTCCTTCTTTTTTAGGTTTTATTTACTCTTTTCTTTTCACTTCAGATTTTATCCCCTTTCAATCTAGTCAAGTGATGATGGATTCCACAGAACGAGGCAACTATTTTCTAGCCTTTATTCTGACACGGTATTGGTGTGCAGAATCTACAAACAATCCAACAGTAAAAAAATCCAAAAATCAAAATGGCACACAGCCAATTATAACCCTGCTATGGAACTGAACAGAGAAGTCTCTAACGGAGAACTAGAAAGGCCTAGGAAATGTATTTTAAAATTTCAATATTCTTAGCCATGAAGGAAATGAAGATCAAAACTACCCTAAAAATTGTTCTCGTCTAATCTGAATGGTTATCGTCAAGAAGTCCAATGACAGTAAATGCTGGCATAAGTGCACATATGTAAGGATGGAAAAGGAATCATTATTTATTGCTGGTGCTGGTGTAAACGAATGAGGCCACTTTGGAAAGCAAACAGAACTACCATGTGACCCAGCTGTACCAAACTCGGGAATATACCTGAAGACTGTGTATCCTATTACAGAGTTACATGTTTAGCTGTGTTAATTGTTCATTTATTCAAAATAACTGGGCAATGGAACTAGAGTAGTCACTTACCAGTTGACAACTTAATAACGAACATGTGAAGAAGAAAATAAACAAGGGAATTTTATTTCACCCCAAAAGAAAAATGTCATAATTGCTCCCCTCATAGGTGGATCCAGTCTTCAAATCTTTAAATTGTGTTTAACCTGGATAACCTTAGAGGTCATTAAACTGGCAATCATTGTGATGGGAAATGCCTCAAGAGGGGAGAATAAATAAACTAAGTCATGTGAAAGAAGAGAATGGAAATGCTGAGCTTACAGCAGGGACGGAGGAAAGGATATGTAGAAGGCAAGAGAGATAGATGAGGGAAAGCTGGCAAAGTGAGAGATATATGGAAAACCCATATAGAAACCTACTAGGTTGTAAGACAGTTAAAAATTAGAAGTGTTTCTTTTTTAACTTACAATAGGGATACCTGCCTGCTGGAACAATGCTATTACTAAATCTCAATGATGATTGAATAGAACCCCATTGTCGGATATAGGTTACACAATTCTATACAGTTTGCCCTCCCCTCCCCAAACAATAAAAGATTTTGTCATTCTTTGTTTTCCACCAGAAGTAGTTGATACTATCCTATTACTGCAATTACCACACACTTTAGTTACAAGGCAGAGAAATCAAGCTGCGACTCAGTCAGAAGCCTCCACCTTCTGGGCCAAGTTTCATACTCTTGGATGGTACTGCATAGACTGCTCAGAGAGAGAAGATGCATCAGTGGCTAAGTAGTGTGAACCCTGCACACTAGACTATCAACCTGTCAGTCAAGATATGTCAATTGGCACCATGATAGCACAACCCTTATGTGAATACAAATCTGCCCACTCCAAGAATGGAATTCTTGTCTAGTATGGAGAAATAAAAAAAAAAAAAACTTTGTGACTCAGGAGGGCTTACACCCTTTAGGAGAATTGATTACTCCTGTGTAGTTAAATTAATATGGCTCCAACCTGCTTGGGACAGAAGAAGTTGTGTGGGATGTAGATGCAGTGTTCATGAATGAAATTCTCAAAAAGGCTATTAACACGAATAAACTTCCTTAAATTACATACTAAACACTAGACTTCGCATTAAGAAAATGTGCCTAACTTCCTCAGTGTAATGATAAACTTATAGAGAGAATATGAGTGTTTCTTAAGTATGTGAGGACACACACACACACACACACAC
The DNA here is from genome assembly GCF_011064425.1 of Rattus rattus. Taxonomy (NCBI): domain Eukaryota; kingdom Metazoa; phylum Chordata; class Mammalia; order Rodentia; family Muridae; genus Rattus; species Rattus rattus. The sequence goes on from NC_046158.1 coordinate 59,495,846, forward strand.
ACACACACACACACACACAGTCCTTCCCCTTCCCCTGACACACACACAGACATCCTGTTACTCCTTAAGCATCATGGCTCTTCTAGAGATCATTTCGTGTAGTCCACCATTGTTTGTTTGTACCTACATGTCATATTTATAAATTTCTTTGTTTAATTATGGTACTCACAGAATTTGAGTCTTTGACCAGACTATATTTCTTTTTGTAATTTATTCTTATACATCATACATAATTGGGAAACATTATAAAAATTACTTTTTCAGGGTTTTTTTTTGTATACCAATTAGTACTTTATCCAGAAGTTTTTACAGTAAAGATTCTAGACCCAAGGATATGGCTAAGTGTGCTAAAACTTCTTAACACACAAGCCTGACATTCTGGATTTGATTTCTAGAACATCGGCAATCCCAACAACCGTGCTGTGAGAAAGGAAGTGGAGATACAAGCATTACTATGAAGACAACTGACCAGTTAGACAGTATGTAGTAGTATGTGGTGTGCACTGCACCAGAAACAAGAAAACATTTGCCCCACAGGGAGAACAGACAGCAGAAATATGTTTTTTAACTTCGATCATAGTAGGGCATGCACGCGCACCCTCAAGAAAGGAAGAAAGAAAGAAAGAAAGAAAGGAAGGAAGGAAGGAAGGAAGGAAGGAAGGAAGCATGCAAACAAGCAAGCAATGTAATTGAATCCTCTTTAATGCAGTTAAACTGCAATTTTTGTGTATGCATGTGATTTTGTGTGTGTGTGTGTGTGTGTGTGTGTGTGTGTGTGTGTGTACGCATACATATTTAATCAGAGCACAACTTGCAGGTATTGGTTCTCTCCTCTAACACATGGGTTCTGTGGATTGGATTCAAGTCATCAGCCTTGATAGTAATCACCTTCAGCGGCTGACCTATCTCCCAGTTCCTAATTTGTAATTTCTTGTATTCTAATATAAAAGTTGCTTTTAATATAATTACTTGGAAATGAACAAGTTCAATATTTGTTGTCATTTTCAGCATGTTTAGTAAGACTATAATAAATTCCCATGGCATAACTAACATCTGAAAGTCATGAGTCAAAATTATCACTATGATTGGTAATAAAAAACAGATGTAATTGGTATGTATACATCATATAGTAGATTGGGGTTTTCATCCAATATCAAGGCATGCCAATCATTTTAACAGGTACTTTTAGAAAAATTAGAATTATTATTAGTATAATAATATGTTAAAGAGAATAAATTGAGGACTAAGGTACATACTCCATGAAAGGTAATAATTTTAAAGTAAAAATAAGAATATTTATAAGATGTTAAAATTTATAAAATAAAATTAAAATAATTAAAATAATATAAAGAGATTTGTTCCTATTTAGTATGGATTTTAAGACAATAATTCCTGAGACTGTATTACTTAAGTCAATAAACCTGATCATGTTAGTGACATGGTTTACATTGCCATAGTGGTATTAATGGCTAACACTAAATTACATTTACAGTTTAAGTTCTAATATATAAATATTTTGAGGATATAATATTATTATATTGGATTATGGGAACCAACACTAAATTTTCATTAAAATACATTTACAATCCCTCCTATGGCAATGAAAAAATGTACTAGAAAACATTCCAACAAATATGGATTAGAGATGAGAGATCTTAAGAAGAGACTAACAGATTTTTTTTTCCAATACGAAAATCCTGTCAACCCAGGCATTTCTGGTCTATGTATGGTCTCTGGGCTGCAGTTGGAGCCATCTGTCAGAGTGGCAAACTGCCTATTCATAAATTAGTTGGACCATTTCACCAGGGCAAAAATGCCAAGGAATAATAACTACAAAGAAGCAGATTATATACTTCACCAACTGCTACATCTATAGAACGCTCACATTCTCAGCTCAGCTGCTGTCATGGAGCAGAATGCCATCCCATTTACCTGGAGTGGGGCCATGAAGACAGGCCTGATGGAGAATTTAAAATTACTTAAAGTATTTTAAAAGCACACAAATTTTTAACTGAAAATAAAGAGACACTTTCTGAAGCACAAACTCAGATGGACTACTGAGGGTTATTGTATTCTAATATAAAAATGACATTTTTATTGTTATTACTTGGAAATGTACAAGTTCAGCATTTGATGTCAGAGTGTATTATTGATGTACTTTTACAGACCTATATAGATAATTTTAAATGTATATGTAGTTCTGCTTTAAAGGTAATCATGAAGAGCAGATAACAAATACAAGGAACAGCGAGCAGGTTTCAGATTTGGGATATTTAAAGTCTCTCTTTGTGTTCATTTTGATGTAATTTCTATTGTAATAAAATGCCATGGCAAAAGGCAAGTTAAAGAGTAAGAGGCACTTTAGCTCACAAGTCCAGCTCTCTGTCATTGGAGAGAAGTCACAGTGACAGCACCTTGAAGCAACTGACTGCATCTCATCTACAATCAAATTCTCAGAGAAATGAATGCATACAAACCTTATCATATTCACTGTGCTCAGCAAACTGTCTCCACTCAGTAACTTAGGCCTAGGGAATGGTTCTTAAAACTATGGGATAGGTCTTCCCATATCAATTAACATAGTTACAATGATTCCTCATAAACAGGACAACAGACTAACTCAATGTAGACATTCTTTTATTGACACTCTCTTACCTGGTGATTCTACATTGTGTTAAAATAGTAATTACAGCTAATTATCACAGTATCTATTTCTTTAAGTAATCAGTATGCTTAGGTTTTCTAGGTCAATAACTGGCTTGAAGTAAATTACTGTATCAAGCTTCAGGAAATAATGTTTATGTGATTTATGTAAAATTTATCAATTGTTTTATTAATTCTTCTAAAGATTGTCCAGAAAAAATTTTCCCCAGTTCTAGTTTTAGAACCTAAAGAGATAGCTCAATGGGGAAGAGCACTGGCTATTCTTCCAGAGGACCTGGGTTCAGTAATGAGCACACATACGGATGCTCACAACTACTTATAATTTCAGCCCCAGGATATCTGATGCCCTTTGCTGGCCTCCATGTCCGCTAAAAACACACTGTGCTGCTTAGACTTACATGTATACAAAACATCATGCACATAAGAAATAAATAAGATAATTTAAGTTACCTTTATTTCAGATGTCTGTGTAGTAAAATACTAGTGATGTTATTTCCTTTAACTGTCATTGTAGTATTCATGCAAATCTTCTATTAGAGAGAGTAATCTACCAGGAAAATATTTAACTTGCCAAAAATATAAACCAGAAAAATATATTCAACGTTTCCGTAATTTCATTGATTGTTTCAAATATTTTGGTTCTTTTAATAATGGTTTTCAGACTTTTATGTGAATTATTATAGTTCTGTATAATTTCTTTACAGAGACATTTAGGACTCTTTTCACAGTATAAAAATGTATCACATGGTTTGTAAAAAGTTCAGTCTCAAAAGGTGATTGTGAAGTCATATGTACAGTAATATTTTCATGTTTCAAGATTTTCTTTAATGACAAAAGTTGGATTTTGTACCTCATGGACAATGGAAGAACACGTGAATGCCAGTGGAAAGGAGAAAGGAAAGCAGACATAATTTGTAATATATGATAGGCAATTTTGGCATTAGTCCATAATGAAAGTGCTCATGTCTTTTGGCAATGCAGCTCCAGTGCAGTTGCAATATTGCTCTAATTTCTGCATTATATCATCTTTTTGTCACTCGCTGGAAAGGTCGTCTTGGGAAGAGATAAAATACATTAGAATTGCAGAGTCATCAAAACTTCCAAATGCTATTCCTATGAAAAATTAGATCCTTCCTCAAACTTGAGAGTTCAAGAAGTTTTAATTTAATGAAATAATTAGCCTAAAACATAAGGCCAATAAATTATGAACAAAATTTATGAGTCAATCTTTGGTCTCTCTTTCCTTTGTGTTTTTATTCTTATTAAGCATGGACTTGGGTGTTAGAGAATGAATATTATGAAACCTTTAAAGTGCAAAATCTCTGAAATGTTCTGGATGTAAACCCTGAAATGTGCATGACACATGTGATTATTTTAGTGTTTCTGCACTGACCCAGCACACATGTCTAAGTGGCCAATGAAAGCAATGAATTTATGAACCAGAATAAATCTTTCCTCCTTTTAAGTTGTTGCTGTTAAATAACCATAGATGTGTAAAATTAGCTAATGCAGAAAGTTGATATCAGGAGTGTGGCACTGTTATCACAAAAACTTATCAGTGTTTCTTAGGCCATTTGAACGGTTTTGAAGAATAAATATGGAAGGTTTTGTGGATATGGGCTATAAAGCCCCAAAATGTTATAAGCAGAATATAATAGGAGGTCCTAATGGGAGTCTAGGATATCAGAACATTAAAAGATACTCAGAGAATCTAAATACTTAAGCCATAGAATTTCAGAATTTAGTACAATATTACAAGTAAACTGAAGACTATGCTACATTCTACAAATTAATGAATTCATAAGTAAGGTGCTTCACAATTGTGAATAAAAGTATTTATTTTGGAAAAATGGTCAATTTTACTATTCTGCCAAACAATGAGCATGAGAGATCTTCCCATCTTCTGAGATCTTCTTCAATTTCTTTTTTCAGAGGCTTGAAGTTCTTGTCATACATTTCTTTCACTTATTTGGTTAGCCATTTTGCCAAAAGCAATCTACAGATTCAATGCAATCCCCAACAAAATTCCAACTGAATTCTTCATAGAATTAGAAAGAGCAATTTGCAAACTCATTTGGAGAAGCAAAAATGCCAGGGTAGAGAAAACTATTCTCAACAATAAAGGAACTTCTGAGGTAATCACCATCCCTAACCTCAAGCTGTATTACAGAAAAATAGTGATTAAAAAATGTATGATATTGGTACAGAGACAGGCAGGTAGATCACTGGAATAGAATTGAAGATACAGAAATGAGCTTATACAACTGTGATCACTTCATCTTTGACACAGGGTGTAAAATTGTTCGATGAAAAAAAAAGACAGCATTTTCAACAAATGGGGCTGATTCAACTGGAGATCAGTATGTAGGAGAATACAAATTGGCCTATACTTATCTCCTTGTACAAAACTCAATTCCAGATGGATCAAGGACTTCTACATAAAACTAGGTACACTGAAACTAATAGATGAAAAAGTGGGGAAGAGCCTTGAATACATGGGCATTGAGGAAAATTTCCTGAACAGAACACCAATGGCTTATGCTCTAAGATCAAGAATTGACAAATGGGAGCTCATAAAATTGCAAAACTTCTGTAAGGCAAAGGACACTGTCATTAGGACAAAACTGCAATGAAAAGATTGGGAAAAAATCTTTACCAATCCTACATCTGATAGATGACAATTATCTAATATGTACAAAGAACTCAATAAGTTAGACTCCACAGAATCAAATAATCCTATTAAAAAATGACACCAGTCAGAATGGCTAACATCAAAAACTCAGGTGACAGCAGATGCTGGCATGGATGTGGAGAAAGAGAAACACTCCTCCATTGTTGGTAGGATTGCAAACTGGTACAACCATCTCTAGGAAATCAGTCTGTAGGTTCCTCAGAAAATTGAACATTGAACTACCTGAGGACCCAGCTATACCTCTCCTGGGCATATACCCAAAAGATGCCCCAACATATAACAAAGACACATACTCCACTATGCTCATAGCAGCCTTATTTATAATAGCCAGAAGCTGGAAAGAACCCAGATGCCCTTCAAGAGAGGAATGGATACAGAAAATGTGGTACATCTACACAATGGAGTACTACTCAGCTATCAAAAACAATGAATTCATGAAATTCATAGGCAAATGGAATGAACTAGAAAATATATTCCTGAGTGAGGTAACCTAATCACAGAAAAGCACACATGGTATACATTCACTGATAAGTGGATATTAGCCCAAAACCTTGAATTACCCAAGATACAATCCACAGACCACATGAAGCTGAAGAAGAAGGATGACCAAAATACATATGCTTCATTCCTTCTTAAAAGGGGGAACAAAAGCACTCATAGGAGGGGATATGGAGGCAAAGTTTGGAGCAGAGACTGAAGGAATGGCCATTCAGAGCCTGCTCCACATGGGTATATGCTATATATATAGCATATATATATACCAAAACTAGATAAGATTGATGAAGCTTAGAAGTGCATAGTGCATGCTGACAGGAACTGGATATAGATGTCTCCTGAGAGACACAGCCAGAGCATGTCAAAAACTGAGGAGATTGTTGCTAGCAGCAGATCATTGAACTGAGAATGGGACCCTGTTGGAGGAATTAGAGAAAGGATTGCAACCCCATTAGAACAACAATGCCAAACAACCAGAGCTCCGAGGGACTAAACCACTACCAAAAGACTATATACATGGACTGACCCATGGCTCCAGTTGCATATGTAGCAGAGGATGGCCTTGTTGGGCACCAAAGGAATGAGAAGCCCTTGATCCTGACAAGGTTGGACCCCCAGCATAGGGGAATCTCAGGGGGTCTGGAAGGGGGAATGGATGGGGAGGGGAACATTCTTATAAAAGAAGGTGAGGGGTAGGAGATAGTGGGCTTACAGATAGGAATCCGGGAAAGGGAATAACATTTGAAATGTAAATAAAAAATGCAATAAAAATAAATAAATAAAAGTAGGATATAAAGAGATCATAACAAATTTTGAAAATCAGGTTATGGAGTTATAATTGATTCAGGAAACACTTCAACATCAACAATGCCTGTGGGTTTTTGCACTGGATATGATATGTGTGCTTTCCTGTTTTTTAAATTTTAAATGGTGAAGACAATGGATAATGCTAACCGAAGTAGCATGTAATTAAATAGTCCTTCTCCTATATGGATAAAAATTCAGAAATGGATCTTGGAACAATTCCATAATAAAAAATAAATGCTGTCATGATTGGTGCAGTAAGGGCATATGGCTTTACTTGTGAGGAAGAAAGGGCTGTGGTTAGAGAACATAGCAAGTTAACAATAGGAATAATTAATTTAAGGAATTATTTTTATTTGATATTTAGTTATCAAATAGTTATATAGCATAAAGAGTGATAGATGTTGTGACATTAGGACCAGTATAGGAAATCAGGTTAGCACTTATAAATTCTGGAAGGGCAGGTGTCTCTACATATGTTTATATACATGTTTGAATAGTGAGAACTATAATCTGAACATTGATGTAGACAGAAAGGAATTGAATATATAATGATATGATTCATGTCAGCCTTAATGAGAAACTTTTCCAGACAAATATCAATGTCTTAGTCAGGGTTTCTATTCCTGCACAAACATCATGACCAAGAAGAAAGTTGGGGAGGAAAGGATTTATTCAGTTTATACTTCCACATTTCTGTTCATCACCAAAGGAAGTCAGGACTGGAACTCAAGCAGGTCAGGAAGCAGGAGCTGATGCAGAGGCCATAGAGGGATGTTACTAGTTAACTTTCCCTGGCTTGCTCAGCTTACTTTCTTATAGAACCCAGGACTACAAGTCCAGGAATGGCACCACCCAAATTGGGCTAGGCACTCCCACTCCTGATCACTGAGAAAATGCCCTACAGCTGGATCTCATGGAGTCATTTCCTCAAGGGAGGCTCGCTCCTTTTCTCTGTGATAACTCCAGCTTGTGTCAAGCTGACACACAAAACCAGCCAGTATAATCAATGTGTTTGAAAATTAACAGATTAGAGAGGAACGTCCTCAGTCACCGGTACTTAACTTGAAAACATAAATGATGCCTTATAATTTTTAACACAATAACTGTGGCTTGTTTTCTGATATTATATTTTAGTGGTCAGTTATCTAATCATACTGAATTAGCTGAACATTAAACATAGTTTTAATTGAAATCACATTAAAATTTAAATTAATAATTATGCTATAGGTTCTGTACTGATATGATTTTTTTCTTACGTGCTACAGAAAGTCCTAAGACAAGTGACAATAACTCTGCTTCAAGATTAACTGCAGGTCAAAATACTTGAAATTAACTTTTTACTTATATAGTATGTCTCAAACTCAGTGAATCTTATATTATTGGGTAATAGAGTGCTCTAGAATAACAGAAATTAGAGAGCTAATTTATATTTATCAATATCTATTTTAATGGATTTATTAAATTAAGCAATATGGTCAAAACATCCTAAACACCATTAGTAATGGTTCTGTTCTTCAGGCTGGGTGATTGAGCAGTCTGATCAGTCTGAGAGGCTGAGAACCCTGAAGTTTGCACTGTTTATCGGTCAGGTTGTGCCAGCAGTCCCAATCCAAAGGCCTCGAGTGTTTCTCAAGAGCTACATGTCTTCAGTCCCCTTGGAAGGAATCAGAGGCACAAACAGTGAAAACCAACTGAGTGGAGACAGAGAATGCCAAGAGAGGCTGGTTTATTTTAATTTTATTATTTTATTTTTAGGTGCCTGTCTATTTTTTAATGTGAGAGAGAGCGAGAGCATGAAGGTTTGGGTGACTGGGGAGGCAGCAAGTTGGGGAGAAGATGGGAATTACTGGGGGATGGAGAACCAAACAGAATATATTGTATAAAAATTCAATTTTAGAAAAGTGATCAATATTCTGTGACTTCTGTTATCTGGGTGGCTACCATTAGTCGCTATCCTAATTTGATGTGGGTCTTCCCACATCAATTAAGGCAATAGAAAGAATCTCATACAGAGGTGCCTGATGTCCAGCCTCGGAAGTCAACCCTTGATTGAAGTTCCCTCTTTAGTTCTTTCCTCCTTATGTGATTAAAGTCAACAATCACATCTTGTTACCACGGGGACTCTAGCTTATTTTATGTTGTTGGAAGCTGATGATTCTCTATCTCTTATAAGCAGCAAAGCAATCTCTATGCTGTACCTGGAAGAATACGTAGTCTAAGCAGAAAATACCAACAAAAATTGTAAGCAAATATATTTTTTTAAGTCTGATTTGTTTGTGAGACATTACCAACTTTTATTAACAGAGGTTTGCATCGTTAATCTTGGCTTTTCTTATTGTTCTCCAAAATTGGAGAACACCAGGTAAACATTTAGAGCTAGCCCAATGAGTAAAAAGAGGCCAAATGGAAGAGATTCAATGTGCTTCATATGCTCGTCCTCCAGGAATCTGCCAAACAGACGACTGAAGGCATCGTAGGTCACTCAGTACCAGCCAGCTCCTGAATTGCTGACAAGTTATTGGAAAAGCCCAGCAGAGGACATTTAATTCAGATGATCCAGGAAACTATACAACCAAAACCAAAATTATTGTTTGAAAAAGCAGTTTTAATTCCATCAGGTATCTGTGCAGTTTGTTAATGTAGTGAGCGCTAAATAGAAAATGTCAATGGGTGCTGCTAGTAAGTGTGCAAAGGTCACACTGACAGTCCCAACCTAGATTTATGTTCTCTAGTTAATAACTCATGGCAGTGCCACAGTAACCCACCTTCCTTTTGTGGTTTTATCTATTTTTATCTATCATCTATCTATCTATCTATCTATCTATCTATCTATCTATCTATCTATCTATCTATTAGTAGCTGTTTAAAAAGATTTGCCTTGTACATCTCAATCCTCATTTAGAATGGCAGTGTGTATATATTATGTGTTTTTTCCTTACTTCTTTGTATGACTTAATGCCAATAGCCAGATACTGTACACAATACTCGAGCAATGAGTACTCATTTCTCCTCAGAGGCCTTGGGTGTTTGTTACATAGTGATTTGCCTGGACAATATTTGTGAAGTTACCTCTCCCTGCCTTTTACCTAGGATAAGCTTTTTAGTATTCCTTATGGAGTGTAGCTTGTTTTAAACATCAGCTCTCAGATAGCCAGTAAGTAGCTTCCTTTGGGTCTCTTCAATTTCATCTTTCCTAGATCTTCCTGGGAAATGGTAATGCTGCTTGTTCTCTATTGTGATCGTCAGCTGTTAGTTTTTTCTAATAGACAGCAGATGCTCTATTGTCATAGACAATATCATGGGGAGTTTCTTGTTTCCCAGTTGAATCCTGGCAATATGGTCTCCTTTTAAAGACCAGAATGTTGCCAGTCTTTGAGGCCAATTCAACAAATTCTCATTGTCATATTTTGCACGAGTTTTCTGTTTTAAATATCTTCAGCACCCATCATTGTTTTATGATGTCAAACATTTTCCAGTTCTGCCTTGGATACTTGAAGTGAACTTCCTGCTTCCTGTTTTGAACAAAAGCAATTTCACTAGGCAGTCTAGGTAGATGCCTGTCTTGATAACCTGAGGTGTGGTATAAGAATATGACTGGAATTTCTCAGAACATCCTTGTTTTCCTGTCAGGACTCTAGGAGGACTCTATTTTTCTAGGTCTTTCTCTTTCTCTTTAGCTTCCTTTTATAAGCAGCCTCTCTTCTGGTAAAGAGAGTTGTAGCCCAGTGTTTTCAGAATGCTGCATTTGAGACAGATTCTGCACTACGTGGCTGGAAGTACAAAAAAATGGCCTGACCTCCCCCCTTTTATTTGGAAAAGAAATTCCAAGACCCAGAGATGAGACTAACATTTTCAAGATGCCTTTCATATCATGAAATTATAGACTTGAATGAAAGAAATTTTATCCGCCTAAACTAGGAATTGATGGGAAAGAGACTACTCTCTTTTTACTCTCTCTCTCTCTCTCTCTCTCTCTCTCTCTCTCTCTCTCTCTCTCTCTCTCTCTCTCTCTCTGTGTGTGTGTGTGTGTGTGAGAGAGAGAGAGAGAGAGAATGTTCACATGCCTACATGCCAAAGAGCTCCTGTAGACATCAGCACTCAACTTTTGTGAGTCATTTTTCTCCTTCTATCATTTGTGTCCTAGAGCTCAAAGTCATATGCACAGACTCATATTCCCCTAGTCAGAGAAAGTCTTGACATCACATGATCAGTAAGGATCTGTAATCCAGATGATTTGAAAAAAAGAAAAAGAAAAGAACAGTGGCTAGCAGTGGTTGTATTTGGAGTGCCATAAATGCTTCACAACTACTAAGATGAATTCTATAATTATTGTTATTTTAATATTAGGGATCAAACAAGCACTTCACAGATATGAGAAATCTGTAGAAAAATACCTTTGGATCACAGACATTGCTCGGCAGTTAAGAATATGTTTATTTTAGTTTCCCTGTTTTCTTTATATGTGAATTAATCCAAAAAAATAAAAAAGACAAATGTACAAACAAACAGACAAATTTGCCTCTACCTTTGCGGGATTCCCACTTCCAAATTCATGAGCATTTACAATTTTGAGCTAACTTCAAATAGCCACATCTAGAAATTTATCTGTTTATTATCACAAATGCAGAGATAAAAGGAGCTTGGGATTGAGAACAACAGCATTCTGTTGCAAGCTTTCAGGCCATGGTAGTTGAGAATTTAACTATCAGAATTCGGAGAGACAGACTTGTCAGGTGCCTACTTCATAACTAGCTGTAATGCTTCGTTTCAATGCATACTTAGGAACCAAGAATTAACTACTACTTGATGAATATTTGGATTGTTTGAAAAAGAACGTCCCTCATAAGCTTTGACATTTAAACATTTTGTTCCCAGTTAATGTTTGTGGAAATTGAGAAGAAGCCTTGCTGGAGGAAGTGGATTTCTAATGGGTTTCAAAGACTCAGGCCATTTTGAAGTGGAAACTTAAGGGCTCTGTGGAAAGTCAGTTGGATGGTGTTTTGCTGAGCAAATACATGAAGGTTTGTTTAGCTGCAGTGGCCACAGGTGAAAGACTAAGGAAGGCTTGTGAAGGAACACTTAGCTGATGCAGAGATAGGGAAAATGATGTTCCGCTGAAGCAAACCCTTGAAAGGACAGGTAATGAAAAACTTTTGCTAAGAACACACATGTATTGGTCCACCTTACATTGTGTAGTTGAGCTGCATTTGTTGGGACTCTGTTGAGAGAAATGCACCAAAAAGCTTCTGGGGATGTGCTGCAGTTTCTTGCTGCTTCTGCAGCCTGTGCTGATTGGTAGAATAATGTCAGCTGAGACAGACACACATACTTACATAAGACAGCTAGAGGACATGCCATGGTTGGAGGGCATAAATAGGACTCAGCAGGGCAGTGGCAGAGGCTGACCTTGGCTTATTTATAGAGCTAGCTGTGCAATGTGGTCTTTGAAGATCTTGGCTTCCCTGAGAGAGGCACAGCCTAGAACTTCTGGCATTCCATCTCATCCCTCCTGCAGACTCATGCCAAGGCTAAGCCTGGCCGTCTCTGCTACGTAGTGCCATCGCTGCTATTTTCTGTTTGCTAACCTGATTCTCCCAAACCGGACTGTTGGTGTAGCTGTGAAGTGGATTGAGCTGCCTGCTGACCTACGAACTGAACTGCCGATTGCCAGACAACACAGAGGGGAGTTGCTCAAAGGAACCTTTCTAAACAGATCCACTCCCCTCATATCCTTCATTTCCCACTACCGCTGGAGGGTAGTGGGCTAAAAGGAGGTGGTGTATGTTAGAAGAAATTGAACTAAACCTCAAAGTTTAAAAAAAGTAAGGTTTGAAAAAGTTCAAGTTATCCCATTCTGAGTCTACTCCCTTGCTACATACAAGTGGTTCGGGGTGTAAATAGTTCTCAGCTTATGCTTGCAATCACTTTGCCCTTTGCCTCTGCTCTGCTATCAAGAATTGACTTTAATATTCTGGAATCCTAAGCTCAAACAAACCCTTCATTCCACAAGTTTCCTTGGTCATGGTATTTTAATTATATCAATATAGAAGCAATACAATATTAAGACTGATATAAAGATTAAAAATAATTAATGTATTTTTAAATTTTAAATCTACTAAAGATATCCATTGATTTCATACATGGTAGTTGTGTCTTCCACTGTGCTTAGAAAGAAGTATATATTCAGAATGAGTCGAAAATCATGTATAAAATAGCTGTGAAGGAAGTGTAAATATCTACAGAATTCAATAAACCGCCATCAAAAGAACAGTATTTTCTCTGTTATAGTTTTATGCATAGCATTTTAAGATTCATAGTTTGGGGAATAATCCCAATTTGCTCTTACTGAAAATCTTCAGCCGCTGCTGAGGAACAGATGAATCTTTTTTTGTGCCAAAATGAAATTCTTTAAATAAATTATAGATGAACACACAAAAAGTCATTGAGTGGGAGAAAGCTGATACCTCTGCCACTGTGTGATGTGTTTTACTCTTCTACAGTGCCACAAAAAAGCTAAAAGCTAAATCATGGTTTAGGAATACTTAAAAAGTGATCAATATTCCAACTATAGAAAAAGAAACCTCATGATTTAGTTAATTTTCAGAAGCCATGAAATCAGTAAAGAGAAAGTAGAGAATTTACCTACATAGGAGTATTTATGATTTAGTAAAATATAATACAAGATAAGTAAGAAAAATCTTAAAATAGTCATTTTGAAAAGATCAGTGTTTGGTGTGTGTGTGTGTGTGTGTGTGTGTGTGTGTGTGTGTGTGTGTATGTGTGTGTGTAAGTATATAAAACAGACCATTTAGGAGATTAATAAGGAGCCATGCTGCTACATCCACCATGGATTTGGTTTAGTAATTTCCTTCTGGTAAAATGGTTTCAATTAGTATTTTAAAGATGACTTCTTGCAATTATGACCTCATGTGATAGAAAATTGCAAATTATTTTGTTATCTACGTATACCAACGACTTTCATGATGGAAAACACATCTCCTTCTGCCAGCCTTTCTCTCTCTTCACCATCTGCCAAATAACTTTGATTACAACATAATGTTGAAATGATTCATGAAGAGATCTTAAAGACTTAATTAATAATCTCATGCACTATAACATATAAACACATGATTACATTAACATATAAATTATCTAAAATCTTTGTATGCAATCCTCCTAGTCTTTTCCTACATTTTTTCCTATTCATCTTTGATATAATTTCTTTAAACCTTGAAATATGATTTTGTATTATAACCAAAGCATTTGAGGAAATTTAAAGATCCTTTTGTATATGGCTGACTACCACATTATTTTTTTAATCTCTGAATTGTAAATGTTTTTAAACAAATTTTATTTTCCACCCCTCTACTCATTACTTCTATATGGATAGTCTTTTGACAAGGAAGATTAAGTCCTTGCTTAAGATATGAAGTTGCCTCAATATCATAAAACAATAATTCCATAGAGAATATCATCAGTCAGTGTCAGTAGGATACGTAAACATCATAAACATCAGTGACAAGGCTGATCCACTATTTTTATTATGAGACCTGGATATTTTTAAATGCCTGCTAACCATTTTAAAATAAAAAGAAAATTTAAAAAATCTACTACAGGTGCTTTGTATCTTGTCTTGCGAAAAACAAGGAATCAGATAATATACTTTTAATGATTTTACATATATCTTGTTCCCAGGGGCTTTATTTTCTAACTTTCAGGAGAGACTTTATTTTTCTATTCTTTCCAGAATATCTCTATTTAAGAGGAAAACGGATAATATCACTGCCAAGTGAAAGAGAAGGTAGCCCAAGTCATTTTACCACGTGTTCTTCATATTTTATAACTCATGGAAAATTCGAGACAACTTTTCTCACTCCATCTAGAAGTTAAATCCTGTGCGTGGTAGGGTGTGATCTAGGGTGTGGGAATGGCAGTGTGACACTGCACTGGGAAGCAGTACTTCAATGAGGAGAAAACCAAGTTAAAACAGACTTTGGGATATTTTGCATTGTTTTGTTTTAAAAATTGTATTCTATTTTAATTAAAATATACTTTAATCATTTTCTCCTTTCTTCATCTTGGTTTATTGCCTCTGTGTTCCACTATAGACATTCCCATAGATACATACTAACATTAGTACTTTAAATTTGCACTTAGCTTTCACATGGATTTGTTTATCATTGATGGTATGTTACTTCAAACAATGTTCTTAGTCGACTTCTGCATATATATCCTTTTTAGTAAGTGTCTGTTTTGTCACTCATTGGTTTTTTTTAACTTGAATTTCAAAAAATTTATATTCTTGAAATTCATAATTTCTAGATAGGTTCTTGTTTTCAGAGATGATTCCTCTCATCTTCTGTTCATCTTTCTATCTTGTTAGAATCTTTTATAAAAACAAAACAAAACAAAAAAAACCCTCCTCACTCATGATAAGGATGAATTTCCCATTTTCCTCATATTTGATTATTCTTATGGTCCTAAGTCTTTTTCTACTTCTATGCTCCATAAAATTGGTTTGTTTTAGTTTTTTCTAATGTACTCTGTAGAAAGTTTCCAACGCTTTGTATGGTAGAAATCCCCTTTGCAGAGTTCATAGCATGGCTGATAACCTAAGTTTCATCCCAGGGTCCCACATAATTGGCTTGAATGGCTCCAGTTCTGAAACTTGTTTTCTCAGTTCCACATGCAAACTATAAAACATACATGTGCAAAACAAAATAAATATACAAATAGATAAGTAATAAATAAATAAATTTAAATAAGATATAAAAAGAACACTGTGTTACTAACCAATTATACACAGCTGTTCCATAGAAATTAAGATCAATTTTCACATAGATTCAAAAACTGCAAATCAGTTTATTTATAGCTCCAGGATTTTGTTTTGTTTTGGGTTTCTTTTCCACCTAGAATTGAAGACTCATGAAATATCCCTTGATGATAAATGATCAAACACTCCATGATGGATCCATGGCATGTGACACGACCAAAGAACAGAGAGAACAGAGCTATTTATATACACAAATTCAGTGGACCCTGAAAAATGAAATAATGCTTTCTGAATAAATTCAACCATAGGATCACAAGTACTAACATGTGTGAAATTCAATAACTTTAAAGATAAGAAACTTACTGATGACTTTAAAAATCAATTATAGGATACATAGTATGCAGTGTGGCAACAATAACTCCACGGAGGTCCTGACGGTAGTTAGGGTGAGAATGGTGATTGCTGTGGTAACATAAAAGCAAGCATGTGATAGTTATATAAATCTATGCATACTGTGAGATAGAAAAACATGACCAGTTGGAGTTAGAATCACCTCAGATGAAACAAAGTGGGGGTACAAACCCTGGGTCAGGGTTAAGTACGTTTTACAACAACTTTTAATGTGAGAATGCCTGAATGTGAAATAGAATCCAAGAGCTACTACATGGGCAGAATCATCTTCATGGCCTGCAATTCTCTCTCAAGAACTCAAACATGACTGTTTCAGTTGACAGTTGTTGGTTTCTTTTTAATTTTTATTGGGTATTTTATTTATTTACATTTCAAATGTTATTCCTTTTCCTGGTTTTCTCTTCTGGAAACCTCCTATCCCATCCCCTGTCCCTCTGCTTCATTGAGGGTGCTTCCCTATCCACCCACCTACTTCTGCCTCCCAACCCTGACTTTCCTTTACACTGGGGCATCAAGCCTTCACAGGACCAAGGGGCTCTCTTCCCATTGGTTCTTGACAAGGCCATTTTCTGCTATATATGTGGCTGGTGCCATGGGTTGCTCCTTTTGAACTCTTTGGTGGTTTAGTCCTTGGAAGCGCTGGGTTTATGGTTGGTTGATATTGTTGATTTCTGCTCCATGATTTTAAGTCCTAATTTGACAATGTTCCTTTACTTGGATACCTCATTTGGTGAGACACTCTGCTCCTCCATGAATTCAGTGGGAAACTCCAGCCGACTGACTCTTCAGTGCTGGCTTCCTGACTCAGTTTCTGCTGCACATTTTGTACACTGAACTTGATGAATCTTGGATAGCTGATGGTTCTCTTTATGTGCTACTCACAATTGATTCCTTTACTTTTTTACTCATTTCATATATCCATCCATCCATCCATCCATCCATCCATCCATCCATCCACCCATCCATCCATTCAGTGAAAACTGAAAGCAGACCTGTTGTAGCTCATTCTCTGAATTATTGAAAATGTGATGGATTTCTGTTTTCATCCTGATTGAATTAAGAAATATCAAAGACTCTACTGAATGTTACCTGTGTGTGCAAGTTGTGTGTGTGTGTGTGTGTGTGTGTGTGTGTGTGTGAGAGAGAGAGAGAGAGAGAGAGAGAGAGAGAGAGAGAGAGAGAGAGAGAGGGGAGGGGGGGGGCATGGCAGCTGGGAGGTACAGATGGAGGCAGGTAAGGAGCAAGAGGGAGAGAAAGATAGAAGGTTAATCCAGAGATTATTAACTGAATGGGGAAGTAAGTTCTGAATGTGGATAACATCACGCTATGAGATGACATCCAAGACTAATTTAAAAACGGAGAGAAGAGAAAGCCAGCTCACAGCTGCCTCCTTTCCTCTACTTCCTGTGTAGTGGAGAAGTGAGTAAGCAGCTTCTCAGTGCAGGGATTTGCACCATGTGCACAGCATTCTTTGAACCATGCTTCCAAATAAACCATGCATTTCAATTTAAGTTGCTTCCTTTCAAATACTTCCTAAAAGCAATAAGAAGAGTATCATCAATAGCTTTATCATAGAAGACAGTGTTATAATAGAGAATGGGATCTACCTCTAGATGGAGACATGTCCTTGTCTACTCACTTAAGAGTGAATCAAATGTCACTCAAGGGACCACATCTCAGGGAGACAGATGTACCTCAGTGTATCGTATAAGGGAGAAAAAATAATTACTTCTTTAATGAGAAAATATTTTTATAGAATTTCTAAACTGTAAACAATTGCTTCAAGGCTATGGCTTAACTTTTACATTTTTTTTAAAAAAAATTGTTCTCTGTTTTTGAACTGCTGGCTTGACTCAAAGTCCACTCTTTCAGGCCCTTTGAGTTCACTTACTTTTTGTCAGAAGTTCCTACCCTCATCAATTGTCATTGCTGATCTCTATACCTGCTTTGTACAATCCATATGACCCTGTTGCTTTCTCTGCCCTGTTTTCCTTTGTTAGAAAATTCCCCTAAATTTGGCCTCTGAGTATGAATATAATAGTATCCTATAAGATGAACTTCTTATTTGAGATAAATAATTTGTCTATACTGCTGTGTTTATTTCACTTTGTGTACAGATATATCTAAGATATAACTATTTAGAAAATTTCCTGTAATGGAATATGATTTTGATATGAATGTGATAATTCTGTGTGTGTGTGTGTGTGAGGGGGGTGGTATTTGGGTGTGTATACCATTAAGTATATGGGGAGCTGCTGAGATTACCTAGGATTTTCTAAACATTAATAATGCTGTCTTTCGTTTTTCTTTGAGACCATTCTTCAATAAGTTTATTAATAAGATTGAGTCAATAATTCTATTAACAAGAGCAACCTTGATTCTTCCTTAACACTAAGGATTTTTTGTAGTTGTTAGATATGAGAATTTGAGTAAATGGTAAATGTGGATCTCTTCAGCTCTTGACAATGAGGAGTGGTCTAGGTTTTTTCTAAGTTTCCTTTCCTTTATCTCATTTTAAAACTGTTCTAGAAACTAAGTTCTTCCTCATATTTCCCTCTCTACATCCACTATATCAGCTTATTACATACACAGCTACTTTATTTATCCTCTTAGAAACACAGAAAAGCAAGAGAGGACAGATATTAGTAAATCTATATTTACTAAATAATACTAAATACTATAATTGGCATCTTGATTAAAGATGCCAATTCACCATTCTTTGGCTGTTAAGCTAAGATCAAATGTAAAGATGCAGATTGAACCTGGTATTATTTAGTAAATTATGAGCTTTGTTTGTATGCCAACTCTGCACATTTACTTAATGGTAGACACACACATGCACACACACACACACACACACACACACACACACACACAGAGAGAGAGAGAGAGAGAGAGAGAGAGAGAGAGAGCACATATTCCTATCAAAATAATGCTCAAATTATATGTATAAATTTTTTCAATAGTTACCTTAGATATGAATGTCCACAAAATGGAATGAACACAGTAGTACAGCCAAATTATCTCAAAATAAGAAGTTCATAATATAGGATGTTATGTTGACACAGGCCAAATTTAGGAAAATTTTCTAAATATATTATTGCAGAGATAAGGGCTGTAAATATATAAAACAAATGTAATCTGAGTGGCATGAACTGTTTTGAGTAGGAAGTTTATAAGGGATACATGTGACAGATTGCAGGACTTACAAAGTAGTCAGGCTAGGATCCACGATTAAGTGGAGACTTAGGCAATTTGGACAAAGATGAAGAAAATGAAGAAGTTAGTTAAGTAGACATGAGAGGTGAGTTCAGGAGATAAACCTTAAAAAATAAAATAAAGACTGTTTTTCAGTGAGAAGATTAAAATGCAGCTTTAAACACTGAAGCAATCATTCAAAGGCAAATCAGCCAGTCTTCTGATTATACCACACAAAGTTTGGGAGGGACATTTAAATTGGGCATGATCACATATAGATGGCATTTAACACTAAGCCACTAGATGGTATTTCCAAAGGAGTGAAAGTAGATAAAACTGTGGAGAAAAAAAAAAAGGTCTAAATTAGAGAATTCCAAACTTAAAGTTCCCACATTGGACAGAACTGGAAATGGACCGGGAGGTGACAGAAATGATGTGGTGATCATAGGCCCTTTCAGGTCAACCTTGAACAACAGCTTAAACGCATCTTCATAAAGAAGCTTGCTATACCTTCTTTATGAGCTCTATTGGGAACAGGGTAATTTTAGGCAGTAAAATTGACAAATTGTCTAATGGGAAAAGACACATTGTTTTGTCCAACAAGTTGAGTCTTGGCTTTTGACAGACTTTTCAACACTTACTAATCCCATAAATCAACAATTCAGCAACAGATCCCTGTAACTCTCATTCACTCAGAATTCCTGACTCAGAATTGTTCCTGTCTAAAGAATTACAGGTACATACATGGAGAAGACTGAACGCAAGGGGGTCCAATGACTGCCCCAACTTGGAATCCATCTCATGGGTGGGGCACCAAGGTCTGACACTACTCTGCTCTGATGATGTCCTTAAAAACAGGAGACTGGCTTGACTGTCCTTTGAGAGACCCTACCAGCAGCTGACTGAGACAGAAACAGATTCTTACACTGAACCATTGGACTGAAGTCAGGGACCCCCTATAATTGAATTAGGGGAAGGACTGAAGAAGCTGAAAGGTAGAACTACCCTATAGGAAGACCAGCAGTCTCAACTAACCCAGAATCCAAGGAGTTCCCAGAGCTTGAGCCGCCAACCAGGAGCATACAGGGGCCTCTCTGAGGCCCCTATATTTAGCAGACATCTGCTTGGTCTGGCATCAGTGGGAGAAGAGGCACCTAAGCCTTGAGAGACTTGAGGCCCCAGGGAATGGGGAGGCCAAATGGGGTGGGGAGCACCTTCTCAGAGGCAAGGAGAAGAGATAGCATAAGGAAATGTGGGAGGGGGAACTGAAGGAAGGCAATGGCTGCAATGTTAATAAATAAAATAATTTAAATTAAAAAATAAAATTAACAAAAAACATAAACAACTTTAAGCCAACTTAAAATAAAGACTCCACTGCAGTTCTTTCAGACAGGAACAATTTTGGTCACAGTTTTGACTGTGGGACAGCAACCCCATCCCTCAATTGATGCCCTGTCTTTCTCCTGGAGGTGGGTTCTACAAGTCCCTTCTCCCCACTCTAGGGCATTTCATCTAGGTTCCTCCCTTATAGTCCTGAGATTGTCTCACTTCCCAGGTCTCTGGTACATTGTAGAGGGTCTTCCCAACCTCCTGAGGTGGCCTGTTTCCATTCTTTCTGCTGGCCCTCACAGCCTCAGTCCTTTTCCCCTACCCAATACCAGATCATGTTCACAGCCCCCCCACCCTCACTCCAGTCCCCTTTCCCTCCCACCTTTCTCCCTCCCAAGTGGGACTGAAGCATTGCATTGGACCCTTTAGCTTGTTGATCATTTTGAGTTCTGTAGACTGTACTTTTGAGTATTCTGTACTTTGGGGGGGGCGCATTGATATCCATTTATTAGTGAGAACATACCATGCATGTCCTTATGGGTCTGACTTACCTCACAAAGGACGATTATTTTCTAGTTCCATTCATTTTCCTGCAAAACTCAGGATGCCCTGATTCTTAATAGCTGAGTAGTATTCGATTGTGTAGGTCAATCACATTTTCTGTATCCATTCTTCAATTCAAGGACATCTGGGTTGTTTCCATTTTTTAGCTATCACAAACAAGGCTGCTATGAACATAATGGAACAGGTGCCCCTGTGGCCTGGTAGGGTCTCTTTGGAGTACATTTCCAAGAGTGGTATTGCTGGGTCTTCCTGTAGGTTTATTTCCAATTTTCTGAGGAACTGTCAGAGGGTGGACTGAGAGGGGAATAAAATCCGGAGTGTAAAAGAACAAGAAAAAGAAAAAAAACAATATTAATAAAAAATAGCAGAAAAAATTAAAGACTTTGCAGGGACAGTCACTAACACTGAAAATACAACCTCAATCAATGTAGTAAATATATTTTGGGTTTGGATTAGATTTTCAATAACTAACAAAATTTAAGATGGACGAATATGCCCTTTGTGAAATCAGAAATAATTTTTGCATACTTTTCAAAAAGATTTTGAGAAGAGATTGGAACATTGGCCCTTATCTATTATCCCAGGACTCTGGCCATGGCAGAGGGATTTTGAATTCAAATTGTAGAAATGTACATCAATCCAGCATCCAATTCAACTTTCCAACCTTATAGATCACATTTCAGTATGTAAAGAAAGTCTTAAACTAAATTTTTCAAAAAGGATATATTTGAAACAAGGTTTACCTGTAGCAGCTTAGTACCAAATTTAGTAACTCTTGTCTAGCCCCTTGAGTATGAATGTTATAAAGTGGACTGAAATACATGGTTTAAATGATTAATTTCTGTGATTTATTAGATAATAAAGAGATAGGGCTAGGAACAAACACTGGAAAAATGCCACAGAATATACATATAGTTATAGTTCACTTTGTTTGCTATTCATTTTGCTTTTGTTTTGTTTTGTTTTTTTCAAATTAAAACACAGTAGAGAATATGAGCTGTGTTTAGTGGTAAATAAATACCTGTGAACGAAACAAAAAAAAAATGGAGTTTTAGGGAGCCTGAGTTACATAAGGAGACCCTGTCTCCAAAACAAATAAAACCTCCAAAGACCAGAAAAGTTAATACACGAATTGATAAATACAGATCTGCTCAGCTAAAATTGGAAAACGCATTAGACAGATGTGCTCCTCAGGTTCTGCCATGACCTGGTTCCAGGAAAACCACTAGACTTAGGGTCTTAATGTGGAACAGGTTGGATGATTTGTGTAATGTTATTACCACAAAATTGGGCTCTAAAACAAGAAAGAAAGTATTTGAGGATTTTAAAAACCAACATTTTTATTGGTCTATATTATTATAGAGAAAACGATTAAAATTTAGTTTATAAATTATCAGCCCATGAAGAAAATGAGTTCCTGAAAAAAGTCATTGTAGAAAAAGTTAAGATACAAAATGTGAGACTAGAAGGACAGAAGCCTAAGAACCAGGTTGCCAAGTGACTAAGCTCAGTCATGCATTGTAGAAGGTCATCTTTGTTTGCTAGGCTAGCGTGATGGTTCAAGTACAAAGATTTTTGATCTGGTTTACACAGATGTGGAGTACTCTAGCCCGCAGGCTCTGCTACTGATTAGAGTGTGAAGGTCAGCAACTCTTCAAACCATATTAGCCTCAGACTCTCCCTTTGTAATATCAATGATACATTCCTTTGCCAATCATTAATTGACTTGTTCAACAATTATATATTAGCCCAATGTTCCTTGAAGGTCTTGTAATTGTGAAATTTTCCAAGATGAAACTCAATCCATGATGACAAGAGTTTTAACACAAACACCACAAATTAGGTGGAAAGTGGAAAATGAAAATGTGTTTATACAGATGAAGAACATGGGAACAGACAATAGAGGATCTCAGGGTAGAATAAGCAGGATCGTTCTGAAAAACAGCCTGGACCCTGGTCACACTGCAGTTGTGAGAAGATAACCACCTGCACTGAGCATAAACAGCATAGTCTCAACTAGGAACATTTAGGTGACTTTAAATTAGATGGAACCACTGGTTAGCAACTTGTGCAATTTGGGGGAAAAGCACTTTAAGAAATAAAGTATTATTAACATTTAGTTTAAGAATATTACAAATAATCCCAACTTTATAAAAATGAGATACTTAAAGAATGAAGATAGAAAATTATGACTCTTAAAAATGGTAGCTATATGTCATCAGCATATATACATTGTTATGATTTTTGTCAACATAACACAAACTTAGGCCTACCTAGAAAGAAAATGTCAGTTGAAGAATTGACTTCATTAAATTAGATGGTGGGCATGTCAATCAGACATTTTCTTGACTGCTCATTGCTCTTATGGGGTTCAACCTCAAGTGGCTAGTAGCATCCCTTAGCGGCAAGGCTGAGATGCATAAGGAAAGTTGCTGGGAAAGATGCTGAAAGCGAGCCAGTAAGCAGCAATACTATGTAGTTTATGGTTCATTCCCTGCCTCTAGGTGCCAGTCTTTATTTCCCTTAACGATGGACTGAGAAATTCAGGATGAAACAACATTTTTCATCCTCAAGTTCTTTGGTCATGATATTTATCACAAAAGAAAAGCAAGCTAGAATACACACACACACACACACACACACACACACACACACACATATATATATATATATATATATATATATATATATGTATAAATTGAAACCTGAACAATATATAAAAAATATATATGTATAATGCATATGTGTGAATATATACATGTGTGTGTGTGTGTGTGTGTGTGTGTGTGTGTGTAGGAGCAAAACTGTAAAAATTATCAATCAAGGGAAGCACAGTAAGACAGAGCTCAGACTTCATTAAATGATAAAATTTTGCATTTAGAATACTTTGGGCTTGGCTTAAGGTTATGCTCAATATTTTTTAATCAAATATCCAGAATTTTATAACAAGCAACATTGTTAAATGACTGTTGTTTGCCCCTTTCATTGTAAAATTTTAAAAAGACTTGAAAGATGAGTTTAGTAAGGTAGACTTGATTAAAATGGAGATCTTCACAATGTAAATTAAATTATCAAAAAGTTCATTGTAAATACAAGTTTTGTCTAAATTTAAGGGAGTATATAAGTATTGGGAATTAGATAGTATAGGTCAAATAAGTTTGTACGTCAACATTTTTTCTTACCATTTTAATCATACTGTGAAGACAACTTTTTCACAATTGTTTTTCATTTTATTGAGTAATCAGTGGGTAATAATATTATTCCAGTTACTACTTTTCTTACAACTGCTCAAGTGAGAAAATAAAAATCATAAAACTGAAAATATACAAACACTGCATACTGCACTGTACATTTTTTCATCTATCATTTATTTGGGTACAGCTATTTTTTACCAAGTCATCTGAAGATAGAGGAAAAGATTTTCAGATGGCTAAAATTAGAAAATAAAGCAAAAAACATTAGCCAAAGAAGAAAGTATTTAATTCTAAATTCAAACTATTATGGACTCCTCAAGGTCCTGTGCTCCTTTCTTTGATTTATTCCTCCTTCTAGTTCCTCATCTCTTTAGGACAACAAGAACAGAAGACCAGGCACAAACCAAAGGAATAACTTAAAGCTATTATGACACCACAGAATCAATATCATAGACAGCGAGGCTATCTTATATTTATAAAGGAACAACTTCAAATATTTTGAACTAAGTGCTTACTTTTTTCATTGTGTTCATTCCCACATGGAAAATATATGTATTCCTTATTGGCACAATGGTATCACCAAGTAAAGAATCAATAAATATGTGAAGCAATTCAGAATGTCTTGGCAGACCTCTCAGGCCTTTTGCATTTCTGCCTTCACAGGGCATCTTTTAAAATCGGATGTATTCCTTTATGGGGTAGGGAAACTTCTCATTAATATGCACTGGGCACCACATGGTTGCTCATCTGTGTGGGTCAGTTTCGAATCACTGATCAGGGATGAAATTGAGTTGAAGTTTAGCCAAATAGCCAACAACAATGACCTTCAAACCTGCCATGGCTGGCTGATGGGCAGCTCTGGAGAATTTAATTTGCTTTAGAGCTTGTATCTCACATTCATGTCTGACTTCTAGACAAATGTGTTTCTTTTATTGGTATTTGCTTTTCTGATATTTAAGTTTTCTTTTCCTGTTTTAAGAGTTATTTAAGCTTTCAAATAGCAAACACATCTAGTTAATAATCTTTACAAACAATAACCTCAAATAATTGACTCATCAATGCAATTTCTGCTAAAAGAAATAAAATCATTTTTTATTTTTCTATCAAGAAAATTAATCTGTATCTTCCTTCTTCTGATAAAATCTGAAATCAATTACAAGGCATATACTAGTTTATTTTACATTAATAGTCAAAAACAAAAGTAAACAAGCAAAAGAGAAAATCAAAGTATGAGAAAACTAGGATCAGTGACCTTTCAAACATAAATTAAATTTGGTTAAATGTGTACATTTTGAATGTACTTTTAGAAATAAGATTTCTATATCCATTTATTTGCTTTTCCAATCTTCAACATTTGAGCAGTAGATTATAAAATATCTTAAAGCATAACAAAGCTGTTATATATTTATATGCCCGTAAAATAGTTTTTTTATGAAATTCAAAAGATCTGCACTCACATTTTGATCATCCGTCTTGAGTTTCATTTGAGTGCAGATCGCTCATGAGAGACACAGCCAGAATACAGCAAATACAGAGGCGTATGCCAGCAGGAAACCACTGAACTGAGAACGGGACCCTGTTGAAGGAATCAGAGAAAGAACTGGAAGAGCTTGAAGGAGCTCGAGACCCCATATGTACAGCAATGCCAACCAACCAGAGCTTCCAGGACTAAGCCACTACCCAAAGACTATACATGGACTGACCCTGGACTCTGACCTCGTAGGTTGCAATGAATATCCTAGTAAGAGCACCAGTGGAAGGGGAAGCCCTGGGTCCTGCTAAGACTGAACCCCTAGTGAACTAGACTGTTGGGGAGAGGGCAGCAATGGGGGGCGGGTTGGGAGGGGAACACCCATAAGGAAGGGGAGGGGGGAGGGGGATGTTTGCCCGGAAACCGGGAAAGGGAATAACATTCGAAATGTATATAAGAAATACTCAAGTTACAAAGCTTAAGTCCAAGTGGATCAAGGACCTCCACATCAAACCAGATACACTCAAACTAATAGAAGAAAAACTAGGGAAGCATTTGGAACACATGGGCACTGGAAAAAATTTCCTGAACAAAACACCCATGGCTTATGCTCTAAGATCAAGAATCGACAAATGGGATCTCATAAAACTGCAAAGCTTCTGTAAGGCAAAGGACACTGTGGTTAGGACAAATCGGCAACCAACAGATTGGGAAAAGATCTTTACCAATCCTACAACACATAGAGGCCTTATATCCAAAATATACAAAGAACTGAAGAAGTTAGACAGCAGGGAGGCAAATAACCCTATTAAAAATGGGGTTCAGAGCTAAACAGAGAATTCACAGCTGAGGAATGCCGAATGGCTGAGAAACACCTAAAGAAATGTTCAACATCGTTAGTCATAAGGGAAATGCAAATCAAAACAACCCTGAGATTTCACCTCACACCAGTGAGAATGGCTAAGATCAAAAACTCAGGTGACAGCAAATGCTGGCGAGGATGTGGAGAAAGGGGAACACTCCTCCATTGTTGGTGGGGTTGCAGACTGCTGCAACCATTCTGGAAATCAGTCTGGAGGTTCCTCAGAAAATTGGACATTGAACTGCCTGAGGATCCAGCTATACCTCTCCTGGGCATATACCCAAAAGATGCCCCAACATATAAAAAAGACACGTGCTCCACTATGTTCATCGCAGCCTTATTTATAATAGCCAGAAGCTGGAAAGAACCCAGATGCCCTTCAACAGAGGAATGGATACAGAAAATGTGGTACATCTACACAATGGAATATTACTCAGCTATCAAAAACAATGACTTTGTGTGAAATTCAGAGGCAAATGGTTGGAACTGGAAACTATCATCCTGAGTGAGCTAACCCAATCACAGAAAGACATACATGGTATGTACTCATTGATAAGTGGCTATTAGCCCAAATGCTTGAATTACCCTAGATGCCTAGAACAAATGAAACTCAAGACGGATGATCAAAATGTGAATGCAGATCGCTCATGAGAGACACAGCCAGAATACAGCAAATACAGAGGCGTATGCCAGCAGGAAACCACTGAACTGAGAACAGGACCCCTGTTGAACAATCAGAGAAAGAACTGGAAGAGCTTGAAGGAGCTCGAGACCCCATATGTACAGCAATGCCAACCAACCAGAGTTTCAGGGACTAAGCCACTACCCAAAGACTATACATGGACTGACCCTGGACTCTGACCTCGTAGGGTTGCAATGAATATCCTAGTAAGAGCACCAGTGGAAGGGGAAGCCCTGGGTCCTGCTAAGACTGAACCCCTAGTGAACTAGACTGTTGGGGAGAGGCAGCAATGGGGGAGGGGTGGGAGGGGAACACCCATAAGGAAGGGGAGGGGAGGGGATGTTTGTCCCGAAACCGAAAGGGAATAACATTCAAATGTATATAAGAAATACTCAAATTAATAATAAAAAAAAAAAGAAAAGAAAATTCAGACAAGCCTATTCTTTCAAAAGTTTGATTAAGAGTATCTGCATATCTAGTTTTTCTCCCTCTCTGTTATTTAAAGTTGTGCTAAGACATATTTAATCTCTTGTGCTTAAAAAACGTTTTTCCACATTTTGAAAGATCATTCAAACAGTTTTGTTGCAAAGTATCCTTTAATTAATTTACAAATGTAATACAGAGTTTCCAGTCCATGTTATTCTTATGTAATAGAATTGATATTATCTTGGAATTGCGTAATTTACTTTCATATCAAAATAAGAATCATAGAATGACAATAAAAGTTTGAATGTTGAAAATAGAAAAAAAAAAGATTGTTTAATGCTGCAGGAGTCCACTGTCTGTTTTGTATTACATGTGTTACCTGCACTTGCAGTTGCACAGTTCTGATGCTTTCTTACATAGAGAGAACTAATCAGAATCACCAATACTCTATGAATTCTTCTATTCAATTTTGTATCCTCACTTAGTGATAGCTAGGGTACACAGCTAAATAACTGACGATAGCTTCAACAACTATTGCAAAACTCAAAAGATCATCTTTGAAGCTAAGACTTCCATTCTAGTCGAATACTTCTATTTCTTTACCAAATGTTATTATCATGCATCTTGAATTGAAGTTATTTCCCCATTCCTATAATAGGTTATTATACTGGAGAAAAATATATTCACAGATAAGGAACATTGTGATGGATTTAGGGTCTAAAGTCATGGAGTCTTGTATTGATAGAGATAGTTCACTATCATTCCCCAATACACCAGAGCAGGTAGGAATGCATAGCCAAGGGTAGAAAAGCCATTGCTGAGTAGAAAATCGCTAAGAGGACACATCAAGGGAAGAAAGATACTTGCTAATTCTATATAATAATGTAGCTTTAAAAGACCAGAATACTTAAGCATCACATGAGATGATAGAGACTGATGCTGTACTTATGAAAACCAAGATAATCTTTAATCACATATCAAGGACAGGGCTTCTGACCATGTAGGCTTTTAACAACACATACATGTAGGCTTAGGCTTTTAAAAATCTACTTTAATAAGGGTTTTTAAATGTTTTAACCTTCCTTTTAGCCAACTAACCTTCCTTTTAGCCCACTGTTGTAGAAGTAATGGGAAGGAAAGGTTAATAGGACCAAAGGAGGACATGCACCTATTTAGAAATAGTTCTTCTTTCCAGTCTTTGTTGAGAGTTCATCAGCAGTTTAGTACACACGAATCAGTTGTGGTAGCTTGATCCATTCACAAACATCATTTACAAATTAGTAATATCAGAAGAAACTGCAAGACTCTGCCAATTGACTCCAGTCCACTGAAACATCAAGAAACTGCTGGAATATCGTTGAGTTCTTTGGTGCATTTTTCTCTATGAAGACATGACAAATGGTGATCAATGAAGAAGGCAAGGTGAACCAATGCCATGGTGTCTTTAGCTAAGAGCAACATCAGCAAAGCCCAACAGAGATTAGCAAAGAGTGACAAGGTGAACCAATGCCACATAAGGTCTCAACTTTCCTGTTTGTCCTTCTGGACCCATACAGGTAATCTATCATGCACTTTGTCTTATTTTTGACAATTTACTTGTTCCCATAAATTATGTGTAAACTGGGTGAAGTGGACAATCTGGATTCTAAGACTTTGGGGAAAGGATACTAATGTCAGCTGTATCCACCAATCTTTTATGTCAACACCATTCATTTGTACTATTAACTTGGGTCTCTGATCACTAAACATTGTTTGCAGGAACACACATTCTTTCTGTAATCCCTAAAGCACCTGTCCTTTTTATTGAAGTTCCCTTGATGTAAGAAAACAAAAGTTGAACAATTCTATACCCTGTACCAATTTCCATTTCCTATTTTATACATGCCATAATTTTATTTTTTCCTTGCTTTTCACAGCTACTATACCTGGTTGCACAATAAATCCCTGAGAAGTCAATGTATTTCTTTCCAAGACGTAACAGACACAAAAATAAACATCTCAAAAGAACTCTTTTGCATTTAGAACTGCCAGTGGAGACAGAAGCCATGTGACTTTTATAAGGAAATACACAGGTGGGAGTTGGAGGATGCAAGCATTTGGATCAAGTTCACACAAGTAACAAATCTTCCTAGGAATCATGGGAAGTAAAGAGAAGAGATGAATCAATAATGCCTTTAAAATAGTGTTCTTGGCTACAATATGCATAACATTTATTCTCACCACATTAGTTAAATGGTCACAAATGAAAGTCAATATGTTGAGGGAATTATTTCTTTTATACCATTCAGGGTAATGGATTGTGAGAAAATACTTGTGATCTTATAGCACGTCATACTAATAATTGTCTTAAAGACATTTACTTGCTTCTATTTCATAAATGTTAACATAAATTGGGGCTAAATATTTTATGGTTCATTATTATTTGCTGTATAAATCCTTAGCTTGTGTGTATGAGTACCGCTTACATGACAATATCCATGGAAGTCAGAAATAGGTGTCAGATCCAATCGAACTGAAGTTACACATGTTCGTTCACCTTCATATGGGTTCTGGGAACCAAATCTGAGTCCTCTATAAAAGCATCAAGTAATCTTACCTATTAAGCTGTCTCTCCCACCCAGGCTGAAATTTTTAAATTATGAGAATTAAATGCAAGGTGTCCTTCGAAAAAGTGACATTGGTTCATTTCTTTGCTTGTGTACTTACAGATCCACATGTATGATTTTAAAATCTGGCTCTGAATACATGACTATCCCAGGATACCAAGCCACAGTAATGTTGAATCCTGGAACAGACCACTATTCCTCTGCTAGAAGACTGTCAGGGCCTTCTCAGTGATTTTATAGTTTCTATGCTTAACTATTTTTATTTAATTTTTAAGTGTGTGTGTGTGTGTGTGTGTGTGTGTGTGTCTGTGTGTGTGTCTGTGTGTGTCTGTGTGTGTGTCTGTGTGTGTGTCTGTGTGTCTGTGTGTCTGTGTCTGGTATATTTGCGTGTGTCTGTGTGTTTAGCTATGTGCATAAGTCCAGAAGAAGATATGATCATCGGGGTCTGGAGAAACAGGCAAATCTATGGGTCATAATATGGGTACTAGGAACCAAACTCTGGTACTTTTGAAAAATAACACAGGCTCTTAAACACTGAACAATTGTTACAGCCTCTAGATATTTTTCCATTTTTTATTGGTTATTTTATTTACATCTAAAATACATTCCCCTTCGCAGTTTCCTCCTCACAAATACCCTATCCTCTCCCCTCCCCTTGCCTCTATTGGAGTGCTTCCCCAGGTGCCCAACCACTTCTGACTCAAAGTCCTAGCATTCCCCTACCCTGGGTCATCAAGCTTCCACAGGACAAAGGAGCTCAGTTCCCCTCCCAGTGATGCCTGCTAACACATTCCTCTGCTACATATCCAGCTTGGTTGATATTGTTCTTCCAATGGAGTTGCAAACTGCTTCAGCTCCTATTGTCCTTGCCCTAACTTTTCCATTGGGGTCTTTGCACTCAGTCCGACGTTTGGTTGAGAACATCCACATCTGTATTAGTCAGGCTCTTGCAGAACCTCTCAGGGGACAGCTATACCAGGCTCCTGTCAATAAGTGGTTTGTGGCATCAGCAATAGTGTCTGGGTTTGGTGCATGCAGATATGATGGATCCCTAGGTGAGGCAATCTCTGGATGGCCTTTCCTTCAGTCTCAACTCTACTCTTTGTCCCTGCATTTCCTTTTGACAGGAAGAATTGTAGATTAATATTTTCGAGGTGGGAGAGTGGACCCATTCCTCAACCAAGAGCTGGGCCTATCAACTGTATATGGTCTCTGAGGTTCTATCTCCCCTTTGTTGATTATTTTGGCAAATGACCTCTCTGTTGGGTCCTGGGAAGGTCTTGGGTCCCTGGCATGTGAGACTTTCTAGTGGCTTCCATAAGTTTCCCCTCCCCCACTGCTACACACCTCCAAGATTCTATTCTTTATGTGGCATCTTTACTCAAACACAACAGTCAGTGAAAACTGTCAAAAATAATTTAATTGTATATTTCTAATTAAAACTCTCCAATTATTGCTCACCATTAAAAGAGATTACATTTTTTCTTAGAACTCATAAGTTTTAGATCCAGGCATTCCCTTGCCTCTGGGGCATATCAGCTGCCCCAGAAGCCCTATGTGGTGGGCTTCCCACTGCCATCTACCCACCCCCTTATAACTTGAGTGTCTGGCCATCTCTCCACCTGCCTTCATCATACATAATCAGAAACATGAAGGTTAGATCTCACCCTTCCACCTATTTCCTTGCCAGACACTTCTGGGGCAAGCCCTGCTGCCTTGAGAGGCAATTCATTATCTAGCCACCATCCTTCACCAGCCAGTCATGCAGCACTGAGAACACATATGTTAGATCCTTTCCCCCAACATCCAATCTCTTGCCCACCATGTCACAGAGAAGCATTCAGGTTCTGAGAGACTTGGAATGTTCCTTGAGTTCCATTGTCCAGCCCAAGGTTGCCTACCAGGAGCTTGCTGCACCTATTATCTAGGTTAGGCCTGCCTTTTCAATAGCTGCTATATCAGGAACATCCAGGGACAACCTGAGGGCTAAATCCAGCGCAAAAACAAAATCAACAAAAGCCAGGGCAACATGGCACCTTCAGAGCACAGTTATCCTACTACAGCAAGCCCTGGGTATTCTAAAACAACAGAAGCACAAGAAAAAAGCCTGACATCTGATCTTATAATGATGGTAGAGGCCTTTAAATAGGAAATGAATAAATCCCGTAAAGAAATACAGGGAAATATAATTAAACAGGTGAAGGAAATGCATAAAACTGCTCAAGACCTGAAAACAGAAGTAGAAGCAATAAAGAAATACAAACTGAGGCAATCCTAGAGATAGAAGACCTAATACCAAGGACAGGAACAATAGACATAAACATTACCAATATAATACAAGGGATAGAAGGCAGAATCTAAGGTGTAGAATCTGGGATAGAAGATATTCATGCATAGGTCAATGAAAACATTAAATCTAAAATATCCCTGATGCAAAACATCTTGGAAATCTGGGATACTTGAAAAGACTTAACATAAAATCAAGAGGAATAGAAGGTAATGAATTCCAAGGACCCGAATATAGATTTCTCCTGATAGACACAGATAGAATACAGCAAATACATAGGCGAATGCCAGCAGCAAACCACTGAGCTGAGAATGGGACCCCGTTGAAGGAATCACAGAAAGGACTGAAAAAGCTTGAAGGGGCTTAAGACCCCATATGAACAACAATGCCAAGCAACGAGAGCTTCCAGGGATTAAGCCACTACCCAAAGACTATACATGGACTGACCCTGGGCTCCAACCTCATAGGTAGCAATGAATAGCCTAGTAAGAGCACCAGTGGAAGGGGAAGCCCTTGGTCCTGCTAAGACTGAACCCCCAGTGAACGTAATTGTTGGGGGGAGGGTGGTAATGGGGGGAGGATGGGGAGGGGAACACCCATATGGAAGGGGAGTGGGAGGGGTTAGGGGGATGTTGGTCTGGAAACCGGGAAAGGGAATAACAATCGAAATGTAAATAAGAAATACTCAAGTTAATAAAGATGGGGGAAAAATTCCAAGTCCAAAGATCAAAAATACTTTCAACAAAACCAGAGAAGAAAATATCCCTAAACTGAAGAGAGAGGTGCCTCTAAACAGAAAAGAAGCTTATAGAACATCAAGTAAATTGAGCCAGAAAAGAAAATACTTCTGCCACATAATAATCAAAATACTAAATCTATAGAGTAAACATAGAATATTAAAAATTGGAAAGGCCAAGTAATATAAAGGCAAACCTATCAGAAATGCATATAATTCTCAACAGACAAACTAAAACTAGAGGTGTCTGGACAGATGTCTTACAGCCTCTGGGAAACCGCAGATGCCAACCTAGGCTACTACACCCAGGGAAAAAATATCAATCAGTACAGGTGGAGAAAACAAGGTATTCTAAGGTAAAATCAAATTTAAACAACACACACACACACACACACACACACACACACACACACACACACACACTTCACTTAACCACAGAAGAACATACCTTCTTCTCAGAACCTCATGGGACCTTCTCTGATGTTAACCATACGATTGGTCACAAAACAAACCTCAACAGGTATAGGAAGATTGAAATAACCCCTTGCATCTTATCAGATCACTATTAATTAAAGCCGGACTTTATTAACAGAAACAGAGGAAAGCCTATGTATCTACATATTCATGGAAACTGAACAACTCTTTACTTAATAATCACTGGGTCAGGGAAGAAATAAAAAATTAAAGACTTTCTAAATTCAATGAAAATTAGGGGCTACAGGGAAGCCTGGGACAGGACCCTTCTGGTCTCTGTCTGCTCCCAGAGCTGGGTCTATTCCACAGCCCTCAGACACAAAAACTGTCTATAGAGAGCTGGTCTGCTAAGAGAGAGCACTCTCCCTCATAAATCCACATTCCAAAGGTAGATCCCCACATTCTCTTCATTGACTGTCCAAGGAGAGACCTGCAAAGAGCTCAGAAAGTGCAGGAACCTCAAGGCAGCCTAGGACAGGACCTGTCTCCATCTGAGTTCAGAACTTGAGTTGTCTCACAGCTTTCAGAACCAAAACCTGCCCTGTGAGATGTGGTCACCCAGCAGAGCTCTCACTCTTAAGATCACAGGCTCACAGGCCCACAGGAGAGTCAAGCTCCAGTCAGAGACATCAAGACCAACTAACGTCAGCTATAACCAGACAACTAGAGGCAAGTGCAAGAACCAAAGCAACAGACAACTTGAAATCATTAGAACACAGTGCTCCCACCACAGCAAATACTGGATATCCAAATATATCAGAAAAGCAAGATTTGGTTTTAAAATCCCATTTTATGATGATCATAGAGGACATTAAGAAAGACGTAAATAATGCCTTTAAAGAAATATAGGAGAACCCAGGTAAACAAGTAGACGCCCTTAAAGAGGAAACACAAAAAATCCCTAAAGAATTACAGGAAACAAAAAAAAAAAATAGAAATAGAAACAATAAAAAAAATCACAAATGGAGAAAAACCTGGAGATAGAAACTTAGGAAAGAGATCACAAGTAATAGATGCAAGCATCACCAACAGAATACAAGAGATAGAAGAGAGAATCTCAGGGCAGAAGATACCATGGAAAACACATTGACGCAATAGTAAAAAAAAAAATGCAAAAAACAAAAAGCACCTAACCTAAAATGTCCAGGAAATCCAGGACACAATGAAAAAAGCAAACCTGAGAATAATAGGTATAGAAGAGAGCAAAGATTCCCAACTTAAAGGGACAGTAAATATCTTCAATGAAATTATAGAAGAAAACTTCCCTAAACTAAAGAAAGAGATGCCCATAAGCATACAAAAAGCCTACAAACTCCAAATAGATTGGCCCAGAACAGAAATTTCTCCCATTGTATAATAGACAAAACACAAAATATACAAAACAAAGAAAGAATGTTAAAAGCAATAAGGGAAAAAGGTCAAGTAACATATAAAAGCAGACCTATTAGAATTATACAAGACTCCTCAACAGAGACTGAAAGCTTGAAGATCCTGAACAGATGTCATACAGACCCTAATAGAACAGAAATGACAGCCCAGGATACTATCAATATCCAGCAAAATTCTCAATTAACATGGATGGAGAAAGCAAGATATTCCATGACAAAACCAAATTTACACAATATCTCTCCACAAATCCAGCCCTACAAAGGATAATAGATGAAAAACTCCAACAAAGGAGGGAAAGTACACCCTAGAAAAAGCAAAAAAAGTAATCTTCTTGCAACAAATCCAAAAGAAGATAGCCACACAAACGTAATTCCAACTCTAACAACAAAAAATAACAGGATAAACAGGAAAAATCATTATTCTTTAATATTTCTTAACATCAAGGGACAAAATTCTACAATAAAAAGACAGACTAACAGACTGGATATGTAAATAGAACCCAGCCTTTTTCAGTGCACAGGAAATGTAACTCAGTGACAAAGAGAGATAAAACTTCAGAGTAAAAGGCTGACAAAAATTTTTTCCAAGCAAATGGTCCCAAGAAACAAGCTAGAGAAGCACCATTCTTATATCAAATAAAACTCTCATATAGAGTCGACATTCAACCAAAAGTTATAAAAATAGATAAGGAAGGACACTTCATACACATCAAAGAAAAAAATCTGCCCTGATGAACTCTCAATTCTGAACTTCTATGCTCCAAATGCAAGGGAGCATAGAAGACACTTTACTGAAGGTTGTATAATACACTGTATCACATACAATAATAGTAGGAGACTACTACATACCATTCCCATCAACGGAAAGATCATGGAAGCAAAACTAAATAGAGACACAGTGAAACTAACAGAAGTTATGAACCAAATGGATTTAACCAACAGATATAGAACATTTCATCTTAAAACAAAAGAATATACCTTCTTCTCAGCACGTCATAGTGTCTTCTCAAAAATTGAACATGGAATCGTTCACAAAACAGGCCTCAATAAATAAAAGGAGATTGAAATATACCCATGCATCCTATATGATCACCATGGACTAAGACTGATCGTTAATTAAAAGAAAGAAAAAAAAAGAAAGCCCACATAAACTTGGAAACTAAGCAATGATCTACTCATTGAAAACCTAGTCAAAGAAGAATTAAAGACATAACAAACTTTTTAGTATTTAATGAAAATGAGAGAACAACATAACCAAACTTATGGGATACAGTAAAGGCAGTGCTAAGAAGAAAACTCATACTTCTGAGTTCCTTAAAAGGTAACTGGAGAGAGCATATGCTAACAGCTTGACAGCTTACCTGAAAGTTCTAGATCAAAATGAAGTAAATTCACTGAAGAGGAATAGACAGCAGGAAATAATCAAACTCAGAGCTGAAAACAAAGTAGAAACAAACAAACAAACAAACAAACAAACAAAAAACTATATGAAGAATCAACAAAACCAGGAGCTGGTTCTTTGAGAAATCAACGAGATAGATAAATCCTTAGTCCCTTAGTCAGACTAACCAGAAGGCAGCGAGAGTATCCAAATTAATAAAATCAGAAATGAGAAGGGAGATAATAACAACAGAAACTGAGGAAATTAAAAAAAAAATTCAGACCCTACTAAAATGACCTGTACTCAACAAAACTGGAAAATCTGGCTTAACAATTGTCTAGACAGATACCAGATACCAAAGTTAAATCAGGATCAGAAAAACCATATAAACTGTCCCATAACCCCTAAAGAAGTAGAGCATTCATTAAAAGTATCCCAAACAAAATAAGCCCAGGACTAGATGGGTTCAGTGGAGAATTCTATCAGACCTTCAAAGAAGACAGAATACCAATACTCTTCAAACCATTTCACAAAATAGAAAGAGAAGGGACACTACCCAATTCATTCTTCAAAGCCACAATTATACTTATACCTAAACCACACAAAGACCCTACAAAGAAAGAGAACTTCAAACCCATTTCCCTGATGAATATCAATGCAAAAGTATCTAATAAAACTCTCACCAACCTAATCCAAGACACATCAAAATGATCATTCATCATGATCAAGTATACTTCATCCAAGAAATGCTGGGATGGTCCAATATATACAAATCCATCAACATAATCCACGATATAAACAAACTAAGGAAAAAACACACAGGATAATTTCAGTAGATACTTAGAAAGCATTTAACAAAATTTAACATCCCTTCATGACAAAAGCCATGGAAATATCAGAAATTCAAGGCCCATACCTAAACATAGTAAAAGCAATATAAAGCAAACCAGTGGCCAACCTCAAATTAAATGGAGAAAAACTTGAATCAATCCCAGTAAAATCAGAGACTAGACAAGGTTCCGACTCTTTCCCTATTTATTTAATATAGAACTCAAAGTCCTAGCCAGAGCAATCAGACAACAAAAGGAGGTTAAAGGGATACAAATGAGAAAGGAAGATGTCAAAATATAACTATTTGCAGATGATATGATAGTATATTTAAATGACCCCCAAAAATCCACCAGAGAACTCCTAAACCTTATAAACAACTTCAACAAAGTGGCTGGATATAAAATTAACCCCAACAAATCAGTAGCTTTCCTCTACTCAAACAATAATCAGGCTGGTAAAGATAATAAAGAAATGACAACCTTCACAATAGCCCCAAATAATATAAAATACCTTGGTGTGACTCTAACCAAGCAAGGGAAAGATCTGTATGAGAAGAATTTCAAGTCTCTGAAGAAAGAAATTAAAGAAGATCTCAGAATATGGAAAGATCTCCCATGCTCATGGATTAGCGGAATTTATATTTTGCCAAAAGGATTCTACAGATCAATGTAATCCTCATCAAAATTCCAACTCAATTCTTCATAGACTTAGAAAGTGCAATTTGGAAATTCATTTGGAAAAGCAAAAAAGCCAGGATAGCGAAAACTACTCTCAACAATAAATGAACTTATGGGGGAATCAACCATCCATTGCCACAAGCTGTATTACAAAGCAATTGTGGTAAAAAATAAAAACTGTATGGATACAGAGAAAGGCAGGTAGATCAATGGAATAGAATTGAAGACCCAGAAATGAACCCAAACAACTGTAGTCACTTGATCTTTGACAAAGGAGTTAAAATTAATCAATGGAAAAAGGACAGCATTATCAACAAATGGTGTTAGTTCAACTGGAGATCAGCATGTAGAAGAATGCAAACTGACCCATTCTTATCTCCTGTATGAAGCTCAATTCCAAGTGGATCAAAGACTGCTACATAAAACCATACTCACTGAAACTAATAGAAGGGTATGTGGGTGAAGTACCTCGAACACCAATGACTTATGCTCTAAGATCAAGAATTGACAAATGGGGCCTCATAAAATTGCAAAGCTTCTGTAAGGTAAAGGACACTGTCAATATGACAAAACAGCAGCAAAAAGATTGGTAAAATATCTATACCGATTCTACATCCAATAGAGGGCTAATATCTAATACATACAAAAAAAAAAACATCAAGAAGTTAGTCTCCAGAGAATCAAGTAATCCTATTTAAAAGTGGAGTACAGAGCTAAACAAAGATTTCTTAACTGAGGCATAGTGAATGGCTGAGAAGCACCTGAAGAAATGTTCAACATTCTTAGTCATCAGGGAAATACAAATCAAAACAATCCTGAGATTCTACCTCACACCAGTAAGAATGGCTAAGATCAAAATCTCAGGTGAGTGGATTCTGGCAGAAATCTGGAGAAATAGAAATACTTCTCCATTGTTGATGAGATTGCAAGCTGGTACAACCACTCTGGAAATCATTATACAGGTTCCTCAGAAAATTTGACATACTATTTACTACCTTAGGACCCAGTTATACCACTCCTGGGCATATATCCAAAAGATGCTTCAACATGTAACAAGGACATATGCTCCGCTATGTTCACAGCAGCCTTATTTATAACATCCAGAAGATGGAAAGAGCCCACATGTACCTCAACAAGAGAATGGATACAGAAAATGTATATTTACACAATAGATTATGACTAATCTATGAACAACAATGACCACATGAAATTCTTAGCCAAATGGATGGAATGAGAAAATATCATTCTGAGTGAGGTAACCCAGTCACAAAAGAACATACATAGTATGCACTCACTGATAAGTGGATATTAGCCCCAAAGCTCAAATTACCCAAGATACAATCCACAGACCACATGAAGCTCAAGATGAAGAAAGACCAAAATGTGGAAGCTTCAGTCCTTCTTAGAAGACAGAACAAAATAATCAAGGGAGGAAATACAGGGACAAAGAGTAGAGCAGGGACTGAAGAAACAGTAATACAGAGACTACACAACATGGGGATCCATTCCATATGCAGCCACCAAACCCAGTCACTATTGGTGATGTCAACAAGTACTTGCTGACAGTAACCAGATATGGGTGTCTCCTGAGAGGCTATGCTAGAGCCCTACTGATACAGATGAGGGTGCTTGCAGCTAAGCATTGGACTGAACAAGGAGACCCTAATGGAGGAATTAGAGAAAGACTGAAGGAGCTGAAGGGGTTTGCAACCCCATAGTAAGAACAATATCAACTAACCAAACCCCACCAGAGCTCCCAGAGTCTAAACCACTAACCAATAAGTACACATAGAGTGATCTATGACTCCAGCAATGTATGTAGCAGAGGACAGCATTTTCCAGCATCAATAGGAGGAAAAGCCCTTAGTCCTGTCAAGGCTAGTGGGTAGGAGTGAGAGTGTCTGCACAGGTGCACAAGGGATGGGGCAGTTATCAGATAGTGGAAAATATATTTACATTTATGAATTGCAAATACAAAAATGTCCAAGAAAAATAAAATTAAGAAAATAGGACAAAACATGTTCAAAGTTATTGGAGAGCTCTTATGTTAACAAATTAAAAGTTGAAGGTTATAAGAAAGCACTCAAAAGGTAAACAGGCTGAGAAAGAAATTAGGGAAATGACACCTTTCACAATAGTCACAAATAATATCTTGGTGTGACTATAAGCACCCAAGTGAATATCTGTATGACAAGAACTTCAAATCTCTAAAGAAAGAAATTGAGGAAGATCTCAGAAGATGGAAAGATTGTGCTCATGGATTGGCAGGATTAATATAGTAAACATGGCCATCTTGCCGAGAGCAATCTACAGATTCAATGCAATCCCCATCAAAATTCCTACTCAATTCTTTATAAAGATAGAAAGAAAAATTTGCAAATTCATTTGGAATAACAAAAAACCCAGGATAGTGAAAACTATACTCGACAATAAAGAACTTCTGGGGGAATCACCATCCTTGACTTCAAGCTGTATTACAGAGCAATAGTGATAAAAACAACTGTATGGTATTGTTACAGAGACAGGCAGATAGATCAGTGGAACAGAATTGAAGACCCAGAAATGAACCCATGCACCTATGGTCACTAGATCTTTGACAAAAGAGCTAAAACCATCCAATGGAAGAAAGACAGCATTTTCAACAAATGGTGCTGGTTCAACTGGAGTTTCACAGGTAGAAAAATGCAAATCGATCCATTCTTATCACCATGTACAAAGCTTAAGTCCAAGTGGATCAAGGACTGCCACATAAAACCAGATACAATAAACCTAATAGAAGACAAAGTGGGGAAGAATCTCAAACACATGGGCACTGGGGAAAATTTTCCTGAACAAAACACCAATGGCTTATGCTCTAAGATCAAGAATCGACAAATGGGATCTCATAAAACTGCAAAGCTTCTGTAAGGCAAAACACACTGTCATTAGGACAAAACGACAACCAACAGATTGGGAAAAGATCTTTACCAATCCTACATCTGATAGAGGGCTAATACCCAAAATATACAAAGAAATCAAGTAGTTAGACTCCAGAGAGCTAAATAGCCCTATTAAAAATGGGGTACAGAGCTAAACAAAACATTCTCAGCTGAGGATTATCGAATGGCCAAAAAGCACTGAAAGAAATGTTCAACATCCTTACTCATCATGAAAATGCAAATCAAAACAACCCTGAGATTGCACCTCACACCAGTCAGAATGACTAAGTTAATAAACTCACATGACAGCAGATGCTGGCAAGGATGTGAGAAAGATGAACACTCCTCCATTGTTGGTGGGATTACAAACTGGTACAACCACTCTGGAAATCAGTCTGGAAGTTCCTCAGAAAATTGGACATTCCACTACCTGAGGACCCAGCTATACCTCCTTTGGCATATGTCCAAAAGATGCCCCAACATATAAAAAAGACACGTGCTCCACTATGTTCATAGCAGCCCTATTAATAACAGCCAGAAGCTGGAAAGAATCCAGATGTCCTTCAACAGAGGAATGGATTCAAAAAATGTGGTACATCTACACAATGGAGCTACACAGCTATCAAAAACAATGACTTCATGAAATTCATAGTCAAATGGAATGAACTAGAAAATATTATCCTGAGTGAGGTAACTCAATCACAGAAAAACACACTTGGTATGCATTTATTGATAAGTGACTATTAGCCCAAAAGTTGGAACTATCCAAGACATGATCCACAGACAACAGGAAGCTCTAATAGAAGGATGCCCAAAATGTGGATGCTCCCACTCCCTATTAAAGAGGAAAAATATCCATAAGAGGGGATGCAGAAGCAAAGATATATATATATATATATCCACAAAAACCAGAGAAGATTAATGAAGTTAAAAATGTATGTTGAAAGGGACTGGATATAGATGTCTTCTGAGAGAAACCATTCAACTGAGAACAGGACCCCCTTGGGGAGAATTAGAGGAAGGAGTGAAAGAGTTGAAGGAGCTTGCAACCCCATAAGAACAACAATGCCAACCAACCAGAGCTTCCACGAACTAAACCACTACTGAAAGACTGACTGTACATGGACTTGACCTAGGACTCCCACAGCATATGTAGCAGAGAATAGCCTTGTGGGGCACCAGTGGAAGGGGAAGCCCTTGGTCCTGCCAAGGTTGGACCTCCAGTGCAGGGGAATATGGGGGAGCAGTAAGGGGGATGGAAGGGAGTAAGGCGAGGGGATAGGGGCTTTTGGATAGGACACCGGGAAAAGGAATAACATTTGAAATGTAAGTAAAGAAATATATCTTAAAAAAGATAGCAAGAAGCAAACACACTCAGGAAGAGTATACAGCAGGAAATAATCAAACCTATGGCTAAAATAAATCAACAAGAAACAAAGAAAATACAATAAAACATCAAGAAACTCAAGTGCTGTTTTTTTTCTTTTTTTTTTTTGAGACAATCAACAGGATAGACAAACCCTTAACCAAACTAAAAACCAGAGAGACAGAGCCAAATCAACAAACTCAAAAATGAAAAGCTAGACATAACAATGGACACTGAGGAAATTCAAAGAATCATTGTATCTTACTTCAAAAGAATATATCCACAAAATTGGAACATCTAAATGCTATGGATGATTTTTGAGATAGATACCAACTATCATAGCTGAATCAAGATCAGATAAACTATCTGAATAATCCTATAACCAGTGTGGAAATAGAATCAGTTATTAAGAGTCTCCCAAACAGAGGCCCTGAACGATGATGGCTCAGAGGTTAAGAACATTGGCTGCTCTTCCAGAGGTCCTGAGTTCAATTACCACCAACCACATGGTGGCTCATAACCATCTAAGATGAGATCTGTCTTCCTTTTCTGGTATACAGGCATATGTTAAGGAAGAACATTGTGTACATAATAAATAAAGCTTAAAAAGTATCTCAACCAAAATAAATAAATAAAATAAATAAAAAAAACAGGCTAGATGGATTTGGCACAGAAATTTACAAGACTTTTAAATAACACCTAATATCATTATTCTTTAAACTATTTCACAAAGTAGAAACAGAAGAACACTGGCAAACTCATTCTATGAGGCCACGGTCAATCTGATACCTAAACTACATAAAGACTCAACAAAAAAAGAGAATTTCAGACTAATTTTCCTTATTTACCTTAATGAAAAATACTCATTAAAGTACTTACAAACCTAACCCAAGGACAATCAAAGACACCATCCACCATGATCAAGCAAGCCTACAAAGACACCATCCACCATGATCAAGCAAGCCTACCTACTTGATCCCAGGAATGCAGGAGTGGTTTAATATATGAATATCAATCAACACAGTCCACAATATAGACAAGCTGAACAAACAAACAAACAAACAAAAATACATAATCATCTCACTAGATGCTAAAAAACGCTTTAGACAAAATCCAAGAGCCCTTCGTGATAAAAGCCTTGGAGAAGGGATACAAGGGGCATACATAAACACAAGAAAGGCAATATACGTCAACCAATAGCCAACATTAAAAAAAATGGGAAGAATATGAAAGCATTTCTACTAAAATCGGGGATAGGACAAGGCTGTTCAC
Organism: Rattus rattus; assembly: GCF_011064425.1. NCBI lineage: Eukaryota > Metazoa > Chordata > Mammalia > Rodentia > Muridae > Rattus > Rattus rattus. Next base: position 59,539,350 of record NC_046158.1, read on the forward strand.
TCTCCCCTTATCTCTTCATTATAGTACCTTAAGTTCTAGCTAGAGCAGTAAGACAACTAAAGGAAGTCAAGGAGATACAAATTGAAGGAAAGAAGTGAAGGTATTGCTATTTGTAGATGATATGATGGTATACACAAGTGACCCTCTAAGTTCTACCACAGAGTTCTTATGGCTAAAAATCACCTCTAGCAAAAATGCCGGGTACAAAAATTAATTAAATAAATTAGTAGCCCTCCTCTACACAAGCGATAAATGGACTGAAAAAGTAGTGATTGATAATAAAAAAAGAAGACAGACATCTATTAGCAATAAATAATAAAATGGGACAATTTCAAGAAAGAGTGACCATACCTGCTTCATATTTTAGAGGAGAAAGTGGGCTCAGCATTGATATGTCCTTCCTGCCTATACTCCTATTCTGTGTTTTTAAAACGTCTTTGGACTAGACATGAGAGGATCTTATTTTTAAAACTTTATGCATGGTTTGTATTGGTTTGCATCTACCTACTCGCTTAGAGGCTTAACTCTCTGGAAATACTTCAGTTCCTCATGGCCTTTGATGAAGAATGTTCTGTCTACCTAATAACTTCTAGAAATTGGTGTGTTTCCTTTAATATTCAAGTACTCTTCAATGAGTTGTAATATATTTTCATATTCTAGTTCCCAGTTGTGTATACAATTAGCAGTATTCTTAAGGAGAATGTTGACACAGCCAGAATACAGCAAATACAGAGGCGAATGCCAGCAGCAAACCACTGAACTGAGAAAAGGACCCCCGTTGAAGGAATCAGAGAAAGAACTGGAAGAGCTTGAAGGGGCTCGAGACCCCATATGTACAACAATGCCAAGCAACCAGAGCTTCCAGGGACTAAGCCACTACCTAAAGACTATACATGGACTGACCCTGGACTCTGACCTCATAGGTAGCAATGAATATCCTAGTAAGAGCACCAGTGGAAGGGGAAGCCCTGGGTCCTGCTAAGACTGAACCCCCAGTGAACTAGATTGTTGGGGGAGGGCAGCAATGGGGGGGAGGGTGGGGAGGGGAACACCCATAAAGAAGGGGAGGGGAGGGATTAGGGGGATGTTTGCCCGGAAACCAGGAAAGGGAATAACACTCGAAATGTATATAAGAAATACTCAAGTTAATAAAAATAAAAAATAAAAAAAAGAATGTTGACATACATGAAATAACACACATTCAATTTTTGATAATTGAGTAGATGTATAAATGTGTTTTGTTATTTATCCTTCAAAATGGAAGCACTCAAGAAAGCCATTGTTAAATATATTTTATTATATTGAAATCATAGTGGATATATATTGCTTCATTACTTGACTGATACTTCAATGTAAAAGTAATTAAGACCATGAAAAAAACCCACTGTCTTTACAGAGAACATAGAATAATTGAGTCACCTAAAAATATTTAATATATCTCTATCCCCATTCACTTCTCTTTTTCATTCCTTTCCAATTGCCCACACTGTATCTTGAAAAGTCTGTGTGGTTATTTCTCTTTATTGCTCCAGATGTCCAAACGTTTCACTGGCTTAGCTGTTTGTCCCTGAAACATATAAAAGCAATTATTCTATCTGTCATGTTTTTCTTGTTCACTTGCCAACATAATATTCTAAGTTATTGAACTAAATAATGCATTAAATTCACCAAAGTGAACATACTTCATTTCTGGATAGTTCCTACACTTGCTCACTCCTATTGTCAAATCAATGAGAAATATAAAGAAAGAAAATGTGAGAAAATAAGCATTTCTCATGGATATTGCACTTATGCATTTTGCTTTATGACAGTATCTTAAATCTATCTCCTGTTGTTCAAGAATAGCAATGCACATTAATGTAAGAGGTGGAAGTGAACATATCCCAATATTTAAAACACCAGAGTGGTATCCTAAGATTATCATTTAAATCATCATCAAACTAGAATGATGAGATTATCTATGTGTTAAAAGGGTTTTATAAATTCAAACTTAACATTTTAAATTTTCAGTAAGGAAAAGTATTTCACTTAATTATTTTCAAGATAACTTGTCATTCAAAAACACAATTAAATACAGTAATATATAGTCTAGATTGAAGTAAGCATCCTAAATAGAAGGAATAACAGTAGATGTCATAGCTTTCAGAAAGCTTTCACAATCCATTTTATTATTAGTCAGTTTGTTTGGACAGAGACTCACTAGGTAGCCCTAACTGGACTGGAACTCTGTGTGTTCCAGTTTAGAACTTACAGAGATCCACTTACCACTGCTTCTGAAGAACACTGAGATTAAAATCATGTCTTACCACACTGACTGTGACAAAATTATGTTTTCCCCATTTATTTATTTATTTATTTATTTATTTATTTATTTATTTATTTATTTATTTATTCATTCATTCACTTTACATATAGACCACAGTCCCCCACCTGCCATCCTTCCATAACATAAACCTTCCCCCATACCACCTCCCCTTCTCCTCTGAGAAGCAGAAGACCCCGTGGCATATCAAGTTTCTCCAGAACTAGGCACATCTTCTCCTACTGAGGCTAGAAGAGGCACCCCGGTTAAGGGAGCAGACAGGCAACAGAATCAGGGACAGTCACTGCTCCAATTTCGGGGGATTGGGCATGGTTCATGATGATCAAGTTGTATACCTGCTAGGTATGTGGAGAAGGCATTAGATCCAGTTCATGTATGTTCTTTGGTTTGTGGTTCAGTCTCTAGGATCCCCCAAGGGTCTAGGCTAGTAAACTCTGATGGTTTACTTGAAGAGTCCTTGTTCTGTTTGTGTCCCTCAATCTTCCTCCAACGCTTCCACAAGACCCCCTGAGCTTCATCTAACATTTGGCTGAGGATCTTACATCTGTTTCCATCAGTTACTTGGTGGAGCCTCTCAGAATACAAGTATGCTAGCCTCCTGTCTGCAAACATAGCTATCATTAACAGTGTCAGGGATTGGTTCTACACCATAGGAAGGGTTTCAGGTTGGGCCAGTCACTAGTTGGCTAATTATTTAGTCTGCACCATCTTTTCCCCTGTACTCCTTGTAGGTAGGACAAAGTTTCAGTCAAAGGTTTTATGGGTAGATTGGTGTCCTTATAATTTCCATGGTAGTCTTGCCTATCTACATGATATGGTCACTTCAGGATCCATATCCCTGACTGCTAAGAGCCTCAGCTATTGTCACCATCATAGACTCAACGGTGCCTCCCCTATCCCAAGTCTTCGGCAAGCCCTAGAGATACAATTCCACTCCCTGACTGCTGCCAATTTCCATCCACTCTTCTGGCCCATTCTGGCCTCCTCCCTCCCTCCATCACCAACATTTATTTTATACTTTATTTCCCCTTCCGAGTGAAATTCAAGCATCCTTCCTTAAATCCTCCTTGTTATTTAACTTCTTTGGGTCTGTGCATTGTAGCATGGTTATCCTGCATTTTATATGACTAATATCTACTTATAAATGAATACATGCAGTGCATGCCTTTTGGGTCTGGTTTACCTCACTCAGGATGAAATTTTCTAGTCCCACCCATTTGACTTTAAATTTCATGATATTTTTAGTAGCTGAGTAGTATTCTGTTGTGTAAGGAACCATATTTTCTTTATCCATTCTTCAGCTGAGAGAGATCAGAGTTCCTTCCAGTTTCAGGAGCAGAAAACCTCTCTTGAGAGTTCTCTCTTGATCATTTCTTTTTGCTCTTCTTTTCTGTTTTGTTTTTATGTTCTTGTATCTAGACAATGAATCACTTGCAAGGCAAATGTTCTTTTAGATGTTGACTTTTCAATAATACACAACATATTTCTGTGTATGATCTCCCATATAGTAATCTTGTTTGTTTGTTTGTTTGTTTGTTTGTTTGTTTCGGAGCTGAGGACTGAACCCAGGGCCTTGTGCTTGCTAGGCAAGTGCTCTACCACTGAGCTAAATCCCTAACCCCATACAGTAATCTTCTTTTGTTTACAGTCTATCCAATAACACTTTCTCAGACCATTCTGTTTGATATGGTGACATCTCTGAAATTCTGAAACTGATTCTACAATAGTTCATTTTTGCAATTAAATTTTTATCATTTTGTATACATTTCTCCATTTGCTTATTCATTAGAAAAGTTAAAAATGTTCCTTGGAGTCTGTCAATTTGACATTATTTTCGTACATTTTAATAAAATGATGGGCACATATTAATTTAACTCACATATGTGCGTTAAAGAGAAGGAAGGAATTGATTTCCTTTCTTAAATATATTCCTCATTATTATTAAAGTTAGATTAGACCATAGTTGTATTATTCTTTCTGCATTTAGGGAGAACTAAGCCACAAAGTTCTTGATTAGAATTACTTTTATATTTCTATGTTTCATCTAGTGCACAGAATTCCAAACAAACAAATACACCAAGCTCTTGTATTCTGACACAAATAAAATGTTCTTTCTAAGTGAGGCCATTTCTAAACCTATCAGCTCTTTAATTGAATGATTTTGAGAACATATAAAAAGAAGTGGAGTCATAAAAGAAATATGTGCAATAAGGCTTCTTTTTTAATATCTCAGTCTGTCAGGCTTTCACCTCAACACATATGTTTGGGAGTGCAATAAAACAAGAAGAGAGAAGACAATAGAACATTAAAAATGTGTTCAGGCATTGTGTTGTCTGTACATGAAGACAGGAGAACAATGCTATTAGACTTTGCTATAGCCGACATCTATTATAGAAAAGAATTTCATGGGACTAAAAATCATGGGACTGAAAATGTACTAGCACTGCCTGTATTAAGCATGCATCTTTATAATTTTAAAATGTACATTATTAAATTCTATGTGAGAAAATATGAAAAAGACAGGCTTTTTAAAAATCTGTATAATAATAAATCATATTGGTTGGTTTTATGTAGAAAGGAAAAAGGATAAATATTAAATGCTGAGGAAAAACTGACAAGGGATAATTGATTCGTAAAAGATGTAAAATTGCTTATTTTTCTAGTCCTATTTCTGTCATGAATCTTTGACTTTGAAATGAAAAATAATGAAATACTATACAAAATCAAAATCCATAGTGAATGGCAACTCAGAAAATTAAGTCTATAGTCTTACTTCTGTATCTACTGTTCTGATGAAATTTTATGGTGAAAGCAACTTGGGGAATAATGGGTTTATATCAATTGCATGACCTAATCATTGTCCATCATGGAAGAAAAACAGGGCAGGAAGTCAGTGCAAAAACAAGAAGATACGATCAGAAGAAGAGGCCACTGAAGAACACTGTTTACCAGTTTGCTGTCCTTGGTTCACTCAGCTTGCTTTTGTATACAAAGATCATTCGCCCAGGGTCTTACTATTCAAAGTGGGCTATACCCTCCCATATCAATCAATCACCAAATATTCTCACAAATTTACCTAAAGACTTATATGATTGAGTCATTTTCTTCTTCTTTTTTTTTTTTTTTTTTTTTTTTTTTATTATTAACTTGAGTATTTCTTATATACATTTCGAATGTTATTCCCTTTTCCGGGCAAACATCCCCTCCCCCTCCCCTTCCTTATGGGTGTTCCCTCCCAACCCCCCCCCATTGCTGCCCTCTCCCAACAGTCTAGTTCACTAGGGTTCAGTCTTAGCAGGACCCAGGGCTTCCCCTTCCACTGGTGCTCTTACTAGGATATTCATTGCAACCCACGAGGTCAGAGTCCAGGGTCAGTCCATGTATAGTCTTTGGGTAGTGGCTTAGTCCCTGGAAGCTCTGGTTGGTTGGCATTGCTGTACATATGGGGTCTCGAGCTCCTTCAAGCTCTTCCAGTTCTTTCTCTGATTCCTTCAACAGGGGTCCCGTTCTCAGTTCAGTGGTTTCCTGCTGGCATACGCCTCTGTATTTGTTGTATTCTGGCTGTGTCTCTCATGAGCGATCTGCAATGATTGAGTCATTTTCTTAACTGATATTTCATTTTACCAGATGACTCCAGCTTGTGCACACACACGCACACGCACACACGCACACGCACACACACACACACACACACACACACACACACACACACACACTAAAGGAAAACTAAAGCAAAACTAAACTAATAAGCACACCTACAAATACCTAAAGTTAGACTGCTTGTTATATATATATATATATATATATATATATATATATATATATATATATCAATATCATTAGGACAGCTGAGCACTTTGTTTTATGGGCATTTAAGATGTTGCCCACACACTGGAAAAAATTTCCTGAACAAAACACCAATGGCTTATGCTCTACGATCAAGAATCGACAAATGGGATCTCATAAAACTGCAAAGCTTCTGTAAGGCAAAGGACACTGTGGTTAGGACAAAACGACAACCAACAGATTGGGAAAAGATCTTTACCAATCCTACAACAGATAGAGGGCTTATATCCAAAATATACAAAGAACTCAAGAAGTTAGACCGCAGGGAGACAAATAACCCTATTAAAAAATGGGGTTCAGAGCTAAACAAAGAATTCACAGCTGAGGAATACCGAATGGCCGAGAAACACCTAAAGAAATGTTCAACATCGTTAGTCATAAGGGAAATGCAAATCAAAACAACCCTGAGATTTCACCTCACACCAGTGAGAATGGCTAAGATCAAAAACTCAGGTGACAGCAAATGCTGGCGAGGATGTGGAGAAAGGGGAACACTCCTCCATTGTTGGTGGGGTTGCAGACTGCTACAACCATTCTGGAAATCAGTCTGGAGGTTCCTCAGAAAATTGGACATTGAACTGCCTGAGGATCCAGCTATACCTCTCTTGGGCATATACCCAAAAGATGCCCCAACATATAAAAAAGACACGTGCTCCACTATGTTCATCGCAGCCTTATTTATAATAGCCAGAAGCTGGAAAGAACCCAGATGCCCTTCAATAGAGGAATGGATACAGAAAATGTGGTACATCTACACAATGGAATATTACTCGCTATCAAAAACAATGACTTTATGAAATTCGTAGGCAAATGGTTGGAACTGGAAAATATCATCCTGAGTGAGCTAACCCAATCACAGAAAGACATACATGGTATGTACTCATTGATAAGTGGCTATTAGCCCAAATGCTCGAATTACCCTAGATGCCTAGAACAAATGAAACTCCAGACGGATGATCAAAATGTGAATGCATATTGCTCCTGAGAGACACAGCCAGAATACAGCAAATACAGAGGCGTATGCCAGCAGGAAACCACTGAACTGAGAACAGGACCCCCGTTGGAGGAATCAGAGAAAGAACTGGAAGAGCTTGAAGGAGCTCGAGACCCCATATGTACAGCAATGCCAACCAAACAGAGCTTCCAGGGACTAAGCCACTACCCAAAGACTATACATGGACTGACCCTGGACTCTGACCTCATAGGTAGCAATGAATATCCTAGTAAGAGCACCAGTGGAAGGGGAAGCCCTGGGTCCTGCTAAGACTGAACCCCCAGTGAACTAGACTGTTGGGGAGAGGGAAGCAAGGGGGGGAGGGTTGGGAGGGAAACACCCATAAGGAAGGGAAAGGGGGAGGGGGATGTTTGCCCGGAAACCGGGAAAGGGAATAACACTCGAAATGTATGTAAGAAATACTCAAGTTAATAATAATAAAAAAAAATATTTTAGTACTAAAAAAAAAAAAAAAAGATGTTGCCCATATTGTAAGATTTCATAAATTTTAGCAACTTAAAGTTAGTATTTATTTTATAGCCTTATTCTATAACTAGCATGTGTAAAGTTAATCATTTGTCATATTTTAATACACATTGAATAATAAATAAAATGAGTAGGCATAAGCTCAGGCATGCAAAACAAAATGGTATGTAAAAATTGAATAATAATACAGACAATAAAGAGATCCTAGCACCTAAGAAATACCAAATAGCAAACAAACAATAAAACCACCATTCTTATACAATTTAGTTTGATTACAAAGTTAATATTATATATACCTTAGTTGGAGGTTTATTAAACTTATATGAAATGAGTATGTGACATAACTTTAAGGCTGAAATTTTTTCTTACTTGGTTATGTAGTTATGATCTAAGTGACTTGACTGACAATTTTGCCTATTTCTGAATTTTTTTTTGTTTTAGTTCTAAAAACAATTCACAAATACATTAGATAAAAGATGTGAAAACTTGACAATGGGGTCCTTTCCTATTGTTTCATTATTGATTTTATTGTATAAAAGTACATTTCTTTTAATTTATGTATTCAGTAGAAAAATGTTCCAAAATATCTATTCAATTTCTATTTATCACTTTTTTTAGGATATAGTATGAGCATGATACAATTAGTGACATGAGTTTAAAGTTTGATTTGTTACCACTTTATGAAAAGTAAAAGTTTTCATTGCACAATGTTTAGAACCAACCTACAAATAGAGAAAATTTTATCATCTGTTACTAAAATGATTTTTGAGATTCTGTGTGTGGTATTATGATTTTTAGAAAATTACAAATTAATAATTTATAATTTAAAAATTATAAAACTAAAATACTCTAAATGCTAGATACAACATTTCTATCAACTCTGTTCAACCATCTTTGATAATTTATCATTTTATTTATATTTTTATTATAGACTTTAGAAATTTAATCTACGAGAGTCAATAGAAGGATACATTTACAATGTTTATTTATCCACATTCTTCACATTATTGGTGGATAAGAAACTGGGAAAAGATCTTTACCAAGCCTACATCCAATAGAGGGCTAATATCCAAAATATACAAAGTGCTCAAGAAGTTAGTCTCCAGAAAACCAAATAACCCTATAAAAAATAGGTACAGAGCTAAATAGAATCTCACATGGCTGAGAAGCATGTAAAGAAATGTTAATACCTGATGCTGCTCCCTTTTTCTCTACTCCTGCTCCTCTCTTCCTTCCAAGTCCTTCTGAGTATTTAGTTTTCCCATTCTAAGAAGGTCTGAAGCATTCACATTTTGGTCTTCCTTTTTCTGGAGCTGTGGTCTGTGGATTGTATCTTGGGTAATCTGAGTCTTTGGGCTAATATCCATTTATCAGTGAGTGCATACAATGTGCATTCTTTTGTGACTGGGTTACCTCACTCAGGGCAATATTTTCTAGTTCCATCCATTTGCCTAAGAACGTGATGTAGTCATTGTTTTTAATAGCTGAATAGTATTCCATTGTGTAAATGTACTACTGTTTCTGTATCCATTCTTCTGTGGAAGGACATCTGTTCTTTCCCACTTCTGGCATTATAAATAAGGCTGCTATGAACATAGTAGAGCATGTGTCCTTGTTATATGTTGGAGCATATTTTGAGTGTATGCCCAGGAGTGGTATATCTGAGTCCTCAGGTAGTAGTATGTCAAATTTTCTGAAGAATCACCAGACTGATTTCCAGAGTGGTCGTACAAGCTTGCAATCTCACTAACAATGGAGGAGTGTTCCTCTTTGTCCACATTCTTAACAGTATCTGCTGTCACCTGAGTTTTTAATTTTAGCCATTCTGACTGGCGTGACATGGACTCTCAGGGTTGTTTTGATTTCCATTTGCCTGATGAGTAAGGATGCTGAACTTCTCTTTAGGTGCTTCTCAGTCATAGAAACCAACAGGGATAAGATTAGCTGAAATGTCCAACAAAGGGGAGGGAGAACCTGTAGAGACCATATCTTTAGGTTAGGGAGGCTCCTAGTTGTGGAATGGGACCACCCACCCTTCTCAAAATTTTAACCCAGATTTGTTCCTGTCTAAAGAAAATTCAGGCACAAAGAGTGGAGCAGAGACTGAAGAAAAGGCCATCCAGGGGATCCATCTCATATGCAGCCACCAAACCCAGTCACTACTGCTGATGCCAAGAAGTACTGGCTGACAGGAGCCTAATATGGATGTCTCCTAAGAGGCTCTGCTAGAGCCTTATATATACAGATGAGGATGCTTGAAGCTAACTATCATACTGAGAACAGGGACCATGATAGAGGATTTAGAGAAAGGACTGAAAGAGCTGAAGGGCTTTGCAACCCCATAGGAAGAACAACAATATCAACCAACCAGACCTTCCAGAGACTAAACCACTAACCAAAGAGTACACATGGAAGGACCCATGGTTCCAACTACTTATGTAGAAGAGGATGGCATTTTCTGACATCACTGGTGAGTGTAGGTCCTGGGTCCTGTGAAGCCTTGATGCCCCACTGTAGGGGAATGCCCAGCTGCTGAGTCGGGAGGGTTAGAATCCTTATAGAATCAGGGAGGAGGGGTGGGAGTTGGTGGAATTGGAAACGCAGATAACATTTGAAATGTAAATATATAACAACATCCAATAAAAATAAAAGAAACTGTTCAACATCCTTAGCCATCAGGAAAAGGCAAATCAAAATGACCCTGAGATTTCTACCTCATACCTGTCAGAATGGCTAAGATAAAAATCTCAGGTGACAGCAGATGCTGGTGAGGATGTGGAGAAAGAGGAACACTCCTCCATTGTTGGTGGGATTGCAAACTGGGACAACCATTCTGGAAATCAGTCTGGAGGTTCCTCATAAAATTAGAAATAGTACTACCTGAGGACCCAGCTATACCTCTTTTGGGCATATACCCAAAAGATGCTCCAGCATATAACAAAGACACACGATCCACTATGTTAATAGCAGCCTGATTTATAATAACCAGAACCTGGAAACAACCAAGAACCCCTCAACAGAAGAATGAACTCAGAAAATGTGGTATGTGTACACTATGGAGTACTACTCGGCTGTTAAGAGCAATGACTTCATGAAATTCATAGGCAAGTCAACGGAACAAAGTAATATCATCCTGAGTGAGATAACACAGACAAAAAAAGAATGCACATTGTATGTACTCACTGATAAGTGGATTTTAGCCCCCAAACTCTCAATGTCCATGATACAGCCTACAGACCATATGGGGCTTAGGAGGAAGGAAGACCAGGGTGTGGATGCTTCAGTCCTGCATTAAGGGAGAACAATATGATAGCAAGAGATGGAAGAAAGGGGAAATGGGAGGGAAAGAGGAGGGGAGGAAATAAGGAGGCCATATCAGGTACTGGAGCGGACAGGAGAGAAGGAAAGAGGGTCAGGAAATCAAAGTAAAATATGTAGCAGAGGGAGGGGATGATGAGGAAATGTGGATAGTCACTGGAGGGTCCCAGATACTAGGGAAGTGGGAGGTTTCCAGGAGCCAACAGGGATGAATTTAGCAGAGAAGGTGATATAGAACCTATAAAGACCACCTCCTGTAAGTAGGCATAGCCCAGGTCAATGTATGAGTCCACAGACAAATCTCAAAGTTTTTAACACAGAAATGTTCCTTTCCAAAAGGAAGAACAGGAACAAAACATGGAACAGAGAGTGAAGGAAGGACCATCCAGAAATTGGCCTAACTGGGGATACATTATATCTGCACACACCAAATCGAGCACTGTTGCCATTGCCAAGAGACACTTGCTGAGAGGAACCTGGTGTGGGAGGTTCAATAAGCAACTGACCAATGCAGATGTGTATGCTTAAGTCAACCATCAGAGTGACCAAGGTCATCAGGGACCTTGGGGAAGGAACTGGTATAAGGACTGGAAGAGCTGAGGGGATTGCAGCCCCATAAGAAGAAGAACATCAGCTAGCAGGACCAGCCAGCACTCCAAGGGACCAGACCATCAACCAAGAAGTGTACAGGGAGGGATCCATGGCTCCAGAGACATAGGTAGCAGAGGATGGCCTTGTCTAATATCAGTGAGAGGGGAGGCCCTTGCTCCTCTAGAGGTGACTCTAGAGGGGTGGAGCAGGAGACTATGGGTATTGTGGGGAAGCACCCTCATAGAGGCAGCAGGGAGGGAGGAGAGGTATGTTATAGGATGTGGGGCTTGAAAAGGGGTAACTTGGAAGTATTTACATCATTTGAGATGTAAATGAGTGGAATGGTTAATAATAAAATGTAAAAAGAAAAGAAATAAGAGGTACCGTGATTTCTGAACACCAGGACAAAATAATTGACAAAAATTATGAATGAAAGCTTTTCTTTTGACTCGTGATTAAGAAAATATATTGGGTACTTTAAAGGGGACATTTTGGCCTCAAAGAGGTAAGATCAAGGAAGCTGGTCACAATACAACTGAAACCAGGAAACTGGGATGGTTGAAGACTGGTGTTCCTACTGTGTTTCCTGGTTATTCAGTCTGAAATCCCCTTCATCCAATGGTGCAGCCTACTTTCTGAGTAAACCTTCGTACATCAATGAAGCCTAACTTTAAATACCCTCAAAGGCATGCCCAAAATTTTGTTTTCTATGTCATTCTAACTCCAGTCAACAATATTGAAGTTTAATTGGCATGGATAGCAGCTTATTTTTAAAATTAGTGATTGATTCTTTGCACTCTCCAGACATTACATACATCGTCTATGCATACTTGCCTCTGTAATTGCTTTATCTAGCACTTCCAAAAATGCTGAATTTCATTGTCAGTCTACATCTTCAATCCTTCCTTAATGCTCCTGATTTATGAATTGTAACTTTCATTTTTCTTACTCCATTTAGAATAAAATGTCATGAGTATTACTTTTTAAATTTATTGTGTTTTCAAGTGCCTCACCAAGGCATATCTTCAATGTTTAACCATTTATTAAATGACTAAAACGAGAAAATAAACTGATGATGGTTACAAACATAAACTTATTGAAGTCCCTGTTTTCTGTGATAATTCTCATGGAGAATTTTCTCAATTTCTCTTAATGAGAACCTACAGTTTGTGATTTATATAGCTTCTTGATCTTAGAGAGATCAAAAATATCGATCAATCCAAGTGATATAAAGCTGACTTTAAATATTTCCACAATGGTGCTCTGTTTTCCATGACTATGATTAGAAAGGTGACTGAAAATTTTAGCCATCTGTCTGTGCCATCAAAGTGTCACTAAGTTGACACTGTACTTCTAAACACTTAAGTTTCAAGTTAATTTTTAATATAATTTAAAGCAGGAAGATAATATATGAAGTACTACGTTTCATTGTAAATCCTTTGAAAAAGCTATCTGTCTTCATAAGAGTATCATCAATCTTTTTCAAAATGACTGCAATAAAAATTCTCAGTAGGATATAGGTCAGGTTTCTGTGCACATAGTATGTTCCATCTGGGCATAATCTCAGTTGCTCTAAGTCACAGATTTGAAGGGAAATTTTAAGAGCATGTGGCTACTGTAACACAATAACAGTGATTAGTGACCCATTGATCTTGTATATGAAAATATTAAATGTTTTTCTAATGAATTGCACTCAATACCCTTTTACAGCCTGCTTTTATCTCAAAGGCAAAAAACAGTTAGGCTCACATGTTGTACATCTTCCTATTTTCACCACTATAAAAATAGATTTTGCTGACCTTTGACTCATGCAAAGGACTGAATTGAAAATTTAAATTGTGAAAGTATATTTTGAAGAAAATAAAATACATTATTAATATGTATTAGTTAGAATTCCTTGGAGTTTTCAAAAATATGAATAAAATTAACTTGTTTTGCCATGCACCATGTTAAATACTGAGAAAATTTGAGGAAGAAAGATAGTGCTGAATGGGAAAGGGACAGAAATACATAATTAAAACAATAAATTATAAGTAAATTAAAACAATAAATAATAAATTACTGAAGGTGCATTCAAGGATATATGATTGAAGAGTTGTTAACATATTTAACATTAAATGAGTCTCAAACTTGAATGTGTACTCCTGAACTTTCTAAGAAGGACTAAAAGTAAGCATTAAGATGATTGTTAGTTTATTGTAACATGAACCCCTAATTGTAGGGATGTGAAAAGGTTTGAAGACTATATAGCCAAAAATTACAAGTTATTGGAAGATAAACCACAATTCAGTAAAGATAAATAATAACTCAGGATGGGTCCTCATAAGGCACAGGAGTACTAATGGTATATCAGACTTTCAGGAAGTATTTGTCATCTGCTACATATATATGTTCAGGGGTTCTGGGTTCAGACAATGTATGAGCTTTGGTTAGTGGTTCTGTCTCTGCGACCTCCCAAGGGTCCAGGTTACTTGACTCTATTGGTCTTCTTGTGGAGATCCTTTTCCCCAGGTCCCTCAATATGGCCACTTCAGGCTCCATATGCCCATCTGCTAAGGCATATGTAGCAGATGCTCAGTTTGATCTTTTTGTGGGTCCCTCAACAACTGGAGAAGCCTTCCTTGACTCTGTTGCCTGCCTGTGGATCCTGTTTCTCTAGCTGTGCTGCCTTGTCTGGCCTTAGTAGGATTAGATGTACCTAGTCTTGCAGTGATTTCCCAGGCATGTAGGGGACCTCCCCTTTCTCACAGAAGAAAGGGAGAGGTAGGGGACATCTGAGAAGGAACTGAGAGGAGAGGGGATCTCTGATTGAAATATAAAAGTATATTAATAGGAAAAATAAAAGAAAGTGTCATGGTAATGGTCAGATCTATTTTGAGTCAGATTACATAAAGGTTTCAGGATAAAGCTGAATTTCTCAGAATTAAGCAGGAAGCTCATATAGAACAGGATATGTTTTTAATATGAAATGATACAGGGCCAACTGTACAAATAAAAAAAATTACTGAACAGTAAGATTAAGAAAAGTTTATTGTGACTTAGATGTAATTTGTATGGCATGATGATATTCTTCAACACTGCCAGAAAGGATGTTTCTAAAACTTATGGAGGGTTAGCCTTTCTATCTCAGAAAACCAACATCAAATGCAGATTGAAATACACCAACACCCTACAGAAATGGGTGTTTTAAGCATGTGTAGGAATTAATTGTAACTATTGAATGAACAGTATAAGAACTAACAAAGTTGTCAAAGAGCATAAACATTTTTTGGATCTAACTCACATTCTCTGTGTCGGTACTAGTTTAAGGCTGGTTTATAGACAACAAGTGGAACTTTCTGTTCTTGTGGTGACTTAGGTCATAATGGTGTTTTGCTGGCACAGATAGGTCAAAGTATGTTTTGCTAAAACAGACACATGAAAGGACATGTGATGTTTAGAGAGAATATAAAAGTGACCATTGATGGTTGGACCAAGCTCAAGCATTGGTTTCACCTTGCTCTGCCTTGCTAATATCTGTTGACAATACTCTTGTATTGATTGCTTGGCCTTGCATATCTTTAGTGATCATAGCATGTCATGACTTTGTAGAGAGTAACTTGCCAATGAACTTCTTGTAATATTCTGGTGGCTTCTTGCTTCCATTGACTGGTTCAGATCCGGCTGAGCCCCCTGTCATTGATGATTTGTTTGTGGAGTCTGACAAGTGGACAGGACTGCAGCTGCTGATTCATGTGTGATATCTACCAAGTTCACTGAACTGCAGATACTGATTCATGTTTGGTGGTTTGCTAGTAGACTGAACTGCTGATATCCTGACAACAAAGATTGGAAATATTTCTAAAGATGCCCAATTCCCCATGTCTTAATAGTCTTCCTTTTCTACTACTTCTGGTGGGTAACTGGCTAAAAGGGAGGATGAGGTGTCTAAGATTCCTTATTAAAGTAGGTTGTGAAAATATGATTATATACAACATTAATTTTTTCTGAAAAAAAAAAAACAGCCAACAAACAAACTTCCACAGTGGATGATGTATCTCACAATATCCTAGCAAAACTATGATCAGGAAAGCCAGTGGGTTGGCTTTTCATCCAGCCCTGTCCTTGAAATGTCACTACCTTGAGGAAGACTCTCTTGCACTGATGATGACAAAGGGCAGCTTTCTGAGTTGGTTCACTATAGTGAAATCACTAATTAACCTACCTTTGAATTAAGTTCCACTTTTTTTTTTTTTGAGAGTTCAAGAGTTCCATTTCTTAAAGACAAAGTGAGAAAGATGCTGCGGCCTTGCAGAACTTAAGAGCAGCTGGAACTGGTAAAATTCTTGGGCTTAGAAAACACAGTTATAGAGCCAAGAAATTGTTTACTAGCTACTTCCTCAAATAGTCCTAAGTTTTACTACTGTAAATTTATATAAGAAGAGAATTGTGATAGGGACTAGGAAAATATCGGAGTCACTAAATAAGTTAGAGTCTGCATTATGCTGGTGGCCTGGTGCTGAAGCACATCTTGGCAGCAGAAAAAAAACACTGTCTTTTCACCAAGACAGTGCAAGCACCAGCAGCCAGTAACCAAAATTCCTAATTTTCATAACCATGTTGTTGGGTCCATTGGCACTATTGATGACATCAAGCCATTATCTGGGAAGAAGAAGAAATGTCTTCTCTTCAATCTACTTATCTTCCGTATTTCAAATAGTTGCATGCAAGTCAAGTCCTTGAGCCAGTGGTATGGGTAAAGCACTTTAACATTAAGAGATGACTTCCACTCATTCTACCTTTATGGAACTTGGGAACAGGACCCACACTCATAACAGAGGATGAAATCACTGGTCCCCTTAAGGAAGGGGTCTGATCTGACCCTGGTACCTAACAAAGAACAGCCCTAGGCTTTGGTTTTCTTTCTTGAATTCAACTTTCCTGTCTTCCTTATGGTGGGCTTGTTTAAAAAAAATGTATTTTGTTCAACCAAATATTAATAATGAAAAAAACAAATGTAATAAATAGAAACAAAGAATAGTGTTTATAACCAAATAAATAGAAAAAAAGAATAGTGGTTATAACCATCAGGAAGAGGGAGAAATATGGAGAGATAAGTTAAAAGGGAGAGAGTTAAAGAAAAATTAATACATAGAGATTACAATGAGTTATATTATATTATATTATATTGTATTATATTACATAGTGATTTTGGCCAATTGTATGATTTCTGATGATCTTACCACAAAAACACAACTATGACAATTAGTAAATATTTTATTTGAGTAAATTCATTGTTGTATATGATATGTGATTCATGGAATATATAAAAATATTGCTTTGTATACCTTATATGTGCATAATAAAAATAAAAACCACTTAAAACAAATATTTTAATTAAGTTATTATCCTCTAGATATTTCAACTAATTAATTCATATTTCAGAGAGTTGAGTAATTAGTTCCTGAACTAATTAACTCATTATTCTTTTGAACTTGAGCAAGGTGAAACAAGAAAAGAAAAAGAGTGAAATAGTCCAC
The DNA here is from genome assembly GCF_011064425.1 of Rattus rattus. Taxonomy (NCBI): domain Eukaryota; kingdom Metazoa; phylum Chordata; class Mammalia; order Rodentia; family Muridae; genus Rattus; species Rattus rattus. The sequence continues at coordinate 59,556,427 of NC_046158.1, forward strand.
CTAGTTTAAATTTCCTATTTTTTCCAGTGTTCTAAATTTCTTTATAGGCATTTATTTTCTTTATCTATAAGTAGCACAGACTGCTATCAGGCAAATGATCACCAATAGGATTCTCAAAGCTAGTGCCTATAGAACTAAGCTTAAGTTAGCACTAAGACTGAATTATTTGTAGAACAACCAATGCTCAAAAATTCTTTTGAAGTGATGCTAAGGTTTCTGTGTTAGTGAAGTCAGACAGAACATAGGAAGTCAGATAATTTTAAGGGTTTAAAAGTGACTTTCACTTTCAAAGAGCAGCAGTCCACACAGTGCTTCCCCTGGTGCCTCTAGTTGCCATACTTTCCGACATCCATTTTTAATCCATGAAATAATAATTACATCCAAACTAAAAACTTTAGATGATGCTGAGCAACAAGGATAGTCTACGAAAAATATTATCCTCAGACATCTAAACAAATATGTTTACTATTTACTAGAATAGTTAGTCATAAATCTCTCACATATAAGTAATCTACTACATAAGAGAACAGTACAGTTCTCATTGTATTGAAAATCCCAGGTAGTTTGAACACTATGACTTTTAATGTATAGCCACATGTTTTGTTATAACATATTATTCTTCATCACAAACAATGTATGTTCATCTGTCTCTTTGTGTCTTTGTCTCTGTCTGTCCATCTATCTATGTGTCTCTGTCTCTCTCTGTCTCTATCCCTGTCTCTCTGATTCTTTGTCTCTATCTTCGCCTCTGTTTTTGGATTGTTCTCTCTGTCTCTGTCTCTGTCTTTCTATATCTATCTATCTATCTATCTATCTATCTATCTATCTATCTATCTATCTATCTATCTATCTATCTCTTTATCTCTCTTTCTCCTTTCATCACAGGGACAATTTATGTAACCATAGTTGACTTACTGTCAACTGAATTTAGATATATTTCCTGATGTAGATTTGAATGTGAAATATCCCTCATATGGTTGTGTACTTGAATACTAGCATCCAAGTAATGTTGCTGTATGGAGATGGAAACCTGTTAGAGGAAGTAGATCAATGGATGGTCTGGGAGTTAGAGAACCCACTTCCTTTACACTTTCTGCTTCCTGAATGCCTAAGCAATTCATCAGTGACCTCGGGCACCCAAGCCATCCTTTTGGTGCCATAATGAATGAGTTCCCTAGAACTCTAAGCCGAAATAAGTTTATAAAACTAAGCTGGTTCTTATCAGATATGTTCTCACAGCAGTAAAAAAGCAACTATTGCTTTGTTCCAAAAAGTCCTTTTAAAGTCTATTAATCTGATAAAAAGTTTGGTAGAAAGATTATTTATTTCTACTTATTTAGTATTTTGCTATCTCTCCCCAGATTTATATGGACAGATTTTTTTATACTTTAATTAAAAGTTTAAAATGCTATCAAGGAATAAACTCTCCTGACAACTGTAGGAAAAATTATTTTCATGTCTGTATGAATTGGATCTTACTAAAACCTAAGAGTCAACCTTTTAATTTTCATACATTACTAAAGTTAATAAATCATAACTGCCAACCCATTAGCCTTCTACTCTTCATGAAAAGAAAAAGTCCTTCTTGTACAGCTAACCTTTTAAGTTTACTGGAAAACAGATGTGGGTTTGAATTTTAAGAGGCAAGGCTGAGATCAACTCATTTGTAAATCTCTCCAGCATAAGGTTTGTTTTGCATGGTTTGATTAGTGTTTTTCCCAATTATGATTAATTTGGCTCTAATCAAGGAATGATATTGAAAAATTGCTTCACTATTATTATTCCTTTTTACTTCAGTTGTTTCAATTTTCCTGTCTATATTCTGTAAAGCATAAAGCTTAACTTTGCCATTAGCCTTGATGCCACTAATTTCAGTGTCTGTGCCCTAGTGTAATTCTTTCCAGGGAACTTGAGACAGACCACGTGGCCCTTTCATACATTATAAAATTATAGAACTGAAAGGTCATCACTTCTCTTCCTAGCTTACAGAAGTCTCATTTTGACTGTAGACTCTTTTAAGTCTTCTGTGCTTGAGTATTTTGATGAAACAAACTATGATACCGAAAGGTAGCTTTGTCAAGAAACCAAGTCATTGATTGTTGCTTTCACTTGGATTCAAATTCTCATGCAATTTGACCTTCAATTCTGTTAACTGTGAGAAAATTGAATACCATTCATACATATGTGAATTAGTTCAGAATTAGAACATAATGTGTTGATGTCTTAAGACTGTTAATGATCTGAAGTGCTCTTTCTTGGTTGGGTCTTTGTGTGGATTAAGTTTGAGCATAAGTGTGGCTTCATTGAAAAAATTGGATAGAGTTTCTTCTGTTTTTATTTTGTGGAATAGTTTGAAGAGTACTAATATTAAGTGTTCTTTGAAGGTCTGATAGAATTCTGCAACTAAACCTGTCTGGTTCTGGTTTGTTTTTTGTTTTGTTTTGTTTTTTTGGGGTGGGAGAGTTTTAATGAGTGCTTCTATTTCTTTAGGTGTTATGGGACTGTTTAGAAAGTTTATACAATTTTGATTTAATTTTGGTACTGGTGTCTCTATAGAAAATTGTCCACTCCCTACAGATTTTCCAGCTTTGTTAAGTATAGGCTTTTGTAGTATGATATGATTTTTCTTTGAATTTCTCTTATGAATATCAATACAAAAGTACTCAATAAGAGTCTCACAAACTGGATCCAAGAGCACATAAAAACGATCATCTATCATAACCAAGTAGGTTTCATACCAGGGATGCAGGGATAGTTTACTATATAGAAATTCATCAACGTAATCCATTATATAAACAAACTCAAGGAATAAACCTCATGATCATCTCACTAGATGCTGAGAAAGTATTTAACAAAATTCAACATACATTCATGATAAGACTTAGAAAGATGAGGAATTCAAGGTCCATACCTAAACATGGCAAAAGCAATATACAGCAAACCAGTAGCCAACATCAAACTAAATGAAGAGAACCTTGAAGGTATCCCACTAAAATCAGGGACTAGATGAAGTTACCCACTCTTTTTCTACCTATTCAATATAGTACTCAAAGTCTTAGCCAGAGCAATTAGACAACAAAAAAAGTCAAATAGATACAATTTGGAAAAGAAGAAGTCAAAATATCATTATTTGCAGATATGATAGTATACTTAAGTGACTACAAAAATTCCACCAAAGAATACCTACAGCTGTTAAACAACTTCAGCAAAGTGGCTGGATATAAAATTAACTCAAATTAGCCTTTCTCTACTCAACAGAGAGAAAGAAATTAAGGAAATGACACTCTTCACAATAGTCACAAATAATATAAAATACCTTGGTGTGAATCTAACAAAGCAAGTAAATGATCTGTATGACAAAAACTTCAAGACTCTGAAGAGAAAAATCAAAGAACATCTCAGAAGATGGAAAGATCTCTCATGTTCAAGAATTGACAGGATTAATATAGTAAAAATGGTCATCTTGCCGAAAGCAATCTCCAGATTTAATACAATCCCCATAAAAATTTCAACTCAATTCTTCATACAGTTAGAAAGAACAATTTGCAAGTACATTAGAGTAACAAAAACCCAAGATAGTGAAAAATATTCTCAACAATAAAAAAATGTTCTAGAAGAATAACCTTCCTTTACCTCAAACAGTATTACAGAGCAGTTGTGATTAAAAACTGCATGGTATTGGTACAGAGACAGGCACATGGATAAATGGAATAGAATTGAAGCCCCAGAAATGAACCCAGACACCCATGATCACTTGATCTTTGACAAAGGAGCTAAAAAAAAATTGACAGTCAACATGTAGAAGAATGCAAATAGTTCCTTTATTTAAATGTTTCTTTCAGAGATAAAATTTTTTATTGGGTGTTTTACACTTTTTGTTTTACACTATAAATTTTAAACCACCCTCTGAGTGTTACACATCCCATAACTCCTAACCCTGCTATCTCCATGAAGATATCTCCACCAGACCTCCAAACTCACTGGGACCTCCAGTCTCTTGAGGGTTAGGTACATCTTCTCAGACTGAACCCATACCCAGTCCTCTGCTCCATATGTGTTGGGTCCTCATATCCAGATAGAGATTACTATAGAATCATTCTTCATGTATTTCATAAGAATATATAAATAAGTAAACTGTTCTCTATAATTTTTGCTTTGTCCTAAACCCCATCACACATGATAGAAACTGTTGATTATGATGTACTGCAGTAATCAAATTTACTTTAAATTTACCATTGTATTTTTTCTATTGTATAATTTTATACAAGTTGCTTTTCTTATATTATATTTGTATGGAAGGATTTGGAGTAATTGTGAACAAAATTAAAAGTCCCGGTGTATTCTGTGTTCAGTGAATCATTCTACCTTTACTACTCTAGTTGTTAAAATCAGCAGAAGCAACTCATTCCTCTGTAAGACCATGGTTTTATAGCAAAGATCCAACAAAATTTCTTTATTCTTTGTAAAAGTAACCTGCCCATGTTATGTAACTCTTCTCTTGGATGCTTACTGCTTAATCAACTCACACTTTCCATCTCTTTCTGAACTTTGGCTGGCTGGTTCAAGTCAGCTATTCTTGCCCAAACTTCTCTCCAAGCTTACTGATTCAAACTGGCTTCACTTGGCTTCCAACTGAATTGTTCTGTTTGGCCTTAAACTAACTCTGACAGTCTGTTCTAATATTCTCGATCCTTTGAATTCTCTGTCTTGTTCTGTTTTCACATTCAACCAATCTTTGTAAAACTTTCCTGATAAAACTCTCTCCTATCTTTCTTTTGCTCCTTCTCTTTCTTGTGCCTCCCTCTTCAGAACCCTCTTTTTCCAATCTATTCTACTGAGAGTTGGGTTTGTCATATCTCTGATTCATTCTGTCATATCTTTGTCTCATTCATCACTTTGTTTGCCCCTCAACTAGATGTTACATTCAAACATGGTTGCTTCCTTCTACAAACTAACTTTATATTACCTACATTGTTTGGGATTAAAAGTGCATACTAAGGGCATTCCTGTATTCTACCCAGAGAGATTAAATGTGTGTGACTTTATTCCAACCTGATCACATAAACTTAGGAGGACTTTGGATGTGATCACTTGCCAAAGCAGCCATGCTGCTGTATTAAATTTCTCTTCATCTTCCCATTCTGGTTAGGCTAAAAATCTAAGCATTTTTTATCAATTACAATAGAAAAAAATCAATCCCATAAAGCTAACAGTCTAAATGTCCTTTTGAAGATTTGATGATACAATGATCCTTCATAATTGCAGTCCTGATTATGGGTCCTGCAGTCTCAGGATTGCCCACACATCTGGGCGATCAGCTATCTCTCCCATGGGGTTCGGGAGCAGGAAGCTGTGGGCCGGGATCAGCGAGGTTCAGGTGCCAGCTAGAAACCAGAAGTGCCTGGTCCCAGAGGAATTCTGCTTTTGTGTGTCCTGAGTCCACCAGGCAGGTCACTTGGAGCAGAAAAGTTGATCTTACCTCTGGTCTCGGGCCTGAAGTCACTCCTAGGTGCTGGCTTTCAGCTCTTTGTCAGGGCAGCAACCAGAAGAGCCCTGACCCTACTATTCCTAGGTCCCTGTGTTCAAGGCGTCCCGATGGCCCTAGGAGTTTTCCTCTTGAGTCAGGAATGTGAGCAGAGTTCTCAAGGGTGTCTGTCCTTCTGATGGTCTAGCTAATTTATTTAAATCATATTCTCTATTTCCATGATAATTTCCCAAGCTTAATAAATTATAGGCTTTTAATCTAGTATCAGATTATCTAGGTGTGTGCAGCATCTTACAGAACAGTGTGATAGTTCAGTTGTTATAGGACATTGCAATTTATGATCAAAACACACAAAAACACAAAATGTTTGCAACAAGTGGATTTATTCACTTTTCACCCTTATACTAAAATAAACAATATATAATCATGAGTACAAATAGACCAACAATCAAAGAGGGTTTGTCTGTTTGTTTTTGTGTTTGTGGTTGTTTTTGTGCTTATAGAGTGAGACAGGGTCTCACTATGTAGCCTTGGCTGGCCTGAAAATGACTATATAGATTAGACTGTCTTTAAACTTAACAAAATAAATCTGTCTCGGCTTCCTCATGCTGGGATTAAAGGTATCATAGCATTATTTCAGAAGAGTCCTTTAGGGCCTTGTTTAAGAAAAAAAGTGTCATATTATAAGAGTAAGAAAATAATATAGACAGAGTCAAAGAAATAATGTAAAAATCAGGATTCTCCAATGACAAGTTTAAATTTGATTGATTCATTATAGGGGTCATGACTGACAAACTATTCTTTTCTTTAAGAGGAAAAAGCAACAAATAGAAATTGTTCATGATACAGGTTAACAAGATATGACCTACTGAATCAGAAGTTGGGTCCGATATCTAAGAAGGTGTTAAATTTTGAAACACTTCAGTAATTTAATTAATTTGCTGTATCAGAAACTCAGCTTGTAGTCTTTTGTGTACTAGGCAAACACTCTAACACTGAGCTGCATATCTAGCCACACATGATTTTAAAATGTGTTAAAGTTTAAGAGCCACTGCCATAAAAGGAAAATAGTTTATGTCTAAAGTTCTAATATAGAGGAGGAAAAAAAAGTCTGTCATGAATGTTGCACAGTGCAATTTGATTACAGGGTAGTATACCAGGAGCAACTTTCAGAGATGAGGTTGAAGAAAGCAGTCAGCCTAAAATAGGGAAACAGGATGACAGAATGAAAAGAGATAAGGTTGAATCCTGACAAGCTCCAGGTAAGGCTTCATGATTCAAAATGTCCTCTTATTTACAAAGCTGGTATAAGTTGAGATAGTAGCAGATGACTATGATTAATTTGCAAGTGTCTTAACATTTGAAGTTTTTTTCTTTTCCAAAAGAGGTATGTGTGCATGTGTGTGTGTGTGTGTGTGTGTGTGTGTGTGTGTGAGAGAGAGAGAGAGAGAGAGAGAGAGAGAGAGAGAGAGAGAGGAATACTATTATGTTGTTATGTTATTCTCAAAAGCTCCCCAACAAAAGATTGTACTGACATTGACATGGACTTCCAGAAATGTGAACTAAATAACATCATTTTTAATAACCAATACAGCCTTCAGAATTTTATAGAATCACAAAATACAGTAACATCAATAAGATAAGACCAATGGCTTATACTCTAAGATTAAGAATCGACACATGAGACTTCATAAAATTGTAACGCTTCTGTAAGGCAAATGACATTATTATTAGGACAAAACAGGAATGAACAAATTAGGAAAAGATCTTCACCAATCCTACATTCGATAGAGGGCTAATATATAAAAAATAACTCAAGAAGTTAGACTTCAGATAGCCAAATAACCCTATTAAAGTGGGGTACAGAGCTAATGAAGAATTCTCAATTGAGGAATAGTGAATGTATGAGAAGCACCTAAAGAAATGTTCAACATCCTTAGTCATCAGGGAAACTCAAATCAGAAGATCCTGAGATTCCACCTCACACTAGTCAGAATGGCTAAGATAAAAACTCAGATGACAGCAGTGGCTGGCAAGGATGTAGAGAAAGAGGAACACTCTTCCATTGTTGGTGAGATTGCAAGCTGGTATAACAACTCTGGATATCAGTATGGTGGTTTCTCAGAAAATTGGACATAGTATTACCTGAGGATGCAGCTATATTACTCCTGGGCATATACCTAAAAGATGCTCCAACATATAACAAAGACACGTGCTCCACTATGTTCATACCAACCTTTTTTATAATAGCCAGAGGCTGGAAAGAACCCAGATGTCTTTCAACAGAGGAATGGATATAGAAAATGTGGTACATTTACCCAGTTGGGTACTACTCATCTACTGAAAAAAGAGACTTCATAAAATTTTTAGGCAAATAGATGGAACTAGAAAGATCATTCTGAGTGAGTTAGCTCAATCACAAAATAGCACACATGGTATGCACTTAACTGATAAGTGGACATTAGCCTAAAAGCGTGGAATACTCAAGAAAAAAATTCACAGACCATAAGAAGCTCAAAAGGAAGGAATACCAAAATGTGGATGATTCAGTCTTTCTTTAGAAGGGGGAACAAAATATTTACAGGTGATAGAGGGTGGGAGGGACTTGGGAGGAAGAGAGGAGGGGTAGAGAAATAAAAGAGACAGGAATAGGTATGAGAGGAGACAGGAATGATATACAGAGTCAGGAATTTGAAAAGAGGTGTGCAGCAATGAGGGAATGGGAAACTGTGTGTAGTCACCAGCAGGTCCCAGGTGCCAGGACAGCAAGAGGCTCCAAGGACACAACAAGAATAAGATTAGCTGTAATGTCCAACAAAGGGGAGGGAGGGAGAATCTGTAGAGACCATATCGAGAGGTTAGGCACGGGTTCCTGTTTGAGGGATGGGGCTTCCAACCCATCTCAAAAATTTAACCCAGAATTGCTCCTGTCTAAAGGAAATACAGGGACAAAGAGTGGAGCAGAGACTTAAGAAAAGGCCATCCAGAGACTGCCCCACCTGGGGATCCATCCCATATGCAGCCACCAAACTCAGACAATATTGCTGATGTCAAGATGTGCTTGCTGACAGGAACCTGATATGGATATCTTCTGAGAGGATCTGCCAAAGTCTTACAGATACACATGAGGGTGCTTACAGCTAACCATGGGATTGAACATGGGGACCCCAATGGAGAAGTTAGAGAAAGGACTGAAGGAGCTGAAGGGGTTTGCAACCCCATAGGAAGAGCAATAATATCAACCAACCAGAAGTCCCAGACATCCCAGGGACTAAACCACCAACCAAAGAATACACATAGAGGGACTGATGTCTCCAGCAACATATGAAGTGAGGATGGCATTGTCTGGCATCAATAGGAGGAGAAGCCCTTGGTCCTGTGAAGGCTTGGTGCCTTAGTGTAGGGGAATGCCAGGGGGCTGAGGTGGGAGTGAGTTGGTGGGAGCAGGAGCATCCTGATAAAAATGGGGGCAGGGGTATGGGAGAGGGGAAAACTGGGAAAGGGAATAACATTTGAAATATAAATGCATAAAATAGGCAATAAAAAAAGAAAGTAGAAAACATTCCTGCTCCTAACCCTCAAGGACCACTTTGGAAAAGGTGTCAAAAAGATGGTTAGATCTAGATCAGAGGTGTTTCTGTGCCTTGTGTCTCCTAATGAGAGCAAAAGTTGTACCCATAAAGTCTCACCAACATGACTACCCAAACATGAGCTTAATGAGAACAGCAATAGATATGTCAGCATGGATTTGTAAGCCCACAAGGCCTCAACTCTACACAAATTACTATAGGCCATTAAGGAATGATGAGACTGCGATAACTAGTCTCCCCTAGGGAATAATACACCAATCTGTTATCCAAACCAATTGGGCACTTGTAGTAAAAATTCTATTTGTTTTTGTTTGTTTGTTTGTTTGTTTTGTTTTTTAAACAGAGAAATCTAGTATGTTTTATTTTAATCCCAGGTCTGTGATGCAGGGCTTCTTCAGATATTCCACAGCAGCTGACTCTAATTTGCCTTGTGCAATATCAGGGGCATAATTTTGCAAGCTTCAGATAATTTCGAGCTTTGCAGGAGGTATACAAATGCCAGGGCCCCAACAGGTTAGCAGCTATGATTGGTGGGTTGTGGGTTGGTGTCTGGTTACTGTTTGTCACCGTTTGTTAAGTAGTCATGCTCAAAGAAGAAACGACAAGAAGAAATTAGATATCCTGTTAGGGAAATCAAACTTGCCCCAGGGAAATTGATGCCTTTAATCAATTTAGTGATAATGTAGCTGCCTCTCCCCTCCACCCTTTTTGCTTTCCTAACGAGTGGTGAAAAGAGTAGAGGAGGGTGGAAGAAAACATAACCTACATAGTAGCCAAAGTCTGGTTACAGGAAGATATGAAAACAGACGTTCAAGTAATATTATGTAGACTGAATGGGTTATTTATATATACATATGTTTATGCATATACATGTATGTATCTGACAATACTTAATGAAAAGATGCCACAAATTTGAAAGAAAGCCAAAGGGGTATGTGAGAGAATTTGGAGGTAAGAAAGGGAAAGGAGAAATGATGAAATTATAGTATATTGTAGTCTTAAAGATAATAGAAGAAAACAAAGTCAATTTTAGATAACATTGTTATGTGAGATACAAAACAAAATGTACTTTAAACATAGATGCTTCCATTATATTCATTTGTCTTCACTTGTCTCCATAGTAAGTGTCAGGTTTGAAGTTCTGTACCAAGATTATATAAATTACTCTATTCTTTGCTTATACATAATAAGAAGTCTATAATGAAAATGACTTACAAACATTCCGGAACTAAATAAGTTCCCTCTTTTATTATTATTTCTCTTATTTTTAAGAATTAAATATGTTATCTGATATCATTAATACAAAAGGTAGGAAGTAGGATGTTACAAGTACACAGAGATGATAAAAGATCATGATGAAACCTCAGGTGACAGCGCATGTGGTTGAGGATGTGGAGAAAGAGGAACACTCCTCCATTGCTGCTGGGATGGCAGACTGGCACAGCCACTCTGCAAATCAATCTGGAGTTTCCTCAGAAAACTTAAAATAGATCTACCTGAAGACCTTGCTGTACCACTCTTGGACACATGCCCAAAAGATGTTCCACCATGACATAGGGGTACATGTTCTACTATGTTCATAGCAGCCTTGTTTGTGATAGCCAGAGGCTGGAAACAACCCAGATGTCCCACAACAGAATAATGGATACAGAAAATGTGATTGACCTACACAATGGAATACTACCAAGCTATTAAGAATGAGGACACCATTAGTTTTTCAAGCAAGTGGATGGAACTGGAAAATATCATCCTGAGTGAGATAACTCAGACCATGCATGGTATGTATTCACTAATAGGTGGTTATTAGCCAAAAATGTACAGAATACCCAAAATACAATCCACAGAACGCAAAACGTTTAACAAGCCAAAGGGTCCACTTGGGATGGAGGAGAAAGCAATCATAGTAGGGGAGAGGGAGAGAGGTACCTGGGTGGGAATGGGGACAGGAAGGGGAAGAGGGGAACATGAACATGCATTCCGTTGTGGGAACAGGACTAAAGTCCTGAGGGCCAGCAGAAAGAATAAAAACAGGCAACCTCTGGAGGAAGGAGGTGGAGGGACCCTCTAGAATGTACCAGAGACCTGGGAGGTTAGAAACTCTTAAACTCAAAGGGAGGGAGGGACCTTAGCTGAAATGCCTTATAGTGGGGAGAGAGAATTTGTATAACCCACTTCCAGTAGAAAGATATCAAGTAGTGGAATGGGGTTTCCATCTCACAGTCAGAAACACTGACCTAGAATTTTTCCTGTCTGAAAGAACTACAGGGACAAAAATGGAAAAGAGCCTGAGGAAAAGGACGTCTAGTGACAGGCCCAGAGTGGGATCCAGCTAAAGGGGAGGCCCCAAGGCCTGATACTATTACTGATGCTATAGTGTGCTCACAAAAAGGGGCCTGTCATGACTGCCTTCCAAAAGACCCAACAAGCCGCTTTAAAAGACAGATGCAGATATTTATACCCAACCAATGGACAGAAGCTGCTGACCCCTGTGGTGGAATTAGAGAAAATGCTTGAAGAAGCTAAGGAGGGGGATGGCCGTACAGGAAGAGCAGCTGTCTGAACTAACTTGGAACCCTGAGATCGCTCAGACACTGAGCCACTAACCAGGCAGGTTACACCAGCTCATATGAGATCCCCAACACATACACAGCAGAGGACTTCAGGGTCTGAACTCAGTCAGAAAAGATGCACCTAAACTGGAGACCCCAGGGAGTGGGGAGGGTTGGTGGGGTGTGGTTGAGGGGATAGGTACATCCTTATGGGGGCTGTGAGAGTAGGTATGGGATATGGAACAGTCAGAGGGTAGACCAGGAAGTAGATAAAATCTGGACTATAAAAAAAGATTAAATTAAAAAGTAAATATTAAAATAAATAATGCATAAACTAAATAATTCCATGCATTTAAGTATGATGTAATGATGCATGCAATTTTGTCACAGTACTTTTGGTTAATGTGAATAGAGATGTAATGTCAACAGAAATATCTAACCTTCCTGTCAGTATATTCATAGTATCTAACTGATAAAGGAGAAACGAAGCCCCCATCATTTTTATTAGTTGATTGTATTAAAAACCCCCTCAATATTTCAGCACAGATTCTAGAAATGAGATACTTTTAGGAAAAATTTTTAATTCACAGAAGATAGAATGACATTTTCCCAGGGTTACTTTAACAAAAAGAGTTCAGGTTAAACCTTTTAGTTTGTTTCTCAGCATGAATGTTCTGCCCAGCTCTCTTAGGAGAAATCTCATTAAGAAAATGTAATTGCCCCTAATTCTATCACTATAGATAGCTCTGAATGACATAAAACTAATGCTGTCCCAGGACATGTCTGGAACACAAACCAATCAAGTTCTCTAGCTGATGAGGCACATTTAATTGACAATATTTAGCTAAATGTAGAATGAATGATCTCTGACATTTTCAGTGTATTAACTAGACATCTTCCAAGAAAAATAAGTATCTCCCATGGTTCCTTGAAATGTGGAAATTATTCCAGATATCGCACAGATACAACACTGTGCAGTGACTTCTATGTAATTGACTTTTTTTTTTCTTCTTTTGACTACGAGGTCTTATATTCAACTACAAATAAAACATATTTTAAGAAAAAAAACCTATACAATTACATCCTGTCAGTCATGGAATGCTCATGGAAAGGTGTCTAATTAGCCACTGTTATTCAGATTTAGAGTTCCATAAAACGCTAAATGTCAAAGGGTGTGGGAGTGTGTATAGAATTTCTCTCTCCAAGCGGAGCTTTGGCCTTGGACTTTCATGTTTGTTTGTTTGTTTGTTTGTTTTTACATGCTGTTCCATCTGGGCATATGGGCAGCTACCCTGAGATTCACTGCATCTGTCTCTTACACTCTTTCAGCCACTTTTCTGCAATGATCCCTGAGCCTTAACGGTGGGGGCTATAATAAGCACTCCTTTGCGATAAGCACTCTATAGCCTCTTTTTCTATTCGCCTTGGCCAGTTATGGACTACTGTAATCACCATTATTACAAATAGAAACTTCTTGAATAAGAGTTGGCAGATATTGGAGTTGGGGATTTAGCTCAGTGGTAGAGCACTTGCCTAGCAAGCACAAGGCCCTGGGTTCGGTCCTCAGCTCCGAAAAAAAAAAAAAAAAGAGTTGGCAGATACATTGATCTTTGGCTATATTGGTAAGTGATTAAGAATCAATTTAACTCTATTTCCATTTAGCATCATACTAGTAGTAAGTTCAGCCATAGGGATCCAAACCTGCCTAGATATACAGACTTAACTTGAAAATGATGTGTCATATGAGTTTCTACTTGTGGTGAAGTACAAATTTAAGGGAAAGCCAGTTGGGGTAGATGGTGTTTTGCCTGGCAAAGAGTCAAAGGAGTGTTTTCCTGAAGTGGACACAGGTGAAAGGCTAAGACAGATTTGTGAAGGAACCTTTTCTAAAGTGGACTGCTTAAGCCAGTACATGAAAGGACAACTGGTGAAGGATTCTTTGCTAAGACACACATGGATTGGTCCACCCTACATTGCTTAGCGGTGCTACACTTGTCAGGATTCCATAGAAAGAAAGAGGCCAAAAGATTTCTGGTGGTGTGCTCTGGCTTCTTGCTGCTTCTGCGGATTGGAGCTGATTGGCAGAGTGATGTCAGCTGAGACAGATGTTCATGCTAAGGGAAGACATGTGCTGAGACAAGACCTATAGAGGACATGTGATGTTTGGAGGGAGCATAAGTAAAATTCAGTGGACAGGGAGAGGCATAAATTAGGCTTTCTTACAGAGCTAGCTGTATGATGCTTGTTGTCCTCACATTTTCTCTGATATTTATTTCACTAAGGCATCACTAAGGCACAGCTAAGAACTTCTCCTAGTGTCCCTCCAGGTCCCTCTTGTTGACTCATTGTCTGAGGCCTGCCTTTCTTTGCTAAGTAGTGGCACCATTGCAGATTTTTGTTTACTGTCAGACTCTACCTAACTGGACTGCTTCTGTATCTGTGAAGTGTTTGAGTAGATGGAGCTGTTGAACTATAAACTAAACTACAGGTATCCAGATAACAGAACTGAGATTTGCTCCAAAGAACCTTTCTAAGCAGGTTCACTCCTCCCTTATCCTTTCTTTTCCACTATCTCTGGTTGGTGGTAGACTACAAAAGATGTTAAAATGCTTAAAATTATCATGAAAAGTAATTTTGAAAAAAATGAAAATTTCACTGTAGACTGAGACTTAAATCCAATTAGAAGGTACTTGATTACTCCCTTGATACCCGTACCATTATTATTCTAGCAGGCCTATTTTACCAGGCATTGCTATAGGTCACAGAATCACAGCTGAGCATAATTGATTTGGAGTATTTTGTTATTTTCAATATTCTAATGTATTGTTTTTACTTCATCTATATAATAAAACTAATGGAGGTGAATGAAAATAGGATTCATCTAGAGAGCTAATTGTGACTTGCATTCAATTATTTATAGAAAATATTCATTGGAATGTTTAGCTCAACAGAGATGGTTATCCATTACTGAGTAATAATTCCTAAAAATTACTAACATGATATATGAAGTGATGAGTTCTATTTATAAATAAACTTAGCTCTCTTTTGGTATCTATTCTCTGCCTCATTTTCTTACTTCCTTTGGTTCTCCATCTCCTACTTTCCTGGTTGTTCTCTATAATAATATAAGTGAAAATGTCCCGTAGAGCCATTTTAATACTTAGTCTCATGTTAGTGGCACTATTTGGAAGGCATAGAAGGTATGGACTGATTGAAGTAAGTATTTCCCTGGAGGCCAGCTTCGAGACTTTAAAACTATTGCTACTTCTAATGGATATCTATGTTTAGGTTCAAGATATGAGCCATCAGTTTCCCACTTCTGCCACAATGTCTGCTGCCATTCCGCCTTGATCATCATAGACTCTAATCTTCTGGAACTGGGACACTAAATATATTCTTTCTTCTATAATTTGACTTATTATTACAGAAAAGCAATGAACACAGCATCTTGTAGAACAATGTCACATCTTAAATGCCTGTAGCAGGATCTCATCAAAATTTCTACACATAATTACTGCTTGTAAAATAATATTTACAGTACAATATCAGTTACATATGTTGAAAAATGTTACACATAACTAAAAAGTACCCTGGAACTTGCATTTGTAGACTTTATAATTGTGTCTTATCCTGAATTTGAGAGCTTAAATATTTAGTCAGACTTGCTGGTCAGCAAACTCTAGAGCTGGTCATGTCTCTGGCACCAGAGTGCTGGGAGTACTGGCACACACTTACATTCCAAACAATTTTGTTCTGGTTTTACTTTGTCTTGTTTTGAAATTGTGTCCCACTGTGTAATTATGGCTGCCTTTAGACTCAAAGGGTCTCCAGACTGCTGAGATATGAACTACCACACCCAAATGTACACAACACATTTTTATATAGGTACGGGGGTTAAACTCAGGTCCTCATACTTACTAGACATATGATTTACCAGCTCTGTTATATCATGGTCAGCCCTCAGTGTTTTAATTATTTTCTTTGGATATTTAATTACCCACATAACCTTGTTTTTTCTAATATACATTATTTTTTAACATGTGAATTTTAAAAGTATTTTTTCAGGGAATGGAGCATTGGTTCACCAGTTAAAAGTCCTATTGCTCTTGAAGAACACTCCAGTATCAATAGGGGATCAGACAAGCTCTTCTGAGCTTTACAGTCACTAGGTATGCAATTTTTTTTGCATAAACATAAGTGGAAGAAAACACTCAAAACTGATACCATAATCACATGTATTCTGTCTCCTGATTTGCACGTGGCTATAATAATATTTTCATTATAAAATATTAACATGTTGCTGAATGATGCATCAATTTTACCATGAAACCAATGAAAGTAATGCTGGGCAAAAGTGTTAGGATTATAGGTGCACTATCGTACAGTTTGTATATTAAGAGTTCTCAAAAGTATTGGAGGGTTGTGGACCTACAGTTCTGTTCTGGGGCATTGAAACATCCAGTTTTGTAGGAAGGAAAAACAAACAAAAGAGAAAACAAACAAAAATGCTGTAATGTTATATCCTATTACCAAAGAAATGTGCTTCAGGAATGTTGAAAAGACAAAATTCCTTAATTCCTTAATGAGTTCACCATCAAATAGAGAGATGACTCAACACTCCACATACAGAGCACCACAGCTCACTAGCAGACACAAGAGAATCTGAAGCCTACTTCTGGCCTCTGTGCATAGATTCACATACACACACGAACACATGTACGCACATAAATCCAAATAAAATAATATTTATAAGAAGTAGACAGTTGGGGTTGGGGATTTAGCTCAGTGGTAGAGCGCTTGCCTAGCAAGCGCAAGGCCCTGGGTTCAGTCCCCAGCTCCGAAAAAAAAAAAGAGAAAATAAGTAGACAGTTAGGCTGGAACCTGGAATACAGTGAAATTCAGGGGAAAGAGGATTATGAGTTTGAGGCCAGCATGATCTATACATTTGTGCTTACAGAGATAGTTCTTGTGTTAAGAGAACTGGCTACTCCTCCAGAGGACCCAAAGTTTGACTACCAGCACACAACAAACAAGTCACAACTATCTGTAACACCTAATTTTAGTTCCAGGGAATCAAACATTTTCTTGACTTCTGGCATGAACATGCTGCACAGAAATACATGCGGTCAAACACACACACACACACACACACACACACACACACACACACAAACACACACACACAAACACGCACATGCATATGCACACGCACACGCATACACGCACTGAAAATATTGAAAACTAAGAAAAGAAGCAGATTGAAGAAAAATTAGTCACAAAATCACTCAGTGGTAACTACAAGTCATGTCAGAATTAGGTTCATTTAATTGTTTGACATCAAAATAAGCTCAGGCTAAATTAATCCCATCCATAATAAACTTGAGAAAGAGGACACAGTTCTCATCATGCCATGCCTTTAAAATACATTTGAAAAGGCATCATACCGTTTTGATAAGAATGGATAAGGTTGGGGTAACTATGTTAAGAGATATAATCCAAGCACAAAGAGGCATAGACTGCATGATTTCACTCACATGTAAATTTTAAGCAGTTGATCTTAAGCAAAGAACATCTTAGGGGCCAAGAGAATTAGAGAATGTTGATAAAAAGGTATGTAATCTCTGATGCGAATATAAATTTCTAATGATTTATGAAGCCTCCACTAGATTGCTTTCTTGAAAACCACTGAGTAGGTGTTAAATATTCTCAATGAAAGAAAGAAAAAAACAAAACAAAACAAGTTATCTAATGCCTACGTTAATGAACTCTGCAACATTTCTAATGTACATATATTAAAAGCAACACCCACAGGAAATACAGAAAAATATTATTTTTCGCTAAAAATAAACAATTATTAAAATATATTGAGCAAAGTTGTATTTATAATTAGGTGTGGTACAGTCATAAAATATTTACAAGCAAATTATTAAAGATTCAGTAGTAAAAATGAAATAATTGCATCAGCAAAATTCTTGCAAAAGTAAGGGCATATTTTGACACAAACATAGGCATGAGCTGGTGATGCTAGGCTTAATCCTATTTTAAAACAAGAACATTTTATTCCTCGTAACGTCAAAGAAAGAAGATCACCCAAGTAAGAAAGGAATGTGTTTTGTAGATTCAGTGTTATGTAATACAGGCACTTTCTGCCTGATTGCTTCCATTTCATTAAAAGACTCAATACATGTAAAGCTCTTAGAGCGGTGTCTAGCCTGAGCAAGTATATTGCAAGTGTTAGCTATTAATATTTCTCAATGAAGTATGAAGCAAAAGGCATCAGCCGAAAATAACAGGGCGGGTAAAAAAGTGTAGGAAGAAAAAGAATATAACATTGCCATTGTTTGTGAGCATTTTTTTTCTCCTCTGTTTCCCCTTCTATTTCCACATATAAAGGTTTCTTATGCACTATGTCTCCATTCATCCTGTACTCCTTCTGCCCCGAGAGAAGTAGACAAGCATATCTCACTAGCAAATTGGGCATGTAATATTTGCATGGATCTAATGTTTTCTTGTTGGTGGTAATCTCTTTGAAGTGAGCACACTCCTTTGATCCCTCAGGCCATGACAGTACGTTAAGTGAGTTAAATCCCCTTCTAGTTGATCTCTGCTCTGATTCCTTGCGGTCATAACTCCATGTGTCTATCTGCCCCACATGGCAGTTCATTATGAAGAGGTTTGCTGGCTTGAAAAGAAAAGCTGTGTTTTTGAACTTGTGCTTTAATGGCAGAGCTTATATTTAACTTTTTGTCTAGCATTCCTTTGTTTTCGTACCCATTTGACTTAGAACAGAATGAGGAAACCAGATGAACATCCAATAGCTCCCTTAAAGACTGCTACCTTCCTAGAGATGCCTGGTAGTATAATCATGGGCAAACTAATTAATATATTTTTAATCAATTTCCACATCAATTAAATATGGATGATAAGAACGATGATCTCAAGGGGTATTTTGGAACACTTGTACTAATGATTAAAGGTGTGCTTTCAACTTTGAGAAGGCTTTGTAGGTGTGAGCTCTGTTTCTGAATGGAAACTATAATGAGAATAACACTTAGTGAAATTAAGAGCCAGAGGCAGGAAATTATAGCACCGGAAATGGGTGGAGGAAGGGAAGAAAGGACAACCTGCATACTTAGAAACTCAATTAGTTCATGGGCACTTTCATTCGCTTCTGGGAGGAGCTTTCCGAAGTGGCACATCAGAAATCCAAATCTGTTCTGCTCTTCCTTTCCCAAGTGGTTTATAGGGAAGATGACAAGTTCAATGTGGGAGGACGATAAATAGGTTCTCAATCCAAGCTGGCAGCTTTATACTAACTACACTACACACACGCGCACACACACATACACACGCAGACTCAGAGACACACACAGACACAGACACACACACGTACACACACACACACAGAGACACACACAGAGACACACACAGACACACAAAGACACAGAGACACACACAGACACAGACACACACGCATACACACACACACACACACACACACACACACACACACACACAAATGACAAGATTATCTCCTAGAATCCAAGTTGGGTTTACTGTGCTATTTACAAATTTCAGCAGTGAATGCTCACTGATGTCAGTGCTCTGTCAGCACTATTGATAGAGGTCACTGACTTGAATGATAGTGGACAATGATTTGATGATGGCAGTGCTGGCAGAGTTAGAAGGGTGAGAGTGTGGAAATTAAAAGCACATTAGTCCAGGTTTTGAGATTTGTTTTTACCTCCTCTTCTCTCCCCTTGAAAGTAAGGAGTGGATATGAGAATATGGTATTTCTGGCAGAGGGAAAATATATGCAAGGCTTTAGTTATGATAAACACAAATATGTAGGAAACTGAATCAAATATATGAGTGGTGTCATCAGATCAAAGTAAGCAAACTGAGGCAGTTTTGACCACCAAGGAAGCTTGCATTTCATTCAAAGGTGACTGGGAAACAAAGATGCTAAAGGGCAATATGAAAATATTTGTGTACAATAAAATAGCTCCCTCTCAAAATGCTACAGGGCTGGGGGGCCTTTGAAGGAATCATTGTTGTAGTTATAAACTGGAATGGCACCACCTTCTTGCAAATTGTTTTAGTCTATACTAGGAAGTAACTCCCCTCTAGTACCAAGCTGCTAGCAGTAACTAACTCCCAGTATTCCAAGCCTATTCCCTTGTGCTGATATGCATATGGTCAATATCATTTTCTTAGACAAGTGGATGGTCTGGGTCTTTCTGCCAAATCTTGTGGAATTTTTGCATATATCCTCCTTTTAATCATGCATTTCTTCAGTTTCTTCAACAGCCTGTCTCCAAGAAAGTCCATGCCAATCTGTTTGCCAGAGTGTAAAAATGGTGGCAGCAAAAGATACAGCCATAGCCAACTGACCCAGGTATCAAAAGTTAAAAGAATAAGAAGTGTTATGAAGGCCACTGAAGAATGTGGTCTCCTTGCATTGTATGTTTAACACAATTGCCATACCTAGAACTATATCACTGAAGAAATAGTGGATAAAAGAGGAGACAAGCATAAGAATCCAAAAAAGTGGGTAATTAAAATGGTGCTTACCTTCCATCTATGTGATAAGTCATTAACACTAATAAGCATGCTTTGTTATTCCGATAAGCTCTCATATAAAGTCACATACTTTGGAATTATTTTTTAGATCAAACAGCCATATTAGTTAGATTTTTCATCACTGTAGTAAAATGAGTGAAAACTATGATTTAAGACATAAAGGGTTTACTTTTGCTCATGGTCTGAAAGCACATTCTATCATAGTGGGAAAAAATAAGAATTGACCTGTGAAGAGCAGTGCGAGTGTGAGGATTATTGCTCACATTTCTAGTGGTCAACAGGCAGGCAGCAAGGGATGCCAGTGTTTGGTTGGATCTCTTCTTTGCTTCCTTCCTTTTTTTTTTTTTAGGTTGAACCTCTAGCTCATAGTATGATGCCATTTACACCCAGTATGACCCATTTCTGTCAGATTAATCATAGTAGAAAACATTCATTCAGAAAAGTCTAGTAATGTGTCACATAGGGTACTCTACATTCAGGCAAACTGACAATGAAGAAAAATTATCACATGCACACCAATCAAGAAATAACTGTGATATTAAACCTGCAAAATGAATGGAGGAGGAGGACAAAATACGTGGTAGCATTGATAACCTCAGCTGGACAAGAGGGAGTCCAATACTACTAGCAGGCAATTGATCCATGTCAGTGAGACTGCCATCACATAATAGTTCTACTCAAAAAAAAAACCCCAATACCATCAAGATGTTATTTCTTCTTCTCTCCAAGTCAGACTTGATTTTTTTTCATAGTTATTTCTCAGTATGTATTAATGGGTAATAGATACACAAACAGGGTCCAGCATTTTGCTGCATACAAGAAACACACCTCAATAACAAAGATAGCCACTACATCAGAGTAAAAGGTTGACAAAATGTCTCCTGAGCAAAGGGTCCTAAGAAATAAGCTGTAGTCACAATCCTAATAGCCAATAAAATAGACTTTCATCCAAAAGTTATTAAACGCTTTGAAGAAGGACACTGCATGTTCATCAAAGGGAAAAATCTACCAAGAGAACGAACATCTGTGCCCCAAATGCAAGGGCACCCAAATTCATAAAAGAAACTTTACTAAAGCTCAAAACACACAATGAACCCAACACAATAATACTGGGAGACTTCAACACCTCACTCTCACCAATGGACAAGTCATTGAAACAAAAACTAAACAGAGACACAGAAAAACTAATAGAGGTTATGAACCAAATGGATCTAACAGAAATCTACAGAACATATCACCCTAAAACAAAAGAATATACCTTCTTCTAGCACCTCATGGAACCTTCCCAAAATCAACCATATAATCGGTCACAAAACTAGCCTCAACTGATACCAGAAGATTGAAATTGTCCTATGCATTCTATCAGATCACCATGGTCTAAAACTGGTCTGTAATACCAACAGAACAACAGAAAGCCCAAATACATATGGAAACTGACCAACACTGTACTCAGTGATAAATTGGTCAGGGAAGAAATAAAGGAATTAAAGAATTCCCAGAATTCAATGAAAATGAAGGCACAACATACCCAAACTTATGGGACACAATGAAAGCAGTGCTGAAAGGAAAATTCATAGCACTATGTGCTCTGGTAAAGAAGCTGGACAGATCTTACACACTAGCAACCTAACAACACACCCAAGAGCTCTAGAACGAACAGAAGCAAACACACCCAAGAGGAGAAGGCATGAAATAGTCAGTCTCAGGGCTGAAATCCACCAAGTAGCAACAAAGAGAACTATACAAAAAATCACCAAAATCAAAGGCTGACTCTTTGAGAGAATCTACAACATAGATAAACCACTAGACAAACTAACTAAAGGGCTCAGAGGCAGTATCCAAATTAACAAAATCAGAAATGAAAAGGTCGACATAACAACACAAACAGAGGAAATTCAAAAAAATCAACAGATTCAACTACAAAAACCTATATTCAACCAAACTGGAAAATCTAGATGAAATAGATGATTTTCTAGACAGATACTACATTCCAAAGTTAAATCATGAGTAGATAAACTATCTAAGCAGGCCCATATCCCCTAAGAAAATTGGAGAAATCATTAAAAAACCTCACAACCAAAAAGAAAAAAAAGGTCAGGGCCAGATGACTATTATGCAAAATTCTACCAGACCTTGAAAGACCTAATACCAATATTTCTCAAACTATTCCATGAAATAGAAACAGAAGAAATACTACATAATTCATTTATGAAGTCACAACTATATAATACCCAGCCTCACAAGGACCAAACAAGCAGCTGAAAGAGTTAGATACAGATATTTATACCCAACCAATTACCAGAAATTAGGGAAAAGTTGGAATTATCTGAGGAATATGGCCACCCTGTAGGAAGACCAGTAGTCTCAACTAACCTGAGCCCCTGAAATCTCTCAGACACTTGACCACCAACCAGGCAGCATACATCAACTGATATGAGGCCCCCAACACATATACAGCAGAGGACTGCAGGGTCTGGGTTCAGTCAGAGAAGATGCACCTAACCCTCAAGAGACTGGAGGCCCCAGGGAGTGGAGATGTCTGGTAGGGTGGGGGCATGGGGAGGGACATCCTTGTGGAGACAGGGGCTGCTGGAGAGGAGGTGAGGGATGTAGAACGGTCAGAGGGTGGACTGGGAGGGGGATAAAATCTGGAGTGTAAACAAAAAGGATTAATAATTTTTTAAAAAATAAAATAAAATTAGTTCGAGACAAATTTAAACTTAAGGGAAGTGTTTTTAATGTTGTTACTGTTTGAAACTTATTAGTCCAATGGCCTGTTCAGTCTGAGAACTAAAGTTCCTGTGTCCTCAGGATATCTCCCAAGGGATGCATGCCTCCTTAATCACCAAGAATTCCTTGTAAACATTCAATTTATTGTCAAGTTGTTTTGGTTTCCATAGAAACATCCCTCTTTCTGACAGTGACAGTGTAGAGTTAGTTGAGGTTTTTTTTAAAACACTGATGTGTTTCTGTGATTGACCAACATTTCTGCTCTTCATGGCCTTTATGACACTTCTTGTTCAGCAACCCCTAACTGTGCCAGCTGAATGAGAATTTTAAACACTATGGAATCTTTCTAAAGTGTAACATTGAATTCCTTCTTTTATTCTATCAGACACTTTAAAAAATAAATATGTGCATTTACATTAATTAAATTCTGAGGCCTGGGAATATTTCTCAATGCTGGATAACTTGTCTGGAAGGCCCTATGCTCAATTTTTCCTTAAAATTTCCTGTAAAGTGAATAACAAGTAATTAGTTCTCTGTAGATAAATATTTCCTTTTCAAAGGTGTGATATTCTTCTATGAAAGAAGAAATTTTGTGTGGTCATGCATGTACTGATGTGAAGGTATGTGTGCACATGTGTGTGTGCTCATGTACAGACCAGAGAAACTCTTAGGCTCCTTGGCCTTATCCACCTAATAAGTGTTTGTATCACACTTTAATATGTTATCTCTCACTACCCTAGATCTCGCCAAGTATGGTAGCCTATGATAGCCTGGATAATCACGAAGCCTAAGGATCCTTCTCTCTCCAAGCTTGGGATTTCAAAAGATCTTCCATGCTGTACTTTTTGTGTGGGTTCTCTGACTGAACTCAGATGTTCCTGCTTGTGCAGCAACCTGTTTACTAGTGAAGTGATCTTTGACAACAGCATTTTAAACGTCCTGCATTACAGCTTGCTTTCACCAGATTTCCAGCAACCCACACCACACATCCCTATTTTAAACTATTTGTGAAAGCTGTTGGATCATTTTACTCTTTATCTCATACTGTCTGAAATATAAATGTACTAGCATGATAAAAACATAATTGATCATTTTTTGCATAGTCTTCTTATTTCAAACTTACTATAAAACATTTTAATATATATGTATTTCTGTAAATCCTGTGCATTTCTGATATGTGACTCTTAGTTTCTATTAACATAAAAACACATTAACCTCATGAGTTATTTTAGGAGTCAGCTCTCTGATAGAAATTTACTCCTTCTAGGGAAGGAAATGTCCAAATATGCACCCTGAGAGTAGAACATGATTATGTGAGTATCATAACAAGTTTGTTTGCTCAATATTCTATATTTCTTTTACTTCAACTGATCAGTGAGTCTTTTAAACTGTTAAAAAATTTATATTTCACAAATTACATCTTGACTACAGTACCCCCATGATTCTCCTCCCAGTCCCTGCCCTACTTCCTCTGTCCTCATCCACTCCTCCTCAGTTTCTCTTCACAAATGGCAAGCCTCCCACAGATATCAACTAAACATGACATATAGATTGCCGTACAACAAGGCACCTGTCCTTGTGTTAAGTCTGGATGGGGCAACACAGTAAGAAAAAGGATTTGAGAAGCAGGCAAAAGAGTCAGACATAGTCATTGCTCCCACTGCTAGGAGTCCTGTAAGAAGATCAAGCTATACAACTGTAGCATACATGCAGAGGAAAATTTATTCTTTTTTGAGATTATAAAATTGCATCATTTCTTCTTTCCTATCCCTCTCTTAAAAACACTATGTTAATGCAAACCAATATTAGCTTTGTCCTCAGCATTCTATATATATACATTCAGATCTATAGTCTTTTACACAGGTGGCTTCCAATTGTTGTAAAATGATTTACCCAGAATGTTTTATGCATTTTAGTACTGAACTAATAAGTCTAATAATACAAAACTATAGCTATGGAAATCAGAAATTAATATATAATTGGGAGTTACATACAAAGAAGGTAGATATTCATCTGGGACAAGAAGAATCATCTCTACTTTCCCTAAGATATGCCTGAGCTGACTGCTTGGAGAATGGCGGAATATAAACTTTATTGATACAATTTAGTAACGAGACCTACTTTCCTAGATGAGTATCCTGACCACTATAATCTTTAATACCATAGTTAGCCAAAATCGAACCAATTCATAAGACTCTTTGTAACAAGGCCAAGAACTTAAAGCCAAACCAAGCAGTTCTCAAGAGATGCTTAATTACTCACAGGTGTCGTTGCTAAGCAACCACTTCACCTCCTGCTTCTGTTGCTTTACCTAAGTGTGGTACTCTGTTCTCTCTATTTAGTGAATGTTAAAAAGAGACAGAGAAGTGCTGTATAAAGAATTTATTTTAAACCAGGTGGAAATAGAAGTTTAGCAAAAGAGGCTAAACTTTAAGTTTTGAACTAGAAGACATTCAGCACATTTTTAACATGCCCCACCACCAACCCTGCTACTGTCTCTGGTTTGAAAGATTTATTTTTAGAGAACAGATTTTTTTAGGACAGAATTTCAATAAGAAAGAAGGGATTGTTGGAAGAAATGGTACAATACTTGGATTCATAAATGGCTACAAGCAGATGTGCCAGACAGCAGGATCAGTGGTCTAAGCAACCAGACACCCACTCAGGAGTCTTTATAGTTGTAGGCCCCTGCTATCTTAGTAGACATGGAAAAGACAGTAATTTCTAAAAATATTACCCAAGCTTACTTAATGCAGGTTAATACTCACATGCTTTCTTTGATTGGTAATCACTAATTGCTGATCTTGGTTTTACAATCTTAAATGTTTCCTGATAAGAACTTACTTCTTCTTGCTTAAATTATGAATAACTAGTCAACAATTAAGGCCCTGATCTTGATTCTTAAAATTCCAATGTAATTCCTTTGCTGTTTCTGCATGTCATTTCACCAATAATTATTATGTTTCCCCATGACCTCAAAATAATTAAAATTAACAGAGCAATTGTTCTTTGAAGTGATCTGATGAAATGGATTTTTTAGTACATTCAATATCAATAAGTTAGTCCACGCTGTGCCCTTCCTGTAAGGTAACTTTCCTGATTCCGTATCTAAACACACTGCCCTGGGATAACAAAAGCAATGTATACCAGAATAAGTATTGCTCAAATTGGCATCTATACTTTTCTATATACCAATTTAAAAAATAGCTTATTTATTTATTTATTTTGCCACCTAAACAAATGATATCTGTCTACCTCACAACTGGCACCATCACAATACCACGGAGAATTGTTTTCTAAGTCTTAATCTGCTTGCCCTGAGAGAATATAAGTGTGGGCATTCCTTATAATTTTCAGATGATTATAGACTCACTGCTTTTCTATATTAACTAAAGACAAATGGTGAACTACTGTGCAGAAAACTCCTTAAATTTTGATTTACCTTATGTTTCAGACCCTCCAATTTTCTTTCATATTCCAAGATATTCTGTATTACATACATATATTAAAACATCTGCTCAACTGTTTTATAAGTTTATTAGATACTACTTGCAAATTTGATCTAGCAAATGTTATAGTCTGTTTTTATTTATATTTGTGCCCATGGATTTGGACATTACAACTAAAAATAGTATAAAATTTACTGAAAATGCAGATAAAAGAAAAAAGAGGAGACCTTCTTTCCAACAAAATAATGGTTTACTGTTTAATTAAATCAGTATGAATAAAATTCTTAAGTATATATATATAAAAAACTATAGACATCTGAATATATTCTACAATAGAATTATTTCTCAAATAATTCTGAGTTCAAAACATGAAGATATATATATATGAATATATATATGTTCTGAAAATTTAAGTTTTTTCAGTATCTTATAGTAACATAGTTATACATTATACATTTTATATATAGTTTTATATTATATATAATAAAATACCTCTATTATATAAAACATAGTAATATGTGCTATACTAGGTGTTTGTGATATATTTCTTATCTGATATATATATATATATGTATATTAGATTTTAGATTTAATGTCAGTAAAAATCATTTTGACATAACTTTTAAACAACCTAGCCTATAGAAAATAACCTTGCTTACAGAGCAATAGTGATAAAAACTGCATGGTATTGGTACAGAGACAGACAGATAGACCAATGGAACAGAATTGAAGACTCAGAAATGAACCCACACACCTATGGTCACTTGATTTTTGACAAAGGAGCCAAATCCATCCAATGGAAAAAAGATAGCATTTTCAGCAAATGGTGCTGGTTCAACTGGAGGTCAACATGTAGAAGAATGCAGATCGATCCATGCTTATCACCCTGTACAAAGCTTAAGTCCAAGTGGATCAAGGACCTCCACATCAAACCAGACACACTCAAACTAATAGAAGAAAAACTAGGGAAGCATCTGGAACACATGGGCACTGGAAAAATTTCCTGAACAAAACACCAATGGCTTATGCTCTAAGATCAAGAATCGAAAAAATGGGATCTCATAAAACTGCAAAGCTTCTGTAAGGCAAAGGACACTGTGGTTAGGACAAAATGGCAACCAACAGATTGGGAAAAGATCTTTACCAATCCTACAACAGATAGAGGGCTTATATCCAAGATATACAAAGAACTCAAAAAGTTAGACCGCGGGAGACAAATAACCCTATTAAAAAATGGGGTTCAGAGCTAAACAAAGAATTCACAGCTGAGGAATGCCGAATGGCTGAGAAACACCTAAAGAAATGTTCAACATCTTTAGTCATCAGGAAATGCAAATCAAAACAACCCTGAGATTTCACCTCACACCAGTGAGAATGGCTAAGATCAAAAACTCAGGTGACAGCAGATGCTGGCGAGGATCTTGGGAGAAAGAGGAACACTCCTCCATTGTTGGTGGGGTTGCAGACTGGTACAACCATTCTGGAAATCAGTCTGGAGGTTTCTCAGAAAATTGGACATTGAACTGCCTGAGGATCCAGCTATACCTCTCTTGGGCATATACCCAAAAGATGCCCCAACATATAAAAAAGACACGTGCTCCACTATGTTCATCGCAGCCTTATTTATAATAGCCAGAAGCTGGAAAGAACCCAGATGCCCTTCAACAGAGGAATGGATACAGAAAATGTGGTACATCTACA
This sequence comes from Rattus rattus, assembly GCF_011064425.1. Taxonomy (NCBI): domain Eukaryota; kingdom Metazoa; phylum Chordata; class Mammalia; order Rodentia; family Muridae; genus Rattus; species Rattus rattus. The sequence goes on from NC_046158.1 coordinate 59,584,514, forward strand.
CAATGGAATATTACTCAGCTATCAAAATCAACGAGTTTATGAAATTCGTAGGCAAATGGTTGGAACTGGAAAATATCATCCTGAGTGAGCTAACCCAATCACAGAAAGACATACATGGTATGCACTCATTGATAAGTGGCTATTAGCCCAAATGCTTGAATTACCTTAGATGCCTAGAACAAATGAAACTCAAGACGGATGATCAAAATGTGAATGCTTCACTCCTTCTTTAAAAGGGGAACAAGAATACCCTTGGCAGGGAAGAGAGAGGCAAAGATTAAAACAGAGACTGAAGGGACACCCATTCAGAGCCTGCCCCACATGTTGCCCATATATATACAGCCACCCAATTAGACAAGATGGATGAAGCAAAGAAGTGCAGAAGTGTAGATCGCTCCTGAGAGACACAGCCAGAATACAGCAAATACAGAGGCGAATGCCAGCAGCAAACCACTGAACTGAGAAAAGGACCCCCGTTGAAGGAATCAGAGAAAGAACTGGAAGAGCTTGAAGGGGCTCGAGACCCCATATGCACAACAATGCCAAGCAACCAGAGCTTCCAGGGACTAAGCCACTACCTAAAGACTATACATGGACTGACCCTGGACTCTGACCTCATAGGTAGCAATGAATATCCTAGTAAGAGCACCAGTGGAAGGGGAAACCCTGGGTCCTGCTAAGACTGAACCCCCAGTGAACTAGACTGTTGGGGGGAGGGCGGCAATGGGGGGAGGGTGGGGAGGGGAACACCCATAAGGAAAGGGAGGGGGGAGGGGGATGTTTGCCCTGCCCAGAAACCGGGAAAGGGAATAACACTCGAAATGTATATAAGAAATATTCAAGTTAATAAAAAAAAGAAAAGAAAATAACCTTGCAAGTTATCATTTAAGTGATTTAAGACCTAATCTTAAGCAATTTCTTTCATGTTCTGTGCAAAGAAAATCCTGTTCAAAGAAGCTTGCAAAATTCACATGAAACATTTTGTCTTAGCTTTTACACTGTGTAAATCTCCTGTCAGGAATAGTTCTCAAAACAAAAAGCCTCAAATGTTGTTGCTAACTCAGCACTTCCCACAAGATTTAACCACGGTTCTTCAATTAACGCAAAAACTGATAATACAGTAAGAACTAATTTTTGTAAAACTCTTAACAGTGTTAACCTGCAGGAATCCTTCAGGAGACTCTGTGTGTCTTGGTAGGCCCTCTCTCCATCCGACCAGTATCAGCTTTGCTCTGTCACAGAATAATTTTGACAGGACCATGAAATGTTAAGGAGCATCTTTAAAGCATTCAGAATTTTCTTAACATGGTTGGGACACAAAACATGCGAAACACAGAAAAATGTTTTATTGATACCTAATTTGAAATATTTCTCATTCTTGGATATGTGGTTTTAAAAATATGATAAAATCTTGGTTAGAATAAAGAAAATGCATAGACTTTGAATTAGCTTAGCGATAGGTATATCTGGTAAGATGTTACTGTAACAAGATGTGAAAATTAATTGTTCCTTTCTCAGTTAAATCAAAATGACTTGGAAATGATTTATGATGTGGGAGTAAATGTTGACGGAACTAGGTGTTAGCACATAAAGCTGTAAGAAGAGTATTTGCATGCTCAGATAGGGACTAACCATGCCCATCAATCTTTGCATCCTTCCCTGTATCAACTGTAATTAATAAATGCAATGGTGCAGGACAAAAGGCTTTTACTGTACTCATTTTATATTATCGATATTCAACAAAGACAATATAAACATGCCTACTCATCTGTCAGATAGATTCAGGGTGACATAAAGTGTTTGCCAAAATATGCATCCCATGGGTATAACTACAGCTACTGTCACATAATTCAGATTCTTAATGCAAGACTTGGCACAGGTAGGTCTTTTTCAGGGAAGCAGAGAGTGAGAATATACATTACATGCAATGGTTTTATGATGGATGGCGTAAAATGAAGTGGCTTTTGCATTATTCTGCAGCACTTGAAAGTCAGAACTGAATAGCAATTATCATTAGCATGTACAACATCCCCAAACCTTTCACCTTTTCAGCAACAGGCCCAAACATACTATTAATTGCATTAATTTATGTATTTCATGTTACAGCAAAATTGACATAGAAAATATAGTAATATACTTCCATATCTTATAATATATGCAACTATTGTGGTCCAGCAAAGTGAATGCATGGATTTATCTTATATTGGGAATGGTATATTATACCCACCCTTTAGTCTTGCTATCAGTCAGTTGATAGTTCCTGTGTTTATATAATTTCATTTTAGCTTTAGATTTAGATTTTATTTCTTTACAAATTTGACTTGATACTGACATAGCATGACATCTGCTCATTTAAGTATTTTTATTTTCATTTTCAACTAGTGTGAATGCTTGCTTACATATATGCTTTTCAATTCATCTCTTTGAAGGAGAAGCCATTCTAATATACCTTTTACAATCATAGGATTAAAATTCAAAAGGCTATTAAATTTAATTTTTTATAGCCTTCGTGTATCTCTCAACTATCTTTAGCAAATCTACATTTTTACAATAGATGGCAATGAATAAAGAAATTTACAGTTGTTCAATATTCATGTAAAGTACATAGGACTTTGAAAAATATGAATATATTCATACTAATCAAAGGAAATATTTACAAAGATGATATCTCAATTCTAAACATCTATGCCCCAAACACAATGACAGTTATGTTTGGGGCATAGGTTACTAAAAATTACTAAAAATTACTAAAATTAATTACTAAAAATTAATTTACACATTGAACTACACACATTAAAAGTGGGAGACTTCAACATCCCACTCACCAATTGACAGGACATCCAGACAAAAACTAAACAAAGAAACAAGGAAACTAGTAGATATGAATGAAATATACCTAAGAGACAACTATAGAATACTTAACCACAAACACAAGAATGTTCTTTCTCACAACCTCATGGGTACTTCTTCAAAATTGACCATATAGTCAGTCACAAAGCAAGCCTCCACAGATATAAGAAAATTAAACTTGTATCTTATCAAACCACCATGGATTAAAGTAGGACTTAATAACAACAGAAACACTGGTAACCCTACAAACTCTTGGAAATTGAATAACTTTCTACTCAATGATCTCTTGGTCAAGAAGAAATATAAAAAGAAATTAAAATGGAGGCACAAAATGCCAAAATTATGGACACAATAAAGACAGTACTAAGAAGAAAGTTTATAGAACTAAGTCCTCTATAAAGAAATTAGAAATTTCTCATATCTGCAATTTAATAGTCCACTTGAAAGCTCTAGGAAAAAAAAAGAAGCAGGAACACAATAAAGGAGTTGAAGGCAGGAAATAAAGGAAATCTGTGTTGAAATCAATTTGTAAGAAACAAAAAGAACAATACAAAGAAGCAACAAAAACAAGAGCTGTTTCTTTAAGAAGATCAACAAGGGTCTGAAGAGATGGCTCAGAGGTTAAGAGCACTGGCTGCTCTTCCAGAGGTTCTGAGTTCAATTCTCAGCAACCACATGGTGGCTCACAACCATCTGTAATGGAATCTGAGCCCTCTTCTGATGTGTCTGAAGATAGCTACAGTGTACTCATATACACAAAATAAATAATTCTGGAAAAGAAGAGAAAATAGTTTAAAACAAAAAAAGAAGATCAACAAGATAGACAAACCAGTAGCCAAACTAACCAAGAGATAGACAGTATCCCAAAAAATAAACTCAGAATGAAAAGGGAGACATAACAACTGACACTAAGGAAGTTCAAATAATCATGAAGTCTTACTTCAAAAACCTGTACTCCACAAAATAATAAAATCTTAAAAAATGGATTATTTTCTAGACAGTTACCACTTGATAAAGCTAAATCAAGATGAGGTAAACTAAAGTTTCATAACCCCTAAAGAATAAAAGCAATAGTTAAAATCCCCCCAAAAAGCACAGGGTCTAATGATTTGGGTGCAGAATTCTACCAATCTATAGAGAAAGAGCTAATTTCAATATTCTTCAAATTATTCCACAAAATAGAAACAGAAGGAACACTGCCAAACTCATTCTATGAAGCCATATCACCCTGATACTTAAACCACACAAAAATTCAACAAAGAGAACTTCAGATTGATTTCTCTTATGAACATTGATTCAGAAATACTCAAAAAAAATGAAAATTAGTGAATCTTGGAATACATCAAAGACATCATCAATCACGATCCAGTAAGCTTCATCCAAGAGATGCAGGGATGGTTCAATATATAAAAATCCATTAAGAGGGCTGGAGAGATGGCTCAGTGGTTAAGAGCACTGACTGCTCTTCCAGAGGTCCTGAGTTCAAATCCCAGCAACCACATGGTGGCTCACAGCCATCTGTAATGGGATCTGATGCCCTCTTCTGGTATGTCTGAAGACAGCTACAGTGTACTCATATATATTAAATAAACATTTAAAAAAATCCATTAAGATAATCCACCATACAAACAAACTGAAAGAAAACCTTCACATGATTATTTTAGACACTGAAAAGAATCTTTTTTTAAAAATAAAATCCAACAGTCTTTTATGTTAAAGGTATTAGAGAAATCAAGGATACAGGGCACATACCTAAACATATTCAAAGCAATACACAGCAAGCCATAAGCTGACATAAAAATAAATGGAGAGAAACTTAAGCCTTTCTGCTAAAATCAGGGACAAGACAAGGCTGACTTCTTTCTCCCTGTCTATTCAATGAAGCCAGAGCAATAAAACAACTAAAGGGAATCCAAGGGATACATACTAGAAAGGAAGAAATTAAACTATCATTCTATGCAGATGATATTGTAGTATAGATAAGTGACCCCCTCATCAATTGTCCAGAGAACTCCTACAGCTGATAAACACCTTCAGCAAATTAACTGGATACAAAATTAACTCAAAGAAATCAGTACCTCTCATTTATACAAATGATATGTGGACTGAGAAAGAAATTATGGAAACTACACCTTTTCCAATAGCTACAGATAATACAACATATATTGGTATAACTCTTTTCAAGAAAGTGAAAGATCTGCATGACAAGAATTTCAAGTCTCTGAAGAAGAAATTAGAAGAAAATATCAGACGATGGAAAGGTCTGCCATGCTCATGGATAGGTAGGATTAACATAAGTGGCCATTTTACCAAAAGCAAGCTAAAGATTTGTGCAATCCCCATCAAATTTCCAGCACAATATTTTATAGACCTTGGAAGGACCATTCTCAACTATAGAAAAACAAAAAATACAGGATAACCTAAAGAATCCTGAACAATAAAAGAACTTCGGGAGGAATCAGCATCTCTGAGCTCAAGCTGTACCACACAGCAATAGTGATTAAAAACTGAATGGCATTGTTAAAGAAACAAACAAGTGGATCAACTGAATTGAACCAAGACCCAGAAATAAACACACACACACCTATGGACATTCCATTTTTTTTATAAAGAAGCCCAAACCATACAATGAAAAAATGAAAGCATATTTAACAAATGGGGCTGGACTAACTGGGTTTCTACATAGGGAAGAATGAAAATAGACCTGTAATTTTCACCCTGCATAAAACTCAACTCCAAGTAGTTTAAGGACCTCAACATAAAACTGTATTCACTGTATCTCATTGACGAGAAAGTAGGAAATATCCTTAAATACATTGGTTCAGGAGACAAGACCATGAACAGAAAACCAATGGCTCAGGCTCTAAGATCAACAATTGGTAAATAGGACCCCATGAAACTACAATGATTTTTGTAAGGCAAAGGACAATAGGACGATCAGCAGCACAAAGAATGGGGAAAGATTTCACCAACCCTATATATGACAAAGGCCTTATATCCAAACTATACAAAGAACTCAAGAAGTTAGACCGCAGGGAGACAAATAACCCTATTAAAAAATGGGGTTCAGAGCTAAACAAAGAATTCACAGTTGAGGAATGCCGAATGGCTGAGAAACACCTAAAGAAATGTTCAACATCTTTAGTCATAAGGGAAATGCAAATCAAAACAACCCTGAGATTTCACCTCACACCAGTGAGAATGGCTAAGATCAAAAACTCAGGTGACAGCAGATGCTGGCGAGGATGCGGAGAAAGAGGAACACTCCTCCATTGTTGGTGGGGTTGCAGACTGGTACAACCATTCTGGAAATCAGTCTGGAGGTTCCTCAGAAAATTGGACATTGAACTGCCTGAGGATCCAGCTATACCTCTCTCTTGGGCATATACCCAAAAGATGCCCCAACATATAAAAAAAAGACACGTGCTCCACTATGTTCATCGCCAGCCTTATTTATAATAGCCAGAAGCTGGAAAGAACCCAGATGCCCTTCAACAGAGGAATGGATACAGAAAATGTGGTACATCTACACAATGGAATATTACTCAGCTATCAAAAACAACGAGTTTATGAAATTAAATGAGGCAAATGGTTGGAACTGAAAAATATCATCCTGGGTGAGCTAACCTAATCACAGAAAGACATACATGGTATGCACTCATTGATAAGTGGCTATTAGCCCAAATGCTTGAATTACCCTAGATGCCTAGAACAAATGAAACTCAAGACGGATGATCAAAAATGTGAATGCTTCCTCCTTCTTTAAAAGGGGAACAAGAATACCCTTGGCAGGGAAGAGAGAGGCAAAGATTAAAACAGAGACTGAAGGACCACCCATTCAGAGCCTGCCCCACATGTTGCCCATATATATACAGCCACCCAATTAGACAAGATGGATGAAGCAAAGAAGTGCAGAAGTGTAGATCGCTCCTGAGAGACACAGCCAGAATACAGCAAATACAGAGGCGAATGCCAGCAGCAAACCACTGAACTGAGAAAAGGACCCCCGTTGAAGGAATCAGAGAAAGAACTGGAAGAGCTTGAAGGGGCTCGAGACCCCATATGTACAACAATGCCAAGCAACCAGAGCTTCCAGGGACTAAGCCACTACCTAAAGACTATACATGGACTGACCCTGGACTCTGACCTCATAGGTAGCAATGAATATCCTAGTAAGAGCACCAGTGGAAGGGGGAAGCCCTGGGTCCCACTAAGACTGAACCCCCCAGTGAACTAGACTGTCGGGGGGAGGGCGGCAATGGGGGGAGGGTGGGGAGGGGAACACCCATAAAGAAGGGGGGGGGAGGGCTTAGGGGGATGTTTGCTCGGAAACCGGGAAAGGGAATAACACTCGAAATGTATATAAAAAAAACTCAAGTTAATAAAAAAAAAAAAAAAAAAGAAAAAGAAAGAAAAGTAGAGAATGGAGAGAATAGAAATTCTCAACAGACAAATCTCAAATGGCCAAGAAACACAAAGAAATGAGGGGTAACCCAGAAGGGGAATATCATTTGAATGTCAATGAATAAAATGATTACAAAAAGGAGAAAAGTGGACAAAAAAATTTTAGTGAAAAGAATAAAAAAGAAAAGAAAAAAGAAAAAAGAAAAGAAGTCATCAGGGAAAAGGGAATCAAAACAACTCTCAGGGAAGACCAAGAGGGAATCGCACAGTGCCAACTGTGCCTGAGGGGTGCAAGGACCTACAGGAGCAATCAGGGGCAGGACCCTTTGATTCCTGCCTGCCCCTAGAGCTGGAAGACCGTCTTCAGGAGTGCTGACACACCAGACACACCTGAAATCAGAGCACCTGTTCTCAGGAAAGGCTGAAAATAAATCAGGAAAACAGTTCTACAGGAGTGCTGACACAGAGGCCTACAGCAGGGTCAAGTCACTCTCAGAAACAGAAAGACAAGCAAACATAAGAGACAACCCAGAAGAAGAAAGTGAAGCCTCCCAAATTAAGGGGCCAGTAAATATATTCAACAAAATTATAGAAGAAAACTTCCCTAACCAAAAGAAAGAGATGCCCATAAACATACAAGAAGGCTATAGAACTCCAAATAGATTGGACCAGAAGAGAAATTCCTCCCATCACATGATAGTTAAAACACCAAATGAACAAATCAAAGAATATTAAAACCAGTAAGGGGAAAAGGTTTAAGTGACATATAAAGGCAGACCTATAAGAATTACAACAGACTTCTCACCAGAGACTATGAAAGCAGAAGATTCTGGACAGATGTCATACAGACCCTAAGAGAACATAAATGCCAGCCCAAGTTACTGTATCCAGCAAAACTTTCAATTAACATAGATGGAGAAACCGAGACATTCAATGCCGAAACCAAATTTGTGCAATATCTTTCTATAAATCCAGCCCTACAAAGGATAATGGAACACTCCAACACAAGGAGAGAAACAACATCATACAGAGAGCAAGAATATAATTTACTTTCTATGAAACCAAAAGAGAGACAAACAAACATAACTCCAACTCTAACGATGAAAAGAACAGGAAGCGACAATCACTATTCCTTAATGTCTCTGAACATCAACATACTTAAAAAGACATAGACTAAAAGACTGGATACATAAAGAGGACGCAGCATTTTGCTGAATACAGGAAATACACCTCAGAGACAAAGACAGACACTACCTCAGAGTAAATGGCTGGAAAAAAAACTTTCCAAGCAAATGGCCCAAAGAAACAAGCTGGAGTTGCCATTCTAATATCAAATAAAATTGACTTTCAACCAAAAGACATTAAAAGAGATAAGGACAGACACTTCATATTCATCAAAAAAAAAAATCCACCAAAATGAACTCTCAATCCTAAATATCTATGTTCCAAATACAAGGGCACCTACATTCATAAAAGAAACTTTACTAAAGGTCAAAGCACACATTGCACCTCACACGATAATACTAGGAGATTTCAATACCACACTCCCATCACTGGACAGATCATGGAAACAGAAATTAAACAGAAATGTAGAGAAACTAACAGAAGTTATGAAGCAAATGTACTTAACAGATATTTACAGAACTTTCCATCCTAAAACAAAAGGATATACATTCTTCTCAGCACCTCATGGAACCTTCTCCAAAATTGAACATATAATCAGTCACAAAACAGGCCTCAACAGATACAGGAAGATAGAAATAATCCCATGCATCCTATCAGAACACCATGCTCTAAGACCAGTCTTCAAAAACAACAATAATGACAGAAAGCCCACATATACATGGAAGTTGAATAATGCTGTACTCAGTGACAACATGGTCAAGGAAGAAATAAAGAAATTAAAGACTTTCTTAGAATTAAATGAAAATGAAGATACAACATTCCCAAACTTTTGGAACACAACGAAAGTGGTACTTAGAGGAAATCTCATAGTTCTGAGTGCCTGCAGTAAGGAACTGGAGAAAGCATATGTTAGCAGTTTGACAGTGCACCTAAAAGCTCTAGAACAAAAAGAAATAAATAAACCAAAAAGGAGTAGAAGGCAGGAAATAATCAAACTCAGAGCTGAAATCAACCAAGTAGAAAGGAAAAGGACTATACAAAGATTCAACAAAATCAGGAGCTGGTTCTTTGAGAAAATCTACAAGATAGATAAACCCTTAGCCACACTAACCAGAGGGCACAGAGAGTATGTTCAAAATTAGAAATGAAAGGGAAGACATAAAAACAGAATCTGAAGGAATTAAAAAAATCATCAGATCCTACTACAATGCCTATATTCAACAAAACTGGAAAATCTAGAGGAAATGGACAATATTCTAGACAGATACCAGCACCAAAGGTAAATCAGGAACAAATAAACCATCTTAATAACCCCATGACTATTAATGAGATAGAAGCAGTTATTAAAAGTCTCCCAACCAGAAAGAGCCCAGGTTCAGATAGGTTCAGTGCAGAATTCTATCAGACCTTCATAGAAGACCTCACACCAATACTATTCAAACTATTCCACAAAATAGAAACAGACAGAGCACTACAAAATTCCTTCTATGAAGCCACAATTACTCTTATACTGAAAGCACACAAAGACCCAACGAAGAAAGAGGACTTCAGACCGATTTCCCTTTTGAATATCGATGCAAAAATTCTCAATAAAATTCTTGCAAACTGAATCCAAGAACACATCAAAACACTCATCCATCATGATCAAGTAGGCTTCATCCCAGGGATGCAGGGATGGTTTAATATATGAAAATCCATCAATGGAATCCACTATATAAACAAACTCAAAGATAACAACCACATGGTCATTTCATTGGATGCTGAAAAAACATTTGACAAAATTTAACACCCCTTCATGATAAAAATCCTGGAAAGATCAGGAATTCAATGTCCATATCTAAACATAGTAAAAGCAATATACAGCAAACCAGTAGCTATCATGAAACTAAATGGAGAGAAACTTGAAGCAATCCCACTAAAATCAGGGCCTAGACAAGTCTGCCCACACTCTCCCTACTTATTCAATACAGTACTCAAAGTCCTAGTCACAATAATCAGATAGCGAAAGGAGGTCAACAGGATACAAATTGGAAGGGAAGAAATCAAAATATATCACTATTTGCAGATGATATGACAGTGTACATAAGTGATCCCAAAATTTCCACCAGAGGACTACTTAACCTGATAAACAACTTCAGCAAAGTGTAAGGGTATTAAATTAATTCAAACAAATCAGTAGCCTTCTGCTACTCAAAGGATAAACAGGCTGAGAAAGAAATTAAGGAAATGACACCCTTCACAATAGTCCCAAATAACATAACATACCTTTGTGTGACTTTAACCAAGCAAGTGAAAGATTTGTATAACAAGAACTTCAAATCTCTGAAGAAAGAAACTGAGGAAGATCTCAGAAGATGAAAAGATCTTCCATGTTCATGGATTGGCAGGATTAATATAGTAAAGATGGCCATTTTGTCAAAAGGAGTCTACAGATTCAATGCAATCCCCATCAAAATTCCTACTCAATTCTTTATAGAAATAGAAAGAGCAATCTGCAAATTCATTTGGAACAACAAAAAAACCAGGATAGCGAAAACTATACTCAATAATAAAAGAACTTTCTGGGGGGATCACCATCCCTGACTTCAAGCAGTATTACAGAGCAATAGTCATAAAAATTGTATGGTATTGGTACAGAGACAGGCAGACAGATCAGTGGAACAGAATTGAAGACCCAAAAATAAACCCATACACCTATAGTCACTTGATATTTGACAAAGGAGCTGAAACCATCTAATGGAAGAAAGATAGCATTTTCAACAAATGGTTCTGGTTCAACTGGCAGTCAGCATGTAGAAGAAGGCAAATCAATCCATTCTTATCACCATGTACAAAGGTTAAGTCCAAGTGTATCAAGGATCTTCACATCAAACCAGATACACTCAAACTAATAGAAGAAAAAGTGGGGAAGAGTCTCAAACACATGGGCACTGGGGAAAATTTTCCTGAACAAAACACCAATGGCTTATGCTCTAAGATCAAGAATCGACAAATGGGACCTCATAAAACTGCAAAGCTTCTGTAAGGCAAAACACACTGTCATTAGGACAAAATGGCAACCAACAGATTGGGAAAAGATCTTTACCAATCCTACATCTGACTGAGGGCTAATATCCAAAATATACAAAGAACTCAACAAGTTAGACTCCAGAGTGCCAAATAACCCTATTATAAAATGGGATACAGAGTTAAACAAAATATTCTCAGCTGAGAATTATCAAGTGGCCAAAAAGCACCTAAAGAAATGTTCAACATCCTTAATCATCAGGGAAATGCAAATCAAAACAACCCTGAGATTTCACCTCACACCAGTGAGAATGGCTAAGATAAAAACCTCAAGTGACAGCAGACGCTGGCGAGGATGTGAGAAAGATGAACACTCATCCATTGTTGGTGGGATTTCAAACTGGTACTACCACTCTGGAAATCAGTCTGGAAGTTCCTCAGAAAATTGGACATTTTACTACCTGAAGACCTAGCTATAACTCCTTTGGGCATATATCCAAAAGATGCTCCAACATATATCAAAGATACATGCTCTACTATGTTCATAGCAGCCTTATTCATAATAGCCCAAAGCTGGAAAGAACCCAGACGCCCTTCAACTGAGGAGTGGATTAAAATATGTGGTACATCTACACAATGGAGTATTACTCAGCTATCAAAAACAATGACTTCGTGAAATTCATAGGCAAATGGATGGAACTGGAAAATATCATCCTGAGTGAGGTTACTCAATCACAGGAAAACATACTTGGTATACACTCATTGATAAATGAACATTAGCCAAAAAGCTTGAATTACCCAAAATGCAATCCACAGATCACAGGAAACTCAAGAAGGATGACCAAAATGCAAATGCTCCCACTTCATCTTAAAATGGGGAAAAAGTATCCATAAGAGGGGATATGGAAGCAAAGTTTAGAGCAGCGACTCAAGGAATGGCTATTCAGAGCCTGACCCACATGTGGCTCATATATATACAGCCACCAAAACTAGGTAAGTTTGATGACACTAGAAAATGCATGCTGAAAGGCACCGGATATAGATCTCTCCTGGGAGACACATCCAGAGCATGTCCAATTCAGAGGTCAATGCTAGCAGCAAACTACCGAACTGATAATAGGACCCCCTTGGGGGGAATAAGAGGAAGTATTGAAAGATTTGAAGGAGCTTGCAACCCCATATAAATACCAATGCCAACCAACCAGAGTTTCCAGGGACTAAACCACTACCAAAAGACTATACATGGACTGACCAAGGGCTCCAACTGCATATGTATCAGAGAATAGCCTTGTTGGGGCATCAGGGGAAGGTGAAGCCCTTGGTCCTGCCAAGGTTGGACCCCCAGTGCAGGGGAATATGGGGGGCAATAAGGGGGATGTATAGGAGGAATACCCATATGGGGAGGGGGAGGGGAAAGAATGGGGCCCTATGAACAGGAATCTGGGAAGGGGAATAACCTTTGAAAAGTAAGTAAAGAAATAAATCTAATAAATATTAAAAAAAATCTCAGGTTCCATCTTTTTTTTATTGTATATTTTCTTTACATTCATTTCAAATGTTATACCCTTTCCTGATTTCCCCTGCGGTATCCCCTATCCATTACCCATCCACTTGCCTCTATGAGAATGTTCCCCCACCACTCACTCCCTCCTTCCCTCCTTCCCTCCCTCCCATCTCCCAGCCCTGGCTTTCCCCTGCATGGGAGCATTGAGCCTTCACAGGGCCAAGGGCCTGTCTGCTCACTGATGCTGATAAGGCCATCCTCTTCTACTTATGTGGCTGGAGCCATGGGTCTTAACCCCATCAGAATTGCTAAGACAATAACCTCAAGAGATACCAAATGCTGTCCAGGATATAGAGCAAGGGGATCAGTTTTTCATTGTTGCTGTGAGTGCAAACTTGTATAGTCACTATGGAAATCAATTTGGCGGTTTCTCAGAAAACTGGAAATAATTCTACCTCAAGACCCAGATATAAATCACAGGAGGTAGAGGGAGAGAGAAAGAGAGAAGGGGGAGGAATTGAAAAAAAAAAAAAGGGACAGACTCAGGTGAGGGAGGAGACAGGGGAGAAGTACAAAGGGACAGGAAATTGAATTGAGGTGTGTAGCACTGGGGGATGGGAAACTGGGGATAGCCGCTAGAAAGTCTCAGATACCAGGAAAGCAAGAGGCTTACAGGACCCAACAGGGATGACATTAGCTGAAATACCCAATAAAGGGGAGAAAGACTATAAAGACGATACCCAGAGGTTAAATATGGTCCCCAGTTTAGGAATGGGACCACTCACCTATCTCAAAAATATTAACAAAGAATTTTTCCTGCATATAGGAAATGCAGAGACAACAAGTAGAGGAAAGACTGAAGGAAAAGCCATCCAGAAATTGCCCAACCTAGGAATCCATCCGATCTGCAGCCACCAAACCCAGACACTATTGCTGACGCCAAAAAGTGCTTGCTGACTGGAGCCTGGTATGGCTGTACCCTGAGAGGCTCTGCCAAAGCCTGACAAATAAGGATGGGGATGCTCACAGCCAAATATAAGAGTAAGCATGAGGATCCTATAATGGAGGAGATAGGGTAAGGACTGAAGGAGCAGAAGGGATTTGTAACCCCATAGGAAGAACAATATTAACCAACTAGATCCCCCAGATTTCCCAGGAACTAAACCACCAACCAGAGAGTAAACATGGAGGGAACCCATGACTCCAGCTGCATATGTAGTAGAGGATTGCCTTATCTGTCATCAATGGTTGGGTAAACCCTTGGTCCTGTGGAGGCTTAGTGCCCCAGCATAGGGGAATGCTAAGGCAGTGAAGCAGGAGTGAATAGGTATGTGGGAGAGCACCCTCTCAAAAGCAGGGGGAGGGGGAAGGGATTGGGGTTTTGTGGAGAAGAAACTGGGAAGTGGGATAACATTTGAAACATAAATAAATAAAATATCCAATATAAAAAGAAAAAAAAGAAAAGAGGGATTTGGTTGATAGCAATCTGTGAAAGGAACCACCCTCACTTATTGCAAAACAAAGACATATTGGGTCAAACCATATTGATAGGATGGTGGAGGAAGAAAATAATAAACTGATCTAGTCAAATGTTCTTAATGCAAATAATTGTCTGATATTAGACAGAAATAATAAATCTGTCTTTGTATTATCTTGTCCTAAAGATGGATACTGGTGGTTGTTCATATTTAGGAAGACATGAAATTATCTCATTGTACAATAAAAATATTAATATCAAAAAAGACCCAACTATACAACTCCTGGGCACATACCCAAAAGAGCTTCAACATTTCATGAGCACACTTGGTAAACTATGTTTTTAGCAGCTTTATTCATAATAGCGAGAAACTGGAAACAACCTACATGTCCCTCAGCTAAAGAATGGATAAGGAAAATGTGGTTCATCTACACAATGGAATACTATTCAGCTACTTAAAATGAAGACAACATGAATTTTGTAGGCAAATGATGGAAGTTGAGAATATCATCCTGAGTGAGATAACCCCGTTCCAAAGGGACATACACAACTTATACTCAGTTATAAGTGCATATTGGCCGTAAAGTACAAGTACCATATTATACTCCACAGGCAGAAGCTAAACACGAAGGAAGGCCCAAATAAGGAAGCTTAAATCTCACTTAGAAAAGGGAATAAAATGTTCATAAGAGACAGATTGAGGGTCGGTTAACTGGGAGGGAAATGAATGGGAGGGGAATGGGGATTCAGGATCAGGTGTGGGGAAGGAGAGGAGAGATGGCTACATAGCCATTAAAATGAATGTAAACCTGCAACTAATTGGGGAGAGGAGGTAGGGGGCATCTCCAGGACTAGCCATGGCCTCTGACAAGAGATGTACCAAAGAGTCAATGGGGATGATCTTAGCTGTGACTCACTACATTTGGTATTTGGAGCTGGAAAGGTCACCTCCTGTAACCAGGCAGTAACACCAGAAGTGCAATAGAGACAGAAACCTATCCGCAAAACTTTCAGCCCCCAATGTATCCTGTCTAAAAGTAACGCAGGCACAGGGGAGGTAACAGAGACTGAGGGAATAGCCAACCAATAACTGACGCAAATTGAGACCCCTCCCATGGATAAGCACCAATCCCTAACACTACTAATGATACTCTGTTTTGTTTGCAAACAGGAGCAAGTTGTCCTCTGCAAGGCTCTACCCAGCAGTTGCCACAGACAGATTATAGACACCCACAGTGAAACAGTGAGTGGAGCTTGGGGATTCTTAAGAAAGAGTAGGAGGGAAGCAAGGCCCTGGGTTCGGGTCCCCAGCTCCCAAAAAAGAAAAAAAAAAAAAAAAAAAAAAAAAAAAAGAAAGAGTAGGAGGAAGGACTGTGGGTCCCAAAGTCGGTAGGAACTCCACGGGAAGACCAACACAGTCAACTAACCATCAACGTCGGGGCTTTCAGATTCTGAACCCCCAAAGAACATACATGGGCTGAACGAGGCCTCGCTGCACATATGTAGCAGAGGTGCAGATTGACTTTCACGCGGGTCCTGAACAAGGATAGCAGGGGCTATCCCAAAAGCTGTTGTCTATATGTGAAATATGTTCTCCTAACTGAGCTACCTTGTCTGACTTCAGTGGGAGAGAAAGCACCTAGCCTAGCAGAAATTTAAAGTGCCAGCCAGGGCTGGGGGGCGGTACTCAGGAGACTTCCACCCACCCAAAGAAGGAGAGGGGGAGATGGTAGGAGGAGGCTGAGGATTGTGGGAGGGGTGACCAAAAAGGGGACAGTGAGCGGGATGTAGAATGAATAAGTAAAAATAATAAATTAAAATTTTAAGAAATATGTATAGTTATACTTTAAAAAAACAACAAAGTTAATGCAGACTCTTTTGCATAATTCTGTATGGGTTACATGTCAGGAATCTTAAGTATAGAATCGTAAAAAACAGGTATTCATATATAACAAATTACTTTCAAAGCTTGTATTCATACCTCATATATTTTCATTTTGTGTAATATTAACATAATATATTAGCTTTCTACAAATATGATAGTCTTTACTGCTAGTTTGTAATGAATCACGGACATACAAAAGTACAAAGGAATCATGATCTGATTAAATTTCATTATATATGCACTCTGGTTCACAAGGGTTTGCATTCAACACTAAATCAATCATTTCTGGTTATTCATACATAATAGTGTTGTTACTCTTTACTAGTTATCAATCAAATTAAGAGGCATAAGTAAGTAGAAAAAAAGGTGAATCATAACCTATTTAAAGCAAATATCCTGTGTGTATTGTGTGTATTGTCTCCTTAACACTGAGACTATCTATTATTCTTGTCACCATTTCTTCAGACATGAAGATGAAATTTTATTTTTCTTGTTCATATTGAGTTGTCATATCAAAATGTCACAGCTATCTGTATCTAAAGTAGATTAATAAAATATGAAAATACCTGAGAATTCATTTTCCTCAGTTTGTAGATGGCTCCATTACTTATAACATATATTATAACCCTCGCTCTTTTGAATCAATCCTTCCTATTTAAAGGACCTGCAGTTTTTTTCAGATAAATGAATAATAACAAATGACTATGTTAAATTTGATTTATAAAATATTAAAATTTAATAGCTAAACTTTTCGCAAACTGTAAGACCATATTGCATTTATTTTTCTCTTAAATATATTTTGCCCATGTTAGAACAAAACTAACAAATTATTGTAAGCCATATTAGCAAAGAACAACTTTGGCTTTCTGGTTTTGTAGCAGATGGTAAATATTTAATAAAGGAATACCCCATACAGTCTCTGGTTATTAAATATAAGTCATTATGTCTTTTCAATATCCTCCCTGCTTATTCTCTGTGTTAGTGTCTAGGTAGTATGCTGTGACACAGATTAAAGAAATTTAATAATGCTATTTTCATGTGGAAGTCAAGAAGATGTAGTCCAGAAAAAGAGTTAATTTTATTAGCTCAACAAAAATGTTAAATTAAGAGTGACTTTATTAGGGGCTGGATTATTTTTCTCTGCATGTCAAAAGTTGGTCCAAATGGATCTATTAGTTAAAATTAATTTACTAAGTCCTAAATTAGTTTAGGTCTACTGTTGTCTGATTGAGAACATGTTGATAACTGAATGTCCCAATTTTAAAAAAGCTTCGTAGTTCCAAATAAAAGCAAATTATAAGAAAAATTTCAGAATAAAAGTGTATTTCATCATTTTAATATCTGGAGCAACCAAGAAATAGTGCTTTGCCTCCCCTTGAAGTACTGTCAATAAGGAATCGATAAAGGATCCAAAAGTGATCAACTCCAAGGTACATGAGCATCATCCCATGAATTAAACTCCATTTACAGGCCTAGCATGTGTGTGTTTTATGTGTTTTATGTTTTTATAATGCTTTCCGTGCTGCTAAAAGGGTACTCAAGCGCTTGTTGGTATAAACAATAGCTAATAAAAGACAAAGTGATTATTTCATAGTATATAGAGCAAAGTGTTAACACTGACATAAGTAGATCAATGTAATGCTCGGCTAAACAAATGATAAGCCCTGAATTCCTAATTAACTGCTGTAAGCATATTAACTTGTGCAGAAAACAACGGGGAAGACAAAGCAAGGATTTACAGTTTCTTTCATTTATTTAACAACTATCATTTTTCCATTTTTATTAAATTGGGTATTTCTTATTTACATTTAAAATTTTATTCCCTTTCCTGGTTTCCAGTCGATCAGCCCCCAGTCCCTCCCTCTCCCCTTTTAGATGGGTGTTTCCCTCCCCATTCAACACACCCCATTATCACCCCCCAACAATCCCCTACATGTGCCGGGTGGGGGGGTCCGACCTTGGCAGGACCAAGGGCTTCCACTTCCACTGGTGCCCCAACAAGGCTATTCACTACTACAACAACTATCATTTAACTGATTTTGTTCAGTAAGAGTTTTGTGTTTGTAATTCAACTTTCATCTCAGTGCTTGAGAATTAATGCTTCCTAACATGCCGCTGTCATATGATATTGCTAATCTCAGATGAACAAGTTTCTTTTAATATTTTAAATGATACTATTTTCAAATTATGACCTGGTGCTGAATTGTGAGGCCACTGTCACTCAATACACACATGTTCTAGCTCTAATCAACAGGATTTCTTCTATCCATTCCATTGCATACAGAAGTACTTGGGTGCTCCATGTTCATCATACTAATTTAACACTGAATCTAATAAATAATGTTTTAGACAAACAGTTGTTTGCTGAAAATGCTTTGATATGTGATATTGGCTTATACTAAGGAGCTATATTTATTTATAACATATCAATATAATGTATAAAATTTTCTGATAATTAAGTGAGACTGAAATCTCCTTTGAGAATAATGAGCTATTTATTTTAAATTCTGACCATGTTTTTTTTTTCATGAAAAATTGACCATTCATTTTATTTTAAGCTTGTGGTGACTGACAGATACAATGATGATTTATCCTGTGTAATCATACTTATCATGAGGAGTAACTGAAGCTCACAAAGCATTACCGAAAATGAAAGAAATTTTATCACTTCTATCTATCTATCTATCTATCTATCTATCTATCTATCTATCTATCTGTCTGTCTGTCTGTCTGTCTGTCTGTCTGTCTGTCTGTCTGTCTATTAATTTTATTTCTACACTCCGGATTTAATTCCCCTCCCTGTCCACTCCTGATTTAATTCCCCTCCCTGTCCACCTTCTGACTGTTCCATTTCCCATACTTCCTCCTTGCCCCCTCCCCCTGAGTCTCCATGATGATGCCCCCACACCACCCACCCCACCAGACCTCCACTTCCTGGGGCCTCCAGTCTCTTGAGGGTTAGGTGCACCTTCTCTGACTGCACCCAGACCCAGGAGTCGTCTGCTGTATATGTTTGGGGCCTCATATCAGCTGGTGTATGGTGCCTGCCTGGTGATCCAGTGTCTGAGAGTTCTCCGGGGTTGGGGTTAACTGAGACTACTGCTCCTCTTATAGGGTTGCCCTCCTCCTCAGCTTCCTCCAGCTTTTCCCTAATTCAACCAGAGGGATCAGCAGCTTCTATTCATTGGTTGGGAGCACATATCTGCATCTGACTCTTTCAGCTGCTTGTTGGGTCTTTTGGAGGTCAGTCATGATGGGTCCCTTTTTGTGAGCACACTATAGCCTCAGTAATGGTGTCAGGTTTTAGGGCCTCCCCTTGAGCTGAATCCCACTTTGATCCTGTTGCTGAACCTTCTTTTCCTCTTGAAAGGATAGTTCTGAGATATTTTAAAAGTTTTTATAATTTTGCAATGAAGTTGTCCTTGTTCAGTACTTCTGCATTTAAGATTACAAAGTTTCCACAGGATTCTTCATTGTAATTCTTTATTTTCATTGCATGTTTTCCATTACCAAATCAATGGTTTTGTCTACATAAAGCGTAACCTATACGTAACCAGCCTGGAACAATTCAGACATTTGAATTGTGTTCCCAGTAGTTCATTACTTTGATAAATGGCACTTTAATGTTCTTGCTCTGTTGGATTTTATGTAAATGTAATGAATCAGTTTGACATTTGATAATATTCAAAATATCACCATAAAATATTCTGAAAATATTACTGATATAAAACTGGTCTACAATACGATTTCTCTCTGGCTATGATGAATTGAGCTGATTTGACATCTCATGTAAAAGCAGCAGGTGCTTGGTATTTGAATTGCTTACTTTGATCAGACCTACTCTCTTTGGTACAAAGAAAAACAAACATAATTTCAAAGCATGATGAGTCCTGAGATGTGTATTTAGGTATACAATAATAATAGCTCATTTATATATCCATTAGCTTATACTTGGATGGAAAATATTGAATTTTAATATTATTCAGGGTCTTCTGTTTCTCCCTTAATATAAAAAATAAGTCTATTATGTTTAAAAATTTGGATCTATTTAAAATATTTTGTAAGTCCAAATTGGAGTTTTCAAAAATAATACTTCTTCATTTTATTAAATGAGATATATCATATACTATGGATTTATGCCAAATCTGTGAAATGGATTCAGAATATTTATTGAATCAAACAGTTTTGGGAAGAAAACGAGTATGTTGCTTCTGAACTGCACCCCAAAAAGAAAGATTGGGGTACATCCTCTCTAAAGAAAACAACCTTAGTTATTTAAAAAGACTACATTTACACTGGATTATTTATTTATAAATGAAACCAAGAACATATTGTTAATTGGTGTATCTAAGAACTGTGAGAAAACTATGGAAAGAGCTTGTACTACCTATTATTCTAGTGCTGTGGGAAAACACAATGATGAAGGAAACTGAGAAAAAGTATTTTGTCTTATGAATTTGTAGGCTCTGAAATATTGAGGTAAGTGTGGCTGTTGGTGGCAGACATGAGAACAAGAGAGGGTAGCTGAAAGCTCACATCTTGGACATAAAGAAGCAGAAAGAACTGGTCATAGAGACATTATAATATCAAACTACACCCCTAATAATGTACTTCCTCCAGCAAGGCTCCAGCAAGGCTGTGCCACCTAAACCTCCCAAAGTCGTGATGTAAACTGGGGACCAAGTGTCTGAATGCCCTAAAGGAAGAGATACATTTCCTATTGAAAACAGTAAAAAGCTTTAAAGTCTATGATTACCTGCATATGTAGGCTAAAAGACAGGAGGGGTAGAATACAATCTGGTACTCTTGTCTTTCACAAATAACATTATGTTACATATATCCTATCTAGCAATACGAGTTCTCTTGACAAAGTACTCCCCTAATGTTCATAAATAAAAATCTTTGGGGATAATATTACAGTTAAGATGAGTGATTGAAGAGCAGAGGTATAGTAGGGTAATTACACCTTTGAAGAAAGTTTTCGTGTTTTGTGGTAATGTAGATAACCATTACAGATTATGGCTGGCCTTCACAAGCTTGTAGGCTGAGAAAGTTAGATCTTCTTAGTATATCCATATGAAATTTGATTTAAGAGCATCAACTTAACCACTAGATATATAATATAACAGGACATAAAATTAAATGTCACATATTGATAAAACTCAAAAAATGTATGTGAATAGCTGTCCCAGTCTGTACAAATAAAAAGACAACTAACACATTCAGTGAGAATTCAGTTTGAATTGTATGCTTATAATGTTTACAATCATATGCAACAGTTATTTTTTAAAGAAGATCCCTTAAGAAATAAATGATAAAAATAGCAGACCGTGAAATAGAGTTGTTAATGTATGTCTACCAAAAGGGGGCATAATGGATATAGATCTATATCTATATAGCCATAAAACCCAGACAATGTTGATGAAGGCAAAAAGTACATGCTGACAAGAGCCTGAAATAGTTTGAGAGGCTCAGTCATAGCCTGACAAATACAGAGGTTTGTGCTTGCAGCCAACCATTAAACTGAGACCAGGGCCCCCAATGGAGGAGTTAGGGAAAGGAATGAAGGAACTGAATAGGTTTGCAACCCCAGAAGAACAACAATGCCCACCAACCAGAGCTCCCAGGGACTAAACCACTACCCAAAGACTACACATGGACAGACCCATGGCTCCAGCTGCATATGTAGCAGAGGATGGCCATGTTGGGCACCAATGGGAGTAGACGCCCTTGTTCTTGCTAAGTCTGGACTCCCCTATGTAGGGGAATGAAAGTGCTGGGAGGCAGGAAGGGGAGTTGGTTGGGGAGGGGAAAAACTCTATAGAAGAAGGGGGAAGTAGATGGGATAGAGGGCTTATGGAAGGGAAACCTGGAAAGGGAATAGCGTTTGAAATGTAAATAAAGATTATCCAATCAAAAAAAGAATGTGTTCCCAAGTCATAGAACCTTTGAATGTAGTCTCTGATAGAATATCTTGGTCTGTGTTTGACTTATTTCATAACTTTAGTTTGAAATGCAGAATAGAACAGAAATAAAATATAAGTACGGAATATACTCTAGAAAAATATGTTTGGCTCCATATTGATATCTTCCTGAAGAAAAATTTGATGCTAATGGAAAGAATAAAATTTAATCTATTCTTTCTTTCTTTAACTTCTCTTAACTTTGCATGAATGAGAAATATATGTTTGGTTGTGAACCTAGATTTTAATGGCTGAGCGAAGATATATTAATAATAATGTTTAAATAAATAAAAATGTTTAAAGAGGCCATGTTAATATCCTATTATAGAAACAGACATCAATATTGCAGCACAAAACAGGGATAGACATATGGTCTATGTTGGTAACATGGGCTATAGATATCAACAAGACCCCCAACAGTAGGGTCATAGACCCAGAGAGGGTCCTTGGTGACAACATGGACTTCTCACAGCAACATGGCCCATTTAAAGCAAACACGATTCTTTATTTCTTCTCTGACCCGGTGATCATTTTAAGTAGAGAATTGTTTAGTTTCCATGAATATGTAGGTTTTCTGTTGTTTCTGTTGATGCCCAACTTTAATCCATGGTGATTTGATAAGATGAATGGTGTAATTTCAATCTTCTTGAACCTATTGAGGCTTGCTTTGTGACTGATTATATGGTCAGTTTTGGAGAAGGCTCCATGAAGTTCTGGAAAGAAGGTACATTCCTTTGTGTTTGAGGGAATGTTCTATGGTTATCTGTTCTGTCCATTTGAGTTATAACTTCCATTAGTTTTGTTATTTTTTTGTTTAATTTCTGTCTCCATGTTCTGCTATTAATTGGTTTGTGTGTTCGTTGAAGTTTCCCACTATTAATATATGGGATGTGTCAGATCTGATGTGTGTTTAAGCTTTAGTAATGTTTCTTTTACAAATGTGGATACCCTTGCAATTGGGGCATAGATATTCAGAACTGAAATGTCCTCCTGGTGAATTTTTCCTTTGACGTGTGTGAAGTGTCTTTCCATGTAGCTATTGATAACTTTCACCTGAAAGTCTACTTTATTAGATATTAGAGAGGCTAGTCTATTTTGTTTCTTGGACATTTCTTGGAAAACTGGAAATAGTTCTACCTAAAGACACAGCTATACTGATGGGTTTACAGAAAATTTTATTTATTTGCACAATAAAATACTATTCATCTACTAAAAACAAGGACATTATGAGTTTTGTGGGCAAATGGATGGAACTAGAAAATACCATCCTGAAGTAACCCAGTCCCAAGATGACATGCCTGGTTTGTACTTACTGTTAAGTGGATCCCCGTGGAAGAGTTAGGAGAAAGCTTGAAGGCTCTCAAGGAAAGGGCAACTGCACATGAAGAACAAAAGTATTAACTAGCCTGGATCCCTGGGAGTTCCAAGAGCCTGAGACACTAACCAAAAATCAAACTTGGACAAATCCGAGCTCCATCCCCCAACACACACACACACACACACACACACACACACACACACACACACACATAATTAGCAGAGGACTGACCTGTGTTGTGTCAGTGGGAGAGGATGTGCCTTATCCTGCAGAGACTTAATGCAACAGGGTGAAGGGATACAAAAAGGGTGGTTGTTTGGTTGTTGCCCTCTCAAAGGCAAAGGGGAAAGGACTAGGGGAGAAAATCTGTGAGGGGCGACCAGAGGAGGGAGCAACATTTTATTTGTACAGACATATACCAAAAAATTAAAGAAATAAATTCAGAAAACAAACAAAACCAAATTCAATTTGTGTTGCCTATATATTCATTGTAGCATGGTCAAACTCCCAGAGGCCAGCCCCTTAAAGAAAATAGAATTCTTCCCCACCCAAATCCACCTTCACTCCCAAAAGAAGCCATGAATTGTTGAGAACTATACTTCAACACCATTATCACAATTTTTAAGAGTTCTCTTTGATGTCTTTCTGTCTTGAGTAACTTTTGCTACCTCTAAGAGCATTAAGAAAGGGCTATATTAATGTCCCTAGCCAATGTTACTTCCAAAGGTCATATGGATATTCGAAGTGGGTGCTGCTGCCTATAAGTCTGTTGATATCTTTAGCCTGTGCTGCTACCAGGGCATATTATGGGTTATCATAGATGTCGTCTATGTCCCTCTTTCTCAATTTTTTAGTATGCCATCATTGAAACCATTGCAAAAGTTGCTTTCTTGCCCCTTAGAGTCAACAGGAGAACAAATCCTGGACTTCCACAGCATTTCTAGCTACAGCACTTGCCATAAACCCCATTATATTCACCCATGGCAGTACTGACTACAGACATCAGCATATCCCTCTTCTTCAGCACAGGCCATAGTAACTACACTAGCTCATAGAGAAAGCACTGGGCATTCACATTAGTATAGGCCAGTGTTGTAGCATGGCCCATAGGTATCAACAACAACAAAGGTGTAACAGTTTAGGCAGAAGCACATTGAAGAGAACCTCTTAAAAATGTGATAAGGATGCTGAAGTGTAATTCTTTATAATTGATCATGTCTGGTGGGGCTAGGCATGGGGAAGACATCAGAGCAATTTGTACCTAATTCTTATTGCATGTGAGGAGCTAAAAAATTATAATTAATACCCACATGGAAAAATGTAAAGTACTGTGAATGGTTTGAAAGAAGATTAGCTTTGAACCTGTTCAGAAAATAAAAACTATTGTTTACAGCCTCGGCCTGAACTGGAAAATTTTGTACTAAATGTAAATTTGACATTCTCTACAGGATTTGAACAAGAGTCAGTATCTCACAAATAAAAATTCAAAATGTAAGTGTTTTAATATTATGTACATGAATATGTGATAAAATTTGATAATATAAAATTTCTTGGGCATATGATGATGACAAAATTATTTAAATTATCTACTATATTTAAATGGCTTCTGTAATAGTGTCTGCATAGGGAAATAGAAAGATATCTCATTGGATAAGTATATACAGCTCTTACAGTTGAACTTGGATCATATTCAGCTCAGTATCAGTTCCCAATATATATAACTCCAGTTCCTGGGACTTGACGCCTTCTTCTGGCCTCTAGGTCCTTTCAGGACACACATAAACCAATGCAATATTCCTTTTAAAAAGTCCAAATTGTCAAGTCAAAACACTGGAAATATATTCACAGGTAAAGAATATAAAATGCATACAATGTGAAGAAAATGGAATGTCAATTTTACATGAAAAACTTCACTGTACTAGTTGCAAAATGAAGATGAGTCCATTGCTTTTAAAGAAACAGAGAGAGAGAGAGAGAGAGAGAGAGAGAGAGAGAAAGAAACAGAGACAGAGACGCAGAGAGAGTTTGTTTAAAACAATGACCAAAGGCATAAGAACCTGTTACAAAGTTAACAATACAAAACTTTCAACTTTGATAAATATATGGAAAATGTTATTGGAAAAAGTACTATAAGAAATAACTTCACTGCCTGAAGAGATGGGTTATGTGAATCCTTCTGAAATCTGTTGTCCATTTCTGGGCTCATTGTCCTGAAGAACCTTGTCCTGCTTTCTCATGGAGAGTTGTGGAAACCCCAAGAACTACGAGCTTGGAACATTGCCTCACCAATCTCTTGCCAGTGGGGTCTTTCTGAGGCAGAGCCTTGCAGAATCATGTCAGAGTAGGGGCACAGCCCCAACTGACATGGTCTGGCCCACATCTCCTCCATTTTCCTGAGAAGTTCTCCTGCCATCAGAATTATCCAGTCTGGAAAAAGAAGATGCCTGAAAGACAATGCAAGAACACAATCAAGAAGACCCAAGGCAATATGGCAATATGGCATAAGAGTCCAGCTGTCCTGCTACAGAAAACCCCGGATGTCATAATAAAACAGAAGAACAAGGAAATGATCATCAAACTGATCTTATAATGAAGATAGAAGCCTCTAAGGATGAATTTAATAAATGCCT
Source organism: Rattus rattus (assembly GCF_011064425.1). NCBI lineage: Eukaryota > Metazoa > Chordata > Mammalia > Rodentia > Muridae > Rattus > Rattus rattus. Next base: position 59,610,676 of record NC_046158.1, read on the forward strand.
TAAAGAAATACAGTAAAATGCATCCAAACAAGTGGATCATGTCTGGTGATCATTAAAAGAGGAGACAAATAACAAAAAAGAAATTCAGGGAAATAGAATAAAAGAGGCAATTGATATTAATAAAATGGTCCAAGATCTGAAAAGGGAAATAGAAACAATAAAGAAAACACAACTGGGGCAATTCTAGAGATGGAAAACCTAGGAAAGAAAACAGGAACTATAGACATCATCAACAGAATACACGAAAAGGAAGAAAAAAATCTCAGGCACTGAAATTCTGACCAATATATCAGTCAAAGAAAATGCAAAATCTAAAAAGTTCATAACACAAAACATGCAGGAAGTTTGGGACAATAGGAAAGTCCAAACCTAAGAATATAGGAGTGGAAGAAAAAGAACATTCCCAGTTCAAGGTCCCAGACAAAATCTTCAAAAGAATCATAGGAGAAATTTCCACAACTTGAAAAAAGAGATGCCTATACAAGAAGCTAACAGAGCCCCAAACATATTGGATTGCAAAAGAAAATCTTCCCACCATATAATAATCAAGTACTAAATATACAGAACAAAGAAAGAATTTTAAAGCATCAAGGGGAAAAGTCCAAGTAACAAATAAAGGCAGATCTATCAGAATTATACCCATTTCTAAACTGAGACTTTCAAAACTAGGAGGGCCTGGACAGTTGTCTTACAGATCCTAAGACACCACAGATGTCAGCCCATACTACTATACACAGCAAAGCTTTCAACACCGCGGATAGAGAAATCAAGATATTACATGATGAAACAAAATTTAAACAATGCTTTTCCACTAACCCAGCCCTATACTGGATATTAAAAGGAAAACTCCAATCAAATGAGGCAAATTATACTCAAGAAAACACAAGGAGTAAATACTTTCATACCATTAAATCTAACACACACACACACACACACACACACACACACACACATGCCACCACCACCACCACCACCAAAATAAAAATAACCATTGGTTATTAATATCTCTCAATATCATGGACACAATTCCCTCATATACAGGCTAATAGAACAGAAACATAAAACCAGAATCTATTATTCCACTGTGTATAAGAAACACACATCAACAACAAAGATAGACATTATCTCAGAATAAAATTCTAGAAAAAGGTTTTCCGAGCAAACAGACAAGCAAGCTGAAACAGCCATCCTAATAACTAATAAAGTAGACATTCGTTGAAAGTAATCTAAAGAGACAGGGAAGGATATGTCATACTCATCAAAGCCAAAATCCATCAAGAGGACATTTCAATTATGACCACTTATGTCCTAAATGTAAAGCCACCCAAATTCATTGAAGAAACATTACTATAGCTTAAATAACACAAATTAATAGTATAGACTTCAACACCCCACTCTCCCCAGTGAACAGGACATTGAGACAAAAATGAAACTGAAATAATGAAACTAAAAGAGGTTATGATTTAAATGAACAGAAAAGATATCTATAGAACATTTTACACAAACACAAATTATTCATTTATACTTTCTTCTCATCACTTCACAGAACCTTTTCCAAAATTGACCATTTAACTGGTCACAATGCAAGCCTCAACAGATACAAGAAGAATGAAAACACAGACAAAACAAAACCAAAAACAAACAAACAAACAAAAATGTCCCTTATCAGATGAACAAGGATTAAAGCTAGACTTCAACCACAACAAAAATAACAGAAAACCTACATACTCATAGAAACAAAAGAACTCTCTATTCAGTGATCACTGGGCCTTGAGGCAAGTTTATAGAACTAAATGCCCTCATAAAGAAATGGGAGAGTTCTCACACTAATGAATTAAAAGTATTCCTGAAGACCGTAGAAAAAACAGAAACAAACACATCCAGGATAAGTAGACAGCAGGAAATAATCAAACTTCAAGCTGAAATCAATCAATTGGAAACAAAGTGAACAACACAAAGAATCAACAAAACCAAGAGTTGCTTCTTTGAGAAAAATCATCAAGATAGGCAAAACTTTAGACAAACTAACTAAAAGGCAGAGAGACAATACCCAAGTTAACAAAATCGGACATGAAAAGGGATACATAACAACAGACACAGGAAATTCAAAGAATCATTAGGTCTTACTTCAAATTTCTACTCTACAAAATGGAAAGTCTAAATGAAATGGATGAATCTTTATACTGATGCCATTTATAAAATATACATCAAGATCAGGTAACCTATCTGATCAGTCCTATGGGTCATAAGAAAATCGCAGTACTCATTAAATGTCTCCCAACCAAACAAAACCACAGGCCAAATGTATTTAGCACAAAATTCTACAGAACTTGCAAAGAACAGTTAATGCTGATATTCTTCAAACTACTCCACAGGTATAAACAGAAGGAACACTGCCAAACTTATTTGATAAGGCTCCAGTCACTTATGTAAATGACAAAAAGACTCAACCATGAAAGAGACTTTCAAATCAATTTCCCTTGTGGACATTAATGCTATAATACTCAACAAGATACTAGCAAACTGATTCTAAGAATACATCAAAGATATCATCCAATATGATCAAGTTGGCTTTATTCCAGTGATGCAGTGGGTGGTTCAATCCACCATATAAGCAAACTAAAATTAAAAAAAAATAAATCTATGATCATCTCATTTCATACTGAAAAAGCCTTTGACAAAATCTGGCACCCTTCATGTCAAAAGTCTTGCAGAGATCAAGGACATAAGCACATATCTAAATACAATAAACACAATGCACAACAAGCCAAAAGCCAACAGCAAATTAAATGGAGAAAAACTTAAAGCAATTCTACTAAAACCAGGAACAAAATAAGGCCCCCCACTCTCTCCTTATCTCTTCAAATAGTATTTGAAGTTCAAACCAGAGAAATAAGTAAATTAAGGAAGATCAAGAGGATACAAATTGGAAAGCAGTCAAAATATTGGTATTTGCAGATGATCTGATAGTATAAATAAATGACCCCAAAATATCAACCAGAGAACTCCTACAGCTGATAAATGCCTTCAGCAAAGCTGCTGAATATAAAATGAACTAAAAAATCAGTAGTGCTTATCTATACAAACAAATGGACTGAAAAGAAGTTAGAGAGAGAATATCCTTCACAAAAGCCACAAATAATATGCAATATATTGGTTTAACTCTAACCAAGCAAGTGAAATATCTGTATGACAAAAACTTCAAGTTTCTGAAGAAAGAAATTTAGGAAGATATTACAAGATGGAAAGATCTTCTATGCTCATGGATTGGTAAGATTAATGAAGTGATAATGGACATCCTGCCAAAAGCAATCTAAAGATTGAATGCAATCTCCATAAAAATTCCAACAAAATTCTTTACAGACATTGACAAAACAATTATCAACTTCATATGGAAAACCAAAAAATCTGGGTTAGCTAAAATAATCCAGAGCAATAAAAGAACTTCTGAAAGTATCACTATCCCTGACCTCAAGCTGTACTTCAGAGAAATAGTAATCAAAAGGGCATGATATTAGTATAAAAGAGACAGGTTGATAAATCATACTGAAGACACAGAAATAAACCTTCTACATACCTTAGAATATTTATTTTTTTACAATGAAGCTAAACCCAGACAATAGAAAATGGAGAGCATCTTCACCAATGGTGCTAGTCTAACTGGATATCTGCATGCAGAAAAATGCAAATAGATATTTTTTATCAATCTTCACAAAACTCAGTGCAAATATGGATCAAAGATCTCAATGTAAAACCATATACACTAAATCTAATAGAACAGAAAGTGGGGAATATCCTTGAACTTGTATGTACAGAATAAAAATTCCTGAATTTTTTATTGGCTCAGGGGTAAAGGTTAACCATTAATAAACAGAACCTCATGTAACTGAAAATATTCTATAATTCAGAGGACACTGTTAATTGGACAAACAGACAGCCTACAGATTAGGAACAGATCTTAACCAATCCTATATCTGCCAGAGGCCTAATATCCAAATTATATAAAGAATTCAAGAAGTTAGACACAAACAAAACAAATAACTGACAGATCAGTGGAATAGATTGAAGACCCAGAAATGAACCCACAAACCTATGGTCAATTGATCTTTGACAAAGGAGGTAAAACCATACAATGGAAAAAAGATAGCATTTTCAACAAATGATGCTGGTTCAACTGGAGGTTAGCATGTGCAAGAAGGCAAATCAACCTGTTTTTATCTCCCTGCACAAAGCTTAAGTCTAAGTGGATAAAGGACCTACACATCAAACCAGATATACTGAGACCTATAGAAGAAAAAGTGGTGAAGAGTATTGATCACATGGGCACTGGGGAAATTTTCCTGAACAAAACACCAATGGCTTATGCTCTAAGATCAAGAATCAACAAATGAGACCTCATAAAACTACAAAGCTTCTGTAATGTAAAGGACACTGTCATTAGGACAAAATGGCAACCAACAGATTGGGAAAATATCTTTACCAATCCTACATCTGATAGAGGGTTAATATCCAACATATACAAAGAACTCAAGAAGTTAGACTCCAAAGAGCCAAATAACCCTATTAAAAAGCGGGGTACAGAGCTAAACAAAACATTCTCAGCCGAAGAATATCAAGTGTTTGAGAACTACCTAAAGAAATGATCAGCATCCTTAGTCATCAGGGAAATGAAAATCAAAACAAACCCTGAATTTCTACCTCACACCAGTCAGAATGGCTGAGATAAAAAACTAGGATGACAACAGATTCTGGTGGGCATGTGGGGAAAGAGGAACACTCCTCCATTGATAGCGGGATTGCAAACTGGTACAACCACTCTGGAAATCAGTCTGGAGGTTCCTCAGAAAATTGGACATTGAACTACCTGAGGACCCAGCTATACCCCTCCTGGCATACACCCAAAATATCCACCAACATAGAACAAAGACACATGCTACACTATGTTCATAGCAGCCTTATTTATAACATTGAGAAGCTGGAAACTACCCAGATGCCCTTCAACAGAGGAATAAATACAGAAAATATGGTACATTTATACAGTGGAGTACTGCTCAGTCATCAAAACAATGACTTCATGAAATTCATAGGCAAATGAATTGAACCAGAAAATATCATCCTGAGAGAGGTAACCCAATCACAGAAAAACACGCATGGTATTCACTCACTGATATGTGAATATTAGCCCCAAAACTCAAATTACCTAAGACACAATCCACAGACCACATGAAGCTCAAGAACAAGGATGACCAAAGTGCAGATGCTTTACTCCTTCTTAAAATGGGGAACAAAAATATTCATAGGAGAGGAGAGGAGATGGAGGCAAATCTTGGAGCAGAGACTGAAAGAACAGCCATTAAGAGCCTGCCCCACATGTGCCCTATGTATACACAGCTACCAAGACTAGGTAAGATTGGTGAAGCTAAGAAGTACATGCTGACAGGAACCAGATATAGATGTCTCCTGAGAGACACAGCCAGAGTATGTCAAGTACAGAGGCGAATGCTAGCAACAAACCACTGAACTGAGAATGGGACCTCTGTTGGAGAAATTAGAGAAAGGATTGAAAGAGCTGATGGGGCTTGCAACCCCATAAGAACAACAATGCCAACCAATCAGAGATCCCAGGGACTAAACTGCTACTCAAAGACTATACATGAACTGACCCATGGCTCCAACTGCATATGTAGCACAGGAAGGCCTTATTGGACACCAGTAGAAGGAGAAGCCTTTGGGTCTGCTAAGGTTGGACCACACACCCCCCCCAGTGTTGGGGAATGTCAGGAGGCAGGAAGGGGGGATGAAAGGGGAGGGAAAGGGAATAGGGGGCTTATGGACAGGAAACCGGGAAAAGGAATAACATTTGAAATGTAACAAAAAATACAATCATATTAAAAAATAGAAAGAAAAAAAGAGGGTACAGAGCTAAATTGAGAATTCTCAACACAAGAATCGCAGATGGCCAAGAAGCCTTCAAAGAAATGTTCGCTCTCATTAGTCATCAGAGAAATCCAAATCAAAATGACTCTGAGACTCCACCTTATATCAGAATGGATGAGGTTAAAGAATCAATGGATAGTATATGCTGGCGAGGATGTGGAACAAGGGGAAGATTCCTTCAATGCTGGTTCTAGAGCAAACTTCTACAGTGACTTTGGAATTAATTTGTCAGTTTCTTAGAATATTGGGAATAGTTCCACCTCAAGACCTAGTTATACCACTCCAGGGCATATACCAAAATGATGCTCCACCATTCCAAAAAAGGCATCGGTCAACTATATTCCTAGCAGATTGTTTCATAATGCTAGAAACTGGAAACAACCCAGATGTCCCTCAACTGAAAAATTGGATAAAGAAAATATGGTTCATTTATACAATGAAAAACTACTCAGCCATTAAAAGCAAGGGCATCGTGAATTTCACGGACAAATAGATGGAACTAGAAAGAAAACATGCTGAGTGAGGTAACCCAGATGCAAAAGGACATGCAATGTATGTACTCACTTATAAGTGGATATTAGTCATAATAGGATAACCATACTATAATCATCAGATCCAAAGAAGTCAATAAACAATGAGAATCCAAAGAAGTATGATTGAATCTCAGAAGAAAAAACAAAATAGTTATCAGAGGTTAATGGAAGAAAGGAATTGGTTGGGAGATGGGATTGGGAGGGAAGTGGCTTCATTGTATTCATATTCAAGAAGCAGAAAAAGATGAATGTTTCTACTCAGCTCACCTTTTTTTCTTTACACAATTTGGTTTTAAACCTATTGGGAGGGTGGCACATCCTTAAATAATGGGACTTCCCTGCTCAGGTAAACCCTGGGGAGATATTGTCATAGACCCTGAGCTAGTTAGTTCTCTGTTACCCTGATACAAGCTGTGGTCAATATATGAAGAGACAAAGTCAACTAAGGAAAGGATGTCAGAGATTGTTTTTGTGCAACTTTACAGACATTTTGTGCTTAATGATTGATATCAAAGACTGCTACTTATCGTGGACAATGCCACTGCTAGGCCTGTGGTCCTGTGTTGTTTGAAAGGGAAAACTGAGTAAGCCTTGAGAAGCAAGTCCGTAAGCATCATTTCTCTATGGTCTATGCTTCAATTTCTACCTCCAGGCTATTGCCTTGGGTGCTCATGATTACATACATCACTCAGAGATGGATTGTCACTTGGGAGTTGTAAGATAAATCAAAACATCGATTCTCCAAGTTGTTTTTGTTCATTGTATTTATCACAGCAATAGAAAGAAAACGGTGAGAGTCTCAAGTAGAGATGTGCTTTTATATCAATTATGAATCAAGTTGACAATGATGGTTAACTATTACACCTATACAATTGAATCCCAACTTCACATAGTTGCACTGTATACTATTTTTCAAAGTTGTATAGTTACCTTGTTAAACAAAATGCATTCAGTTCTTTTTCCAAAGGTTCATCATCTTTAACACTACTCAAAATCATTCAAAATCTCAAAGTCTTTTGTAAAATTCAAGGCACACTCCTTCCTTCCCTCTCTCCCCTAGATCCATTCTCCCTAGATCATTTCCCTTCAGAAAAGATAAGGTCTCCAAGAGACAACAATGAACACAACAAAACAAGATAAATAAGACAAGGAAAATCTCGTCATATAAAGACTGGGCAAGGCAACACAATAAAAAGAAGAGATTGCCAAGAATACACAAAGGAGTCAGAGAGTTACCTCCTCACACTATTAGGTGTCACACAGAAACACCAAGCTCACAGCCATTGCATATACAGCGAAGACCCAGTGAAGACCTGAGAAAGTCCCATGATTGTCTAATTAGTCTCTGTGAGCTCATATCAACCCTCCTTAATTGACCCAGTTGGCCATGTTCTCCTGGTGTCTTCCATTCTCTTGGACTCCTACAATCTTACCATTCCCTCTTAAGTGGGGTCCCCTCTGAGGGGAGAGCATAAAAGTAACTTTTATTTGCCTGGTGTAATTATTGACTCCAAGTGTTACTGCTGAATAAACTGACCATATCTAGCTCGTTCTGAACTATGGCTGTCTGAGTGCTTCTGTCTCATCACACTGCTCTCCTACCTAACTGATTTAAATTGGTGTTCCTCAGCATCTGATGAAATTGATCTGCTTAGCCTCAAACTAACTCTAACAATCTGTTCTAATCTTCTGTATCCTTCTCTTTCTCTGGCTTGTTCTGTCTTCAACTGTGTCTAGCTTGTTCTGTCTTCAATCTGTCTCTGTAAAACTCTCCTGGTGAACTGCTTCCTCTCCTGAGTGATTTAAGAACTAACTCACAAACTGCCCTCGTTGTACTGACTCTCAACTGACTCAAACAAACTTACTAGCACTGAGAGATCTGCATGCATGCCTCTGTCTGCCTTTTGAGTGCTAAATTAAAGGCATGTACCACCACCCATGGACCTATGGACCTAAGCTTTTCTTTAACTAAAACTTGCTCTGTACCAGGTTGCCCTTGAGTTCAGCTTGCCTCTGTCTCCTGAAAAGAAAGATGTTTCTGTATTCCAATTGAATCACGCAAGACCACAAGATCATTGGATGGGATCTCTTGTCAGAGCAGCCACGTTGCTGGATTAAAGTTTTTCTACCAGAGAGGCCTGGTATATATCTCTAATTTAGACTCTCCCCTCATAGTATCTGATTATGCGTGTCTGCATCTGCTGCTGGAAGAAGATCTCTCATGACAACTGGACTGGGCACCAATCTGTAAGTATAGCAGAATATCACTTCTTTTTTAATTGGGAAATTTCAAGATCTTTAAAAATATCTGTTTTTTAATTTAGTTGTATTCAAAATTGTTTCATAGTTTATAATTCTCAAGACAGACATCCAACTCTCCACCTATAGCCTATTTTTCTTCAATTGTATTTCTCATAACTAGGCCATTTCCCCTTGCAGGAAGTTAATGCTCACAATAGACCCACCATACAGAATTTATCATCACTAACAAACTCTTCAGAGATCTAAAGTTACTAACAAGCAAAGCTCTTTCAAACTGAGACTAATGAAAATCCCTATAATAACAGTAACTTCCAACAGATACCACAACAAAACACCACCAAATGTGGAAAGATAAATATAAATATTATTTTCAATAATATTTCATTTTCTTTTGGAAAAGACTTTAAATTACATTAAATAAGTCTGTTGCCTGCCCAAATAAATTGTCTAGAGATCATTATGATGCCTATAAAAAAGTAGGTGCACAGTAAACAAACATGATCAGTAAAAGCCCAGTACAATCCATTGATTCACTTGTCTCAGAAGTAAATGGACTTGTGCCATACCCAAACACAAATGGTGGGAATAATCAAGCCAGAGGTAACACAATCATGACCATTTCCAGTGATGATTCCAGTGATACACAAGTTCTAGTAGTCTAAGAAAGCAGTAACAGAACAAGATCCATAAGAGGAAAGCCCACACCCCCACTGTGGGTTTGTACTCTGTATTACAACAATGCCAAGAGAGTGTATCAGTATATCACAATGTGTAGACACTGGGAGTCATGTTTGAGAAAGCCATCTGAGGAAGTGTACCAATGTGAAAAGTGGAGCTCAGTTGTTGAGTATAGGCCTCGAGCAGCTGTCTGTTCACATTTAACTTTATTTCATAGATTTTAACAAACTGGTTCTATATTAATTGCTTCTTCTAGTTGCAAGTATTTGAAGTTTAAAGTTACGTTTATGTAAGCGCATGCCCATCAGCTTGTTGGTGTTATTAAGGAGGAGGAGCCATGATGCTCTCACTGAAGAATATCACACTCTTAACTGTGAGGTCTCATAAAATCAACACTGAAATTGCATACTTTCAATAAACCATATTACAGGCTAAACATTCTTATTACAAAAAGAATGAGTGGCTACATAGAAAAAAAGCTAGTAGGGCAAACACCAAACACTACAGCTCCATACTCATAATCCACAGCTCATGATTGAATCATCTATGTTCTAATTGTTCAGAAGCCACAGCATTGCAGTTCTGTTGCCAGCAGATCTTATTGTCTCTCTTTTGGTTCAGTTTCAATTCACGCCTGGAGCTAGTCTCAGTAATCATCTTGCAATCTGACATCTCTAGCATCCTACAAAATACTTGGCCTTTCCACTTTAATTGGTAAGTTGGGTAGGGGCTTGTTTAGAGAGAAAAGCTATTGACCACTGGTAGTGCTAAGGAAGGATGAATCTTGTCTTTAGTAGTATAGCCACTAGTGAGTGACTAATGTTCTAGTCACTGACAAGAACATGCCCATGTGGGCAGCCCTGGTTAAAGAAAACTAAACGACATGATACTTAAGGAGAGATTAAGGGAAGAAGCATGACTTGCTGGGAGGGAGCAAAGAGAACATGAGGTATGTGAGACCAGAGTGGACTATATGCATGTATGAAATTATCAAAGAATATAACAATTGCAGAAGTAAATGGAAAAAGAGAGTCTAAGTGCTCTTAACAGTGTAGCAATAAGATAGGGGTGATTTTTCCTACTTCACTCTCCTTAATAGATATGAATATGCTTTTTAGTCATAGGCTATATAATTTCAAATTTTTTTAATAGATTCACTAAAAATACCTTTTTCAGGTAAATGATTGAAAAAATTAAATAAACAACATTGTTGTTTGATTACACATACATATATTTCCCTAAGTTTATCCTTAAGATGACTTCCATTGTAAAATACTAAAAATATCATTTCTTAGGTTTTGAACTCTGTATCACAAATGCTATACATTTTGGTCACTTTTGTTTTTCATGCACAAGATATTACAATCTGATCCAGTTTGTCTCTAAACAAATGGATCCTATTAATGTATAATCTGATGTTATTACAGGAAACTTGAATTTTAATGAGCCCTGCTTGATTTGGATGAGTCAAGACAAGCATAACACAATTGAGTCAATTAACAAGAATTTTGTAATCAATGTTGATTAAGGAAATGGGGAGAGGGTATGTGCATAATTTGGAGGCATTCCCTGTCTTGAACACTAATATTACAGGATAAACATTAACAATTTAAAGGTAGCACATTCTATTCGAATAGACTTATAAAATATTTTATACTTCAGAAATATTAATTACTATATAGTTTATTATATGAATGGATAATTCAAAAGCCTATCAAAATATTTTTCTGCTTCTGTCTGCAAGACAATAATAACCACTGAAGATTCTGTCTGTTGCTAAACATGTAATAAAATAATCTAAAATACAGACATGAAATTATTGTGATTATAACTCTGCCCTCTACTTCAGCAATGACTACATACAGCTGCTTTAGAGTTTTCTTTGTTTTACATAATTTATATATTATAATAGTTTGTTTCTCTGCCAATATTACTTTATTTTGTTTGTAGAGAAAAAGATGCATTTAACTTATTTACATTTACAGATAAGATGCATGCACATTTTCTAAGTTTTTCTCAATTCATATTCTCCTTAACATTTTACTTTTTTTTACAATCTATGTTAAGAATTTTGCATCATGGACTCTCCTGTATTCCTTGCTATTATTTCTAGGCCTTTATCAAATCATTTAATAATGTGACATTAATAAATTGCAGTATTATATGATTTTATGCCATAGAACTTAATATTTAACATTAATTTGTTTTGAAATGAAACTTTTGAAGCAAGAGATCTGTTATGCTTATACACAGAGCTAACATCAAATCTTAGAGAAAAAAATGAATAATCATCAAAGAAAAAGAATTAAGGATTTAGAGAAATGCCTCAGGGGTTTAGAGGAAGCACTGGCCTTGCATAGGACCCAAGTTCCTTTCCCAGAACACATGTGGCATGGATCACAACATCCTATATCTCAGATATTCAAACCAGAGCTGTTGCTTCTTGCCTCTATATGCATCTACATTCACATGAGTACCCCCTTTTATAGATAAATATAACCCAAATAACATAAATTTTTAAAAAGAATTAAATTTCATCATGACTGAAATCATTATAAATATACCTAAAATTGTATATAACTCATATAAGTATGCTTATGCATATACATATAATTGAAATTAAATTTTTCAATTGAGGTTTGGCAATCCTGACCCTAGAAGCCATATACTACCTAACAAAATACCTGAGCACCAGGCATAAGATGTATCCATTTTCTGTGATGGTCTCCACTTGCTTCCTTGAGGAAATGAGGCAGCTACGTTTATCTGTAGGTATAAGGTTAAGTAAGATTTAGAATATAGTAAAGAATTATGCTGGTCTGGCAAAATGGAAACAGTAACTTTTTCCCCTGAGGTTCATGACCTCAGGGAAGCTTTGGGAAGCTTTCTCAGTTTCCAGTAGCAGGCACACTGTCAAATGGAGCTTAAGTCCAATTTGACAGGAGTTGTTTGCCACCAACACGTGTCACTTCCTGCATCTTTATACCCATGTTGTAAGTTTTTTGGTTCATATGTTTTACAGCTGGTAGGACTGTTTCATTGCATCCATTCCTTGGTAACTTGCATATTTATTCTGCAACCATGCAAGTAAAACCACAAGAGAGTCAGATACAGTTTGAAACATTTAACCCTGTGTCCTAAATCTTAAGTGTCTTCAGGAATAGGGACCAACCCTCAGAGAAAAACAAAGGACACATTGAACAGTCACTCCTAGAAATGGTACATAAAGAAGACCAGAGCAATGGCAGTTATAATTAGCAGGCTAATGTAGAAGAATGAACATTTTTCATGGTCTTAATCTTTGACAAAATCTACAGGCAACTAATGATTCCTGGGAGAAGCATAATTAGCTAGCCTCTACCAAGGATGAGCCCTGTTATTGGTTGGTTGTCCAGTAAGCATATATACATATGGTTGGACATATACATATACACAGCATATTTTATTTATTTATATATGCATATTTATATGATATATTATATATAATTTGTGCATATACATAGCATGTGTGTGTGTGTGTGTGTGTGTGTGTGTGTGTGTGTAGCAATAATAAAGAAAAGTAAACTCTCAACTTCAGGGAGAAAATATGTGGAGGATATAGGAATGGTAGCTGTTAGCACCCACAGGAAAAGAAGAGAGAAGAGAAATTGTTTAATTTTATTTCAATTAAGATGTATTAAAATTATATGAAATCAATTTCTATAAAATTATAATACTACATTAAAAAGGAGAATTTGACAAATCAAAATATGCAAGCCTAGTCATTACTAAATTGACTTAACATATAAATATAGACAAAAATGTAGAAACTATACAAATAAATTATTATAGACCAGAGAAATGATAAACATTTGCATTGGTCAAACAAATGTATTTTCATTTGTTGTTTAACCAATTTCTTTTTAGAAAATAAATATTTCATAAAACATGAAAACTATAATTCCATTCACGATCATTTATTTAATGATTTGAGATAGTGTTTTCTTTCTTAAGTATTATAAATTATTACAACTATATTTAAGCATTACCTTAAACACTCCCCATATCATTATCTAGTGATGTATTAATTGTGTATGCATTGTTAAACTTAAATAGACATTTTCATGTACTTTATACATGGCTATGTTTTTCTTATTATTTACTTGTCTATTAAGCAGATTATTGTAGTGTGTCCTGCTATATTTAAAGAATTATGTGGCAAAAATATCAAAGAATTCAAATCTCTCTTTTACATACTCTCCTCCAAGTTTTTTGGAAAATCTCAGTATAAAAATCAAGACTTGCATGAATTTCCTGTAGACATGAAGTGTTGGAAAAGACTGAGAGCAAATAATAGAGGTTCCTTCAGTATTGTGATATGCACTGGGACTCTTTTAGAAAAATGTCAAATGGTTTCTGATATAACACAGAACATAATCTCTAGGCAATTTATATCATGCTGAGAAACACAAAAGAGAAAGTTCAGTGCTATTATGGAAACATGCAATAAGGAAATTGGATATGATTCAGTAGAAGTCTTTCTTACAAGAGAGGCTGGAAAATGTTTTCTCTTGTAGATGTATATGGAGAGTGAACAGAGATGAAGAAATACCTTATTTTCTTAAGTGCATAATGAATCCTAAGTTTTCTGACAATGTTTGACCGTACTCCAAACTTCAAGGGTTCCTTGGTTCTGAACACACTACACGTATATGTTACATCACGCATACCTTACTCAGTATAACAATGTACACTACCAGAAGCATACTGGCTGGGTTTTAAGACTGTTGTTTATTATGAATTGCAGTGTCCTTATTTACAAGTTTTTTTTTCTCATACAGAAACATAGCGTATTATTCTGGTTTGGTAAGTAGTGCTTGTGGGTTCTTATACATGTAAATACACATACTCCTCATTCCTCATCCAGGATGCTTTTTAAAACTGAAGGACACTATTATAAAGAGGCATAAGCAAACAAAATCCAAACTTGTGAAGCCAAACCCATAGATGTGCAAAACAACTCCCACCTCTAAGTCTCAGGGATCATTGTGGAAGAAGGAGAAATAAGTTTTGTAGGGATGGGAGAATCAGGGCATTGGCTGTAGGATTTTGTCTCCCAGTAATGTCCTTTAACATTTCTTGTAGAACTAATGAACTTACAATGTCCTCAGTTGGAGCTTATTGAGGTAGAATTTACTCGTTGGTTTTCAAAGGATATTTGTTAATGCTAGACCTCAAATTTGTTCACTTTTCTCCCTATGACTTTACAGTTTCAACACTACAATATACTGTCATCTTGAAAACAGAGTCTAGAGAGAAAAGCTCTAGAACCTTTTCTTTGTTCGTTTATACACGAGGAGTCTTAGCTTTACTTCCAAATTTTGACTTTGCTTTTATTTATTGGCCAATAGAACACAATAATAAGTAAGCCCTTCTTTGTTATTTAATCCTCATTTTTATTTTTCATACTTTTGGAGCTGTGGTTGGTCTCTATCACCGATTTTGTAAAAATATGTTTCTTTATATATTTCATCCTTTCTGGTTGGTTTAGAATTACTGTTCCCCTGTTACCACTTGTATTCTTCACCTGTCTCCTGCAGCTCCCACACTTGTTTGCCAGTTACTTTTATTCAATGCATGTTCTGCGTGATGGTGGACCCACGCTGGGAGAAGATCTCTAATGTTTGCAAAAGCCTGAAACTTAGGTGCTTTAGTTACAAGGCTCAGAAAAGTGTTCCTTTACCTCAGCCCGAGATAAAAATGAGCCTAACATCTATTACTAATACACTTGCAAAGATCATGCATTTTATTCTGTTTTCTTATTTTTGTTTTACTGGATTCTTTCCCATCTTAGCACACAAGCCTGGTTAGGCTACAAATTTTGCTTTCTTCATTCTGTACTGTGCCACTTTTATTCATTGGAAGAGACAAGAGACATGGGCTTGAGTAGTTTTAAAAGTGGCTACTGTTCTCCTTGCTCAGATGTGAAGGTGTGTTCTTGATTTCCCATGACAGCCACTGGGAAATGAGACATTAAAAGAAAAGCTGGCCAAACCCTGATTATTATGTGTCTGAGGCCTTGGTGAGTTTCATAAATTAACCTTACCTCACATCTGATGTTTAGAAATTTGCTAATTATTAGAGAAGGGTTTTCCACTGCTTATATTGCATAGCATCAAAACAGTTCAAGTTAATTTGTGTTTTGATGGTTTTATCCATGAAAACATATTTCAACTTGCAATGGAGACTGCGTGATGACTGGGTGAAATGGTTGCAATAGTATACAACTGATATATTTTTTATTGTTTCCAGGGCTAAATCCAACACTGAAGTTCTGTCAGTCTAGATTACCTCACTTGGACATTAATGACTTCATTCTATTTGTTTCCATGATCTGGTGACCTCTGGTGATCTTCTGTATGTGAGTTTTATAAAAAAAAAATACTTTAATAATCTCTCTCTCTCTCTCTCTCTCTCTCTCTCTCTCTCTCTGTGTGTGTGTGTTTGTGGGGGGATGTGACTTTGAGAGAATAAAATTGACTGCAATTCTTCAGATGTCATATATCTTCTCACCAGCCTGGAACTCACCAAGTAGGCTCGGCTCCTTGGCCACCTAGCCCCTTGGATCCTATTATATCTGCCTTTCCAGAACTGAAATTAAAGTTAAACATAGAGTATCAAGTCTTGATTTTCACTTCAGTTCCTGGTATTGGACTCAAGTCCTCATCTTTATATGATAAGTACTTTATTGACCAAGCCATTTCTGTAGCTCCTATACTCATTGTGTTTACAAAAATTGCTGAAAACTTTAAAATAGTAATTAGTATTGATGTTTATATACTAAGACGCTCTTTGAATCAGTCATGTAATACATATTTGTTCAAAACCTTAATCAAGAACTTATCAGGAGATGAGTATATACTATTTAGATTTTCATGAGACAGTCATGAAGGAAGAAGTGGTATAAAATATATGCATTTTAATTTTGAGATATTAAATGAGTAAAGTTCTTCTCAAGGGGTTTCTGTAAATGAGTTCACACTTTATACCCTGAAGTCTGTGAGGAGTGGAGAGTTTTGTTGATTTCTGTGATACTACTCTCAAGGAAGCTCCTTTCACCTCTGTAACATGCTTGACTTAGTTTAATGTTGATAATTCCTTCAAGCACCAAATCTTTATCAACACCAACTTTAATAGGTGAATTTAAAAGGTGACCAATGTGTGAATTTTAAATCCTTTAATCCTTTAAATTCTATTTTATTTTTTAATTCTTTTTCCTTTCGGATTTTCATTGCAAACCTCATTCAAAGCAGCTATCAATTAATACTCCTGGGGTTTCTCAGAACTGTCTGAGTGTTCCTCTGCCACAGGACACAGCCCATCATCCTTATACTTAGGATTCCACAAAATCTTAGGTGTTAGACAAAATGCAGGTGCCTTTTTCTGCCAAATGTAACACGCATGACCTGTATCCCAATGCCCAAGAGTCCTCATTACCTTGTGAAACATAATGAGTGTCTCTAACGTTCAAATTTCTGACATAATGCTGGTCTCCTTTGCCACCATTTGATTGCCAGTTAGCTCTGTCAGTAGCATTCTAAGATTTTCTAGAACATATCCCCTAAATTTTGATATAAGTGTGATGAAAACATGTTGCAGAGAAAGCATCTCATCTCATCTCAATCAGGAAAGAAAATCGGAGAGCTTAAGATACAGGTAAAAGTAAATGTGTGAGGGGAGAGGGAGGGAGGGAGGGAGGGAGGGAGGAGAAGGAAAGGAGTGAAGAAAAGAGAGCACAAGTAAGAGGAGGAAGAAGGAGAAAGAAGAAAAAGATGAATAAGTTGCTAGAAATGAAGGGAAAAGAGGAGAAAGAAAAGGAGAAGAAATGTTTAAAATAAGTTTAAAACATCATATATTTGCAATATACTTGCTTAAATACTTCAACCAGTATTAGGATATGCAGATGGTGAGATTGTCCCTTAAGACTGACAGGTGCTGAAAAATTTTTGTATCTTAGAGACACAGCTATTGTAACAACATAGCAGAAAAAATCTTTCATGTGTTGTAATATTCTGATATAAACAAATATGTCTTGTCCACAGTATTAAATTACAGCATATAAAGTTATGCATAGGACACAATAGTTAATGATAATAAATGCTTTGTTACTTTTCGTGTTTACAATGACCATTGTATGTATGCCTATTTAGTATGTATGTATGTATGTACTCCCAGTCACCTGCATAGAGTTCCTCCTCCCATCCCATTCCCCTTCGCCTCTGAGAAAGCATTATCTCCAGAGTATTTCCTTACCCTGGTGCATCTAGTCTCTGCAGGATTAGCTACATCCTCTTCCTCTGAGGCTAGACAAGGCAGTCCCATTTTGCTTACATATGTGCTGGGATCTCAGACCAGCCTGTGTATACTCTTTGATTAGGGGATAGAAGCAGTCATGAGGAAAGAAAGGACAGAGTTCCAGAGGTCCAAGAGAATGAATGAAAATAATCATTTGCCAGGGGAAGGAGGTGGGTGGAATCTCTAGTAAGACTCAGAGAACTTCGATGAGGAAGGCCCCAGGAGTCAATGCAGGTGACCTTAGCCTAAGTGCCTAACATTTGGGATATACATGAAACCTGAAATGACCACCTTCATTAGCCAGACAAGACTCCAAGTGGAGGGATGGGGACCCACCTTCAAAACTTCTGAGCCTAGATTTATCCTATCTAAAAGAAATGCAAGTAGAAAGATAGAGCAGAGAGTGAAGGAATGTCCAACCAGTGACAGGCTCATTTTGAAACACATCCATGGTCAGGGACCAATTTTTCAAACTATTAATGATGCTATGTTGTGCTTACAGACAGGAACCTAGCACGGCAGTCCTATAATAGGCTCTACCCAGCAATGGACTGAGACAGATACAGATAACCCACAGACAAATATTGGACAGAGGTTGGGGACCCTTATGGAACAGTTAGGGGAAAGATTGAAGGCCTTCAAGGAAATGACAACCCCACAGAAAAATCAACAGTGTCAGCTAACCTGGACATCTCGGAATTCCCAGAGATAGAGCCTACTTAGCTTTTAAAAATCAGACTGTAAACCAATCAGTCAGCTGCTAAAGAGGAAGTTCACCTGGCAGTCATGACGGAGGACAACTTTGTACACACTGTTGCTACTCAAGACCATCAAGGGAATAAAATACAGAGGTAGTTACAGAGATATTGATGACCCTGCCCTTCCCTAGCTTTAATTGTTTTTTGTCATGTTTTTGGCAAAATATATATTTTAAATTGAAGCAAATTGGCTGTATAATGATAATAATAATAATAACATAATAATAATGATTATGATGATAGAAAAGATTTCATAATTTAAGTTTCTCTACAGGTGAATGCTGCCAGCATATGAAGTCCTAACAGATTTTTGTATATTGTTATACATTTCAAAACACTATATACTTATGGGAGGAGATAGGGACGATATGAAGAGGGTCAGGAAATTGAACAGAGGTGTGTAGCAATAGGGGGAGGGGAACTGAGGGTACCCACCAGAAAGTCCCAGATGCCAGGAAAACAAGAGCCTCCCAGGAGCCAACAGTGATGAAATTAGCTGAAATGCCCAACAACGGGGAGGGAGAACCCGTAGAGATCATATCCGGAGGTTAGGCAAGGCCCCCTGGTTGTTGGATGGGACTACCCACTCATCTCCAAATTTTTAACTCAGAATTAATCCCTCCTAAAGGAAATATGGGGACAAAGTATGGACCAAAGACTGAAGGAAAAGCCATCCAGAGAATGCCCCACCTGAGGATCCATCCCATATACAGACACCAAACACAGACACTATTGGCAATGCCAAGAAGTGCTTGCTCATAGGAGTCTGATATAGTTGTCTCCTGAGTGGTTCTGCCAGAGCCTGACAACCACAGATGCAGATGCTCACAGTCAACCATTGGAGTGAGCACGGGAATCTCAATGATGGAGTTAGGGAAAGGATTGAAAGAGCTGGAGGAGTTTGCAACCCCATAGGAAGAACAATATCAATTAACCAGAACACCCAGATCTCCCAGGGACTAAACCACTAACCAGAGTACACATGGAAGGACCCATGGCTCTAGCTGCATGTGGAGCAGAGGATGGCATTGTCTGTCAACAGTGGAAGGAGAGGTCCTTGGTCCTGTAAAAGTTTCAATGCCCCAGTAGTGTAGGCAAATGTCAGGGTGGGAGTCAATGGGTGGGTGGGGGAGCACCCTCAGAGAAGCAGGGGGAGGGGTGATTGAATAGGGGGTTTACAGAGGGGAAACTGGTATAGCAGTTGAAATGTAAATATATACAATATACAATGTACAATATATATTTTTTCATCATTCAGTATCCTCATTGTCATTTTTGTTACCAATTTTGTGTTTTACCTTTTAATGTTAAAACATATTATGTCTCTTACATTAAAATGGCTTAAAACATATACATTGTAGAGATATAAAAATTAATTACTTGATTTTCATTCTCTCATACATTGAATATCAACCACAATTTCCCCTCTTATAAATTCTCCCAGTTCCCCTACCATCTTTCTTCCTCTCTCCCAGATTCACTCTTCCCCTGTTTTACCTCCAAAAAAAGAAAAAGAAAAGAAAAGAAAAAAAGCAGACCTTCCAGAGATATCAACAGAATATGACATAACGAGTTACAATGAGACTAATAAGGCTAGGTACAAACCCTATCATGAAGGCTGGACAAAGCCACCCAGGTGTTGAAGACAGAATGAGAACACAGTATGCATCATACAGAATCAGTCAAAATCTGTTCTTAAGCCCCCCGTACTGATGCATTAAAACCCTGCTACAATTAGTACATAGTAAAAAGGATAGTGTACAGTTTGTTTTCTAGGAGTAGTTAACTGTCTCATAAAGACAAGATATATAACAGTTACTCTATCCAAATTTGTGTGTATGCACTATGATGTTCTTTCAATGATGGACTTACTCTGACCCATTTATTTTGGCATAGTTCCAGCACACGCAACAGTTTACATCTTTGAGAATGCTGAGTGTATAATGTAAAACAAGGTGGAATTCATCATCTCAGTAACATTCTGTTTGCAACATTAAAGGTTCATATGTGGAAAGCAATGCTTCCGTGATCTTGCTATCCAAGTATGCCATTGTTTAGGATTAGAGAACTTCAGGTAGGGCAATCCATACAAAAGAAGTAGATTAATAAATTTCATGCTGCATCATTACTTAGTTATGATGTCGGAGTTCATCATGAAATAACTACTAAGAAGACAAAGACAAGGAAGTCATAAAGTTCATTGTGCAGCACACTGAGGATTTTTTTTAACTTGGCAATTATTTCTTTTTCTTCTAATTTGTATACTTTTATTGTTCCTTCTTCATGGCACCACAGTTTCCATGGACATATCTCTTAAACATTGTGAATTCATTTTATTTCCCTAATACCTACACACAGCAATAAAATTGTTGTCATCATAGAAATCTTATTTGGGTAGTAGAGATACCTTAGCAGGATGTAAGCATGTTTCTGAAAAATCTTTCATCATTATCAATAATATATTTACTAAACCTGTGAAGAGGATACATTTTCTTGCAGAATACTTCCCTGTATTTTTATTTTTATTACAGGTTTTCTTTTTTTTTAGTTTGTAAAGAGGTTAAAAGTTTTCTCACCTACATTACTTCCTTCCTTTTAACATTGCATTTCTAATTCACATGATCAAATATGAAAATTATTCATTCCTGGCCACTTTATTTTGCTCAGTTATACACCGGACCCGTGAAATTTGCAACCTAGCTGTGAACTGAACTGTACATCCAAAGAACACTCACATCAAGTCAAAGGTACCAGTTAAGAATCACATTCTTGTGCTTTAAAACAGTTCACAATGTTAAAAAGGAATTTTAAAGGGTAATGATTATAAATCTTCATCTGTGGCATTATTTCAATACTAAAGTATGCAGCAGGTATATTAATGTTTTCACATAGCACTTTAACAAAAACTTACAGCTATTTAGTATGGCCTTATTTTTGATATTATAATATAATCACAATTACAAGGTTTCAAGATTTCACCATTCCATTTCTGCCATTTAAGTCTTAGAACTCTCCCATGTAACTCTCTCAATTCTTCTCCCAATACACGGCCTCCTTCTTCACTAATTATTATTTCATGCAGATATGTATATTCACATCTATTCCTAAACATGATCTGTTCAGCATGCATAATGATAGTTGTGCTGCATATGAACTACACCCATGAGCAGCATAGCAAAATAACCCCAAGGGTTTACTAAGGACACACAGGAGACAACTGCTCTCTAATTTGACTTGAGACCCAGTCAAAAACAGGAAAGTCATTCCTGGTATAGGAAACCTAGCTAAATATTCAGTGGTTGTGAATGTATGATTATTGGAGGAGAACCTTCAACCACGATTTCACTAGCCCTCATAAGCCCTAGCAACAATTCATACATATTTATTCTTATAGCCATGGATAAGTGTAGTCTTCACCCTTCAAAAAGAAATTTTGCTTTATTAGAGACAGAGTTCGTTACAAAAATCCCAGCCAATCAAAATTCAGACTTGGGAAGACCTATCCCAGTAAATATATCTACAAAATGCTCTTTCACCTAAGACTCAAGGAACATTGTAGAAGAGTGGGCAGAAACATTCTAGAACCAAAGGACCAAAGAATATAGACATACCAAATTAGAGGGCGAAAATCTCAATGAACCTCATGCCTATACAAAGAGGTACAGGAAACTTAGGGATGCTGTGAGAAGGATAGCTAGAGTTTACTAGGGAAGAACACATCAAATGGTCAGCTGTGAAAACATACATAGAGCTAAATATTTTTAAATCTAGACATTCAAATATTTCTATGTTATGACAATATTACTTTGTTCTCAAGTTTCATAAGATCAGTAGAGTTTTAAGGCGATGCCCAAACAACTACAGTTGCAAAGAAGATAAACAAAATTAAACAGAAACACAGTCCTGTAGCTCAGGTAATATATTACAGATATGGCAATCTATTTTTCCTAAGAAACCACTGCTAGGTGTTTGCTAATTATTAGCATAAAGAGTGGCTATAATTTTTCAGGTTGTAATTAGTTATGGTGACTGATTCACATCAAGGACTGGGCCATCAGCTGTCACAGATTATAAATGCACGACATTACTTGCTCTCTTCCAGTCAAGGCAATTTATTAGTTATGCTGTTTGAGAGCAGCTGTACTCTCTGAGATGTGATTTATTCAGATTCCCTCAATATTCCTGCAGAAGCATGGGGAGATAAGTGATTTGATGAGGCTGTGTATGTATTGTCAAATACCATTATGTTCTGAATGTGCAGTAGCAGTGATAGGAAGACTGTGTTTCTAAGGGAAAAGCTTAAGCCAATAAAAGAAAAAGCCAAGAAAATCTAAATGCTCTAGATATATATTTCTACAAATTGTCTAGAAATCACTACATTTTCATTCTTAAACTCAAATGTTGTAAAGGAAATATATTATTCAAAATGCAGAACAGCTGTTACATGATAACTCAGGCTGATCTAGAACCTATAATATTCCTATCTATAATAATTTGATGTTACTATGTAGGCATGTGTCACAATAATGTGAAATAGTAATCACAGATTATGTGATAAATATATTAAATATTTGTTTCCAGTATTTCTTCAAGACTTCTCATAGACATCACTGATAAATGATATCACTAAAAACATACTAATATGCACTGTAGTGGTTAGATGTCTTAAGGGAAAGTACTATAATGATTTTTAAAATATCTTCTCATTGTAATCATTCATATACTATTTTATAACAATTATAGAGTTTATTATTATTTAATATTATTTTTATTAGAGCCCTGAGTTGTATATGTACATGTATACTTCCCAACTCTAAGAAGTTTCTGAGATTTTGTTTGCTGGACTATCTCCAATTGCTAATGCCTCAGTTCCTACTGACCATGATTTACAATTTTTATTTTATCAAAACTGAGTTGCTTCTTTCTACTAAGTGTTAAGCTCAATATATATTGTTGTTGGTTATAAAAAAGAAAACAGTGGGATATTTATTTAAGCCATGAATCTGTCTCAACATATCTAGGCCAGAAGTGGAAATTTAGTGTCAATGATCATATCAACAGAAAACATGGATCAGCCAGTGCTTGAATTTAAGTCTTCTAACACTATGCCCTGAGGTTTGCACATTGTCCTAAACTGTGTTAAGGAAGAAAGAAGAGACTGAGGGAAAGGAGGTTCAGAGACTGGCCCAACTTGGGATCTATCTCAAGGGGAGGCTCTAAGACCTGACACTATAGCCTAGCATGGCTGTCTTCTGAGAGGCCCAAAAAGGAGCTGATGGAGGCAGATACATATAATTAAACCCAACCAATGGACTGAAGTCGGGGACCCCTGTGGTTAAATTAGGGAAAGGCTGGAAGATGCTGAGGAGGAGGGTGACCACATAGGATGACCAGCAGTCTTAAATTTCCCAGAACCCTGAGATCTCTCAGATACTGAGCCACCAACCAGGCATCATGCACTAGCTGGTCCGAGGTCCCCAACACATATACAGCAGAGGACTGACAGGTCTGGCTTCAGTGAGAGAAGTGCTTAACCCTCAAGAGACTTGAGGACTCAGGAAGTGGAGGGGACTGACAAGAGTGTGTGGAGGGGCATCCTCTTAGAGACAAGAGAATGAGGAATGGGATGTGGAACTATGGGAGGGTGGACCTGGAGGCAGGTAATGATTGCAATGGAAAAAAGTAAAAATTAGAAAATAATGAGTGTCTACATAGAAAAGTTACAGAAGTAAGCATTCATTTCAGTTAAGTTATAGGAATTTACTCTTTCCAATGACTCATAATTTATGTCTCAGTAACATAGCCCCTACCTGTGGAACATGACTTAAAGAAATGAGATGAAAGCAGGTGGCTGAGTGGGAGAGGGGATAAGTAAAAGACAACATTTTTGGAATGTTCTGTTTCTTTACATTCCAAATGTTGCCCCCAATCCAGGTCCCCATCCAAGAGTTCGTCAACCCATCCCTGTCCTCTTAGCCTCTGAGAGGCTGTGGTAGAGATTAACAGAGGAGAGCCATGCTAGACTCCTTTTTGCAAGCACAACACACTATCAGTAATAATGTCAGAGTTCGGTACCTGAGAGTGGGATGGATCCCAAGTTGGGCATGTCACTGAATGACCTTTCCTTCAATCTCTGCTCCATTATTGCCCCCTGTATTGCTTTAAGACAGGAATAATTCCTGGTCAAAATGTTGAAAGTTGGTTGGTGACCCCATCCCTCCACTGGGGGCCCTGTCTATCTGCTGGAGATGATATCTTCAGGTTCCAATCCCCCCCCTCCTGCTGGGCATATTAAACCAGTGTTTAGAATTTGTTACAAAGCAGCAGGAATGATAAAAGGAAACTTTTATTAGCATTAATCACAGATATTTTAACAATTTTTATTGTATGCATCTGTATGCCAAAAAGTCTGAATGAAGATATAGGCTCCATATATTGAAGGCTCCCCCTAAAGCTGAAAACAGGGCATGAGATCCTCTGTGACTGGAGCTACAAAGTAGTAATGTGGTTGTAGGGAACCAAACTTAGGTCATATGCAAGCAAGAAAATTCCATCTCTCTAGCCTTACCTACAAACATTTTATATACAAAATCATGAGTCAAAATTTAATATAAGAAAATTTTAATATGAAAGAGATATAAACACTTATATTAGAATAAACTTAAAAATGCACACAATGATATAATATTTAGAAAATGCTAATTAATTCAGCTTGAAGTGCTTTGAAGAAAGAATGCAGATTTATTAGACAGAGGGCAAGGAGGTCAACAACATGCTGTCATAGAAACATACATTTGTTCAATGAGGCTTCCCACACCTGTTTACTTAAAAGTAGTGACCCTAATATTGACTGGCATTTGAGTCCTTACTAGGCGACAAATAAATATTCAATTCTTATCCTATAATCTGTTCTGAAAGACACAAATATTGTGCTGCAACTTTTTATAACAGCTTACTCAATCTCTTAAAAACCTATAAGCTTAGTGAGGTAGTTCTAGTATGTTATACGCTGATAAAGTGGTAGAAAAAACAGTTAAGGAAATTTCCCCTGAGCCACACTAAACAACAAAGCCTATGACGGAGATATTTCTCACATCTCGTGACATTTACTTCAGAGCTAACATTTATGTAGTGCTCTGTGTCCTTTAAAGAAGTACACTGAGATGAATACAACTGTGTGTGTGTGTGCCAAGCACGCTTTTCAGGATCAACAAAAGATACTAAACGTTGTAAGCTTCCTCAGCTCCAGCAACACAGTCAGGCTACAATCAGACATGCAAATATTTCTAATCACATTTATGGGGCCTGTGCAGCAAAAGACACTAGGAAACACCCATCACATCCCAAAATGGTCCTTTTGAAATGTAAATTCTAAAGAGAAGTTTTCTTATTAGTGTTTAAATCTATGAAATTAATTAAATAACTTCAAGTCCTCCATCAAATAGCAACAACAACAACGACAACAATAATGCTTAAATGCTTTACACATTTTCTTTGAATACACAGGCTAGGAAAAGTCTTGCAGCCTATTGAATGACCACTGCTTAGGCAAACAGGGCTTTCTTCAGAAAGAAAATAGAATATCAACTGAAATAATATTTTATTGAGAGTATATTTGTATCCTTATATTAGACATATATATGCGATATTTGCATATTGCTGGACGGATGTTATATGTCTTTAAGACAACGTGAATTAACAGTAGGTCCACGGCTATTTTTGCTTATTTGCTCTTTGCGTTTAGCTCATGGGCTTGATGCTTTCCCTTTTGAAGTACTCAATGCCATCTCTTTCTACTAAATGGACTTAGGAGATTTACGATAGAATTCAATTTCCTTCCTTGGAGGACAGGCAGGGGCTAATATGTGAGGATGGCTTTTTAGCAATAAAGAAATAAAAACACACTACTGTGAACTGAAGTGATTCTGTAGTTTACATAATTTCAGAAATTATAACCCCCAAATTGTTGTTGTTCATTATATTTAGAGCATTTAAGAGACACTATTTGTAGACTTGCTTTCTGAAACCTTTAATGCTCACTGCGTTTTCAGCAGAGTTATTTTGGGTTTCCTGAGCTCAGCATTTTCCAACCCTCTCTTTTAGACAACACATCTAATTTGTGTTTTAAATACCACAAGGGAAAAAATTATGAAAACTAGAACGCACTAATATATACAGAAATGCATTGTTAATTTTATCTACAAACAGGCCACTCCATCTGTTCAAACATAATGCTCCAAAGCAAGGAATATGTTCCAAACCAAAGAGCATGATATTTGACAGATGGAGATGTCCACACGCCTGTCTGGAGCTTGGGTTCTATAGAGAGCATAGCAAGGGCCAATTTTCCACACTAACTGAAATTTAATAGAAATAGTTCCTCAATAAACATCAAAGTCAGCAGAAATTTTACTAATTGATATGCACCATACATCAACTCATTTCGTCTACTTCCTTCCTCACACTAAAGGAATCCATAGTCACCTTCAGAGTTAATTTTATCTTCATGCTTGATCTCACATATAAATAAGCACAAATGTCAAATATATTTCATACATAATAAAAACAACTAATGAGCCAAAGTTAATACACTTTATTCGCTAGCACAAACATCATTTCTGCACGGGTTTTGGGATAATTAATCATTTAATGATTGTGTCACAGTACATAAGATTTCAATCTCTGATACAATTTGAGAAAAATCCCTTTGTGTTTTTTTCACATAAAAATTAAAAAAAAAAGATGCTTTCCTTCTGTAAAAGCATACAGACAGTACAGAGCTGAACAAAATTTCCTGGCTTCTATTCTAAAATGTGATTCTGATGTTCAATGAGAGGTATGACAGAATAATCTCATTGCCAGCCTTCAGAAAAACAGAACTTGACAGAATTTTGTTCAAAAGGTAGGACATGAGTTATTAGTAACACATAATAGTATTTCAATCTATATAAATTTAATATAGGCTTATCAAACAGAGTATGAAGACACCCAGGAAGAATGAGTAAATAATACATGTTAACATTGATGGTGAGCATAGGACATCTCTTTTCTGAAAATTACTACAGCTAAATAAATGCTTACAACATTTCAAATTGAATATCTTATTACAACGTTCCACCTCAATAGACTTGCTTCTAGTAAACTGCTTGCTTCCAAATGTAAGTAGCAGTGCTTGTGTCTCTCGCTGATGGCTTTCCTTAAATCGAACTATAGCAAAATTACAAGTGAGTTGAAAGCCTAAGAGAAAACAATAGTCTGGACTAACTTTTACCTTCTTCATACATAAATACTATAATTTTACATACAAATGCACACGGAGATACACACACACACAAATACACACACACAAATACACACACATATACATATATATAAACATACACATATATACACATATACATATATACATATACACACATATATATGTGTATATATACATATATATCTATATCTATATATTATATATATTACTTTGCCATGGTATTTTCTTTGATTCAGATGCAAAGAAATGGAATTTCCAAGCAACTTGGACACTAAGTACTGTGATACTTGCTCTTAATTTTTCGGGAATACAAGAACTAGTATCATAAAAACTTTAGATAAAAGTCACCATTTCATTCCTAAACTTGAGTTCTTTCAAAAACTTAATCGCTAACTGTGGAAAAATGTTTTCTTTATTTCAAGTCAGATTTTCTACTAGTGAGTGAATATTCCACCTGTCAAATTTACATGAATTTATTAGATATATAAACATGAACTGCTAATGGCATACCTGAAATTTTGGTTCTGAGCTTATTTCCCAATTATGTGAACCTTTCCTGGACTTGTATCTGTCCACACCAATAAAAATTAATTGAGATTCTGTCTGGAGTGTCCAAGTAGGTTTTTAAATGTTTTTGTACATCATTATAAATCCATCTTCTTAGTAAGTGCTAAGGGCTCCTAATCTAGTCAAGTTTTCTTTCTTTCTTTCTTTCTTTCTTTCTTTTTTTTTTTTTTTTGCTTTTTTATTTTTTATTGGTATAGACAGTTTTTTCAAGTAGCCCCATCTGTCCTGGAACTCATTTGGTAGACAGAACTTAGAGAGATCCACTTGCCTCTTCCTCCAGACTGCTGTGACTAAAAGCATCTACCATATTCAGCTTCCTTTATGGTTTCTTGCCTGTTATGATGCACTTTGTAGATTTGAAACTATTGCAGCCAGAGTGCTCTCTCTGTCTCTCTCCCTCTGTCTCTCTCTCTGTCTCTCTCTCTGTCTCTCTCTCTCTCTCTCTCTCTCTCTCTCTCTCTGTGTGTGTGTGTGTGTGTGTGTGTGCACACTGTGAGGAAAGGTCTGTGGATATATATGTGCATGTTTCCATGGCATGTGTTCATGTGCGAAACTTAACACACTTAAAAAATAAAAGGCAGATATCCCTTTTTTTAAAAAAATGATCTTACTTTTACCTGTACCATCAAATTATCCAATTTGGAGCCTTCCAAATTGTAGATTTATGACTTTTGTTTTATATAATGTGCATATCTATACATCTAATTAACAGAGCATTCTCAATAAATCAATAAAATATTTGATTCCCTCACCACTGTAAAAATGACAATGACGTGAAGAAGGGAGGGGTATTAATGGCAAGAAAGTCCACATTTCAGAGGTGTAGAACAAAGGAAGAAATACACTTGTATTAAGCTGTATGTTTTTCATCCTTAAAACTGGATTTATATAACATTTATACTGTATTCCAGATCATGAATTAAAATGATGCAAAATAATGAAGTTTTCTGGACAAATAGTTAAACTTTCATTAATGCAATGTTCTGTGGCCTCATTTATCCTTCATCTCAATTTTTGGCAAATTCTCTTAAATTTCATTTTTAAAATGGACTTTAATTAAATCTCTTTTTATACCACAACATCCTAGATCTGTTCAATGTTCTTTCCTATTTTTAGGGCTAATACCACTGGGCGTTTTCATTCATTATGGTATATTCTATTTTCTGTGCTGCAGTTAGTCTTCAAGTTTTTATTGCATCTACTTACTTTAATCCCCCATTTTCTCACTCATTTGCTTTCTCTCTCCTTTCATTCTATCTGTCCTTCTTTTTCCTGTCTTCCTTTAAAATGAGCCGGAACATTTATTATTGGTATTATTTCTTTCTTTTGATTTCAATTATGTGAATTATAAAAGAGTAAAATGTATGCCACCATAGTCAAAAATGCTCTAAGGCAGTGGTTCTTAACCTTTGGGTCACAACTCCCTCCCCACTTTTAGATATTTACATTGTGATTCACAAGAGTAATAAAATTGCAATTATAAAGTAGACACAAAATCATTTTATCGTTGGCATTAAATAAGGATCTGTAATGTTGAAGGAGTGCAGCAACAGGAAAGTTGAAGACCACTTTGGAACCTGACTGAATCCTTCATGTTTGCTCTCAGTGTATTTCAGCTTCAGCTCAGTTTCACCTCAAACCCTCTCCTTAGCCTTTGATCTTCTTCTACAACCTTCCTTGTGTCAGTAGCTTGCAATGCTTTTACAGATCGGAGATGTTCCACCACGAGGGAGAACTGCTGCATGCACACCTTAGTCAGTCATTCCTTGTCCCACAAAAGCGAGTGTGCTCTGTGGTTGCTATTTATTATTCATATTTGCTAACCTGTCATCCAAAGAACAGCCATGTTTTCTGATCGACACTCATTCCTGCTGGGTTTTAGACAGTGCTTTAGGATGACATTTTCATTTAAATCTTTGGAATACTTGAAGCAGGCTGTCCTTGGTGTGAGTGTCCTTCTCCAATGCATTTAGTCTGGGACTAGTGAAGGGCTGGGTAAGAAAGAATCTGCTCGAGGCAGGCAACTGCCTGAGATCCACAACACGGTTTTGCTTTCATTTCTGGACCAAGACTTAAACTTGCATCATACACTCATGTTCTACTTAAACCTTCAGTGTCAGATTGGCAGCATCTTACTTTTCTCAATCTAAATTTCTCAAACCCTAGAACAACAAGAGTGAGTCCTTTCATATCATAATCAACATTTACCAACATGCACTTTAAGACTCTTAACACATCCCAACAATTAATCTGTTCCCAAAAAACTCACATTTCCTTTCAGTGTGAAACGCACATTATACTGCATGGACTGCCTTAACAAAATACCAGAGACTGGAGAGCTAATAGAATAAAAATTTATTTCTTAGTTTTACACACACCAGAATTATAATATCCAAAGATAGTCTCTTTTTCTTGCTAGAATTTAAAATTTTTCTTTTCAGGTAACTATGACATTTTGCTGTTGAAATTTGTGTGTGTGTGTGTGTGTGTGTGTGTGTGTGTGTGTGTGTGTGTGTGTAATTGATCTTTGAGAATTCATCATATTCTGACCTGTAAGTTTTTCATAATTTCTTTTATTGTGCTATCTATTGTTCGGTGAAGATGTTTTATGACATATATAACTTGAAATTTGCTAAAATTTTCATCTTTTACCCTTGGCAGGGAATAGAGAGGCAAAGATTAAAACAGAGACAGAAGGAACACCCATTCAGAGCCTGCCCCACATGTGGCCCATGCATATACAGCCATCCAATTAGACAAGATGGATGAAGCAAAGAAGTGCAGGCAGATAGGAGCCGGATGTAGATCTCTCCTGAGAGACACAGCCAGAATACAGCAAACACAGAGGCGTATGCCAGCAGCAAACCACTGAACTGAGAATAGGACCCCCGTTGAAGGAATCAGAGAAAGAAGTGGAAGAGCTTGAAGGGGCTCGAGACCCCATATGTACAACAATGCCAAGCAACCAGAGCTTCCAAGGACTAAGCCACTACCTAAAGACTATACATGGACTGACCCTGACTCTGACCTCATAGGTAGCAATGAATATCCTAGTAAGAGCACCATCGGAAGGGGAAGCCCTGGGTCCTGCTAAGACTGAACCCCCAGTGAACTAGATTGTTGGGGGAGGGCGGCAAGGGGGAGGATGGGGAGGAATACCCATAAAGAAGGGGAGGGGGATGTTTGCCTGGAAACCGGGAAAGGGAATAACACTCGAAATGTATATAAGAAATACTCAAGTTAATAAAAAAAAAGATAATCATGCATTAATTTTATATGATTAACACTTTATCTTTCAAAATTACATTAATTCACTTTTGAAAGTGGAAGATTTATTTTGTAAAATTATATCTCAAAATGATTCATTTGTGTAGACGGAGGAGGTGAGAACAGATTCAGATGAAGAGGATGTGATATCATGGATCATGATGATGATGACCATGATGACGACGACGACGTCAGAGGAGGATGAGGATGAGATAAGGGCAAGGTTAGTGGTATGACATGTTTATCTATCTGAGATGCATATTTCTGCCCACTTTTCTTAGTAATGCTAACTGTGATTTCCATGTCAGTTCAATGGTTATTACGGATTTATAAAATGAGTTCATCAGTATACTTTCTTCTTATGTTTTCTATTAATACCTCTATTTTGTTTTTCTATTAATATTTTTATTCAATTTCTATTAAGAATTCTAATAATCTCTGAAATTTACCTTGCGATTTTTTTGGGTTGTTTGCCACAGTATAGTGATCTCAGCTTCAAATTTAATTGTTAGAAGTTTTCAACTATCAATCTAATATCATTAGTAAATATAGTGCTACACAGACTCCCATTCAAAGTTAGTTTGTGCTGTTTTTGATCTTTCAGTCCTCATGCACTATATCCTATTAAATAATAAAAGTTGTCCACAACTTTGTTCTGATAGTGTGTATGAACTCTCTTATGATACTCCTAATAGGTGTCATTTTACAGGTAGATGTCGCCTTTGTTTTTCTTTTTGCTTTTGTTGATCCTCCTCTAATTTGTAAGTTAACAAGTTTTAGTGATTTACTCTCAAAAGACAAGTTTACGCTTATACCACTGCTACATTTCTGCATACTTACAATTATCTACCTGTTTCTTTTTAGTTGAATTTGCTTCTCTGTCTTTTGCTTCTTACACCTTTATTAAAATTTCTAACTCTGCACAGCAGGGTTAGAAAAGAGTTCTCAAAAAGATATCAAATAAATATAGAGAAATATTTGAAATCTTTATTCATCAGAAAAATGACAAAAATAAAGCCTTTATTTTGCTTCTCACTTAAGTCAGAATTCCTATTTGTAAAATTAAATGATCACAAATGATAGAAAGGTACAATACAATGATGTCTTTTACATAAAATGCTGTTTGAAATGTAATTGCTCAAGTTAAATGGAAATCAGCAAGGAGGTCCTCAAGTAAACAAGTCCTGGCTCTGTAGTAAATTGCGCCTGAGTCTGGATTCTACAGAGATGCTTGCTTGTCAATATTTATTGCAGCAATATTCACAGCAGCCAAGATATTAAATTAGTCTAGGAGTCCATCAACAGATAAATGGATAAAGAAAATGCGGTATATGTATACAATGAAGTTTTGTTCAGTCATAAAGATGAATGAGATTATTCTATTTGCTAAAAAAATGAATACAATTAAAGGTCGTTATGTTAGCAGATAGAAACCAGACACCGACAAATGTGATTCTGGACTGGACATCGGCATATATAATCATATATATTGTGAAAACAAAGGAAGACTGGGGGAGGTTGGAAAATATTGGAGGAAGACTGAAAAGATGTCACAGGAGATGAACATTGTCAAATACATCACATACTTAAAAGAAAGATCTTTAGTAAACCCTCCATGTACAGGATGAGTGTGTGCCAATTAAAACTTTGAATAAAGCATACAGAGAAAATATATTGTACAGTTTAGCCATCTTTGTAACATAATTCAGAATTATTTCACTGTCTCCTCAAAATGCAGCATTATCTTGGACTAAAGATTTCCACAATAATATGAATCAATTTTCTCAGAGAGTGACTAAAAGAAATGCTAAATTAGCTATATCATTTAGATGTGTCAGTCTGTGTTCCAAGTGATAAAGTGGAAATGACAATCAACCCACACACAGCTAAAGAGAGGACACAACAATATGACAGTTGCAAATTCCAGTGCAATGCTTGTCATAAACATTAATAACTATTAACTCATGCTATTAAGTGTGCCTTATTATAGTTATTATTTGAGGTTCTAACTTAGACATAAATGTAGATTCTAGAATTATAATATGTAATTTCTAAAGACTTAATATGTTTATTAATGACTAGCTTATATATATGGATTGAGAGCAGTCTTGGTATTCCCCTATGGAATAACTTTACATCATTATTAAAACTCGTTATTAATTATTGTCTTCCTCATATAAAAACATTTAGTACATCTAAATCTCTTGTATACAAGTGATGTTCCTGGACTTCCTAGAATTCTCAAACTGGATCTGAGTGGGACTATTAAAGCTGACATATATGATAAAGATTATGGTGTTTATCACAAAAGCAGGTCCTAAGAGACAGAATTCTTGCTGCTTGGTTCAAAGGTATTACTGGAATGTACAGAGAAATGATTAAAAAATAAATTGAGCTATGGGTAGGAACCATGAATTTCAATGAACAAAACTATCTTACTCACTCTGAACTTCTATGTGAAAGAATTCAACAATGTAGGAATCTGTAAAGTTGAGCTGAATGAAGTTTACTCAGTTCCAGAAAGATTAATTATAAGTGCCACAGGTATTCAAATTCCGCATCTTATCTTTTGGTGTCAGCTCATCTAACAGTAGGCCAGTGAGTAGTAAAGAAATCTGTGAATTCATTTTTAGAGACAGCTAAAGTGACATTGATTTACCCCTATATCTTATGTAAGTACCTGAAAGGTTTATATCATGCATGCTTAAAAACTGAATACAGAAGAGATACTTGACATAAATTGAGCTAAAACTATAAAAAATTCAGGCCAAAATTAATATACCTTTGAGTTATGGCCCATTGTGTTCAAAAAGTATCTTGCTTAGATTGAATTGCTTTTCTGCATGGGAGACACCAAGAAGTTATGTTTTATTCAGTAGGAATAAGCAATTTCCAATCCAACAGACACATCCCAGACTCTAGGACTACAAAAGACATTAATAAATAAGATGGATACAGAATTCTTTTGCATGAATTCAGCTTAAATAACATTAAAAGACATAAGCACAGATAAATTTGCAGTAATAAATTTATGGTCTTTATATATTTCTTGACTATGATAGTAATAATAAGGGTATTTAAAACAAATTCTTACATTAGCCAAGGCACATCTAGTTAGTAACATGAGGATCATTTTTACTGTTATTATAAACAGTTTAGTCGGGGAGAAGGTGAGGTTGCTGATAGAAATATTGGGAAAATGTTTATTACCTGAACCTCCAATTTAAATGGATGTTCTGGACTTTGACTTTGAAACAGAGCTATCCAAGTATTCGTTCTACTAGGAAAGAGATCTGCATGTCATTTAACAGTATGTCTGGCCTGAAGCCGTTAAAGTAGTGAACAGTTCAATTAAATACTTATATCAATAGCAAGTATATTCACTTATCTACAAATCTACCCAAAGGTTGTGATAAAGCAAAATAGAACATTTTACATAAAATAAACAAAAGTTATGCCAGCCTATTTCTTAGTGAAAGAAGAAAGTAATTTTATCACTCAATCACAAAAATATAGTCTCAGAAAGATTTCATGTCCTGTGATTTTCCTAATGAAGAAATTAAAGATTAATTGGATTCTATATTTCCTTTGAATAGTATGATTTTTTTAACATGACTACTAAATTTGAAGCTTGAAAATAAAAGTTTTATTAAACCCAATGGAAAATATTGAAGAAGTCTGGTGGGGAACTTGTCTTAGGTATTGAGGCTCAGGACATCATACCCAGAAGAGGATCCAGTGAGGACTTCACTATCAAAATGACAGGAATGTTGGACATTATAAGGCGTGTGACTGAACATGTAAGATATCTAGTAGAATAGTACCTCTGTCATCATGTGGGCTGAAGCACAATATTTGTAGCAGAGGTTGGGTGGAATGAAATTCATTCTCTGGTGTCTTCATGATACAAACACTTAGTCAGAGATTCATCTGATTATAGACTTTTGGGAGGAAGTTTCTCAGGCTAATATAAAGGCTTTTCCCAAGTGCACAGAATTCTTAACTGCAAATATTTCCCCAGACAAGATTGCAAGTCTATTAATCTAATGGAAAAGCACTGTAGCATAAACTAAAGTGTTTGCTGATCTCTGATCTGTTAAACTCATTGTTTGGAGGTCGATGAGATGTCTTCATGGATAAGAGTGCCATACCAGCCTTCTAACTGGAGTGGGATCCCCAGACGTGGAGTAGAAGGTGAGAACTAAGTCTGAAAATTTTCCTCTGACTTCTGCAAATGGACAGTGGTATGTGTGTCATGCACACATTGCATATCCATACAAATATAAGTAATAAATATGATAAATAATGCAATAATGCATTGTTCTATTTGTATAAGTCTTGATACCCTTCTTTCCATATGCTTTCAATATATGAATGAATACATTAGATTTCTATCACCTAACCAATTTTATAATTTTAATACTGTGATATATTTGACTCATGAAATTGAATAGATTATACAAACTCAGGTAACTCATCAATCATATTAATTCTATTTCCATATGACCAAGTAGAAATTTAGTAATATGAACTATTCTGAAAACTTAACCGTCTAGTAAAAACTTCATATATATATATATATATATATATATATATATATATATATATATATCATCTAGCAAGGTTAAAAATTATGTATTATTTTCCAAGATTCTTCTCAACTCCATAGATAATTCCATTTCCTAAATGCCAGTTCAGTAACTCTGAAAAATCAGTTCCTCTCCCACCTGTGCAGCCCTGTTCCCCAGACACTCCCTTAAGCTGGATGCTTTAGAGTTTGAGAGTTTTCCTCATTATGACTAAGAACTCATAGCCTGAGGTTCAGAATCTCCAAAGTATGAAAACATATAAATCCCTGCCACTTTCTATGAGCAATGAAAACAAGGATTTTCATGCCTATAAAGTCTAGTAGTGTACAGCTGTGGGAACCGAAAGAGAAATGATAAGGGAATGAGCATTAAATTTGACAGACTTTAGGATTATCTAGCAAGAGATAACTGATCTGTAGGGATTTTAGAGTATGGACTATTAGAGTACTTAAGACACTCAAGCTAAGAGAAATTTTAAAGGTTAAACATTTAGGCAAAATACCGTGTTTTGTGATATATAAGATAATGCAATATTCAAATGGCATTTTCCTTGAATAAGCTTGTGTTGCAATGTCTTAAAATGGAGGAGCTTTTGCTTATGAATTACCCTGCCTATGTAGGTGTCATCATGGTGGGCATATCAGTTCACTATTTTTAGTGAAACCAAATGGCCCACAAATTCTAAACCACTCACAAATTGGTCCTAAATCAGAGTTGCCTAAAACTGCATTTATAGAAAGGTTTCAAAGTACCACTTGCCCTGTCATGAATTATGGTACCTGTGCCAGGAGGAGAATTGATGGACAACTTCCTATAGAAAAAAAAAATAGGAACCAATTTAAACTTGTGCTCTCTCATGTGGGAGATTTATATTTTTATTGAAGCATCTTCTCTTTGGATGTTGAGCTAACACTTTCAGACATCTTATGAATACAAAAATGACATTTTAGAATCACTATTCCAAATTTTGACAGATATAAGATAATTGCATAACCAGTTAGTCAAAAGAAATTATAGATGTAATATACATATTGTCAATAAGCATTTTAACATTAGAATGTTAAAAGTGGCATTAGCTAAGGCATAATCATAATTTGATGTTATTTTCATAAGGAAAAGTGTTGATTTTTAAAATGTAGAAATAAATTTCAAGACCATTTTATTCCATGTAAAACATTCTAAGCAAGCCAAAGCGATACAGCTGGGTCTTGTCTCAATTAAATAATAAGCAAATACCTAAACGGAGGAATAGAAGCTACACAATATGGAACATGTAAAAACTGAAACTTCTTTTTCTAAAGATAGGAAAATGAAGAGATTTCACACTATTATTAAAATATCTGCATGGAGTTTTCAAGATGCCCATCAAATTGTTAATTAACTCTGGGCATAATGTGTTTGGAGAGTGAAAATGAAAACTACATACTTCTAAACTACTTTGTTTTTAACTGTCTGCCTTTTTATTGGTTATTTTATTTATTTACATTTCAAATGTTATCCCCCTTCCCAGTTTCCCCCTCCTTTGGCCCCCTATCTCATCCTCTCTCCCCCTGCCTCTATGAAGGTGCTCCCCACCCACCTAGCCACTCCTGTGTCAGCAGCCTAGCATTCCCCTATCCTGTG
Source organism: Rattus rattus (assembly GCF_011064425.1). Taxonomy (NCBI): domain Eukaryota; kingdom Metazoa; phylum Chordata; class Mammalia; order Rodentia; family Muridae; genus Rattus; species Rattus rattus. The sequence goes on from NC_046158.1 coordinate 59,648,486, forward strand.
TCATCAAACCTCAACAGGACCAAGGGGTTCCCCTTGCAGTGATGCAAGGGAATAAGGCAATCCTCTGCTACATATCCAGCTGGTGCCATGGGAACCTCCTGTGTACTCTTTGATTCCTGGTTTAGTCCCTGGGAGATTTGAGGGTTCTGCTTGGTTGATATTGTTGTTCTTCCTATGAGGTTGCAAACCCCTTCCACTCCTACAGTCCTTGCCCTAAATTCTTCATTAGTATCCTCGCACTCAGTCCATGTTTAGCTGTGTATAACTGCATCTGTATTGATCCGGTTCTGCAGAGCCTCTCAGGGAACAGTTATACCAGTCTCCTGTCAGTGCAAAGCACTTCTGGGCATCAGCAATAGTGTCTGAGTTTAATGTCAACTTCAGAGGAAGAAGAATTAAAATTAGTAATTTCAACATTTCAAGATGCCTTTTATTTTATTTCATATATGTATTAGTCTTTGACCTGCACCTATACCTGTATAATGCTTGTATGCCTAGTGTCTGTAGAGCCCAGAGGAGAACATGAGATTCATTGTAACTGAAGTTACAAATGGTTGTAAATCGCCATGTAGGTGCTGGGAATTGTACTCAAGTGTTCTGAAAAAAATAGTGAGAGCTCATAACAGTTAAGCCAGTTCTCCAGCTGATAACACATTCTTTTAAATTAAATTTGTGTTTCTTTATATAACAAAATGATTCAATTTAAAACAAAAAAATACTAAGATTTTCTTCCATTGATGTTACAAAGTTGCCTTGTCCTTCTAATATCTTGCTTTTTCTAACAGAATAAAGGTCTACAGATTTAGAATTAGATAACATTGAAGAGTAATATATTTTTAAAATATATCATTTACGAATCTAAGCAGCACTGGATGTGAATACCAATTGCAGCACATTATATGCGAAATTCAATCAGTTATTTAAATTTCTGAGATACTGGTCATTTGAAAATTACTCATTAATTTAAAGCATCCTAAACCATATTATCATGTTCTTCTTTTAACTAAAAGAATATGCCACCCATGTTATTTTAGTAATTCTGCTTCCTCTTTTAAAGTGAAAATACAAAAGTAACTCATTTTCATAGTGTTTAATTCTATCCGTGGATGGTTAATACCCATACTATTGTATCTGTAAACCTACACTGTTATTTAACATGCTAATTTTGTAAAATGTTAGGTAAACTCTCATTATATGACTACGTGCTACTTCATCTATGTTATTAATCTTAGTGAAGTTGTTTTAATCATATGGTTAAAGGACGTCCTGAGAATACAAAGATTATCACCGAAAAGGGAAATGTAAGGGGCCAGATTATCAAATGTAGTTGCTAAATAAGGAAGAGATAAAGGAGCCCTAGCTCTTCAGTATGAAAGACTGATACAGACCTGGTAAAAGAAGACAAATTGGCTGGAGCGGCAGTGTCTGCCTCAGAAAGTGCTTTATTGATATACTTCTCAGAAGATACATTCAAAACACCACCCTCTGCTATTTCTTTTGCACATCTATAAATAATGCAGCCTTTGGAATTGTATGCTAAAAGATATATCTGTTAAACATACACTGAATGACAGAATCCAAATCTAGAAGTGCAGATACTGTGCAAATTCATTTATCTTTAGTTATAAAACAAATAAAAGTCTTCTGTGACAAACATTTTTCAAAGTGCCCTCATCTTCAGTTGGCTGACCTATCTGTAAAAGGTAACATCTTGAGGAAATTGAAATACTCTTTATATCAATAAGGGTGTGGCTAAACGAATGAATACATTCTTGAAAACACATTATACTGTATTCGTTAAACATTTGTGGCTTGGCACTTGCAAGACATCTACCCCAGGAAAAAAATAATAAGAAAACAGCATGTCAAGACATCTTAATGACTTGAATTCAAAATAAAAGGCCCAGATGCTATGGTACACAGTTATCGTTCCAGCACTCCTACTGTGAGATGAGAGATGGAAACAGGAGGATTTGTCAGACACTCATAGACCACCTAGCTTAGCCACAGAACTGTGGAAGAACTAACTCTCAAAAGTTGCCCTATGTAGAACTAAACAAAGAATTCTCAACTGAGGAATATCCGATGGCCGAGAAAAAACTAAAAAAAAAAGTTCAACAATCTTAGTCTTAAGGGAAATGCATATCAAAACAACTCTGAGATTCCACCTCATACCAGTCAGAATGGATAAGATAAAAAACTCAGGCAACAGCACAGGATGTGGAGAAAGAGGAACACCCCTCCATTGCTGGTTGGATTGTAATCTAGTACAACCACTCTGGAAATCAATCAGACAATTGAAAATAGTTCTACCTGAAAACCCAGCTATTCCACTACTGGGCATATACCCCAAATATGCTTCAACATATAACAAAGACATGTGTTCTACTATGTTCTTAGCAGCCTTATTTATAGTAGCCAGAGGCTGGAATAAACACAGATGTCCTTCAACAATCGAATGGATACAGAAAATGTGGTACATTTACACAATAGAGTACTACTACTTGGCTATTAAAAACAACCACTTCATGAATTTTGTAGGCAAAAGAATGGATCTAGAAAATATTCTGAGTGAGGTAACCCAGACACAAAGTTACAAACATCGAAATGCAGGAAAAAACCATGAGCAAACACTGAAGAAAAGGCAATCCAGAGACCACACTACTTTGGGATCCATCCCATCGCAGACACCAACTCCCAACACTATTGCTGATGACAAGAAGTGCTCGCAGACAGAAGCCTGATTTGATTGTCCTCTAAGAGTCTCTGCCAGCACTTGACTAAAACAGGTGCAGATTCTTAAAGCCCACAATTGGACTGATCTTAGGGACCCCAATGAAAGAGTTAAGGGAAGGACTGAAAGAGCTGAAGGGGATTGCAACCCTATAAGAAAAAGATTATCAATTAACCAGGTACCAAATCACCAAGCAAAGAGTATACAAATGTGGGACAATGGCTCCTGCTATGTTTATAGAAGAAGATTGCCTTATCTGGCTTCAATGGGAGGGGACGCTCTTGGTTCTGGGATGGCTTGTTACCATTGCTAATCAGGATGCTGGATGGTGAGCCGGAAGTAGTTGGGTGGGTGGGGGAGCACCCTATTAGAGTAAAGGTGGGGGTAACATAGGGAGACCAGAAAGGCAGCAATATTTGAAATGTAAATAAATTAAATAATTAATAAAATGGGAAAAAGTTGTCCTCAGAGTTTCAGAGCTCTGTGTCATGTAGTCCGATACCACAACATCAATCATAAACATGCTGCATGCACGCATGCACATGTGCGCTCACATGCACATACACACACACACTCACCAACACACACACACTCACACTAAGGAGAGTGGTCATGAAGGTCTGCACTCTTCGCTCTGTGATATTTACCTAAAAGCTCAAACTATGAATCAATGTTGAACTGCAAAGATAAGTTTTGCTTTTCTGTATATGGCATAGAGATTCATAATCCTTATGCTAAAACCTGTACATTTCCATCCTGAACAAATGACTGAGTCTTAAGGATAGTGAGAAGGAATTCTCCTGTTGGAGGTTTTGTCACCAGAGTCTATTCATCAACAGATACCATTGGATCATAGCTGGAGCAGAAGTGATGTTTCTTACAGCCACAGGCATGAATCATGTCAAACTTGCGGCTTTTTAGTGCTTCATTCTATTAAATAAATCCGAATTTTCTTTTCAAAAAGACAAATACTGATGCTGGACAATAACAGGAAATTCGGACATTAGAGAGATGCTTTTTAACATCTCACTTAGAAGATGCTATTTAACCTGAGAAAAGAAAGACAAAAGTAAATCATATGCATAACTATTAAAAGGTCCCAGGATAAAAGTCAATGCCGTTCAAGGAGTTTGGTTTCTGGATCTGTTCTTCTATAATCTAAAGCCATTTGGTTCTGGACTTATCTCACTTTATTGAAGGTGTTCTCATAAAGTAAATAGTGCCTAACTCAATTCAAATAGGAACTAAACTAATTTTTTGTTTGCCATAAAACATTTTAATATAGATGTTTAAAGTGTTGGCCTTTCATATGTATTATAATTAAATAAATATAAAAATTCTGATAATAATGCATAGATATTTACAAAATGCGAACAACATGACAAGCACCAGCTACATCCCAAGATTATGACTGAGACTCTGAAACCTAGATAGGTTAATTAGCTTATTCATAGGTGCAAGGGAAACGGCTTCTGCAGAACTGAGTTAAAGTTGATGGTGTGTATTTTCTTCAAATATTATGATAGCCTTTCATGACTGTTACAAAATATCAAGGCATAGAATTGTCTTCGTTTCTATTTATTGTCAATAAAAGGTCTTTAGGTCTCTCCCCTAATTTTAATTTTTATTTATGTCTTCAAATGAATTAGAACCTCATCTACCACTGACATAAGCTAATACTGCAACTATGACATCTTGGGGAATTGTAATTTATTTATTTATTTTTATTTTTTATTTTTTATTGCATCACATGCCCCAATTCTTTTTCTTAAAATGCTGTGGCTGTACTGTTAAAATCTTGTCATTATAAGGAAAGAATTAATTCACTCAAAAATGAAGCATATAAGAATTTTTTTTTAAGTAAGAGTCATCAATTAAGAACACTTACTATTATATGGAGGATGACAGTTTAGTTCTAAAGATCCACACCAGTTGACTCCTAACTGTCTGTAGCTCTAGCTGTAGGTATACTCCTGGCCTATGTGTATACCTTATTCTCAGGGAGAAACACACACACACACACACATGCACACGTACACGCGCACGTACACGCACACACACATGCACACACGTATAAATAGCATGAATTTGAAAAGTGAGGTGCATAGGACTCTCTAAAGAAAACGTTAGAAGAGGAAATGTTGTAAACCCAGTATATGTATACATATACTAAACCATTTTAAATTGAATAAATCATAAAAATTAAACCTTTCAAATAATGACATTTGCGCGATTATCTCTCTTGCCCCCTGCATCATTGATAATGAATGTGTGACTTGCCATATTTTCTTAATCTCTCTAGTTTAGTTTAATTTTTGAATAAAAATTAAAAATTGACCTTAAAATAAATTCATGTTGCAAAAATACACTTTACGTTTTCTTAAATACTTAATATATATCTAGATATTTGTTTACTTTGAAAATCATCAGATATTTTCATGGATATAATTCACACATGTTAATGTTAAGAAACTAATTCTTCACTCTTTCTCCTGTACACAGATTTTTGAAGGTAGTTAAACTGATCACTTCTCAGCTGTAATTTTGAGCTCCAGTGAACTGCTATGGACATTCCATTTTGAAATGGAACATATGTGAACAGAACTGTTCTTGTCATGCTTGACTGATGCCCCTGATTGTGTTCTAAATTCACAGCTATGCCTCTAGTTATGAACTAATAACTTCCATTATTAAGGGAAAGCCAACTCTTGAAGTCTAATTCTGTTTGTCTAATTGAAACAACTAAATTGCAGCTGCCATTTTGCAATTGGCTTGCATTCCTTTGGTGTAGGAAGCTCTAGCACTTAAGGCAGCAAGAAATTCCTGATTTTAACCTAACAGTATTATGCCCTGGCAGCTTCCTGCTGATGAACAATTGGTCATTGACATAAGAAAGTCTGAGGTTGCTTTCCTGAAATAAAATTGTTTGAATAAAGTTGAGGATGTTTAGTAGCACTTTCATTGCAAGCACAGAATATCTTAACCCATAATTCAAAACTAACTTTATTATTCATTTAGTTCCTATTATATAACTAATAAACATTAAAATCTTATTATGTAAATAAAAGATCCATTTAAAAACACATGGATGATAGGAACTTAGCTCAAGAGACAGATCAACTATCTCTTGACTGCCTGTATTTGACAACTTACGTAATATTTGAGTATTGGTTCACATATGTGTGAAAGGTGGGACTAATATAACTTAAATATCACATCTTTTTATACTTTTTTTTTCTTTTTTTCGGAGCTGGGGACCGAACCCAGTGCCTTGCGCTTAAATATCACATTTAAAAATTCTGTAAGTTTCAATAAATCCATGTTATCAAATCTGATACAAATTTTTTGAATTTGATTGATGAATGCTTGATTCAATAAATAAGACAATAGAAGCAAATAACCACTATTAATCTTTATCATGTTATGGTCAGGAGCTAAACCAGAAATATGTATATATATATATATATATATATATATATATATATATATATATATGTGTGTGTGTGTGTGTGTGTGTGTGTGTGTGTGTGTGTGTATATATATACATATATATATTTATATTTATTTCAGTCAGATCCTTGCAGCAAATTTTACATTGTGTGATAGTTAATTTTAGTTTTTACATCCACATAAAGATTATCTGATACCTCTTTCTAGCTGTTACTCAAAGCATAACTAAATATATACTTAGAGAATATGATTCTTAGAAGTAAACATATATTATTGGGTAAACCTCCATGGGAGGAGCCCTTATAGGTAGGACAGTGTCAAACCATTCCAATTCCATAGGAAAGCAGCCTCAATTTTACTGCTCTCTTCTTCTTATTCCCAACCCAGAGTCCTCATGGGCTCAACTCAACTGGGAGCCACAAAGTACAGATTACAGTTTTACAATCTGTCATAAACAGTCAATTAGAAAGGTCATTAAACAATGCCTGACAGGGTTTGTGTTGTTCCCGTGCAGTGTCCCTACATGAACCCATGTCTGAGCTACCATGAAATGAGCTCAGCTAGGTTGGTTGCCTTCCAGTACCCAGTACAATATTTAGTGCTGATGTTCTTCATAGAATGGTGGAAGAAAGGTAGACTGATAAGAACGAGGGGAAATCGCTACAGTCAACTACAGCTCACATTTATAGTCATGGTAATTTGACTTCGATTCATTCATTAGTCTTTACTCCGCATGCCCAAACCTCAAAGCATTCCCAACATGAGTCTTTCAGCATAGTCTCATGCATTCCATTCACCAGCACATTTGAGAAATATGACAAATCTCCAAATATAATTCTCTTTACTTTCACTTTGGGAAAGCCAACAAATTTGCCACTTGTATTTGGAATTTGTCACTCCAAATAATTGAATGATACTTCTTTCCAATGACTGTTGGATCAATGGCATGAGGATATAAAATAGTCAGTAACAGATTGCGTTGTCTAGTGGTATCATCTGTGTCCTTTGGACAATACCACAATGCCAGACATGTGATCCTCTAAATCATCTATGCTAATAGGGCTGGCAGAGTGCTCTGTACAGGGAACGAACACAATATTAAGAAAACACAGCTAAGTCTATAAGGAGAAAAGATTTGTATTTCATTTCTGAAGGACTGTAAAAGAATGGATTTGTTCTCAGGAAAGTCATCTGATTGTCACCAGGAAATCAGAAAATATAAGCATTTGGATTTTGGGGAAGTCTGTCGAACACGGCCAGCTGATCCCATGCTTAGAGAAATTTATTCCACCAAAGCAATTTTTGCTGAAATTCCTCCCAGGGAAGGATATAAACACTATCTAGCTCCTTTTCATAAGGTCCTAGCAAAAACAAAATACAAAAATAAATAAATAAATAAATAAATAAATAAATAAATAAATAAATAAATAACAAAAAATAAATAAACAAGGCACAATTCCACTGAAATTCATTTTGAAGAACCAATGTGTTTATTGGGCTTCTTTATAGAGCACAAACAAAAGGTTGCGTGTGGGGGAAGTGTTCGGCCACCTGAACCAACCTCACCTAGAAAGCCTTTTTGCAGCTGTGACTTCCCCATAGCCTCCTATGATAAGCTTCCCTCTCCTAGTCTTCCCTAGTTTATGTAATCTAGCCCTTTCCACAGACCACATACAGCAGGTGACAGGGAGCACCGTAATACTCAGATGAGGACCTTGTCCTCTCTACCCGACCATGGGCACATTATCCATCAACAAAGCAAGCTTGTTTGATCTATCAGAAAGATAAAAACTGTGAACTCCTGAGATAATGGTTGCTTGTCTAGGAGGACAGTCACTGACAACAGAATGGCAGCAGAATGTTTACCTGCCATTGTAGCAGGCAAATCTTTAAAGAGGGAAGTCCATAAGAAAAGTACAAAAGCAAGTGACAGAAAGAAACACAAATTTACTAGCAGACATTTTGTTAAGGGGTGGCTAGATGTCATATGGAAACCTGTCTCCTGAAAAATCTCCCGTGGTCTTCAGGCTAAAATTAAACTATTTCTGCCTGCTGACTAGAAAAATCATCATATCTTAGCCGTTCTGATTAATGTGAGGTGGAATCTTAGGTAGTTTTGATTTGCATTTATCTGGTGACCAAAGATGTTGAATATTTCTTTATGTTCTTCCTGGCCATTTGATATTCCTAAGTTCAGAATTCTTTTTTTAGCTCTGTACCTTGTTTTAGGGTAATTTGGTATTCTGGAGTCTAACTTTTTGAGTTCTTGTACATATTGGATGTTAGCTCTCTCTTGGATATAGGATTGGTAAAGATCTTTTCCCAATTTGTTCATTTCGATTTTCTCCTATTGACAGTGTTCTTTGCCTTACAGAAGCTTTACAATTTTATGAGGTCCCATTTGCCTATTGTTGATCTTAGAGTATAATCCATTGGTGTTCTGTTCAGAAAGTTTTACCCTGTGCTGATATGTGTGAGGCTCTTTCCCACTTTCTCTTCTATTATATTCAGTGTATCTGGTTTTTATATAAAGGTTCTAAGTCCTCTTGGACTTAAGTTTTGTACAAGGAGATAAGAATACGTGGATATAAAGAAAAAAAAAAGCATAGACTACAACTCACAAACCATGTGAAGCTCAAGAAGAAGACCAAGGTATGAATGTTTTGGTCCTACTTAGAAGGGGGAACAAAACAATCACAGGAAATAGAGGAAGGGATAGACCAAGGAGGAAGGAAAATGGGAACAAGATCAAGTGAGGGAAGAGATGGGAAGGAAGTACAGATGGTCCGGAAATTGAACCAAGGTGTATAACAGTGGGAAATGGGTAACTTGGGGTAGCCACTAGAAAGTCACAGATTCAAGGAAAGCCAGAGGCTTCCAACCCATCAGAATGACATTAGCTGAAATACCCAACAAAGGGGAGAGAGAACAAGTAGCAACCATACCCATAGGTTAGGCATGACCCCCTGTTGAGGGATGGGCTCACCTACACATCTCAAAAATACTAACACGAAATTGTTCCTGTATAAAGAAAACATAGGCGAAAAATAAAGACAAAAAGTAGAGCAGACACTGAAGGGAAGGCCATCCAGAAACTACCCCACTTTGGAATCCATCCTATTTGTAGACACCAAACTCAGACACTATTGCTGATGCCAAGATGCTCTTGGTGACAGAAGCCCGGTATGGCTGTCCCCTAAGAGGCTCAGCCAGAGCCTGACCAATACAGATGTAGATGTTCACAGCCAACAATCAGACTAAGCACAAAGACCCTACTAGAGGAGTTAGGGTAAGGACTGAAGGAGCTGAAGGGATTTGCCACCCCATAGGAAGAACAACAATATCAACCAACCAGACCTCCAGAGCTCCTAGGGACTAATCCCACCAACCAAAGAGTACACATGGAGGGACTCATGTCTCCAGCTGCTTATGTAGCAGACAGTGGCCACATTTGGTGTCACTGGGAGAGGAGGCCCTAGGTCCTGTCAAGACTTGATGCCGCAGTGTAGAGTAATGCTAGAGTGGTGAGGCCTGAGTAGGTGCGTGGGAGGAGGAGCACCCTTATAGAAACAGGAGGGGAGGAGGATTGGATAGAGAGTTTGCAGAGGAAAAACTGGGAAGAGGGATAACATTGGAAATGTAAACAAATAAAATAACCAGTAAAAACAGAGGGGAAAAAAAGAACCATCATTCACTTGGCAAGTGGAATATGCAGGAGGAAACTATCTTTAAGTGCACAGGAATGACACTAATGAAAGTGCTTATCCTGGTCAGATAAATGATAAAGCAGAGTTCATACAAGGAGAATGTACAAGGAGACACTGCTCTTCAACATCACCATGCAAGACATTCATTAGAACTATATATCCCTCAAACGTCTTAAAGAGAACAGTTAAAATCAAATCAGTAACAACAAAACATATCCATAAGATTTCCAATTGCTAATAAATGATGTATGGCTAATCCTTTAGCAAAGACAAATAGTTCAAAGACCTTCAGATTAGGAAGGTCCTGATAATGTTGTTCTTTTTTGAACACAGCCTCTGTATGCGGGATCCTTACTACCACTTGTGTTTAAGAAGAGAAAATTGTTTTATGTTGAATATTAGTTTATGACAACAAATGTGTCAGCAAAATCAAGGGATTTATTCAGGACTGTCAAATTCACCAATACAGATCATCAATAACCAACATTTTGGTAATGAAATGTTATGTTCATTTATTCTTTGAGTTATGGGAGAGGTCACTTGAGGGGAACAATAGATGTAATCCACTGGAGAACATACACAAGATGATTCTTGGAAGAATGGAAATGTGGGGATTAGGTGTCCATTGATCGTTATCAAGAAAATGGAGACAATTAATGACTGGATACCTCTGTGAAATAACAGTCATTCAGCTTTAAATGCCTTTCTCCATATCTATCTCAAGTTTCATCCTGTCAGCCCATATGGAGGTGTCCTTTCAGCTAAGGAAACATGGAAATTCTTTCTTCACAACCCAAGTGAGCCTAAGGTTAAAGTGAAGTAATCACAATTCTATTTAACTTCAAAACGAATACTTCCCATATGTGTTAATTTTATTATGCTATTGCCACTGTATCTGACAGTTCTGTTTTGTATGGTTATTGCTCCATCCTTGGGAAAAACTCAGCCATAGTAATCCCTTGATAAGGAACAACTCCTTGTGAAATTTCCTACTTCAAAGATAAGATTGGCTGCCATAGTGTTGCATGCAACGTGTCAAAATACACCAGAAACATGCATAATAAGATAAAAATGTCTAAAAATAAGATGGAGTGGGGAAGTCATTGTAGGTATATTTTAAGACAAACAAAATTTTGTCCTGAGAATTAAATATAACTCCTAGGAAACTTATAATATTGAATAAGGTGTGTGTGTGTCTTCTATTGCACTGTAGAATAAATTACCTTTATGCTCTAAAAAAACTGTGTATTCCACTCCCCAAAAGCTATATTATATATAACTTGCCCACATGTTTGATTTTGTAGCCACAGAATTTATGTTGTTTGAAAAAATACTGTAAAAAACTTCACTAATGATAGCCTATGTATTTAAACATCTCATTTGACATTTATTCATTTAGAAATATCCAAAATGTGAAACTGGCAAAAGAATTGATTTAATAATGCCATTATAAGTTTCTTCTACTGCTGTCAGTTCTGGCTAGAGAAAAAAAACAAAATTACCTAGTACATATGTTCAGCAATAAATTTTGATGTGTAAAAATATGGACAGGTTTCACAGGCACTTTTGATTCAATATATCCAACATTGAAAACCAAATATATACAAAATTGTTTTTTTCACAAACTATACCCTACTCAGAGGACACTAAAAATCAGCGAAAGACATGAGGTTTTGCTTTATTGATCTCTAAATCAAAATCTGACACATACATTTAAATAATCTGTAAATAAAACAAACATAGATTTTAAGCCCTCGAGCGATGTTTTAAGCTGAACAACCTGAAATAAGCAGGATAGCAACCTAAAACTTTGCTCTACACAAAATGAAGATGAGTCTATTACTGACAACCAGCGGAAGAACACTTCAGGGTTGGCGCCCACTAAGGATTTCAATTGGATTTACATAGAAGTTTGAGAGACATGTACATAATCAGAAATACCTGCTAGCAGGACCATTAGAGCTTTGCCACACTTACGGGGGTCTAGAAGTTTCTACACTTGATCTTAGCCAAAAGGCCGAGAAGCAATTGGTCTAGAAGTTTCAAGTGCACGTTCTTCACTTTGTTCGCATCTCGGGGAATTTACCAAATATCTCCCAGAATCCCTGTCACAAATTGCTCTCAGTTTTGTTACACAGGAGTTCATTGCATACTGGGAACATGGTGATACTGGACAGAGACAAAGAAAAGAAAAAGGAAAAAAAATTCTAGCTTCAAGTCTTCTCAAAAAATAAATCAGAGTAACAGGTTTTCCAGACTCCTTTTAAAAAAAAAATTGGAGCACAGCATGTCTAAATAAGAAGCAAAACTATTTCAATGTAACAGTGATGTGAAAAGCCTCAGCTCGGTGTCAAAGCCACAGTCAGGTCTTTGAAATCTTATCTTCAATGCTACTGAGCTGATTTCTTAAATTATTAAATTAAATTATTTGTGTAATAAGTGGTATGTGTACCGCAATCTAATGACAGCACAAGGGAACAATAACATACTGCTTAGGAATCACTAAATAATAACTTGTGCATGCTGAGAACGATTATCAGATTACCTTTAATTTTAATGTAGAAAGTACAATTCTGGAGAAAATGATGATGATTGACTACATGGGAGAGGAAAAGAACCAGAGACATAAATCTTGCAGAGGTCAGAATAATTGATAGAAGCTTCATGATATTTATGCCCAGAATTGGTCGTCACAAATGCGTAGGAAAAAACAAAGTTGATCAGAAGACAGCAGTTAGTTTCAACTTACAGGTCTACAACCTTGATAAGTCTACATACAAATCATTATAATCCTACTTGATATGCGAAATTTAAGAGTTGGGTTGGTTTTGAATTGGAATTGATGCGTGACTGGGAACTAGTCATCAGGGTGCTAGGTAATCTGGTACTTCAAGTCAAAAGGATGTTTGTGCAGATACTGCTATATGAACAGAAGTTCCAGAACAGTGTCTATTATGGTTCACTTATTCTAAGTCATCTTTGCATACAGTTGCAAAATTGCATGAATAGCTATGTGCATGTCTCCGTGCTTATAATTTCCTGCAAATAAGCTGCTTAAGCAAATATTTTAAAAAAAAAATACAAGTGCATAATCCCTTGTGCATAAATCAAAAGAAGGGATTGTATTTCTTTCCTGTAACAGCTTGAGTCACTGACATTTGTATTGATTTGCAGTGAGCCCCTCTATCCCACATAATCCTGAGGTAATCCCTTGATGATGAGTATATTTTATTATCATATTTAGAAACTAATGTAAAAAGTTGGGGAAAAACAGTGAAAATTGAAGAAAAGGCATACTTCATAAACTTCGATCCAAAGAAGAAATTTCAGTCAAAATAATAACACAACAACCCAGCAGTCTACTGAAAGAATATTACAATCGATTCATACATATTTATGTTATGCGGATTGGCACCTATATAGGAAAGCCACCACTTTTAAAGGAAGCTTCCTCATATAGACACAATAAAATTCTGAAACTTCAATCAGGCTTAATAAACAAAACACCTAGGTACGTTAAACATCAGGGCAGATTTGATAGTGTTTTTTTCCTCAACTTTTAATCCCAGAAGATATTCTAATTTTTTTGCATAGATTATTCACCTATGTCCCTTCTTTCAAAGGAAATTTGACATTTTTAGTTTCACTCCTGAGAAATGCTTTCCACAGAGGCCAGCCAGTCTGTTCCTTTGCCTCCTCTCCTCAGACTGTCCTATGCCTCAGGTGTGTTAAATTAGCTCCCACTGATCCATATGCTTTTAAATTTCCTAAACGGTAAGGATAAACTTCTTTCTTTGATCACTGTTGTTCTTGAGGTTGCATTATCTATTCATGGAAACACTTTACTGTCATTTGGGGGAAAATTAGGTGGAAGTTGTATAAAATGCATGTGCTTAATTTCTTATCTTTAACAGGATGTCAGTTCAATTATTTATTGCAAATTTAACTTCAATGTTAAAATTAAAAATTAATGATTGAACAAAATGAATCCTTATGTGCTTTTAACGGTTCTTGTTTAATAATATTCTGTATATTACTTTTCTGGGAAATGTTATAAATTATAAACGTTGCAGGTTTAATTTAGAATTTGCTTCAAATTATACTGATAGGGAGATTGGGGTTCAAAAATATACATATGAAATATTAAAATAATAATATGAAATAGCTGTGAATCCCTAGGAATCATTTACCTGCAAGCACTGGCTGTAAACACAAGAAACATTTGGAGTTGTGAATAAAAATAATATATTGTTATAATTTAATTAGACAAGAGTAATGGAACTATGTGAGTTTATTTTGCTTAGGATATGAAGTTCATTAAACTGTTCTATGAATTTATGATGATAATTATGCAACAAAATATTTTCTCCAATTGCATCTGATATCAAAATTTAAGTTAAACTTAAGGAAAATGAAAAAAATCTAAAAATTGTATTTGATATATATATATATATAAAATGTGTGTTTACATATAATGTTATTATATATATAATGTATGTATGAGTGTGTGTGTGTTTATTGGTGTCTGGGTGTAATGGTAGTGAATGCAAAAAGAAGAAACTATGAATTTTTAATAGAGCAAAAAGAAAACAAAGGGAATTTTGGAGAAATAAAACGTAAAGAGGAAATATTGCAATTACATTATAATCTTACAAAATAAAAGATTAAGATAAAAGTAAACAAAAACTTGCTAGTATTTGGGGTAACAGCTATGCACTGTTTTCCAACATGTATATATGCTGTAATATGTAAGCCACAGTTCTCAAACATTTATCAATTTATGATGAAATCAAATATGTAGTGCACAACTGCGATATCTATAGTCCCACCAATGGGCAGAGACTTAACTTCTTGCTAACTGACTGTACCTTAGTCACAGTGATTTTGGTGTCAAAAAAGGAGCAATAGGCTTCAATACCCAAACATGAGGTATGTGAAAGTTTTCTTGGCATCCATCAAGAACAAAACATGAAATTTATTAATAGAAGACAACTAATTGAAAGCCATCATTCCTACATGAGTCACCCTTCTATAATAAACACACACATCTGTACATATTCAACATGAAGTATTTAACCTTTTGGTTCAGAATTTGTCTTAAAATTATCTTGAACTTTATAATATTAGTAACCTCATTTTAAATATATAATGATTATGGCTTAAAAAATAAATAATAGATATGTACAATTCAGGCACACAGGAAAGTTAAAAGATGATGTGAGGAACGTTTTAGAAATTGTTATTTCTTTCTTTTTTTTTTTTTTATTAACTTGAATATTTCTTATTTACATTTCGAGTGTTATTCCCTTTCCTGGTTTCCGGGCAAACATCCCCCTAATCCCTCCCCCTCCCCTTCTTTATGGGTGTTCGCCTTCCCATCCACCCCCCATTGCCGCCCTCCCCCCTACAATCACGTTCACTGGGGGTTCAGTCTTAGCAGGACCAAGGGCTTTCCCTTCCACCGGTGATCTTACTAGAATATTCATTGCTACCTATGAGGTCAGAGTCCAGGGTCAGTCCATGTATAGTCTTTAGGTAGTGGCTTAGTCCCTGAAAGCTCTGCTTGTGGTTGGCATTGTTGTTCATATGGGGTCTCAAGCCCCTTCAAGCTCTTCCAGTTCTTTCTCTGATTCCTTCAACAGGGGTCCCGTTCTCAGTTCAGTGGTTTGCTGCTGGCATTCGCCTATGTATTTGCTGTATTCTGGATGTGTCTCTCAGGAGCGATCTACATCCGGCTCCTGTTGGCCTGCACTTCTTTGCTTCATCCATCTTGTCTAATTGGATAGCTGTATATGTATGGACCACATGTGGGGCAGGCTCTGAATGGGTGTTCCTTCTGTCTGTTTTAATCTTTGCCTCTCTATTCCCTGCCAAGGGTATTCTTGTTCCCCTTTAAAGAAGGGGAAAAGCATTCACATTTTGATCATCCGCCTTGAGTTTCATTTGTTCTAGGCAACTCGGGTAATTCAAGCATTTGGGCTAATAGCCACTTATCAGTGAGTGCATACCATGTATGTCTTTCTGTGATTGGGTTAGCTCACTCAGGATGATATTTTCCAGTTCCAAACATTTGCCTACTTAATTTCATAAAGTCATTGTTTTTGATAGCTGAGTAATATTCCATTGTGTAGATGTACCACATTTTCTGTATCCATTCCTCTGTTGAAGGGCATCTGGGTTCTTTCCAGCTTCTGGCTATTATAAATAAGGCTCGCGATGAACATAGTGAGCACGTGGCTTTTTTTTTATATGTTGGGGCATCTTTTGGGTATATGCCCAAGAGAGGTATAGCTGGATCCTTAGGCAGTTCAATGTCCAGTTTTCTGAGGAACCTCCAGACTGATTTCCAGAATGGTTGTACCAGTCTGCAATCCCACCAACAATGGAGGAGTGTTCCTCTTTCTCCTCATCCTCGCCAGCATTTGCTGTCACTTGAGTTTTTGATCTTAGCCATTCTCACTTGTGTGAGGTGAAATCTCAGGGTTGTTTTGATTTGCATTTCCCTTATGACTAAAGATGTTGAACATTTCTTTAGGTGTTTCTCAGCCACTTCGGCATTCCTCAGCTGTGAATTCTTTGTTTAGCTCTGAGCCCCATTTTTTAATAGGGTTATCTGTCTTCCTGCGGTCTAACTTCTTGAGTTCTTTGTATATTTTGGATATAAGGCCTCTATCTGTTATAGGATTGGTAAAGATCTTTTCACAATCTGTTGGTTGCCGTTTTGTCCTAAAGATTGTTGTCCTTGCTGCCGTGAAATTCCTACACTTACTCCAAATTCCTTCAGTTAATTGATATCCTTTTTTTCTGTTTTATGACTTCATGTTATGTCCTTCATCTCTTAATTGTAGATGACTGAGGCCTCAAAATTTTATCCAGTTGCCCCATTTTTATGTCTCAAAATGTAAAGATGTCTTGTGATATGACATTCTCTTAGTATGTTTAGTGTTATTAACATTTCTTGTAACAGCCTGTGCAGTAGAATTTGTTTTGCATTCCACAGCATACTTGGATATTTTATCTTCCTTGAAGAAAATAATGTTTCTCATGAATTATTTCTTTTTAGTCTACTTATCTAGAGTCTAGGGTAGCTTTAACTCAAAATTCTTTTTTCTAAAATAAAATCCATTGTCATTCACATCCATATTCTCAGGCACAAGACCTCCTCTTTCCATGGGTCAAAGGTATATTTTATTTTGATCTCTTTCTATGAACCTTTTTTCTGCTACAGCAGGTGTTTTGTCTGTGTTGAAACTGAATGAAGTAACAACATCCAACTAAAATACTCGAGTAGACAAAGTTATATAATATATAAAATCAAATTTCCAGAAGTAGAACATTTAAGTATATTAAAGAAAATTAAATCAATCCTAATAGGATTCAACCAGTTACTGAATAAAGGTAGAAAATTCTGTGTCAATTACCATTCTGTTTCATTTTATAAATGTGCTTGATTTTACATGGAAGTAGAGCATGTCTTATTGGTCAAAATTAAACCTAAGTAACAGTGAAATACAAACAAAAGAAATGATTTTGAATATTGATTCCAAGCCTGGTTTTGAGGCAGATGGTTACTTTTATCACAAAGTCTATGAAGAGCTACAGTTGCATCTAACTTTCATCAATTTTATTACCATTTCCCACGCTATTCTCTGACTCACCAGGGCTTTTAATAAAACTGCATAATTGTATTTAGTGAAAAAAATACTGTCTCATAGTTTTCTAAGAGTAATAATTTATTGGCTGGTGCTTTAAAAAGGCTTACAATTTCTTTTCTTTTAATTAATTTATTTATTCATTTTACATCACTGTCCTTCCTCCAGGTTCCCCCTCACACCAGTCCCTCCTCCTATCTCCACTGAAGAATCCTGCCACCCTGGCACATCAAGTCTCTGCATCTAGGGGCATCTTCTTCCACTGAGGCCAAACAAGACAGTCTAGTTAGGAGGACAGATTCCACAGAAAGGCATTAGCATAGGGACAGTCCAGGTGTTGGAGGACCTGCTCTGTGTGTGCAGGGATGTGGATGGGGTGTCTAGGTCAAGCCCCTGTATGTGCTTTTGGTTGGTTAAATTCCTGAGGTTCCCCCAAGTGTTCAAGTTAGTGAATGCTTTTGGTCTTCCTATGGTGTCCCTATCCCCTTTACGGCCTTCAGTTTTTCCCCTAACTCTTGGGCCTGGGTCTCTAAATGTGTTTCAGTCAGCTGCTGGGTGGAGCCTCTCAGAAGATGGCTATGCTATGATCCCATCTGCAAGCATAACAGAGCATCACTAATAGTGTCAGGGGTTGGTGCGTGGCCATGGGATGAGTCTCAAGTTGGGCTGGTTATTGGTTAGTCATTCCCTTACTCTCTGTTCCATCCCTGTCCCTACCTTTCGTATAGACAGGACACATTATTGGTCAAAAGTTTTTGTGGGTGGATTGGTACTATTTCTTTCCACTGAGGGACCTGTCTGGCTACACGAGGTGGCCACTTCAGGTTCCAATCCCCACTGCTATGATTCTCAGCTAAAGTCACCCCCATAGCTTCCTGAGAGCCTCCCCCATCCAAAATTTCTGGCACTTTCTTAAGATGTCCCCACCCTCCATCTGCACCTCTATCAGCTGGAGATTGCATTCATTTTCCTGGCCCTCTAGTCCTATCTCCTGTCTCTCCATTCCCATCATCCTAAATGACCCTTCCCCTCCCCTTTCCCTCTCCCACCCAGTTCCCTCCTTCCATCTGCCTCCTATGACTATTTCATGTAGCATGTGATTATAAAAAACAATCTACACTATTGCTGGATATGCACCAGCAATAGTGGTCTCCACTCCCCTGCCTAGGTTCCTGTGGTGAGCTGCTGCTCACTCCATTCTCCCAAGCCAACAAGCCCCTGTGGCTAGCCTGGAGGAACAGCTACTCTCGCTCTGATCCCCTAACTCCTTAAAAATAAAAACTATAGAGGCTTTTAATTCACCAGCCAGATTTATTTTTCTTTGCCTTCATATTTTACATTTCAAATGTTATTCCCTTTGCCAGTTTCCTGTCCATAGGCTCCCTTTCACCTCCATGTCCTCCTTCTTCTATAAGGGTATTCCCCCTCCTCAACCACCGTCCCCCTTCCCACCTCCCTGCCCTGACATTTCCCCACACTGGGGTGGTCCAGCTTTGGTAGGACCAAAGGTTTCTTCTCCCATTGGTGCCCAACAAGGCCATCCCTGCTACATATGCAGCTGAAACCATGGGTCTGTCTATGTGTACATTTTGTTGATTCATTGTAACATTCTTTTTGCTACAACTTGTTTGATTTCAGGCCTGAGTTTGATTATTTCCTACCATCTACTCCTCTTCGGTGAATTTGCTTCTTTTTATTCTAAAACATTCAGGTGCACTGTCAAGCTGCTGGTGTATGCTCTCTCCAGTTTCTTTATGGAAGCAGACAGAGCTCTGAGTTTCCTCTTAGCACTGCAGTCATTGTGCCCCATAAGTTTGTGTATGCTGTGCCTTCATTTTCACTAATTTCTATAGAGTCTTTAACTTCATTATTTCTTCATTGACCAAGTTATCATTGAGTAGAGTGTTGTTCAGCTTCAATGTGTGTGTGGGCTTTCTTCAGTTTTTGTTGTTACTGAAGACCAGCCTTAGTCTGTGGTGATCTGATAGGACGCATGGGATTATTTCAATCTTATTGTATCTGTTGAGGCCCATTTTGTAACACATCTTGTGGTCAGTTTTGGAGAAGGAACCATGAAGTCCTAAGAAAAGGTGTATTCTTTTGTTTTAGAATGAAATGTTTTATAGATATCTGTTAAATCCATTTGGTTCATAACTTCTGTTAGTATCACTGTGTCTCTGTTTCTTTTCTGTGTCCGTGATAAGTCCATTGATGAGAGTGGGATGTAACAGTCTCCCACTATCATTGTGTGAGATGCAATGTGTACTTTGAGCTTTAGTGAAGTGTCTTTTATGAATATGGGTTCCCTTGCATTTGGAGCATAGATATTCAGAATTGAGAGTTCATCTTAGTAGATTTTAACTTTGAAGCATATGAAGTGTCCTTCCTTATCTTTTTTTTTTGATAACTTTTGGTTGAATTCAATTTTATTTGATATTAGAATTGCTACTCCAGTTTGCTTCTTGGGACCATTTTCTTGGAAAAAAAATTTTCCAGACTTTTACTCTGAGGTAGTATCTGTGTCATTGAGGTGCTTTTCCTGTAAGGAGCAAAATGCTGAGTTCTATCTTTGTATCTACTCAGTTAATCTATATCTTTTTATTGGGGGGGGCGGGAATTTAGTCCATTGACGTTAAGAGAAATTAAGGAATAGTGATTGTTGTTTCCTATCATTTTTGTTGTTAGTAGTGCAATTATGTTTGTGTGGCTATCTTCTTTATTTTGTTGAAAGAAGATTACTTTCTTGCTTTTTCTAGGGTATAGTTTTCCTCCTTGTTTTGGAGCTTTTCATCTACTATCCTTTGGAGGCTGAACTTTTAGAAATATATTGCCTAAATTTGTTTTTGTCATTGAATATCTTGGTTTCTCCATCTATGTTAATTGCGAGTTTTGCTGGGCAAAGTAGCCTTGGCTGACATTTGTGTTCTCTTAGGGTCTGTATGACATCTGCCCAGGATCTTCTGGCTTTCACTGTTTCTCTGTTGAGAAGTCTGGTATAATTCTGATAGGTCTCTTTTTACATGTTATACGTCCTTTTGTCCTTATTGCTTTTAACAATCTTTCTTTGTTTTGTTCATTTGGTGTTTTGACTATTAGGGACCAGAGGAATTTTTATCTGGTCCAATCTATTTGGAGTTCTGTAGGCATATTTTGTGTTTATGGTCATTTCTTTCTTTAGGCTAGGGAAGTTTTCTTCTATAATTTTGGTGAAGACACTTACTAACCTTTAAGTGGTGAATCCTTTCTATATCTATTATTCATAGGTTTAGTCTTTTTTTTGTGAGCTGAATTTTCTGGATTTTAGGAGCTTTCTGCATTTTGCATTTTGTTTGACTGTTGTGTCAATGTTTTCTGTGGTATCTTCTGTACATGAGTTTCTCTCTTCTATCTCTTGTATTCAGTTAGTGATGCTTGCATCTATGACCCCTGATCTCTTTCTTAGGTTTTCTATCTCCAGGGTTGTCTCCTTTGTGATTTCTTTATTGTTTCCATTTTCATTTTTAATCCTGAATGGTTTTGTTCAATTCCTTCACCTTTTTCTTTGTGTTTTCCTGTAATTCTTTAAGCAATTTTTATGTTTCTTCCTTAAGGCTTCTACCTGTTTTCCTGTGTTGTCCTGTATTTCTATAAGAGAGTTATTTATATCCTTCTTAAAGTCTTCCATCATCATCATGAGATGTGATTTTAAATTAGAATCTTGCTTTTCTGGTTTGTTGGGGTATACCAGGGCTTTCTGGAAAACTGGGTTCTGATGATGCCAAGTAGTCTTGGTTTCTGTTGCTTATGTCCTTGTGCTTGCCTCTTGCCATTGGATTATCTCTGGTGTTAGCTTGTCTTGCTCTCTCTGACTGTGGTTTGTCTCTCCTGTATGCCTGTGTGTCAGCACTCCTGAGAAACCAGCTCTCTTCTGGCAGAATTTGGGTGAGGAGAGCTCAGAGTCAGCTCTGATTGCAGATGAAAAACAGAAGGATCCTGTCCCAGACTGCTCCTCAGTTCCAGTGCCCTGAGGGCTCTGGGAGGATCCTCAGAGCAGAAGTGGCCATCTCACCTGTGCTCTCAGGTGTGTCAGCAGTCCTGGGACACCAGCCCTCTCCTGGTGGCATTTGGGTATGGAGATCTGTGACATAGGGTCAGCTTCAGGTGCAGATGGAAACCGGAAACCTGATAAGAATTTTTAAGCAAAAGTTTTTCAAGAATTTCAGGTGTGAGATGCATAGCATTATTTTCATTGGATACCAGCTCTTCTCCATTGCTAATTGTTAAGAGTTAATTTGGTGTCGATTTTAACACGTTCTGTTGCCTAGACATTTGGTACATAAATATGTACTAGAAAGACTATTTCTACATCTGCCTAACAAATATGTCAGGAAACTTTCACTGGAAATAGAATATTCACTGAAATACAAGTATCTACTATAACCACTTAGTAATTAAAATAAGAGTTATTCTTGGGAAGACAGCCTCCAGACTCTCTTCAGAACAGTCCTCAATAGCCACCTCGTTTCTTGCCCTTTAGTCTACCTAAGCTTACACAATAGAATTCACAATTCAACTCTCCTTTCCAATGCCATAAGGACACATCTCTCTCTCTCTCTCTCTCTCTCTCTCTCTCTCTCTCTCTCTCTCTCTCTCTCTCCCCTCCTCCCTCCTCTCTCTCTCTCTCTCTCTCTCTCTCTCTCTCTCTCTCTCTCTCTCTGTGTGTGTGTGTGTGTTTGTGTGTGTGTGTGTGTGTGTGTGTGTTTCTGTATCTCTGCCTATTCTCTCTCTGTCTCTCTCCTCTCTTCTCTCTTCTTTTGTTTCCCTCAGTTAGTTTAGGTTTATATTTAGCATGTCACAGTCAGAACAACAACTTCTTCTTCTTCCTCTTCTTCCCCTTCTTCTTCTTCTTCTTCTTCTTCTTCTTCTTCTTCTTCTTCTTCTTCTTCTTCTTCTTCTTCTTCTTCTTCTTCTTTTCTCCTCCCCTCCTCCCTCCTCCTCTTCCTCCTCCTCCTCCCCCTCCTCCTCTTCCACCTTTTTCTCCTTTCTGCTCTTCTTCTCTTCTTCTTTTCCTTACATAACATTTCCAAAGTATATCAATGAAGCTATAATCTGCCTCCCGAGCTCCTTTCTGGTTTTAAAGCATATTCTGCCTTTCTCATTCCTACTTCTGCTATATCCAATATATAGTTTCTAGCTAAATTAAAATATTCTCAATGAAATCTTGCAGTGCACTATGACTAAGATTTCCTTCTATGTCAGAACAATGTGCATATTTTAATGTTCTTTTATAACATTTCCTCTTTCATACTTATTAGAATTTTATATTTTATGAAATTTGTATGAACTAAGGAAAGTATATACTTTAAAAACTCCTTCTAAATAAAAGCTCTGTCACATAACCAAAATTTTATTATAAAACAGTAACACACATAATTTTTATCTATGGTTTGGTAAAATTACATAATTTCAAAAAAATTGCAAAACTATCACATTTTCTGTACTGCTGATTACACTATGAGTTAATAAATAGATTCATGAATAAGAATGAATTTGAGCAATTTATGAGTGACTGATAATTTTTCAGAAATGATGGTTTACTTGAAATATAAATCATTTCCCTTTAGCATCAGGTTCTTCACATATGATCTTTGCATGGACATCCAGGTAAGGCAGATGCTATTCTACTTTCCCATGTCTGTTGGTATGAGAATAATTTCACCTCGTGCTGGCTTTTGTTTGAATTTTTTATTTGTTTGTTTATTTTCAATTCAAAACTAGTATGAATATACTGGATTCCTATGTCTCATTAGCATGGACACATTGACACTTTTGTAAATTATTCCATTCCTCATATATGGCCAGTAGCTCAAAGAATTACAGCCATGTTGTACAGTGTGAAAATGAACCAGTGAATATGAGCTTGTAAGGGATATGAAATTGAACCTAAATAGAATGAAAGCCTTTCAAGACATTATGATTGGCTCCATGAAATACTTTGTCTTTGGAAAAATATATTTTAAGCTTATAACTAAATTTTACTTTTGAATTAACAGAATATTGATTCTAATTACTTAAAGAAATGCAAATATGACCCTAATTTTTTCAGAAAGTTTAAGTGGAAAACTGCTTTACTGGTATCCCCTTTATTAATGAACATTTTCATATTAGGGTGAGCTTTGCTTCTCTGCATGCACCCATAATTACAAATTAGTCTGACTGTAAAGTATTTTGCTGTGTACAAAAAAATCAATAACTATGCGGTATGCAAAGGATATTGTTTTACTGAAAAGCTATTAAGACAATTATTATATATATATATATATATATATATATATATTATATGAAAATGGGTATGGACATCAGGATATTAGTTTGTATAATTCAAGTGGAAAGTTCTTCTGACTAGTAATGCAAATGTGTTCTCAGAGAACAGGGAATCAGCAGCTCTTGACAGAGGTCAGAAGTTAGAGAGATCCTGTGTCTACACACAATGTGCTTGTATCTCTATGTCTACGGTTACAAAGGTTTGCCAAAGTAAAAAATATTCTGACTTGCATTTTTATCTAATTTTGTGGTTTGATTACTGATACTTTTTTTTTAGTGTAACAAACTCAATTATGAACAAGGTGATTAACAATAAAATTTGTCTATAAATTTGGGGTGATTTGCTTCTATCACTAAGGATAAATTTTGCGACTGGATCAATTTTAAGAGAAAAACTTCTGGATTGAAATATCTTGGGATTTTCTGTCTACTCCATAAAGGAGGTGAGGAGGCATGCAAAAGAAAACTAGAGCTGCTTCAACCACGGAGTATCACGTGGCTGCTTCTGTAGTGATGTGTGGGACTACAACTCTTGAACAAGAGCCTCAAACTAGAGCAGGGGCCTGACCAGAGAGGTCAAGTAACCTGAAAGATATCGGTACTTGTGTTAATTGTAATAGGTAACGGCTTCACTGCAGTCAACGTGTGAAGAGTCTTAAGGATTGCTTTACAGAGAACCCTTGCTTGGTCCTCCTTGTGTCAAGTTCCAAACCAATGGCAGATATAAAAAGAAATTCAAATGGACAGCTATTGAACATATCATGCCATCCTACTAAAGTCTATCTTTAAGATTTTATGATGTTTTTTATTAAATAGAACCTCATTATTCTGAAACTACCCTTATGTCAACATAAATTTCGAAGTAGAATAACTGTAAGATAATCCCGTATTTCGCCACTATTTTCTTCTTTCACCTCAAGCCATCTCTCCAGTGACTAAATTAGCTGCAGGGTCTTGTAGTTCTAGATCTCGGAAGTCTGAGAGATATAGGGAATTAAAATCAAAGTCTTGGCAGCATTGTCTTGCTTTTGGAAGTATTGAATAATACCCTATCCTCTTGCCTTTTTCATTTTTAAAGTACAATTTAAAGTGTCAATTATTTGTTCCCTGACAATTTTCATGACAGATTTACATTCATGGAAATACAATGTGTGATCATCTCCTTTGGGAACACACTTTATTCACAAACATACTCAGATGTGCACATGTACATAATTTAAAAATTGTTTTTAAAAGCAATGGTATAATCCTCAGTTACAATGTTACATCCCTCTATCTTTCTTTCATAGGAACGACACAAACATGTGGCATGCATATGTCCCTAATGTGACTTTTGTAAATATATACCTTTATTTTTGAGTTCTAATTCTTTAAATAATGTTTTGATACAGGTGATTTGTATGTAACATTTTATTTGTTAAAACATCATGTTATTTGCCAAATGGATAAAAGATGGAAAGTGGACATAATATAATAATGATTTCAAATGAAACATAATTTTCTACTCACTTCTCAGCCTTTGGAAACAGGATGTGATATGACAGGTGTGATGATTTTAAGCTTATGATCAAATTAACACTCTGTGTTAAAATTCTAAACAAGGATCATTTCTGTTCAGTTGAATGCCACTGCACAGACCAGGAAAAACTATATTAATTCTAGCTGTTATTAAAACCCATGTGATAGGGCTTGCTGTGACATGTTATAAATAAAAGCCCATGGAAGCCATAACAGCTGTGTTACCATGAGCAGTTGGGAGATAGCATGACTTCTGGAAGGAGACTGCACACTCGGGAAGAGAGGAAAGTAAAGGAAAAATAGGTCACCAGGACAATAACCTGAAACGTTTGGAACCTGAGGAGCTGAAGAGATGAATCGAACATTAAATAAAGATAAAGGATAAGAGATATCACATTTGTGGCAAAGCAGGGAACTTCATTACATAATGTATATAAACACTTCTAACCTCTTAATTATTTATGTATATGCATCTGACATACATTTGTAGATACAATATTTAAATAAATTGTTTTCAAATATGTGCAATTCAGAAAAGGTGTAAATCACATTAGTGGTTCACAAATAATTCATTTTCTGCTAAGATTTCCCAGACTAATACCTGGTGAGGCAGAGCAGTATGAACACTTCTGGGTGATGTACTATAATCTAACTCTTTCCATTGTGTTGCAAGAAAAAGCCATGCATTCGTTTTTTTTTTCTTTTATTGGATATTTTCTTTATTTACCTTTCAAATGCAATCCCCTTTCCCAGTTTCCCCTCCAGAAACCCCCTATCTCATCCCCCTGGTTCTATGAGGGTGTTCTCCCACCCACACACCCACACCACCCCTCCCCAGCTTTCCCTCATACTGGAACATAAGCCTTCACAGGAGCAAGGACCTCTCCTCCCATTTATGTCCAACAAAGCCATTCTCTGCTACATATGAGGCTGGGAGCACAGGGGATCTGGTTGGTTGATATTGTTGCTCTTGCTATGGGGATGAGCAACCCCCTTCAGCTCCTTTAGTCCTTTCTCTAACTCATCAGTTGGGTGCCCCATTCTCAGTCGAATGGTTGGCTATGAGCATCCACCTCTGTATTTGTCAGGTTCTGGCAGAGTCCCTCAGGAGACAGCTATATCAGGCTCCTGTCATTATACACTTCTTGGCATCCACAATAGTGTCTGGGTTTAGTTGACTGTTTATAAGATGAATTCCCATGTATGACTGTCTCTGGATGGCTTTTCCTTCAGTCTCTACTCCACACTTTGTCTTCACATTGCCTCCTGGAAATATTTTGTTCCCCTTTCTAAAAAGGACTGAAGAGCCATACTTTGGTCTTCCTTCTTCTTGAGCTCCATGTGGTCTGTAAATTATATCTTGGATATTCCAAATTTTGGGGCTAATATCCACTTATCAGTGAGTGCATACCATGTGTGCTCTTTTGTGATTGGGTCACCTCACTCAGAATGATAGTTTCTACTTCCATCTATTTGTTAAAATTTCCTTGAAGTCATTGTGGGTTTTTTTGTTTTGTTTTGTTTTTGTTTTGTTTTGTTTTTTTTTTACTAACTTGAGTATTTCTTATATACACTTCGAGTGTTATTCCCTTTCCCGGTTTCCGGGCAAACATCCCCCTCCCCCTCCCCTTCTTTATGGGTGTTCCCCTCCCCATCCTCCCCCCCTTGCTGCCCTCCCCCCAACAATCTAGTTCACTGGGGGTTCAGTCTTAGCAGGACCCATTGTTTTTAATAGCTGAATAGTACTGAGTTGTGCAAAGGTACCATATTTTCTATATCCCTTCCTCTTTTGAAGGATATCTGGCTTCTTTTCAGCCTCTGGATGTTATAAATAAGGTTGCTATGAACACAGTGGAGCATGTATTCTTGTTACATGTTGGAGCATCTTTTGGGTATATGCCCAGGAGTGGTATAGCTGGGTCCTCAGGTAGTCCTATGTGCAATTTTCTGAGGAATTGTCAGACTGATTTCCAGAGTGTATATACCATCTTGCAATCCCACCAACAAAGGAGGAGTGTTCCTCTTTCTCCACATCCTTGCCAGCTTCTGCTATCATCTGAACTTTGTCCTTGGTCATTCTGACTGGTGTGAGTTGGAATCTCAAGGTTGTTTTGATTTGCATTTCCTTGATGAATAAGGATGTTGAACATTTCTTTAGGTGCTTCTTGACCATTAAAATTTCCTCAGTTGTGAATTTTTTGTTTAGCTCTGTACCCCATTTTTAATAGGGTCATTTGATTCTCTGACTTCTAACTTCTTGAGTTCTTTGTACATGTTGGATATTAGCCCTCTATCAGATGTAGGATTGGTAAAGATCTTTTCCCAGTCTATTGTTTGCTGTTTTGTCCTATTGACAGTGTCCTTTGCCTTACAGAAGCTTTATAATTTTATGAGGTCCCATTTGTCTATTGTTGATCTTAGAGTATAAGCCATTTATGTTTTGTTCAGGAAATTTTCCCCAGGGTCCATGTATTCGAGGCAGTTCCCTACTTTCTCTTCTATTAGTTTCAGAGCATCTGGTTTTATGTGGAGGTTTTTGATCTACTTGTACTTGAGCTTTGTACAAGGCACTGAGAATTGGTCAATTTACATTCTTCTACATGCTGACCTCCAGTTGAACCAGCACCACTTGTTGAAAATGTCTTTTTTCAACTGGATGGTTTAACTCCTTTGTCAAAGATAAAGTGACTATAGCTGTGTGGGATTATGTCTGGATCTTCAGGTCTATTCCATTAATCTACCTGCCTGTCTCTGTACCAATACCATACATTTTTTAATACTATTGCTCTGTAGTACAGCTTGAGGTTAGGGATGGTAATTCTTTCAAAAGTTTTTTTATTGTTGAGAATAGTTGTGCTATACTATTTATTATTATTATTATTATTATTATTATTAGTAGTAGTAGTAGTAGTAGTAGTAGTAGTATTCCAAATAAATTTGCAAATTGCTCTTTCTAACTCTATGAAGAATTGAGTTGGAATTTTGATGGGAATTTCATTGAATCTGTAGATTGCTTTTGGCAAGATAGCATTTTCACTATATTGATTCTGCCAATCCGTGAGCATGGGAGAGCTTTCTATCTTCTGAAATCTTCATCAATTTCTTTCTTCGGAGATTTGAAGTTATTGTCATACAGATCTTTCACTTTCTTGGTGAGAGTCACACCAAAGTATTTTATATTATTTGTGACTATTGTGAAGATTGTCAATTCCCTCATTTCTTCATGCTCTTATATTCTGCCGTTACTAATGAGGAGCCTCTAGAAGGCAACAATTTCAACACATGCTTCCATGACAAAATTAGGTAAAGGCTTTACCAACTTTCATCCTGAACTCCAAATAACTATGAACACTGAGCCATGTAAAACATAAAAAAAATCATTTTTGTTATAAGAAATTGTAAAATGTTATTTCTGGGTGCATATATTGTATCTATGTGTGCAAGTTTTGGAAGGTGTGCATGTAGGTACATGTGCAATTGTAATCACATGCATGTGGAAGTCAATGTTCAATGCTCTCTACCTTGTTTTATCACTCTCCACTTTATTTTGAGACAGGACTTCACCACTAAACCTTCATCTCTACATTTCAGCTAGACTAGCAAGCTAGCTAATGAGCTCTAAGACTGTTTCTCATGCTCAAGAGTTTAGGCTTTAGATATACACAGAGGAACCCTAGAGAGTTACCAGAAACCTATACCTAAGTTCTAATTGTTGCACGACAAGCACTTTAACCATTGAACCAGTTTAACAGCCCTAAAAGTTTTTGTTTGGTTTGGTTTTGTTATAAGCAGTAATAAAAATTCCAAACTACTACCAGATCTGTAAAGCACATATCTCATTTGCCCAATTTTATAACATTTCATTTCCCTAAACTCCCTACCCTAACACTTGGGTTAAATTGTTGAAAGATCATTGATTTTCTCCTAATTATGTTTCTCTTCTCTTGAGTTACTTTGATCTTTTATAGATTTATGTTGTTGTTGTTGTTGTTGTTTTACATTCCTGCCACATTGCACAGCACGCCAGAATTCTACTGAATGTGATCATATTTTAGAGTCTCATTGGGACATTCTCATCAAGAAGGAAAAAAGTGAAACAGTAGATGGTTAATTAATTTTCAACAATGATACATCATCTTTGTTATTATATTACTGGGGAAGAGAAAAAATCAGTGTTTTTAATATGATGCTGGAAATAACAAATTAATTTATGTATCTGTTTCTTGCAACTCAAAGGCAAAGGTAAAAGTTTCAACTACAAATTTTGTTTTATTATTTTCTACTTTTCCCAAATCAATGTTTTTATAACCAAACTCATGTTGCTTACTCTGGAAAAAAAACATCTGCCTTTAATAGAACATTTTGTGAAGCAGCAGCCTTTATTTTCTAATTAAAATGGGCTCTCAATAAGATGAGGATTCCTAAGTACTTAGCAATGCAAAAGCCATACAGACTTATACACAGTGTGTGTGTGTGTGTGTGTGTGCGCGCGCGCGCGCGCACGCACGCGCGCACAGAGATTATCATTTCTTAGAATTGACTTAGAATAGGTTCAAATTGCTGAACTCAGCTTTAAGGAGCCTCCTATATAAGCTATAGTGCCAAGTGACCTGGTTATGGACTTTATTAAAATGTGCAGAAAATGGCCACAGCAGTTCACTCAATTCCCTAGGGCTTTGTCTCATTTAAAAACTGAATTGGGACAAGTACAGAGCAGCAAGGGAAAGAGAGACAAAAGGTGATTTTTAAAACTTATTCATTTTCCCTTTTAAGATTATAATACATTGCATAAACTGCCTTTCCTCTCTTCAAAGCTTCCCATAAATCACTCTTTTATCAAGATCAGGCTTTCTTTTTTCATTAATTGTTCACACACTCACAGATACAACCTCTCTCTCTCTCTCTCTCTCTCTCTCTCTCTCTCTCTCAGTAAATAAATAAATGTAGCCAGCTTATTTTTAATTGGTGTGATCTCATGTGAAGTCATACAAACAAACTATTATGAGTGATTGTCCTTGGGTATCTCTTGAGAAGGAAATGATAGGCAAGTTCTTGCAGTATTCACAGACATCCTTAAGGATGGTCAGAAAGGATATCTGGGTGACACCGGACACTCCAAATACCATGAAAGAGGAACATGATCTTAACCACTCGCCAAAATGTCAGGGAGAAAAATGAGTGGAATTTGTATGTTGTGGTTACCATAAAAGGGCATTGTTAGGAGAACTTATAAAGGAAAACAAGTAAAGAAGAGACTAAAGACTTATTAACAATGGTTTTTAATTTTTTAAAGAAATAGGAATAAGAACAGCAAGTTTGTTATTTTTCAAGTAGGCGGTCTATGAAAATGGCTTGCAAATATCAAGAGGTCAAACATCAATATGAGGGTGTTATTACTTAGTATCTTAAAACAGACGATTCCTTATAGTCTTTAAATAATGGTGGGAAGGAATGACACCAAGATGAGCAAATGATTGCATAGGTGCAAGCAGGAGAGAGGAAAGTCTCCAGAGAGCATTTATAACTTCTCTTCAATCAGCCTCATAATATATGAGGCTAGCTGCAAAGTTTAGTCTTTAGCCCTAACCTACCCTAAAGGTTTCATAGACACCGGTGCTTAACAGTCACCTCTCTGAGCTGACCCTAGAAGCCACATCTCTCACTCTAATATACCTGGTTTAAATTTCAACCCTGGATCTGTGATTGTGTGGCAGGCATTTCTATTTCAAATCCAACACATCCAAAAACTGGCTTTTCATTCTTCTGGAAAAAAAAAAAAACAATAGAACCTTGCTTCCTGAGTCCTGTTTCTACAAATTGAAATGTAACACTGCATTTCCAACTATTCCCTCCTCCTCATCCCTTAATACAGCACTCAAATATTGTATCACCCCTAAACTGAACACTATTTGATTAATCACTAAACACACAGAATGTTTTCTTATCTGTTTGGAGTACATGACCTTTAAATTCTCTTCCAAAACTAATTCTGCCTGATGCTAGACACTGATATAAATATAAAGCTGACTAGAAACATTGCAATGAAGATTGTCTGATTCTGTAGGACTACTTTATGAATGTTTTCTTTTAAAAAAAAAAGGTAATTAAGCTGGCAACAGATTTTTCTCTCAGGGAATTTAAAAATAAAATTCATTTCCTTTTTCGTGTACCTCTTCAGAGTTGTTGGGTATGCTACATATAGATTACATTTAATACAAAAAAATTCCCACTTATAATTTATCCATGTAAAGCCAGAGAAGTCAGTTAATCATGCACAGTATGTTCCCTCAAGGACAAGTTTCCTGCTGAATTAAATCGTTTAATAAAGTATCCTAAAGCAATTAAAATAACTATGATGAAACTATGAAGTTAGTAGAGATTATAATGAAAAAGACCTCAAAGCGCTTTTCACTTAATTAAGAAAAGACGGTTTGTTAATTATGTCAGCAGTGGGGTAAAAATACGGCCTAGCCCCTGCAGTCCATTCCAAGCAACAACTTGTTGCTTGATGGTCCCCTGATATACGAGACTGAATGTTCAATTGTCAGCACTTGTCAGAAGATTATTATAGAAATAAATTGGGCAGCAGCTCTCTGCTCCCAGAACCCGTGGGAGAGATACCTTACCGCCTGGTCGGGTGGGCACTCCTGAGGCTGCAGAGCGGAAGAGACCACCAACACTGCCCACCCCTGCCCACATCCCTGACCCAAGAGGAAACTGTACAAGGCCTCTGGGTTCCTGTGGGGGAGGGTCCAGGAGCAGCAGGAGCCCTGCCTGAGACACCGCCGGAACCTGAAGGAAACAGACCGGGTAAACAGTTCTCTGCACCCAAATCCCGTGGGAGGGAGAGCTAAACCTTCAGAGAGGCAGACACGTCTGCGAAACCAGAAGAGACTTGCTCTCTACACATTGCTGATTCAGAGGAAAACACGGAGGCCATCTGGAACCCTGGTGCCGGAGGCTCCCGGAAGAGGGCGGCACAGATCTTCCCGGTCGCTGCCACCGCGGAGAGCCGTGGGCAGAACCCCACTGGCGAACTCGGGCCTCGGGGGCCACAGGTAAAGACTAACTTATCTGCTGCAAGTGACTTGCCTGGTGAACTCAAGGCACAGGTCCACAGGAACAGCTGAAGACCTGTAGAAAGGAAAACTTCACGCCAAGCAGAACCACTCTGTCCCCATAACTGACTGAAAGAGAGGAAAACAGGTCTACAGCACCTCCTGACACACAGGCCTATGGGACAGTTTAGCCACTGTCCAGAAATGGCAAAAAGTAACACTGAGATAATTTGATGGCGAGGAGGCAAGCGCAAACCCAAGCAACAGAAACCAAGACTACATGGCACCATCGGAGCCCAATTCTCCCATCAAAACAAAATACAAATATCCAAACACACCATTGGTGAAAAGCAAGATCTAGATTCAAAATCATATTTGATCATGATGCTGGAGAACTTCAAAAGAAAGACATGATGAACTCCCTTAGAGAACAAGTAAAGAAGCCTACAGAGAGAATCAAAAATGCATGAAAGAATTCCAGGAAAAACATAAATAAACAAGTAGAAGCCCATA